>NC_090922.1:671068963-671693963 GCF_040938575.1 Ambystoma mexicanum | reverse complement strand
CTCATTTACATATTCATTTTAACAAAGTCTGCAATGTGTACATTGCTTTCGGGCGCTACCAACGTGGGTATGTTTATCAGCAGTATGAAACACAGCCCTTCCTAATTCAGGGGCAACTTCATATATGCTCTGGACCCACAAGCCCAATAGTGGTCCGTCAGGGTGACAGTGCCTATTTTCATGCCAGTCACATCAACAACACATTTGCACCTTTGCTTTTCCCCTACTTTCACAGAGCCAATATTTCTGAAACATAATGTGGCATTTTTCACGCGAATTGTGGGCAGGGGGCCTGCCTCATCCTCTACCCATGTGAGAAGTTTGGAATATTTGGTCAATTCCTTGAGACATTTATCATTTGTATTCTGTACTACCTCTATGGGCACTGACAGCAGTGCTTGTGCTTTACACCCGATCATACCATTGACTCATCTGTGCAGTCCATATATTAGTAATTGAGGCCTCTCCCAAAATCCTGGCAGTCCCCTGTCTCCTTTCCTATGACATTCGGGCATTCCAACACATTTTTGATCTACTGTTGTAGAGTCTACTTTATTTGGGTCATCTAAAACAAAATGGGCCTCATTACGAGTCCGGCGGTAACCGCGGCGGTAAAACCGCCTGGTTACTGCCGGACTCGTATTACCATTCCGCCTCCGTGATTCCCGGAAAACCGGGGTTGTAATGCCTTACAACCCCGGTTTTCCGGGAATCATGGAGGCGGAATGGTGTTAATCCCCATTCCCATCGAGTCCTATGGGACTCGATGGGAATGGGGATCATGGAAACACCAGCAGCATCTCGTAATGCTGCCGGTGTTTCCTCGTCCGCCTGCAGGAGTTGTGACCGCCCGGCATGGAAACAACGGTGACGGCGGGTTTACCGCCACCGTTGTTTTCATACCGGGAGATTTGTAATGAGGCCCATTGTATCATCTTATTTTTCATCTTTGGGTCATCCATCATCTTTTGACATCCATCGTAAAGTAGCCCATCTTCCTTCAAACTGTTCCCTAGTCGTGCAGACTGCTAAATGGGTTAGACAATGTGCATCATCTGCAGGTACTTCTGTGGCCACAAATGTCCGGGAAGTGCTCATTCTGTATGGAATGAGAGAGCAAACATAGCAGTTCTCATCAGATGTCCCTCTCCCCACACAGGTCGTGTGCTGATAGCAAATATTATTAGTCACTTTATCAGAATCAGCCATGTAGGCATTTATGTGTCGCAAATTAGTGTCAGCATTTGTTTTACTCTTATCATCTGCTTAGTAGCAATAGAGAAAGGTTGAGTTATTGCTTCGTCCAACATGGGAATGGGGGTCATATTGGTATACACCTGCACGGGTACAGTATAGAGGACCAGTTCTCGTAATGCCAAAAGAAAAAGATGTAGAGACAGCAGAAGTGGAAAAATGTAGCTACAGTCATTATTGCCAGTGTGCCCACATAATGTAAGAGGGAATGTGCTTTAAGCGGTCTGCGTGCCAAAAGCTTATATTTGACGAAAATAAAAAGATCAATTTTCTTACCTTTCACTGGATACTTTCACGTTGGTTTCAAAAGTGTTAGTACCTACGAGAAAAACTGCACAATTATAGCTTCAAGAATTCTTTCAAAAATGAACCTCATCTTGGGCTCCAGCAAAAGGGAAACAGGCGGTACTTTACTTGTTTTGAAAGCACAGTAACTTATATAAGAAAGAATTGCAAACCTTAGAACTCATAATGGCGATACTGAGCGTTCGTATCCTTATCCTTTCAAAAGTTTGTGTCCATTTTGTTGTGTTTATTATTTTTCTCTGCCTGCTAGTTGTTGTCTGCTCCTTGCGATTGATCCTGTCTGCATCCATATCACCTCTTCTTTGTCTTCAACTTCAGAGACTGGTGGCGGGGTTGTCTCACCTTCGTTGGGTTTGACGTCACCGAGATGAAGCCAGGCCCTTCTACCCTGTACCCTGACAGCAATGGGGGTCACCTCCTCAACAACATAGGGACCCTCAAATTTAGGTTTGTGCCAACTCCTCGTGACATTTGTTATAGAAACTGTATCACTGGGGTATAGGGCGGGGGGCTTGAGCAAGGCCTAAGTATTGAACTGTTGACTGTCTTCTGCATTCTTCTTTGATCCCCTCCTTTCAGTGGATCTTGAAGCTGTTGAGACACAAAAGCGACACTAGCCGTCATAGCAGGCAGATATTCATTCATTTCAGTACCACGAACAGCAGCAGCATTATTATTTTAATTCATTTTTATTAGTGTTTGCGTTTAAAGAGAAACCTTTTGTCAATTAGAGAGATAATCCTCAAAACATGTTTCCGTCTGTTACAGTTTTTGAGCAGGAAAAGAAAGAGTGGAGTTTTACAGCCATTATTTATGCGTTACGTTTTGTGTACTATCTATTAAATTAAGCATTTCTTTTAAAAATATTCATCAGAGCCTGGGTTAGTGACAGCTTTCCCCCCTGGATCAGTTGGATTCACCACTGGTCTGCCGAGAATTATGGTTTGTCGTTGATTTGTTTGCCCAACCATTTAGTGCTCAGTTCTGTCATTGCCGAACAAAATAGCACTAAGTGCTGTAAATTCTCCTCAGAGTCTTTATGGTTGCACAGTCTGAAACTGAAATCAGCTTAATTCCCTTACACCCTGGCACCCAAATCTCTCTGTTGGGGAAGAGGTTTAGTTGAAATCCAATGAACTGTGCACTTCGAAGAGGGCTTTCCCATAGCATTTGAAAATCAATCTTTCCTGCTGTGTTTTGATTCAATCTTGAGTTCACAATTTGCGTTTCACACCAGTGGGATTGGTTATTAACATTTCCTCAGAAGATTCAATGTCCTCTAAAGTTACGTCGCAAATGTGCTTCCATTCACATAACAGGCCTTCTGACCCTTCCAGAAGAGTGTCCTGCCGAAGTCTGAAGCCCAATGTTGGCGAGGGTAGCATGCATTTGTAGAGCACGACCAGGGACTTCCAGACCACCATTGCAAACATGGAGGTTAAGCCCAGCTGCATTCCTATAGCCTGTATTGGGGTCCCCCTTGGGAGGTTGAGTACCCTTTTCCAAAATAGGCCCTCCAAGACAGCCCATAGTGTTGCCCGGAAGGGCAAAGAAAGCTTCAGCACCTTGAGTGCGGATCGGTACAACCTTCATGCGATAGTATGATAGCAATGGGAACATTGTGAATTTGCAATATTTTTTCAAGATTATCCGGGCCTGTGCAGCTAGGTTCTTGACCTTACTTTGCAGGATGATCTCTCTTGGGGCGTCATTTGAGCTCATATTTAAGCACATCCCTAGGTTAATCAATGAGCTTACTTTAGTGAGCTTCTCGCTGTTCATGAACCAGGAGTATTAGTTTCCTCCTCTACTGCCCCCTGGTTCCATGATCAGTATATGTTATTTCTTGGCATTAATCTTAAGCCCGTTGTGCTGGACAAATACTTGGAGAGAGTATAGTTGCCTTTGCAGGCCATTCGGAGTCTGATAGATAAGGACGAGGACATCTGCATACAGGAGTCTATCAAGGTGGTCTCCAGCTAGTTTCGAGGGGAAACAGCTTGCACTCTTCAGGGTGTTGTAGATGTCAGAAATGAAGAGGTTAAATAATGCTGGGGCTAGGGAGCAGCCGTGCTTCAAGCACTTCATGGTCTTGATAGGTTCAGAAAGCAGCTTCCTTCCATCCAATCGTACTCTTAAAAATGTCTTGGAGTAGAGGTCTTTTATGGCTTCAATCAAGTCTTTGGAACATTTAGACTCTTCATGCTTCAAGCAGAATTTTGCATGGTCGATTGTGTCAAAGGCCTGGGACAGGTTTATAAAGGCCAGGTAGAATTGTGTGGCTTTCTTCTCCTTTGTACAGCTTTTTAAGATGTTGATCAAAAAGCCATTTAGGGCTGTACCCACTCCTTTAACAAAACCAGATTGACTGGTGTCGTAGTTCCCAGAGGTCATGCTCCATTTCGCAAGACCCTGCAATACTAATGCCGCGAAGATCATCCCTGCCACATCCAACAAGGATATGGGCCTATAGTTGGTTGGCATCGCCCTATCCCCCATCTTAAAAATTTGGACTATGTTTGATGTTTTCCACGAGGGCGGTACTCACCTTGCCTTTTGAATTTGTTCAAATAGCACCCACAAGAAGGAGGCCCATTGTTCCGGGTCCCTCTTTAGCATTAAATTTGACATCCCGTCCGGCCGGGGGCCCTTGAGTTGCCAGCTTTGTTGATAAGGTTGTGTATGTCATCTCTAGTGGTCTCAAATGTTCAACCTCCACCTTCTGAAGTACAGGAGACTCTCCTTACTGCTTCATCCGTCTGAGAGACTGAGGCGAAGTGCTCCTTCCAGCCACTGGACGAAACTGAGTTAGTCAATAAGGTCTCCTGAGAGGCGCTTAGGCCATTGATCCTCTGCCAAATCTCACTCATGTTTTTGGCCTCAATCCTCAACATGCTTTCGGCGTCTTGTTATAGCAGCTCATGTTTTCATGATCGGATCCAATTGCGATAGATTTGTTTCAGTTTCTTGCTAATCGTACTTGCTTCAGTTGTTTCCAGGTTTTTTAGGCCCCTCAGTTTAGAGTTGAGGATTTTTTTCCAGTTTGCCACTGCTCGGTCATAAGTCTGCAATGGTGCAAATTATCATTTTAGGTCCTATTTCATGCATTCGAGAAAGTCCATCATCAGTTTTGGGTAGTCGAAGACTTTTTCAATTTGGAGTGCCTTTTCCATTTTAACCTGAGTGTTGAATCTTGTTATCAGTAGTTCGATTCTCTCCGGGTAGACAGTGAGTCAGTTTCTCCCTGCAGTTACACCCAATGCTGTAGGGTAGTTATCGAGCAGTCTCACATTCAATGCCACACAGGTTGACTTGAGTAGGTTATGGTCACTCTGCCAGGTTTCCAAAACTTCTAGATGTTGCACAAACTTTAGCATATTGCGAGAGACAAAGATGTAATCCAGGATCTTGCCTTCTGGTCCATGTTTCCATGTTGCCCTGGCCGGAGTGTTACCCTTAGTGTTTCCATTTATTATATGCATGTTTCTCAGTGACAACTCTTCTCACCACATAAGCCCTCTTGTTTAAGCTTCAGTTGCTGCCAAGTTTGTGTTTTCAATGAGGCAGTGGTTTTTATCGAAGCAATGGATGTTTAGGTCCCCAAGGAGTATTATGTATGGATCCAGACATTTTTCCGTTGCCCCATCCAGAGAGTCTATAATTATTGTGGAAAATTGAGCAGCCTCGGGGGCAGACATATTCCAGTAAAGGTTTAGTACGATCAGTATGTTTGATTATGTGGAGTTTGGCCCTCCCACCCTGACCGTAAGGACCTGGATGTACAGGTTCTAATTCTTCAAGGTCAGCACTTCCAGGTTAGCTTTGTGCTCCAATTCTATTAATAAACCTGCCATCGGCCACCCCTTCTGCCCTTTAACAGCTGGGTTGAAAAGGACCGCGTATCCTGCTAAAATGGGCGCATGTCTCTTCCATGTTTCCTGCAGGCAGATGATGTCATAGGAGTCTTGGTCCAGGTCGCCTTGGCCAAACAGATGTTTGAAGGCTCTTGTGTTCCAGCTTCCGACGACCAGATTTTTTTAGTTCTGTTTGCTTGAGCTGTTGCGACCTACTGTGTTTCGTTGCCAGCACCTCGGCCAACCAACTCCTGTTTTCTTCCTCTGGCATAGCTCTCTTATCGTCTTTCGGTGGATGGATGTTGTGTTTGTCATAACTGCTCCCCATCATAACAGTGACAGATAGGTCTCCGTTCTTCATGCGGGCCCCTATTTTTTTGTCATAATGGGACAATTTCTCAGATTGTCTGGCCGATTCCCTAACCACTGGTCTTCTTCAACGGCCATGGTTGGCAAGCCTGATCTCTGATGTTGGCCTTCTGGTCTTGTTTCCTCGTTTGCTGTTAGCTCCCTTCGGTTAAAGTCCATCCTTAGCAGGTCTGATGCTTCATCTAATAGTTGATTTTTGACAAATTTGGAGGGCAGATGAATGATCACCATGTACTCGGTCTTCCTCCGGAAAGTCGATAATTTTCTGGTTGTTTGTTGTAACCAGTCTGAGGTTTGGGATTTGATGCAACAACCTCAACATGTTAGCACGGTTCATTATCAAACCTGTTGTTGATATGAAGAATTAATTCCATAAAAAGAAATGTTTCCTCTGTGTGCCATTATCCAGGCTTTTCATGTTTAACTGGGTTGTGAGTTCCCAGGTGCTTTCATTTAACTGGAATTTCCGATCTAGGTTGTTCACCGCCATGTGAGCGGACCATTCTTTTTTGCTCAATAGTTTCAAAGGTGAGTATGTCGATGTTCGAGTGTTCAATCAGCCCCACCCGCTCAACCTCTTTCGTTGCCTACTGTCGACTAATGACAATTCTGGTGGATGTGTTCTTGGCCTGGGCTTTGCATGATCGAGGCAAAGTGTTTATTCGTAAAAGTGATCTAAAATCTGATTTCTCTTGCTGAGTGAATGCTTCCAGATTAACCACTTTCTGGACCAGTCCTGAGCTCTTCATTCAGTCTTGGCTACTCAGATTATTTGGCAGTCTCCGATCGATCTGTAGGAGCCAATTTCTTTTGTCTTCCAGGGTTAAGTGGTGTAATCCAGTTTTGCTTCCTCTGTCACCCTGGTCATCTCTTTCTTTGTTCCTTGGGTTGCGATTTCCCTTTCTTGATTGTTCGGGCTCAGATTTAACACATTTAGCAACAAGCTTTGTGTAGACAACAGACAAAAACAAATACTTGTATACTACATCAACCATCACATACAAATTAACCATTGTTAAAAGCTTTAAAATCATGATAATAGAGCTGAGGTAAAAACAGTTCAGGTCAATATTTCAATTATTTCCTTGCATTTCAAATAAAGTTTTGCGATATAATAAATCAGGTTTAAATCACATCCCTTTAAAAAGGCAGGCCATATAGTAGGTCAGCTGTATTAAATTTGTTATCATTTCTTTTAAATATTGCCAATGCAATCCATCAAAACTTTCACATTCGAGTAATAAATGTTCGATGGTTTCAAGTGTGTCAATTCCCCATAGCTTGCAATAACGATTCTCATGTGATATCCCCAACCGGGTACCCATTGTTTGTAGGGCTATAGGCACATTAAATTTAAGTCTAAGGTATTGTTTCGCTATTGCGCTATTGGGGTATGCTGTCAGGTATATAGGCTTTATTTCTTTGCTTATGTATTCACAATACTTAACATAATGTTTCAGTGCAAAGAAATTAGTTAAGTAGTGTTCTTTGCTAAGCTCCAATAGCTTTTTCCTAATACGAGTTTTAACCATGTAAATTACACCATCTTGCCTTAAACCACAGCATCCTTCATTCCATTTCATGCATATGCAGAGGAGGTTCCCAAGAGTGCCCAGTATTAGATGGTTATCAAGTCTGAGAAAAGCATCTATAACGCCCCACAATTTAACAAATATGGTGCCTTTGGATAGAATGGTGTGCCGTCCCGTAGTTGAGGACGCCACTGCGGGCGAACCACTTTCCTACTCTCCATGAATTTCTTCCACAGATTGGGTATGAGCTCGCAAGTCGCTCTGTAATTGTTCTTTGTCACCTGGAGTTACGTCAGGGCTTAACGGTGACAAGGGTGATCTGACCACATCTTGAGGAGGAGATTTATTTTCCGAAGAGTCAGGAGCCTGTTTCCCAAGCCTCTGGGGTAATCCCTTGTCTGGATTTAAGGTTTGGATATGTGTGGGTAAGGTCAGGTTTCTGATAAATGTTTGCTCACATTGTTTTAGGTGGAGGTTTTACATTGTTTTTTTCAATGTTAGTTCTTTTGCCTGTGTTTTTTCACTCGCCGTAATCTTCTTCCTCGTGTTTACTTGGTAGGAACTAGAGCTCGAAAACCTGAACTTGACTTCAATGCCTCTGGCTTCCAAGTAAATAGATTGTATTCTTTTATGTGTGATGTGGGCTCGTTAGGAGCAAGCCCTGTGTCTGCTTGAATAGGTTTTATAGGTTTTATTGTGGTGGGAGTTGATATTGCCAAGTCCGCTACCGGGAGTCAATGTTCAACTAGATCAGTCTCAATTCCACTGCTGTCTCTGCCAGCATCTCTTTCAACCTCACTGTCATCAATGTACTACAAGATTACTGTATCTTCCCGGATTACAGTTGATGTGGGGCGAGTGGCCAGGCAGTATCTGTGGTTGCTGTGCGGAGTATTCTCGTTTATATGGGGCTTCCTGATAGACCCGGTGCCCGATGAGAAGATTTTTCTCGTGCATAAATCTGTTTTTGAGGAAGTTGGGTGCTCCAAGTTGGTGCTCACATTCACTTCATAATGAGGTGCTGTAGGTAATGTGGATCTTTCAAGTCTATGTTTGTCCTTCTCCAAGATGATTGGGTCCAGAATGCTGTGAAGAATATTCTGTGGTGAGTTATTATCCAGTTTATCTTGTATGGCTATTATGAAGCCTTCTACGAATAATACTTTAGAGTGTAGCATAGCTAGGACCATAGTATTGTCTTTTAGTTGGTCACTCAGGCTCTCATAAAGTTTTATGAAAGGGGCCATAGCTATTGTTAAGTCTGCTAACATGTTAGGGCTGCTATCATGTTAGCGTCCATGCCTGGTGTAGGTCCATTGTTGACGTTTGCACAGGTGTTTTCCTGTGCTCGGGACAGATATGATGGTGTAGAATTAGACTTATTACACTTGCCTGGAAATTCCATGATAATAGGATCCAAACCACTTCCGAGGAACTTGATATAATGCTTGCTCCTCCATGTTACGAGGCCTGTAATTGCAGGTATAGTCTAAGAATGCTGCTTGTCCCCCAGTATGTGCTGAACCAGCATCAATGCCGGCCCTTGCCCTGGTATTTATTGTGAAGCGTACTGAATTAGGGCTGGCGCATCCAGGTTTTTCGTACTTTCCAACACCACGCAATCCGATACCTCACCGAAGTATTCAATTCAGTCGTTAAGCTGGCTGTGTGTTTTTATACTCTTGTCAGGGTTAGATCTCATGCAAAAAAATCATTGGTTAGCTAGCAAGTTGTTAGAGGTCAGCCCATTGTGGTACCAGATGGAGTTTGTCACAGAACAGTATCTCCTTATCTGTTTCACTTAGTTTTTTGGTCCAAGATTCTTGGTTGGTTTATTTTTTTTAGCATCTTTCCATTGTGGTCCCTTGTGAGATTATTCAAGCTTGTCTCGAGTTCATGTTGTTCAGGTTGTGAAGATAGTGACTGGATCTTTCTGGTGTTTGAGCTGCCAAAGGTAAATGTTTTTATAGTTCCTGCTGGAACGCTCAAGGTATTTTCTGTAGCCACCTATAGGAGGATGTGCGTGTTCCACCGTTGTGGGCAGATCTCCCCAGCCCCGGACTAAACAGATGGCGAATTTCTTTCTGACCTGCTTAATTGCAGCGTGCTAGTACTGTCATCCTTCTCGGCTTTCGTAAATCGATCATGTTGTCCGCCACTGATTGAGTCCTCAGCAGACTGCTGCTGAGGGGCTGACTCTAAATGATCCTTCGATCAACTGACTGTAACAACTGGCATCCTTGTTAAAGCGGGCCTAGTAGGTCTACAGTTAAAATCAGTGCTTGAAGAAGGGGGTGAGGAAGCAAGAGTTGCTACCATCGTCTTCAGTGTTATTCCTATTGTTGGGAGTGTTAGGGGAGGTGTTGGAAAACCAGTGGATGAATTCTTCCTCCTCTCCTGCTGGTTCCCTGTCAATATAGTTAAGGCATGACTCCTTCATGTTATTAATTAATTGCCCAGTGCTTGCAGTGATTTCTAATTCTACAAACAGGTCTGGGTCACGTGAGGCACTTTCCCATGACTCGTATGACAAGTTACTAGTTGGCAGGGAGCAATGTTGGGCATGCTGGACACGGCATCAGTGTCCATGTCAGTATCAATGACGGCACCATCACCGGCACCAGCACTCTCCTTACTGCTTTTGCTTCTCTCCGCAGGCTGCACATCGGGGTTCCTCACCGGGTTGGCGGCCAGTGTCACCTCTTCTAGTACATAGGTTGTGGTTTCTTCAGGCGGGGGTGACGTCATTGACTTTCTATGAGCCTCTGGCCCCAGCCTGCCACAGACTGCTAGACTGCTTCCAAACTCAGCAAAACTCAGCGAAAGTTATGGGAAGGTTTTTGTTGTGTAGCTCCTCCTCAAACACAATGTAAAGGGAAAATAGACCAGCGCTGCGACTGCCAGACTGCTTCCAAACTCAGCAAAACTCTGCTGCAGCAGCATTATGGGTATCAGTTTGCACTCTAGTGGGAGGAGCAAGAAGGACATGCGTAAGGCGTCCTGTCACCAGCTTGTGCGGAGTCAGGTGATGGTCTGAGCCGGGCTTGTTGTGTAATGCAAATAGGGCTAAGGGTTTGGTTATTCTATTTTAAGAAGGCCATTGAGGTGCTCACAAATCAGAGGAAAGTGTATGCTTAATACCCAGAAGTATTGTGATGGGCTCAAACAATTGCAGTCCGTTGTTAGACCGAAGGACTTCGCACACTTCCTATCTTGGGAGACTTTACGCACAAGGGATTTTGCAGCACAAGTGGCATCAAGATATGTGCACGGACCTGATTCGATCTATCGGGAGAAAGGACATATGACTACCAGCATATATCTGTAGCAATTACAACTTTGGAGCGAATCCCCATAATCGATATGCAAATGCTGGAGAGCTCTAGTAGGATGAGGTATTTCTCCTCTCACACAGTGTTTGCCCTGTCTTGAACTTCAGACAAATTACACAATTTAAAATAAAGGCGTCAACATGTTCAGTGAGGTTGGGAACAAAGCAGTCTTCCGATATCAGAGCTGCAAGACTCTCTCGTGTTGTGTGTGCAGGGTAGTGAAGTTGGTCTAACGTTACTTTAAGTAATGCAAGGGGCATGACCGGTTTCCCCATGCTGTCAAGTCGCCACATTGCATTGGTGAGGGACAATGAACACCCCCTCCGTTTCCACAGCTCCTGCTCTTCTGGTGGTACATGTCCCTGCAATTAAATTATTTAGGTATTAAGGTGTTAAAGCCTTCTTTCATTACCAAGTTGAGCGCTTATGTGTGCTTATTAGGTGGTGTGTCAAATTCAGATATTTCGGGATAATATACTGCTTTTTTGGCCTCTATGTCAGCAGCTTCATTACTGCAGGAAATTAAATCACTCCTCTGCTGTGGGCTATGCACTTCACTCCTGCGATGTAAGATGGGAGCTGCAGTGCATCTATAAGCCTGTCCAATAATGGTGCATGCTGCACTGGTGTGCCTTCTGCGCAAAGGAAGCCCCCCTCTTCCAACATGACAGTCATGCATGCACTGTTTGACGTCACATAGGCAGAGTCTGCATACACTGTTATTTTATCATCCTCGTGTGTTTCAAGGGCTAAAATAAGCCATACTAATTCTGCTGCTTGCGCTGAGAAATATAAGGGCAATCTTGTCACTACCTCAATGTTGCCATTCAGTTTTAACTTTACCACTGTGTTCCTTGTATGCCTTTCCCATGAATTCTGGTCAAATGATGAGGAAATGTCAATGAAGAGTAGTCCCCCCCCTTTGAGGGCATTTTCTTTTATGTGGGTTATATCATCATAGTATTCAGCGTACTTGGTGAAGTCATGCACATGGTCCCTTCCTCCACTGGCTCTGCTATGAATGTTGATGGATTCCCTACTCTACATCTGACCATTTTGATTGCTGGGTTTGAGATGATCACTTTGTACCCAGATGTTCTCTGTGTGGTCAATGTGCTTTTGGGTTTCTCAAGAATAGCGAACATGGCATGCTCCATATGTAATGTTACTTCACAGCCCATCGTGACACTGGCCGATTTCACAATTGCAAAGACTGCTGCAGCCAGTGATTGTTCACAGGGAGAATGGCCTCTCATCACTTGATCTAGGATCCCAATGTAATATGATAGTGGTTTGTGTCCCAATGTAGTCTTCTGTGTGAGCACTGCTGTCATTACCACCCCATTCGAATGTGAAAATAGAAAGAATTCTGCACTGTAATCAGGGATCCATAGAACGGGTGCAGTACATATTGACTCTTACAATTCAATGAATGCTTCTGTCATTTTGCCTGTCCAGACTACATTACTATCAGCTTTCTGAGCTTCCTTCAGTCCTTTTAAAAGGTGTCTGATGTATGCACTGTAATCAAAGACCCACAGCCTACAGAAATTGTAAAGGGTTGGAAATGGCTTCATTTCCCTCACTGTCTTTGGCTGAGGTGTTTTCATGATTGCTTCAGCTCTTTCAGGGGCCACTTTCCTGCCCTCTTGAGGTATCAACTGCCCAATGTACAGGACCTCCTTCTGGCAATATTGTAATTTCTCCTTGTCTACTTTGTATCCCTTGTCTGCCAAAACTGTCATCAACTGTACTTAATCTTTTCTGCACTGCTCTTCTGTTTCGCTGCACACCAGAATTTCATCTGCATACTGAATCACTGTGCTATCAAGGTGTAGGTTTCCCAGGTCCATCTGGAGGACCCTGTTTAATATTGATGGGGCTCACAGTACCCCTGGGCAAACAAGTGTGTTTCCGAGGACCCTGTTTAATATTGATGGGGCTCACAGTACCCCTGGGCAAACAAGTGTGTTTCCACCTCTGGTTTCTATATGAAAATGAGGTCAGATCTTTGAATGGAATTGAACAGAACACATTTGATAAATTGATCACTGTAAAATATTTGTCTTTGGAGGGGATGCTGCACAATATTGTGGCTGGATTTGGGACCAATGGAAATTCTGCTTCAACATTATTGTTTAGGGGCGTAGGTCCTGAATAAATCACCATGGCCCCCTCATCGATATTTTTACTGGGTACACTGCTGTGTTACATAGGGACTCTGAGGGCACTAGTATTCCCTCTTGCACTAACGTGGACATTGTCGCATAAATACCCTCATCTGCTTCTTTTCACATGGGATATTGCTTTACTCTTGCCAAGATTTCTCCTGGCTTCAATTTGATTTAACTGCACCTATTCTTTTCAGCAGGCCAACGTCATAGGGACCGCTGGTCCACAATGTGCTAGGTACCCGTGCCAAGTCTTCTTGAAAAAATGACAGTGCCTTTTTTCTCAATGCCATTCTCTGTGGCACTTCCCTGTTCTCAATTTTAACCCAATACATGAGGCTTATGAAGAATACTACTTCATCATTTGCATTCCCATCTCTCGGCAGTCCCTCATCTGTCAAATCAGTCAATCTGGGTCTTTCGTCTAAGGAGATCACTGCTTGCTATGCTTTTCCTTCGTCATCAGTCCAGTGAATAATCACCCTCTCTTCTCTCACTATAACCATTTCTAATTCTAGTGGGAACACATGTACTTCCTCTTCATCCATAGGAACCTCTTGCCTGAATAGAAATTCTGCAGGTAACTGCAATATTTTACCCCGTGTAAAGACTGGTGGGGGGTATCTGTACTTCTGCCCTCTATATGGTTGGGACAACGGCACAGAGCACTCCAGCCAAGGTTCTCTATATGGTAGCTTGGATGAGCAACCAAGGCTTAAACACTCAGGAGGTGTTGCAGTGAGTCCCCAAGCCCCCACAAACGAATGTTCTCACACTATGTTAGGGGATAACATAGCTTCTTTATATGAAATAATGTTCAGTAAAATATATACATATAAATAATAACACTTTGTACTCAGGCAGTTCTATTCAAAGAATGGAAAATATATATGTATACACTCTATGTCAGTGGTCTTCAAAAATGTTTATGCCTTGGCCCCCCCAAACAAAATATGGGCAGACCGGGCCCCCCCTAAAATGCCAAATGGGCAGTAAGTCCAAAGGGCTATGAATCATCGCGTGCCATCACCACACCCTACTTGCAGTATAGTCCCTGGGCTACCTCCACCTGCTCCCATCACAGTCTCTGTGCTCCTTCATCCCACTCCTACCCGGTGCCTGGGCTCCCCCCACGGCCACAGAAGAAATTGGGTTAAAAGCCAAACAGTTTGCAATTGGCGCTGGGGGGACCATAGAGGAGGCATGATATTTTTTACTCGACATCTATGATAGTAAAAAGATATCCTCCCTGTCCCTTGGGCGCCACTGTGCCTAACACAATCAAAATGATTATGTGTGTATGCAAGGCGCCGGGGGGCTAAGAGGGAAAGCATGGTATTTTTTACTGGACATCTATGATAGATATCTAGTGAAGAAAAACACAATCCCTGTCCTCTGGGCTCTGTAGCGCTTCAGAAGGAGAGCTGCTTTTGGCAGTTGGGTAGGGGGATTGCGTAACAAAGGTATTTTTAAAATGCCTTTCTTGTACACCCCTCACCCCCCGCCCCACACTCACCAAAATCAGCTCCACGGACCAACACACAAACACACATATTCACACAGCATTCACAAAGCAAGCACTTTGCTCCACCTCGCTCCAGGCTGCTCTGTTGGCATGTGTGAGGAGGCACAGGAGCTTCCCCTCGCACATACAGCCATGCAGTTCCCCAGCCAGCATTTCCAATGAGCTATGCAAGGCTTGCGAAGCAAAACACCCCCAGCCTTGCATGGCTCAGTGATCATGTGTGGCTGGGGAACTGTTTCCCTTTGACAGTTCAGCCAGCCCAGGAGCACTCCTTCAGCTGGAAAAAGCAGCTTAGGGAGTGCTCAGTGCTCCATAATAGGTTACAGAGCCACTGGATCGACGCCCTCTCACCCATTCTGGATGAGCCACCAGGCTTGGACTGGCCTATAGGGCAATAGGGCAAAGCCGGAACCAAAAATGCAAAATGCCAGTGCGAGCCAGTTTTGTTGGTCTAAATGGGCCACATTTTTGGCCAATGTGGGCCAGTTTGATGAGTTACTTCACTGTGCAGCTTGTAGTTTTGACCATTGTTGCTGAATAAATATTCCTTAAACATCACATTTTGCTTATATTTTAACAAAAAACACCCCCTTGGGTACTATTCAAATAGTATGTCACTAAAAGAATGAATTGACATTTGCAAGTTTGGGACACTATTTTTAAAGGTGCACGAGACAGTTTTATGCTACAGTCCGACCATGTGAGCCTCCCCTGCCCATTTCCTCCATTTAAAAAAAATATATATATATATATTTTATTTTTAAAGTTGGGGACTCAGACCCTCCGCCTAACCCACACACACAATGTGGCTGCACCTCCCTGGGGGGGGGCACGCCCCATAGTTTGAAGACCCCTGCTCTATGTGGTACCACACAATACTTAAATTCAGTAATAAATATGCCAACTGCAGACATTTTCAAATAGGCATGTGAATTCCTAAGTGAGGTGTAACAGCCATAGATTATGGAACAAAGGCAAGTTAGTTGTGAACAGTGGTAGAATGCTTTTTTTTAGAATAGATAATGAATATTGTGAGGATCCTCCCGCCTGAGCAACCTGTAATGGAAAAGTTAAGGAGTAACTTATCTTGTATTTTATAGCCTAGTCCAAAAATCTTCAATAACACTCTACTTTCTTTTTAAAGGTTCTACCACCCCAAAGTAAATGAGAAGTCACAGGAGAGCAGGATCCAAGATGAATCTGGGACCACTGGATGACTCCTGAGGCTGGAAGACGCTCTTCCTCATCACAGTAACGTTGGTGCCTGGGCAGACGAAGTGGCAGAGTTTCTCGGTTTCACTCGATGAGTCCCCTCGAGGATGCCCCCCCATTGGAAGAAGGAGTCACTGGAATGTCGAGTCCAAGAAGAGAAATGGAACCAAAATCTCTCTGAAGTGCAGCAGTTTCTCTGTTGGTCGACGATTTCTCTGACTGTAGGAGGCCTGGGAATATGAAACTTGCTGTGGCTTGGCAGATTAGAGTAGGACCCCTGGGGACCTTTGTTGACTTCTGGCAGCAACAGGTGCAGAGGTGGTTTTTGGTGTTGGTTTCGGGATTTAGCAGTTTTCCAACTGGTGGTTTGGTTTTTGGGTGCTGCAGCCACAGCATGGACCTCTGGATGACATCTGGGAACCTGGCCTCGACCACTGGAGTGGACCATGGACTCTCACTATGTCTGGACCCTCAGGATGTCTTTGCTGGATTCTGGCAGCAACAGGTGCAGAGGTGGTTTTTGGTGTTGGTTTCTGGATTTAGCAGTTTTCAAACTGGTGGTTTGGTTTTTGGGTGCTGCAGCCACAGCATGGACCTCTGGATGACATCTGGGAACCTGGACTCGACCACTGGAGTGGACCATGGACTCTCACTATGTCTGGACCCTCAGGATGTCTTTGCTGGATTCTGGTGGTGGGAAAAACCCCAGCGTACCTTCTTCTGCACTCAGCGAACTTGGACCTTCTCTGGTGGGAAAAAGTGGTCAGTGATGATGGAAAGGATGTCCCTTGAAGTATTCTTCAGCAGTATGGAACTTTCACAGCTCTGGGTGTCAAGCAGCACTATGCCAGGATACCCCCTCTTCTGGGTGCTACACTGTGATGGGTTTCCAACAGTCACAAATGCTTCTCTGGACCCTTGGTGACACCACTGGACTTCTTTGACTCAAGATGTCTCGGCACTCCTCTTCTGGATTCACAAAGACCTCTTCTCCAGACGGCAGGCACACAGGACTAGCTTCCAGGGTACTTCTGATGAAGAACAGCAGGTTGCATGATGGTCCCTCATAACTTGGGTTGAGGTCTCCTTTGCAGGTCCTCTCTTGGATGAGCCCTTGGAGCGGCACAGCAGCCTTTGGATTTTGATGAAGAGTAGCAGCCATGATCTTCCTACTCCAGCTGGACTCCAGGGACCAGCTTTGGTTTTGACTTCAGCTTCTTAACAAATTGGTGAGTGCAGGGACCGTAGTTATACACATTTGTTCCCATTCACTCAGACTGAGCCAGTTTCAGTCAACCAATCACACAGAAGGGCATTCATGAAAGCAATCAGCCAATCAGGACCTCAGGCATTCAGGCCATTCACTCCACTCAGACACCCATAACACAGAATGTGGATTGAGTAAGCACCCAGCCTTTCAGAGCACTACACTGCATTCATACCAGTTTCAGTTAGGGCTGTCTCAGGCATTGCGTCACTCACAGAAACCAGACACCCACAACAAAGACTGTGAGTTGACTCCCAACTCCATTAACACAGGTCCCACCCCAAGGGTTTACCCACAATACACAGTGTCTGGGAAGGCTCCACTCAGTCCGACAGGAGGCAGCCCCAGAGCCATATATGGTTTTTCCACCCAACAGCCACTCAAGGGGAAGGGACAGAGTCAGGGCTTCCCAGGAATTTGGGAAACAAGGGGTAAAGGCAATAGAAAACTAAGAGGTCACAGTGGCCATCTTGCCTTTCTTCAGGAATCCGTTGATTCCTATGGCAGGGCATGGATGTCCCAAAAATGGAGGATACTCAGAGCCACTGCCAAGTCAGCATGTATCTGCGACTAGCCCATACCCTGCTCTGTGGGCAACATTGTCACTGCCGCCGGCGACTGGCGTTTGTGGCGAAGGTGGAAACAAGGACGCCATTAAAGTGTTCCATTACGTTCCTCCTCGCCTACCAGACTCGGTCTAGTTGTTTTCAAGATGGCCGCCGCCGTTTGTATATCTCACTCGGCTGCCGGCGGCTCGGCGCGTTGCAACTGAGTTTATTCCTCGCCCTGTTGCTTGCGCTAGTTTTCCTTATGACGGTTCTGCCTTGCTATCACGCCTTCCTTACTCTTCCTGTTTGTTCTCCTCCTCCCGTTCCCTATGGGCTCCCCCCCCTTCTCTGGTTCCTGCTTGCCTCCTCCTGTGTTTTGTTCCCGTGCTGATTCTCTGCTGCAATTTCTTCGCTCTAGGACACTCTAACTCCCGGATTCTCCCGTTCACACTTGTCCTCCACCCCGAGGGGTACCTACCTGTAAACCGCCCTATCCATTCACTCGATTTGCAGAGACACGCCGACCTTACCATTTCCTGGGTTTTCGGCAGAGGACCCATTCAACCTACTACAGTGCAGACGACTTCCACAGCCTTCACGACTACCTTGGATCCAGGGGTTTTTTGCCGTTCCAGTGGCTTTTTCCCCTCTGGCTGTCGCGGAGGGGAGTCACCGTGGGTTTTCTCTGTCTGGGAGTCACGGTGGCTTCCTTCCGAGGTAGACCATATCTTCTAAAAAAGAAGAAGCCTTACATAGGACTTACCCGCCGGAAGAAACTGGACTATTCAGGTGAGGAGGAAGTGATTGGGGAGGGGTATCAATCGAGTGAAGACGAAGACATAGCTGATCACCTAGCAAGTCCCGTAGCCCATAGCGCCAGTCCTGATAGTTTGCAACGCCAAGAAGAAGACATGGCTACGCCACAACAACTGCAAGAGCTGGTGACAGCTGTCCAAACCCTCAACGCAGAAGTCCAAACACTAAAGGCTGACAACGTGGCGCTCCAACTAAGAGTAGCTGCAAGAGAACAACAGACAACTGATTTACCCCCACTACCCCTGGTGTCGGGTAAATTCGACGGCTCGGAAAGAAAAGTTAAGGAATTCCTGGAAGCCTGTAATATTCATTTCACCTTCCGCAGGAATGCCTTTTCCACAGATCATTCCAAGGTGGGTTTCATGATCACGCACATGACGGGAAACGCCTTGGCATGGGCTACTCCATTGGTATCCCTATCAGACCCAGTTTTGCAGGACTATGCGGCCTTTAAGGAACTACTGCTACACACCTTTTTGCGAACCGAAAGCTCACACGTGGCTAGCGAAGACCTGCTGGATGTGCGTCAAGGGAGTACCGACTTACTATCCTATATCTCCACTTTCAAGAAGCTCGCTGCAGAGGCAGGTTGGCAAGAGCAGGCCCAGTATGCCATATTCCGCAGGGGCTTGCGAGAAGAGCTCAAGGATGAGCTTGCCCGGATCCCGCGCCCAGAAACCTTTTTAGATCTTCAGACTGCAGTTCTAAGAATCGATTTCCGCCTGACGGAACGAAGAAACGAAAGGAAGAAGGCTCGAGGTCCACATCCTTTCTTGGATACACCCCCCTCAGCCTCCTCACCTGCATCGCGTCCCGCCAGAGATGAACCCATGCAGGTCGGAACCACCAGATCTCCGTTGACTGCCGAAGAAAAGAAGAGGAGACGTGAAGGGAACCTTTGTTTATATTGTGGAGCCGCCAACCATCTGCTGAGAGACTGTCCCGATGTGCCCCCAAGGAGATCGGGAAACGACCGCCCTCGGTAATCAGTGGAACGGACTATCGAGGGGCTACACCTTGTTCCTACACTACACTTTCTGTGGCCTCATCTCAGATGAGCGAAGATTTGCGTCTCATGGTTATCGCCATTAAACTCCGCTTCCGGAAGAGAGAAGTAGAGACGCAGGCTCTACTGGATTGTGGGGCGGCTGGAAACTTCCTTGACACCTTTTGGGCGGATAAGGTGGGTCTGCTAAGGATTGAGAAAAAAGAGGACCAAAAGGTTGAAGGAGTGGATGGTACACCCCTATGTTCAGGACTCATTACTCACACCACCGAGGAGATTCAGGTGTCCATTCACCAGCATTCTGAAATCATAAAGTTTGACATTATACGGGCGGCCCACTTCCCGGTCATCTTAGGAATAGGCTGGCTCAGGAAACACAACCCAATGGTGGATTGGTCTAAGAATCTACTAAGTTTTCATTCCGCTTTCTGCCTACGAGAATGCCTTCCGGAACCAACATTGCAAACTGTAAAGACCATGTCTGCTGTCGAAAGCAGTTCCATCCATTGCATACCGGAACGTCTTTCCGAATACACTGAAGTCTTTCAGGAGCAGACCCCCATCAAACTTCCTCCACATCGCCCAGAGGATTGTGGTATCGACCTAGTACCACAGGCATTGGTCCCCTTTGGGAGGATGTATTCCCTCTCTGTATCGGAAAAGGCTGTGCTCCGATGTTACCTTGATGATAATTTAGCAAATGGACTCATAAGACCTTCCAAATCCCCCGCTGGGGCCTCTCTGTTTTTCATACCCAAACGGAATACCAAGGAGTTGCGGCCCTGTATCGACTATCGGGGGTTAAACAGAGTGACCATAAAGGATCGGTACCCTATGCCCATTATATCAGAGATTCTAGAGGCTGTCCAAGGCTCTGTTGTGTTTACTAAACTTGATCTACGGAATGCGTATCATCTACTCCGCATAAGAACAGGAGAGGAGTGGAAGAAGGCGTTTCGTACTCCCTATGGGTTGTTTGAATATCAAGTCATGCCGTTTGGCCTAGTCAATGCACCTTCCATTTTCCAGAGATTCATGGACCGATTGTTTTCCGACCTTCTGAACCTTAACACAGTGGTTTACCTGGATGACATTTTAGTCTTCTCACGGAGCCAGGAGGAACATACCCGACATGTCAAGGAAGTTCTGCGCAGACTACAACATCACAGTCTTCTGGTAAAACCTGAGAAATGTGCATTTGCTCAATCCTCATTGTCATACTTGGGATTCATCCTATCCGACAAAGGGGTTACTATGGACCCAAGGAAGGTGGATGCCATCTTGTCATGGCCGTCGCCTTCTTCAGTTAAGGATATTCAACGTTTTTTGGGGCTGGCAAATTTCTATCGGAAGTTCATTCCGAGCTTTTCCTTACTCACTCTTCCTATTACATCCCTTCTCAAGAAATCCACAGGTCCTTTCATCTGGTCAAATGAGGCTGAAGAAAGCTTCCTCAGCTTAAAACACAAGTTCTGTTCAGCTCCTATCTTGAAACAACCAGATTAACTACTACCCTTTATTCTGGAGACTGACGCTTCTGCAGCAGCCGTAGGTGCTGTTCTTCTTCAGAGAGTCAAGGACCTCGAGCATCCGGTGGCATACTTCTCCAAGACTTTGAATCCTAGCCAACGCAACTACTCAGTCATAGAAAAGGAATTACTTGCTATGAAGTTGGCTTGTGTGGAGTGGAGGCATTTGCTCCAAGGGAGCCTACACCCGTTCCAGATACGAACAGACCATAAAAATCTGCAAATACTGGTGGGAGTATAATAGGTCATGTTCTCCAATAGTAATAAGCAAATTGTCAGTAAATGGAACCTGATGTGTAGCCCCAGATAAGCCTTGAGCATTCATGGCAATGCTTGACATTGGGTATTTCCCCTCCCTAACACAGAACATGGTCGCCCCATATCTACAAGGAAATAAAATGTCTTGTCACCTACGGTTACCCCAACCTGTGGTTCCTCTTGTGGGTCTGGTGTAACAGATAGGATTGAACACATCAAGTTAGTCTGTGGGTTGTCCTCTTGTGGGTATAGATTCTTCCCCGTCCCAGTGAAAGGGTTCCCTCCCACTACGGTCACACTCCCTATTATGAGTGTAGTTTTCTGTGCTCTTGCATTTGCGTTCCAAATTGACATGGTATTCTGTTATACCGGTGCTTGCGGTTGCAAATGCGCTTGCTGTGTCTGTATGGGGACTTGCTGAGCTTGCATCAGTACCTGTTGTGCTTGCATCGGTGCCTGTTGTACAGGTTGTATTTGTGATGCATGTGTGTGATAGTGTGTGTGATCTTGGGCATAGTATCTGGGCGGTTCCGCACTGTATGCTGGAGGATATACCATCCCCCCTCTTGGATCCTGCCAATTTGTTGCATCCTTCCCCTGCTTCTGCATGCTCAAGAGATGTGTCCCATTTTCCCACATGTCCATCATTGCTGAGGTGGTCATCCAAATCTGGGCTGTCTCCCATTAAACCCTCTTCCTTGTGGAGCTTGAAATCCAACCCCTCTCCCTCTAGGTGCAATCCCTCTCTGTTATGGGCAGTAATTGTATTCTCCCCTTCCTGCTAAATTCTCTCCAGCCATTGGTTGTACCTGCTGTGTGTCTTGTGTAACCACGCCCTCTCCTCTTGTCAACTCGGCTCCTTCCATCGAAAGCTTTGACATCTTATTCTGAACTAAATTTGCTTCTTCCAGCTTTCTTTCCTCAAGCTTCTTTCTAGCTTTTTCTTGCAATAATCGATAATGGTGAACTATAGTCAATTGGATCAATGGCCATGGCTTTGCTTCCATTCCCACTAGTTTTTCCAATTGTCTCTTGTGGGGAATCCTGTGGATCCCTCACCAAAACTCTGCCTACAGTCTCCTCACAGGTGGCCAGGAGAGGGCAGACACTTCCTGATCCCAATCCTGATGGTGGTGTACTAAGGGAGGATCACTTGAGTGGAGACAAGGCGCAGGGTAGAGAGGTGAGTCTGTGGGATGAGGCACAGCATTCTTCCTCTAAGAGGGATACTCTTGCCACTAGGTCAGAGGAGGTTTTGGCTTATTGCCACTTTTTTTAACTTAACATTTTTTATTATAGAAAACCAGTATTACATGTCGCATTATATCCGTACAAGTTCTGAATGTAAACATTTGTGGGGGATCGAGGGTGAGTCTCACCAGTGATTTCAGACATCCACCGAGTAGGTCCCTCCAGTAAGTTTGGATTTGTGGGCATTCCCACCACATATGTGTTTACTTGAGCCGACCCAGCCACAACCCCTCGGACACAATGGGGATGACCTCACAAACATTTGAGAGAGCTTGAGGGGGTTGCTGTGCCATCTTTGGAGTATTTTAAAATTATGTTCCATATCTGCCATGGAATGCTGTTTTATATATCTTCTGCCATGCCCCCTGTGTGGGTTCCTCACCAGGTAGCTCATTCCAGTATTGTTTAAAGCCCTGCCTGTTTTTCTTATTGCTTATACAGTATGGGCGCCGTCCCTTTCCTTGTATGTGCTGAGTCTAGCATTTTCTCAAAAGGAGTGAGCGGCCGCCTCAATTTCTCCCCACTTATGGTTGGTCAGGATTCCTTTCAGTCTCAGGTACTCAAATATGGTAATCTTAACATCTCCCCGAACCTCTGACACTGCCCCATATTCTAAGAATTCTCCTTCTCGGAACAACTGTCTCACCCTCTCCAGTCTGCTTTCCGACCATATTTGAGTGTTGCGGAAGCCTCTGTCTCCCAATCCTATGTCTGGGCCGCAGACTGAAGTCATTAGGGAGGGCCATGTGGACAGATTCTCTGGCCTTCATTATGACCCAGGCGTTAAGGGGTTAACGGCGCTGTAAAAGGTTGCGGCGCCGTTAACCCCTTAACGCCTTACTACGAGGTCCCTTTGCGGCTCCCGACCTTAACGGCTGGTCTGTACCAGCCGTTAAGGTAGGGACACGCAAAGGGACCTTAAAGGTAATTACAGTACCGCAATTTGCAGTACCGTAATTACCGCCTTACCCTTTCCCATTGAGCCCTATGGGGCAAAAATGGGAATGGGGAAGGGCCAATGGTAAATGGGGAATTACCGCCCCGCCAACCTTGGAATGGGGTGGTAATTCCCCATTTCACCATGGCGGAATCGGTAAGTTACCGGCGTTAACCATGGCGCTAATAGCGCCATTGGTTAATGCTGGGGTTGTAATGAGGGTCTCTGTGTCTGTAGAGGAGGCCCCAAGTACGGCCCGCACTCCAACTGTCCATTTTGAAGTACTGGGAATGTTCACGCCAAAATATGTAACGTATGATGAGTAAATAAACCAGCAGAGAGCTGCAGTGGGGCTCTGTCCAGTACCTATCAGAAGAACAGCACCTATTGAAGTACTGACAACAAGGAAAACATGGACAGTAAAGTACTCATTGAGAAAACCATATCAACAAATGAAACGAAATGAAGATCGTCTGAGTACAGTCCCTGAAGAAGTCAAAAATGTCTTAATGAAAGACGAATGGTGACGTCACAAGAACCCAGACTGATTTACATATAGAAGATATGATGACCTGAGAATGACTTAAAGAGACGACACGCCATGGACAAGGGACATCGTGAACTTAAAGTGAAAAGATGATGTTAAATGTAAGAAGCTTATGCCATGGGCATGATGAAGATATTCAACCAGTTTACGCATGTACATATGCTTGCAACCGCAAGAAAGCTAAGAAAATTGTGCGGCTTGCTATGCTTAGTAGTAAGATAGAGTGCAGCAAGTGCGACCTATACATATCTATCTCAAAAGAAGTACGTTATACAAGTATACTTCCACTATGCACAAGAAGCAGAATCAACCAAAGGTTACTAAAGGCCACACGAGGAGAGCTTCATATTTAACAAATCGAGAATAAAGGCAGAAGCAAAACTCAGGCAGCGATGAATCGCGCCAAAAAGCCAAGGTTTTATCAGCTAAAATAGACGAACAGTAGCTACAATTAATGAAGCGAAGAACAGAATATCCTGCTCAGAAAGGTCAAGATAAGAAACTGAAGGCAGCTGGTGGGCAAAATGAAAATCCAAATACACGAATTACATGGAGAAGAAGGCGATTTCACGGTGTCTGAATCACGTGACCAGCCGAGCGAGAAGAAGTGAGACTTTCACACCTACACATGGCAGTGGGACAGGCGAAGATATCAGAACTTTTCCAGACAGGAGATGCAGTCTCAAGGCCAACCACAGTGAAATAATTGACACATGGCCACTAAAGTGATGATTGATTGTAACAATAACTGGAGGAAGGCCAGGGGAGCTGGTGGGCACCCTGCACCTGGCCGACCATTCTGCATGCTGCTAGGCAAAGTGGAAAGTATGAGTGGGGTCGGTGCCAACCCAATCATAATGGACCAAGTAATCTAGGGTCCTATAGTTAGTGGAACCAATGGGACGTCGTACTTTTAGTGACGTCTATAGTAGCCATTTTGAAAGAAGGGCTTAGATGCCCCACCTGGCAGTGTTTACCCAATCCCCTTACTCCATTACCATATACAGATATAGTACCTATATTGAAGTTACCTTCCTAGAACCAATATAATTGCATGCTAACTTTTAAGCGTTAAACGTCAGTGATGACGGGTTTTTGGTATAAATGATGCGTGTTTCATGAAGTTTGTTGGAGTTGTGAAGCGAGAGGGAAGATCACGCATCCGCTGATATTCATGAGACTCCCTGTTTTTTGTACTTGTCATTAAATGGACTCCCTTTGCCAAACCGTTGAGTTGTCTTTATTGATTTGGCGCTTGAGTATTAATCTGCATCCCCATCCATCTCACGGGGTGCTGCTATTCAATCTTAAAGTGCTATTGGGCAAACCTCAGCTCTATGGGCCGGTTGGGGGTCCTGGTGCACATGTCTTCCCCCCCTCCAAAAGGACCAGAGTACTCCTAGGGTAGGGTGATTCTGTAATCTGCTCGGTATTGTCAGGCAGAATCCTGTGCAGTCCCCTTAGGGAGCACTACAGAAGATTAAGACTACAGGTATGAGCAATAAAATCCACTTTGGTATCAGTCTGTACCACAAAGATTTAGTTGGTAGCTGCGGCTAAGCAGTCAGACTTATCTCAAGAAGGAGATGAGCAGTATTCAGGGTTTACACAATAGGGCTACAGTACTATGGCACAAGGAAACACTGACCAAAGCTTTGTATTAAAAAGAACAGATATTTTTATTTTACACACTTCTAGTTCAACACATAAATCACAGTTCTTAAAGCAAGTTAAACTCAGTCAAGAAAAGTATACACAACTCCCTAGTTAAATTGTATACAAGTTTGAGCAAGAGTGAAAACTGAGTAAAACGGCACAGTGAAAACCAAACACAAATGGCACTCTATCAATTTCTCACAAGGGAGGGAAAGAAAAGGTTATACAGGAATATAGTCTTAGGGCCTCATTCCGAGTTTGGCACAAAGGGATACCGGGTACCGGTAAGGACACCGGTGCCGGTAATCCCTCTGCACCCTATTCCAAGTTTCCTTAGCGGGTCCCATCCTTAACGCCTGGTTTTACAAGGCGTTAAGGATGGGACCCGTTAAGGGACTTTAGAGCTAATAACGGTACCGCAATTTGCGTTACTGTTATTAGCGCCTTCCCCCTTCCCATTGAGCCCTATGGGGGCTCAAATGGGAATGGGGAATGGCTTTTTCAATGGGGACTTACCGGTCCCGTAAAGGTTGGAATAGACCGGTAAATCCCCATTGAACAAGGGCGGACTCGGTACCGGTATTGGAGGTAGTCATGGCGCTAATAGCGCCCTGATTACCTCAAAACTCGGAATGAGGCCCTTAGTCACCCTACCAACACTTACAAATAACATTGTGAACAAGTTTAGGCAAGGCAGTACTTTAGCATGTATAATAGTTAGGTGAAAACCGAGCAAAATTGCACTACACAAGTTTAAAAAGTGGGAAGGAAGAGGTGGTTATAAGAGTTAGGTGCACCAACACATTTCTAGGTGAGAAGCAATCTAGAGAAGGCAGTTGTAACAGATTTAGCCAGAGTCAATAGGCCTGTGCCAGAGTCAGCGGTACAGGGCAAAGAGCCCAGGAGCAAAATGTTCTTGTAGCTGCAGTCAAGTCTTTGTTAAACGATTCGAAAAGGTGATTGTAGAGGGTGAAAGACAATGTTAGATGATAGGGGCAGCCAACCCAACAGGTAGGTAAAGGATTTAAAACACCTTTAGCACTACCAAACGAAAAGCGAGGCCTGGCGTAACAAAGTACCTTAAAATGTAGAAGAGGCTCCTGCGGCCGCGGTTGTTCCTGGCAGTTCCTGCAGTTCGGGAGATCCAGCAGAGGAAGAGAGGCTCTCGTCATGGAGGAAGGTTCGGGTTTCTACACTGCCCAGGGATGAAACCAGCCGCGGTGCTGCCAAACAAAATAAAAGGTACGCTCCTTTAAATCGCGGTCCGGGTAGACGGGTGCCTGGCTATCCGGTCTCCGAGTGCAGGGCACTGGCTATTCGACCAACGTAGGTCCGGCAAGGCAATTGGCAAACTGGTTGGCCCCACCAGCTCAAGGGAAGAAGGCTCTTGCAGATGAAGATCTTCTCTCGTCATGAGGAGAAAAGTGGTTAGACAGTGCAGCAGGGCTTCACCGGTGGTTCAGTTGATGCAGGTGTCTTTGGCTTCCCTCCTCTTCGGCTTCTTAGTTCAAGTGGCGATGTCTTGCTCTTCCAGTCCTCAGGACCCTGCTTTTATGCAAAAAGATCCCCATTCATACAGCCTAGCTGTCACTCACACAGTGGAGTGGTCATCCTGGCGGGAGACCCTCCAGCCTATCAGGGCAGAGTGCGACATGGGTTGCTGAGGCAACTCTGTCCAGGGGTCCTACTCCCCTTCCCACACAATGGGCCCACTCCAGACTCAGACGCGCCGAAAGGAGGGCTTCTTGGTAGAAGCCCGCCAAAAGGACGAACAAAGGATCCCCGACCTGGGTTAGGATTTTAGAGAAAGACACGACAAAGAATTTATATGAAAATTCTGGCAAATAAAACCTACCGCAGTAAAGTTAATATAAAAATAAACCAGCAGTATGTTAGAGGCTGTCAGTAAATGTGGTAGCCTCGAACAATGGCATAATCCCACAGGAAAATATTCACGGTCGAATATTTTTGGTAGTAACCACTGCCACCAGCCAGAATCTTTTGAGAGAGGGACTGTACGGTACCCTCTCGAAAATGAACATAGGGGAAAAACTATTAACCCTTTCCAGTACCTCCATAGTAAGATGGGTTGTACTGGTTTTGATCATAAAGAGTGACTAGTACAGTTAATGGAGACTTTACATGCCCTGGGAGACAGTAGTCAGTCCCAGGGTATGGAGTCTATGTTTGGGGGTCGCTACGACACCCCTGTGTCACTGCACGGAGGGTGCTGTGTGACACATGTGGATAAAGATGGTTCGTGTGAGGGTGAGATAAACCCCATAGACATTAAACACAAAAAATAGCCTAGAACACACATAGCAAATATCCCTAAGAGTGGGAAAAAGAGTCTCACTCTTAGCAGGTGAAAAGAACAAACCCTTCAAATCCAGCAAAGCTGCTGGGGGACTCTATAGGTAAGGGAAATTAACCATAGAATGAGAATTCTCCCTAACAGGTATCCTTTTATGGGGGACCCATAGTAAGTCCCTCACTTTGGCCGGATGCGCCTCGATGTCCTCAAGGTATGTCCAATATGTCCCCAGGTCATCTTGCATATGCTCTAGGATCACTCTAAGCTGGGCTGTTTTGTAGTATTGCGGGAAGTCTGGGAGGCCAAAGCCCCCCTCCTCCCTTGGCAAGCTAAGGGTAGACCGCTTGGTCCTTGGAGTTTTGTCCTGCTATACAAATTTCTGTATGCAGGATTGGAGCTCTTTAAAGATTAACTCTGGTACCTTTGTGGGTAGGGCAATAAACAGGTGTAAAATACTTGGAAGGATATTCATTTTTACCGCTGTCATTCGTCCATACCAAGATAGTATCATGCCAACCCATTGGTTCAGGTCCGCTTTAATGGCCACCATAAGAAGGTCAAAGTTAGCTGTGGCCAATAACGCTAGGTCTCTATTTAGTTGTACCCCAGGTAAGTGATTGCAGGTTTTTCAACTTTGACCCCTACCATTCGATTTATTGGGTGTAGGCTGGGATCGGCTGCCCGAAGCGGCATCAGCATAGATTTAGACTTATTAATTTGTAGACCTCAGAAGGCACCAAAGTCCTCAACAAGCAAAAATAATGTTGGTAATGAGGCTGGAGCGTCTAACAGATATCCCAGAATATCATCCGCAAATAGAGAAATTTGAAATTTGACTTCCCCCCTCCGAACACCCTTTATTCTCAAGTGGTTTCTTACCGCTATCGTCAGGGGCTCCATAGTAAGAGCATATAATAAGAGGGATAGTGGACACCCCTGTCTCCTACCTCTTGTTATTCAGAGAGGGGCAATCAGTTCCCCATTAACCTATACTGTTGCAGGTGGTGCCCTGCACAACGCCCCCACCCTTTTCCTCATGTTTTCCCCAAATCCCATTTTCTGTAAGAGGATGGCCATGTACCTCCACTCCACCCTATCAAAGGCCATCTCTGAATCAAGTGAAAGCAGGCATGCATCAAGGTCGGTCTCTTGCGCATAGTGCATCAGATTGATTGTCTTCCGGATGTTATCCTATCCCTGATGCCCTTTAATAAAGGCGACCTGGTCACCGTGGACCAAGAAAGGCATAACCCCCTCCATCCTCATACCCAACACCTTCGCCAGGGTCTTGACATCTGTGTTCAATAAGGAGATTGGGCGATAGGATGAACACTGTGTCGGGTCCTTACCCTCTTTTGGGAGGACCACTATTATGTCTCCCATCATTGTCTCTGGCAAGATTTCTCCCTACATGACAGCATTATAGACTCTTTCTAGGTGTGGGGCTAAGGTGGACCAATGCAGTTTAAAAAACTTTACTGAGAACCCATCCTCCCCTGGTGTTGTGCCTCCCTTCATTGTTTTAATTGCCTGGATAATTTCATCCTCCGTCACCGAGGCCTCCAATTCCATGGCCAATTCCTTAGCAATGTCCCTGACCAGTATGGGGAGCTGTGCAAGGAAATCCTCTATAAGGGCATAATCTCCATTGAATTCTGATTTGTACAGTTGCTCATAATATTGCTCAAAGGCCCCCCCTATGCTTGAGGTATCATAACTCATTGTCCCCTCATCGGTTCTTATGGCTCGGACTATTTTGCTTTTCTGGGTTTCCCTCCATTTTAATGCCAATATCTTATCTGTCCTGTCCCCCTTTTCATAGTATTTTTGTTTGAGGAACAGCAGGTTCCTTTTGGTTTTGCACAGCAGTAAATGTTTAAACTGAGCCTTCTAGTTTTCTAAAGCTATTGCGTGGTCCGGAGCAATGGAGCCTCCGGGCGTCCGCCCCGGTTGAATTTTATAATTTTTTTCCCGCAGGGCCTCTTCCTGGCTTTCCCTGTCCCTCTTTTTGTGTGACCCTATTCTTATTAGTGTGCCTGGAATTGTGGCTTTGAAAGCGTCCCATAGGGAGTGGGGTCCCACCTCTCCATAGTCAAAGTATTCTAATATACTGTCAAGTACCTTTTGGGGTATTTCCCTATCCTTCAAGAGGGCGTCAAGATCATGGTCTGACCAGGGAACCGGGTCTACCCGAGGTTCTTTTATATAACCACAAAGGGAGCTCTTTGTATACATGCTGCCAGACTTGCCGAAGCCCAGGCCAGCTTTAACTCTCTCCCATAGGTATGTCAGAGGCCATCGTTGTGTGGAGGAGTGTTCAACTTTTTACATTTTCTTGAGCCCTGCATCCATTTCCTATTCCACTTCTCCCTCTCACAGCTTCTCCGGTGGGCTGTCTCTGGTCGTCTGTGGTTTCCACATACTCACGGATTGCTCCTCTGATCTCCTCTTCAGAGACCAGTCTGGACTGTTGGCCTATTATTCAAACGTTAGTGAAAAGGGGTAGCCCCAGTGGTGTTGTATTCCCTTCTCACGTAAGCATTGTGTCAGTGGGCCACACATCCTCTTTATGGGCTCGGTGAAGGAGGAGAGATCCTGGAAGATCGTTATTGTCGCATTATTAAATGTGATGGAGGAGGCTTTCCTGGCTTCCTCCAAGATATTCACTTTATTTGCATAATAATGGAAGTGAACCAGTATGGAGCGTGGTGCCCCGGCATGGTCCGCCGGCATGGTCCGCCGGCATGGCCCCCTGCCCTAGACACTCTATCAAAGGTGGGTTCATTTGTTGCTTTGTCTCTGAACAAGAGGCGAATGACGTCCTTGACTGCTCAGCATAAGTCCCTCTCCGTGTCCCCCTCTGCCTCCGGAAGGCCAAAGAACATAAGGTTGTTCCTCCTTTACCTGTTCTCAAAATTGTCCCTTTGTAGGGCTTTTTCCTCGTACTTCTTCTCCAGAGCAGACAGTCTGGTGTCGATCTGTGGGCCTCATTACGAGTTTGAAGGTAGCCATGGTGCTATTAGCGCCATGGCTGCCTCCAAACCCGTGTCTGGTTAGTCGGAATGGGGACTTACCGGGTCATTCCATCCTTGGAGGACCCGGCAAGTCCCCATTCTGAAAACCATTCCCCATTCCCATTCGAGCCCCCATAGGGATCAATGGGAATGGGGAAGGAGCTAATAAAGGGCTCGCAAGTAGCGGGCCCTTTATTAGCTCCCTGGTTCCTTAGCGGCTCCCACTAAGGGCAGCTGGTAAAACCAGCCGGCCTTAGTGGGACCCGCTAAGGGACCTCGGAATGCGGCGGTAGGGGGTTAACGGCACCGGCATCGTTACTGGTGCCGTTAACCCCCTACCGCCGTACTCGTAATGAGGCCATGTGTCTCTAGGATATCTACCAGTGATTAGTTGGCTTCCATACCCTGCAGCCTGTCCTCCTTTGCGTCCACTCTGTGATCCATTGTTACGCTCACCTGGTCTCTCCGGAGGCGTTGGGGCACGGTTGCAGCCCTCCCGGGGGGGAGGTCGCTCGGGTCTGACTTCGCCCTTTGTGCTTATGTGGTGACTGGTGGTAATAGGTGATGCTGCTCAGGACTGCTCCTGCGTGGAGAATAGGGGGCGTGAGTATGCCAGCTTGTGCGCCTGATCCCCTTCCAAATCCCTTCTCCCAAACCGTGGTACCCTTGGGATGCGATGTCCTTGGAAAGCTCACCTGTTGCTTAGTTTTGGTGAGCACTCTGTCCTCCTGCTTCTGGCAGGGGCGCTTGTATGATCTGGACCGAGTACCTTCCTGGTCCCTTGCACGTGGTAGTCCAGTCCTGCTGCGACTAAGCCACTATACTTCAGTTAAGTGTTCCTGTTTGCCTTTGTCTTTCCTCGTCTGTTTTTGTTGTATTGTGAAGTTCATTGTCTTGTATTGCTGTCCGTTCCACTTTTGATGTTTGCTCTTTTGCTTTCTTCCCTTGTAAGTGATGTTGCCAGCCCGGCAGAAGCTGCAGAGCTCGAGGCGGGAGCCGTAGGGAATAAGGAACGAAGCTACAGTGGTACAGTAGCTGGTAAATTGTTAACTAGGGGGCACGCAGGGTTCAAATGTGGTGCGGTCCTAGGATGGATATTCTTACCTTGTCTTTCTTCTTATTCACAAGGTCTGAGTTCGTGGATGCAGAGTGCGCTGCTATGGCGTCGGGATCAAGATCACTGGATGTCAGGAGATGAGTCTGCAGATGAAGCGATGAAGCACCGGTTTCTTGGAGGTGAGTATGCAGGAGAACACCTGGTTTCAAAGGTAAGTAAACTGGTCCAAGCAGCAGTGAGCGTCACGTTGCACGCAAGTGCACAGTAATCCAAAGCACCGGCCTTAAGGATGGAGCAGCTTACATAGCTGAGCTTCTGAAGCCACGCCCACCAAGTTCTGCCTGCCTGCCACACCCTGCCACACCCGATGAGTCAGCACATGAAGACCAGGCCTGGGGAGCCACACCCGATGAGTCAGCACATGAGGATATTCTCTGGAATAAAGGCTTTCAGCTCCTTGAAAGTTCTTGTAAAATAAAAGCACTCCTGCACTGACTCCTGCACTGAAATAAAGTGTTCCTGCTCACATCTCTATATGAGCCTGGTGCCAAAGGTGCCAGGACTGAGTCCAGCCAGGGCCCCTATGTTGATGGGTCCCAAAGGGACATAAGTGAGTCAAGTCACCCATTGCCCCATCACTAGATGGTGTGGTTTTTGTGTTCTGGGGCCTGTGGCCATGACATCTATCTTATCCAGCCAGTGGACAATGTCCGCCCGCATCTCTGTGATTTCCTGCAGTATGGCTACAATGTCCCTCTTTGTGGACATAGAGTCTTCTGCTTGGCCCGCCATTCTGCAGAGGTCGTGTTACCCTGGCTTTCGCGGTTTCCTGGAATTGGAATTCCTGAAGTGTCTCCCTCCAGTTCATTCAAGATTGCCCGGCAAGTTGTGGGTGTCTTTCATTTGTGAGTGGGCTGTGTATCCCGCCTCTCATGGGGGGTGGGCTGTTACTGCTCCCACCCCTCTGGGTCCGGTGATGCACTAAGGGGAGGTGCTGCATTAAGGCCTCTCACCTCTATTTTACCTGGGGGCCTACCGCCCTGGGCGGATGAAGCGCAGGCTCAGTCCCTGGAATTCTGCATTGGTTATATAGGCCCTCATTACACGGTAGGCGGTAAACCATGGCGCTATTAGCGCCATGGTTCATGCGGGTAATTTACCGGTACAGCCTTGGAGGAAAGGGGAATTACCGCCCTATTCCAAGGTTGGGAAGGCGGTAATTCCTTCTTCCTCTATTGCCCTTCCCCATTCCCATTTTTGCCCCATAGGGCAATTTGCGGTACCGTAATTAGCACCCCGGTCCCTTTGCGGGTTCGTTTTTTAACGCCTGCTAAAAGCAGGCGTTAACATACCAACCCGCAAAGGAACCTCGTAGTAAGGCGGTAAGAGTTTACCGGTACCGGTAAAATACCGGCTTAATAGGGATGCTAGCTGTCCATAGGGCCTGTGCCCCCTTTTATTTCGCCAGTTGGCCTGCTCTCCGTGGGTGTTTAACTGCTTCTTCCCCTGGGGTTCCTGTCTCCTGGTCACCTGTCCTTATCCCAGAGTTCTGGGGCAGTGGTTGAATTCACCTGGTCCCTGTGTTGGGCTGATCTGTACCTGCAGGCCCCAATGGGTGTGGGGGAAACTTAGTTCCCCTATGGTCGGGGGATAGTCTGTTATCCAGGGGGGCAGGTGTTCCCAGATTTTGATCCTCCTGGTCCACAGTGGGGGCTAGGGGTCTGGGAGTTCCTTCTTCTGCCACCCTGGCCCTGCTCACCTTGTGCATTGCTTTCTGGCGTTGCTGGGGGGCTACTTAGTCACTCTGCAGCTGCGTATGCCCCAGTGGTGTACTGATCAACTGGTGGGTACCATTTTTCACCGGTCAGGTTGCCATCTCTCTGCCCCTCAATCCAGGGCTGCCACGCACCATTCCCTCTGCTCCCTAGTGAACTGTGTGCCTGCGGCAGCCGCTGCCGGGGATGCGCTGCCTTACTGTGGTAGAGAGAGGGGAGCAGACTCGCTGGGTGCCATTGGACGGGGACAGCGCACTCTGTTCTTTGTGTCCCTCACTGCTGCAGAGCTCTGCGGTGTATGGTGCCTGGTCACGGAGGGCCATCCCTCTTTCTTCTTCTCGTTATTTGTTTTGTTTAATCAGGTCTTCTGAGGGCCTCAAAGCCCTGGCCCCTCGGTTTGGCAGCTTCCGTCCGTGGACTTCCTCTGCCTTGCCCTCACATCCGGTACAGTCTGGAGCTGGATCACGGGTGGCGAAGGTGATTAAGAAGAGTTTTGGCAACTTCGATGGGCCTCCCCAGGTATTTCTGAAGATATTGCAGCTAGCGAGTCCAGATTTCTCCCCGACCTGCCGCTAGGGTTCCGACCTTCTGTAGGGGTGCCAAGTCAGGTGGAGGCCAATAGGGGGGGGCTCAAACCCCTTGTTGTCCTGGTGGCAACAGAGCAATGCAAGGGAACTTCTACGTTCCCGCGCCCCCTGGTGGCCGATCTTATCGCTATTTATTTTTTTACTTTGTTTTTATTGAGCATTTTAACATACAAAACCGCCAAGAACCTGGCGACAACCATGAGAAAAATCAGAAGGAAAATGCTAGACTTCACTTTGCTATCCCAACCCCTCTCCCCCCTGCTCATGACAGTACCAGGCCCAACCAGGTGTTAGGTACAGTTAGCTCGGAGAGACAACAAGACCTGAGGCAAGACATTCTAGTACAACTGACATAGTGAGGACGACGACTAATTCCAGAAGTAAAGCAGGCTACATTTAACAAGCAATACAAGTAGTGATGCCGCGGGTCCTGTGACGTCAAAGGACTACAGTTTCAAGGCACCACATTCATCACTCAGGAGAACAACAGACCAGTTCAACAGGAAGGAGTCCATTTTGTTGTTGGTAATTGCTGAGAGTTTGTCGTATGTAAAAATGACTCCTAACTTGGTAAGCCACTCAGCTTAGAAGGGGTGGAGGGCTAGTCTTCTGGCCCTCAGCATAGCCTCAACCACCTTTGGGAAAGCGCTCACATCAGACTCCGGGGTTTGACGTCCAGAAGAATCTCCAGGGGATGTAGGCTCAAAACCCACGATCCCTTTAATCCAACTAAGCAACTCGGCCCAGTAGACCTGGTCCACCGGACACTCCCACCACATGTGGTACCAAGTTCCCTGTTGCATGCACTTCCTAGGACAAAGAGATGATATACCCTCAAACATCTTGGACAGGGTAGCTGGAGGGCGGTTCCAGGAGTGTAGTATCTTAAAGCCATGTTTCATGGCCGAGGTGTAGAGGGACCCAGAGAAAACAGACCTAAAGACCACTCTCTGTGTTTGCACCTCGTGGGCCCTCCCCACTTGAAGCGTCACTTGAAGGGTTGCCTACCATCTAAGTTCGCCGTAACTAGTATTTTGTAAATCCTAGAGAGGGAGCCCCACCTAGTAGTGGATACCACCATAATTTTCTCAAAGGGCTTAAGGGGCGTGTCAAGTCAGAAAGCCATCTGCAGTGATTAAAGATCCCCTTAAGGTGCAAATATTCAAACAAAGTGGGTGGGCTGTTCCCCCAATGCAGCAGCAAGTTGGTCATGTTCAATAAAGGTGCCCTGGCAGAAGAGCTGGGCTGCTCTTTCCAGGCCCATGTCCGACCATGATTGGGAACCACGAAATCCCTTAGCTCCTAGGTTAAAAGGGGGCCCCACAGGGACGCCCCAACAGAAGGCCAGGAGGATAGTAACTTGTTATCCTTGTTTCCCCTCCAGGACGCCCATAACACAGCCAGAGTTGGGTGCACTCTGAGACAGGGATCCCCATGCATTTCCGAAAAGAGGACACCTGTGGGAATCCACAGAGGTCTGACTTGCGCAAATCGGCCCAGAATGTATTACCCACAACCCCAGGCAAAGTCCGAAATGTGGCAAATAAAACACAATTTTTGCACATTTCACTCTGCTCACCCACCGAAATATGCCACCAACAACACATGGGCACAAAGAGAAAAGGTTAAAACACGGGTAGCCCCAAGTCTTTCGGCAGAGCAGATTTTCAGGAATTTTGTTCATGTGGACAACCTACAGATTTGGGCTTAGGGTGTCGAAGCCACTAAGGAAAACAGGGAAGCCCATGCATTTCCGAAAAGAGGACACCAGTGGGAATCCACAGAGGTATGACTTGCGCAAATCGGCCCAGAATTTATTACCCACAACCCCCAGAAAAGTCTGAAATGTGGTCAAAAAACCCACTATTTTCGCACATTTCACTCTGCTCACCCACCGAAACACGCCGCCAACAACACATGGCCTACCTTCTTGCATTCCCACAGGTGTACCGATGAAAACGGTACATCACATGTGTGGGAGCACCTACCTGGGCGCAAAGGGAAAAGGCTAAAACACGGGTAACCCCAAGTCTTTTGGCAGAGCAGATTTTCAGGAATTTTGCTCATGTGGACAACCTGCAGATTTGGGCCTAGGGTTCGACGCCACTAAGGAAAACAGGGAACCCCATGCATTTCTGAAAAGTGGACACCCTTGGGAATCCACAGAGGTCTGACTTGCGCGAATCGGCCCAGAATGTATTACCCACAACCCCCAGAAAAGTCCAAAATGTGGCAAAAAAACACAATTTTCGCACATTTTACTCTGCTCACCCACCGAAACATGCCGCCAACAACACATGGCCTACCTTCCCACATTCCCACAGGTGTCCCGACAAAAATGGTACCTCACATATGTGGGTGCCCCTACCTGGGCGCAAAGGGAAAAGGCTAAAACATGGATAGCCCTAAGTCTTTCGGCAGAGCAGATTTTCAGGAATTTTGCTCACGTGGACAACCTACAGATTTGGGCCATGGGTGTCAAAGCCACCAATGAAAACAGGGAACCCCATACAATTCCGAAAAGAAGACACCCGTGGGAATCCACAGAGGTCTGACTTGTGCGAATCGCCCCAACATGTTTACCCACAATCCCTGACAAAGTGAAAATTGTGTTTTTTTCCACCAAATTTTTTTGGGGGGGGCATACTGTCCCAGGCATAGGGGGGGCCTGTGCTAGTATTTCTGGTGGCCTCTCCCCACATCCCAAATGGGTGGGGGGCATCTCATGTACCCCTTCATAGGGGCCGAAATCTGCCCCAAGGAGGGCTACATGATGTGCCCCCATCCACTTAGGGTGGGGGGTGAGGGCCACCGCCCCTTTGAAGGCACAACAAATCCTGGTGGTCTAGTGAGCCACCCTGACCCCCCACCCGAAATCTTTTTATATTTTATTATTATTATTATTATTATTATTATTATTATTATTATTATTATTATTATTATTATTATTATTATTTATTTTGTTTTTACTTTTTTTATTTTGCCCCTTCCCTAGGGGTAGATGGCCACATGTGTGCACCCATATGCCCCCAGGGGGAGGGGGGTGTACTGCCCCAGGTTGGGCGGGGGGGAGAGGGCCAGCCCCCCCTGCTTTGAAGGTACACAAAATCCTGGTGATCTAGTGGGCCTCCCCACCCCCACCCAAAACTTTATATATTTTTTTTCTTTTTTCTTTTTTTTTTCCCCTGGGGGCAGATGGACACCATCTCTGCCCCAGGGAGCCCAATACTTATGGCCCCATGCTTTGAGGGTCAGGGGGAGGGCTTTTGACTGTAAGCAGCCCCCCCCATGACACAAACAGATCCCTGGTGGTCTAGTTGCATTGCTGGGCGCGGATTGAGCGCTCTGCACCTGATTCGCACCCATCAATGCTTCAAAAAAAGGTGTAATTGGAAAGGGGAGAGTCTCCCCTTTCCAACAACACCTCTCTCAATCCGAACTGCACAATAGCCATTCATATTGAGGGGGATAAAGATTGAGACTCACCTTTCATTTTCACTGCGGCAGTCCGAAATGGCTGTCACAGTGAAAATTACTTTCAGTTTCATGTCGTCGTGCATTACGCACGCCGACATGAAACTGAAAGAAATCCAACCCCCAGGCCATGAGGAGGAACTTCACCCTCACATAGCGCCAGGGTTGGATTTAAGTTTTGCAGGGATCGCACAAAACAGATTGCCAAAAAGGACGAGCTATCTCGTCCTTGGCACTACAAAGGTAATGTCAAGGTACCTTGTCCTTGGCAATTAAGAGGTTAATTGGGTAGCGAGTCTCTCGAAATGTATAAAGAATGCTCCCAGATCTTATCCCTCCTGGTAAGGTTGTAGGATACCATGGGGAACTATGCAGTGTTGTGAGCATGCCCTTATTTGTTCTAATCCTTCCTTGAGGTGTCGATCTGATGGTATCTGATGGGCTACTAAGCGTTTCATGAGGGTCTGAAGGGTAATCAAGATGAGGTGACTGGTAAGGTGGACTTTGAGGTTTCGGGATATTTCACTTATGGCTTCCTCCCATGCTTCTGAATTCTTACCAACTTCTGGGCTATTTTCTACTCCTTCATCCTGATCGGAATCATATGGTTATTTGGTGGTCAGGGAAGTAGGTATCACACTCTTAATTGAAATTGGGATTTTTCTTCTCCCTAAGTAGGTTTTATACCTAACAATCCAATGGTTTGGAGTTCCCCTATTTAAAATCATTTTGAAACCAGGAGTTAAGTTGCCACGAATTCCACAGTATAAGATTTCAGTTGATGGTGAGCAAGCTTTGAAGTGTATAGTTTCTGATTTTGTACATCGTGGGGTAATTGGAGAAATTGCAGGAAGTTTGTGCAATAGTCCGATTTTACCTGTGTATAAAAAAGGGGATAATGCAATTCCTTTCTGTTTTATTATCGATTTACGTGCTATTAATAAGATTGTTACTCCACAATTTCCAATTGTGCCTGATGTAACAACGATATTAACGATGATTCCAGCGTCTGCTACTCATTTCCGTGTTGTGGATCTTAAGAATGCCTTCTTTAGCATTCCTATACACGAGGATAGTAGATATCTGTTCGCGTTCACTCTAGGGGGACGCTCGTTTACATTTACTCGTGCACCACAAGTGTACACAGAGAGCCCGAGCATTTATAGTAGGGCTTTGAAAGAGCAGCTTGATACACTTGAGTTGCCTCCCACTTGTACATGGCTACAGTATGTCGATGATCTTCTTTTAGCTGCAGACTCAGAAAGTGCTTGCAAGGAAGGAACTGTGTTAATGCTTGTTCATCTAGCAAAACATGGACATAAAGCTTCACTGAAAAAGTTTCAGTATTGTCGACAGGAGGTCGCCTATTTATGCTATCTCCTGTCAAAGTAGAGAAGAAGATTGACACCTGAACAAATGAAAATCATTTCTAGCATTTCTGTCCCAAATACACAGAAGGAAGTCAGAGCCTTGATAGGAATGGCTTCTTACAGTGGACAGTGGATCCCTAATTTCTCACTAGTGATCAAACCAATGTTGGCATTGACAAAGAAGGGCATTTCTTTGCCACTGGTGTGGAACTTGGAACACCAGAAAGCTTTTGATTTGCTCAAGACTGCACTGTGTTCAGCACCAGTTTTGGGCACAAATTATGAAAAGGCCTTTGAGTTGTATGTGCATGAACATGATGGATGTGCTTTGGCTGTGTTAACGCAGGAACATGGGGGGAAGAATAGGCTGTGCGGTTACTTTTCCTCCAACCTTGATCCTCTTGCATGCGCTTTGTCGAGATGTTTGAGAGCTGTCGCGCGGCTGCTGAATCTGTAAAACAGAGCGAGGGTATGGTTTTAGGCCATGCTTTAACCTTGTTGGTACCTCACTCTGTAGACGTTCTATTAAATAGAACGCAAACACAACACCTTACTTCTGCACGATTAATGAGATATGAATTGATCTTGTTTGCACCGCATATACAAATTAAAAGATGTTGTGTATTAAATCCAGCTGAATTGTAACCTCTTCCGCATGATATTGCTTGCAGTGACGAAATGTCACATGACTGCCTTTATACCACAGAACAAGAAACTAAAGGTAGGATTGATTTGAAAGATACACCTTTGACCGATCCTCAAGGGGAGCTGTTTTGCGATGGCTCCTGCTTCAAACTTCCGGATGGTACATCCACTGCTGCTTATGTCATAACTACACTAAGCACGATTGTGGAAACCAAGAGAATTTCGCATAACTCTGCGCAGGCCACAGAGATTATTGCACTGATTCGAGCTTGTGAACTTTCCGAAGGGTGAATATATATACTGACAGTCAATATGCCTTTTGGGTGGTTCACAACTTCGGTAGATTATGGGCAGAACGAGGTTTCTTGACCTCACATGGAACGAAAATCCAATATAGCACTTTGATAGTTCAGCTACTCTCAGCGCTTGCGCTTCCCACTCAATTAGCAATTATGAAGTGCGCGCCACATCAGAAAATCATAGATGATGCAGGAAAAGGGAACGCTTTTGCTGATCAGATAGCTAAATAGACTGCTACTGACCTCTATTCAGATATGTACGCTACAAGGGAAGCCATATACACTTGTACTATCGATGAAGGGATTGATTCCATAAAAAATATTCAAGCAGATGCCACTCTAGAAGAAACCAAGCAATGGGCTGAGGGCTTGGCAAGGTTGGATGAAGAAGGGTATTGGGTGGATAATTCAAAGGGAAAATGGATGTTGCCCGACGTGTATGTCACCGCAATGATCACAATGGCCCATGGTCTCACTCATATATGTGCTAGGAAAAAATGTTAGAATCTGTCTGGGTAAATGTTAACATCCTGAAAACTGCTGAGCATTTTGTTCAGAGTTGTATGGTCTGTCTACAGCATAATATGGGGAAGGGTACATCGATACCGAGGGGTAGTTTTGGCCCACCCTCCGTGCCTTTTGAGGTAATTAATTTTGATTTCATTGAGATGGAACGTTGCAATAACTATAAATACGTGTTGGTAGTCATTTGTGCTTTTAGTAAATGGATTGAAGCCTTCCCTGTGAAAGATGCCACAGCAATGACAACGGCGAAGACCATGCTTAAGGAATATTTTCCTAGGTTTGGTTTGCCGAGGGTCATCTGGTTGGATAATGGTCCACATTTTATCTCTGCTGTTATTCTGCAAGTATGCGCGCGATTACAGATCGATAAACGGTTCCATTCGGCTAGACATGCTCAAAGTGCTGGACTTGTAGAACGTCACAATGGTATTTTGAAAAATAAAATTGCTAAGGTTTGTGCCGGCAGCAATTTGAAATTGACGCTTTACCGATAGCACTCCTATCAATGCGGACAACCCCGCAGACTAGGACATGGCTCTCCCCGTTTGAAATTGTCATGGGGAGACCAGCCAATATTTGGAGCCTCCCAAAGCCTAGGTATCTGAAGGATGTAGAGCATTTACTTCTCTCTGAATACTGTGATCGGTTAACTCAAAATCTGTATTTGATTTATCAACAGGTGCGAGAATCCCTCCCAGTTAAATACGAGGGGCCAGGTCATAGAATTCAACCTGGCGACTGGGTGCTCACGAAGTCATTTGAGAGAGCATCCAGTCTCGCACCGCGCTTGAAAGGGCCATACCAGGTCCTATTGGCCACGCAGACTGCCGTACGAGTATATGGGAAACAATACTGGATCCACGCTACGCATGTCAAGAGGATACCTTTCCCTTTGCCACACAACGGAGAAGATAAGAAGAAACCTACTTGCTCTGTTCCCACTTTCGGAGACACTTCCTGAGCCCACGGGGCCTGGGGAAATTGCTGCTCTGTCTCTGAACTCTTCTACAGATCCTTCTGCACACTTGCACAATCCTGTTGGCATTTCATCAAATCCATCAGGAAGCAACGACACACTGTTCGCAGATCACACAGTACCAGGAGTCTCAAGGTACAATCTGCATCCACGGCACTAGATTTACTGCACAGCACGGCTGTGCCCACAGAAAACAATTGTTGAGCGTGTCTTTTGCCACTTTTGCACTGAAGTATAAGCAAGTGGCTGGGGACTGGGAAGAACTATCTTCGATAAAGAAACCACGTGATCAGGAGATCACCAGCAAACAGACTACAGAGTTTCCGCAGGAACTTTTCGGGAAAGAGCTTTTTAGGAACAATGCCTGTCGTTATCCCTACTCGTGCGGAGCAATCGACTGATTGCGTGGCCAACAAAGACATTGGACAATCAAATTCCTGGTCCTTAAGGACGTATTGTTTTCTTGTAATTGTGTTAACCAGTCTTACAGTATTGATTGCTTTTGGGTTTTGGTGTATAGAGGGAGTGGTCCACTTGAAACATTTTTGCCTACTGAGAATGTTCCCACTATATCTACACCTTCTGTGCCCCTGCACAATCTGTCTCCTAGGAACTCTCAGCACAGACAGAGCTATCACAACAACACACTTGTGTTAGTAATGAACGCAACTCATGTGATTCTGAATAGAACAAATGGTTGGATCTGTCCACATTTGCCACAGCATGGGGAAAAAGGGTTGGGCTCGTATATTCATCCTTTGCCTTTAACTACTGCATGTTATGCCTCTCCGAGGGCACTATTATTTGGTCGTTGGAATGATAGCATCCCAAGGAACTTTGATGGGACTAATTTGAATGAGTTTGAAAGGCGAGTCATGATGCCTCTGGGATGCTAAATTTTTGCAAATAGGAGCAAGCTTAATGTTGCTTCTATTAGGCCTTCCGATAGACTATCTCGACCTTTCCAGTCACGGATTTCTTTCAGGATGGCTCCTGTATGCAACCTGGATGCCACGCCACCTTCTTATTCTATCAATCACAGCCCCACCTCTGTCTCTTTCTGCATACAAAGGAATGGCACTCAGTTAATGGGTGATTTCGAGGGTTGTACTAATGTTGCAAACTTGACCAGTGAGGACAGACCTTTATATGTAGGGGAGCCTGTTTATTTCATTTACGGTAATTAAGCTTATCCGTGGCTACCTAGGGATTGGCAGGGAACCTGTTATTTGGGTATCCTGTTACCAGGGGAATATGTAGCTAGTACCACTGAGATCTCTAGGACTCGTCCAAGGCGGGACGAGAACGGTGATACTTCTTCACAAGTCATGGGTGATGTAGCGAAATCCTTTGTACCATTTTGGGGACAGATCATGAATTGCGAGGATATTAGGAGACTGGCAAGGGTATTGGAGAGAACCATCAACCGGACCACTGACATACTCTACAATATGACTTTAGAACAAAAAGCAATTAGATTAGTGGCTCTTCAGAACTGGATGGTGTTAGACGTCATCCTGGCTGAGCGTGGTGGAGTATGCAAATTGGTGGGGTCCACTTGTTGCGTTTTCGTACCTGACTCCTCCATGACCATATTTAAGGCAATACAAAATCTGCATGTCCTAAATTCAGAAGTGCATGTTCCCGAGGGAAACTGAGATTTTAGTGCTTGGTTCTGGGACTTTTTACGGTCTTGGGGATGGAAGCTTTTCTCAGTCTTGATGGTAATCCTTGGCATTTTGTTGTTCTGTTGTTGTTGCATACAATGTCTTCCTGCCATATGTTCGATGTTAGGGGGATGTTGTGCGCAAACTGTAGGAACATTAGGACCGAAAGTGCACACACCTGAGAAGATGACTAATGTATTTGTGATGAAGGATATTACTGTCAAAGATCTAATGGCAATTGATATATCTGATGAATGTGATTCAGGAAGTATGGATATTGAAACGTGGAGTTACGAGTAAAGTGACTATTTTTTTGTAAAGCTCTTGGCTTAGGCCAAAAGGAGGGTTTGTTAAACGGTAAATGTATAGTGCCTCCTTTATATTTATATTGGCGTAAGCCTACTCGCTCTATGTGGAAAACCGCATTGCAAATTCCGATTTTAGGTTAACTTCGCCGCCATGTTAAGATTCGTCCGCCATTTTGATTTCCACTCATGTGTTTCTTCGTTCTAAAATGGTGGACTATGTTTTCAACTTGCAACTAGGCTTCTCGAACTTTGAGTTCTGTTAATGTTTAGACTATCCAAGAGCCGACTGTTTAGACTAGGCAATAAGGCCTTGCACTGCATATGAACTGTTGTTTAAGTGCTGTCTGCACTCACAAGACTCATCCTTGAATACACATTGGGGACAATGGAGAACTGTCATGCGCCAGCCCTGGAGAATTGCTAGTCGTTGGAGATACTACTAAGATGGCGGCCTGTTCCATTCTATCGGTCTAGTTTATTCCAACATGGCCGACATATTCTATAACTAGCGGCCCATAGCAACGCTCTGCGCGTTGTATCGTTTCCGTTACGTGCCCAGCAAGTCGCTCTCAGTGTCTAGCTTTTCAACATTGCCTTGCGTTCAAGGTCTTTCCTTACCTACCTATTCTTTCCCTACACAGGAGGTTTTTTTTTCAGGTTTTCAGGTAAGGTGATTAGGGTCTCATCTTCTGTCCTTTCTTACACAACGCGCTCTACCCCGCGTTTTCCATGTAAGTATTTTTCCTGTCTTTTTCACTCAGCCGGCGCTTCAGCGTTAGTATTTTCGCTGTGAGTGTTTTCGACTGGTCATACTTTTCTGTCCTTTTCCTTACCTCTTTCTTTCCTCCTTCCTTTCTTCTGTTGTTCCGTTCGTAACGCCTCTTCGGTGTTCCGACGGACCGAGACCTCCCTCCTATCACAACTCAACCGATACGACAGTTGAGCAAGGTGTGGACATTCATACTACGTGTCCGGAGCTCTGCGACTACAGGAATCAAGATCTCCATGTAAATGCCGGACATCAGTATTCCACGGACACCTGAATACTGATCGGGGTTTTTTGCCAGGAGGCTTTTTCCCCATTCTTTAGGGCGTGCTCCTCGGGTATTCCCTTGGTCTGTTATCAGCCAGATCACGGAGGCTACCGAGGGAGCGCGTCCATACCTTCGACAAAAGAAAAAGGAGAAGAAACCCGCCGAAGGAGAAAAAGAGAAGAAGAAGAAGGCTGTAATAAGGACGGAAGAAGTCCCGGAGAAGACAGGTGAGGAGGAGTTGGGGAAGGCTGAGACGATTCGTGACAGTATACAACGCCAAGAAGACACAATGGCATCACCAGAACAAATTCAAGATATGTGTAATGCCATTCAGAGCCTCAGAGTCGATATGCAATCACTGCACGCCGAGAACCTTCTTCTACGACAACAAGCAGCCTCTAGGGAAGCTGGTAGAGATGATTTACCTCCAATGCCATTCACATTTGGTAAATACGATGGAAACCCTAGGTATATTAAAGAATTCCTCGATGCTTGTACAGTCTATTTTTCCTTCCGACTTCGGGCATTCGAGTCTGGAAGGGCCAGAGTTGGGTTCCTCATAGCCAATTGACAGGAAGCGCCCTAGCATGGGCTACCCCTTTGGTAACCAACCAAGACCCTTTGGTTAACGATTATGCCCAGTTTATACAAGGTTTCAAGAACCGGTTTGAGCGTTCCGAAGTACAGTATTCTAAATATGATGCCTATCTTGATATCAAACAAGGAAACCAAGATTTACAGGGTTATGTTGCACAATTCCAAACACTGGCGGTATCAGCTGGATGGCCGGATACGGCACAACAAACTATTTTCCGGAGAGGGCTAAATGAGGAACTGAAGGACGAACTGGCTAGAGCAGTACGTCCCAACACCTTTCAAGAGCTGGTTACGCTAGTACTACAGATCGACTACCGTCTACAGGAAAGACGGGCAGAGAAGAGAAGAGGAAGAGGATCAGTGCCACGTTACTGCCCGCCTTCAGGAAGGAGGGAAAGACCTATATCGGAAGAACCTATGCAAATAGGGGCAACTAGGGGACCGCTAACCAAGACTGAAAGGAGAAGAAGGCAGGAGCTCAACCTTTGCATGTACTGTGGTTCATCAACTCACATGCTTAAGGATTGTCCAGATACCCCCTCCAAGAGACAGGGAAACGCCAGACCCTGGGTTTTTGCAAGGGAAGCCATGGGGACCACCGTACAAACCCTTGCAACCTCACAAGACCCATTAATGAAGGAATAGAGGACAATCGTCTGATGGTATTCCAGCTGTCCATTTCCTACAGTCTGAGACAGAACCTATCGGTTTTGACAATGCTTGACTGCGGAGCAGCAGGAAACTTTATAGACATAACATGGGCTCAGGAAAATCAGATTCCACTGAGGAAGAAGGACAGACCGATACCGGTCGAGGGAGTAGATGGCCGTCCACTCTCATCTGGACTCATTACCATGGAAACGGAACCTATAACTGTAATGATGGATCATCATGTCGAAACCCTCACATTTGATGTTATCAGAGCAGCTCATTTTCCGTTGATATTAGGTATTTCATGGTTAAGAAGACACAACCCCAAGATTGACTGGACTAATAACAAGTTAAGCTTCGACTCCGAATACTGCCGGGAACACTGCATGAATGCTATGGAATCCCAGAAGGAGATACATTCCAGTCTCCCTACAACTCAGTGCAATCTCTCAATATCCTCTATACCTAGGCAGTATCTGGCTTTCGCTAGAGTGTTTGAAGACTTTAATCCCAGACTCCTCCCACCTCACCGCCACGAGGACTGTAACATAGATCTAAAGGAAGAGACCTCCTTACCCTTCGGCCGAATGTATCCACTATCCTTATCTGAAAAGGAAGCATTGAAGGAGTACCTCAACTCCAACTTAATGAATGGGCTTATCCGATCATCAAAGTCCTCAGGAGGGGCATCATTGTTCTTCATATCAAAGAAGGACTCCAAAGAATTACGCCCCTGTATCGATTACAGGGGCTTGAACAGCATTACCATCTGAGACAGGTACCCAATGCCGCTTATCAGAGACATACTGGAAGCTGTCAGAGATTCAAAGGTATTCACCAAGCTAGATCTCCGTGGTGCATATCATCTGTTAAGAATAAAGAAAGGAGACGAGTGGAAAACCGCTTTCAGGACGCCGCTGGGGTTGTTTGGGTACTGTGTTATGCCATTCGGACTGGTAAACGCCCCAGCTGTATTTCAGAGATTTGTAGACAAGATCTTTGCCGATATGTTATACATATCGGTAGTCGTATATCTTGATGACATTCTTGTTTTCTCTCCATCCTTGGAGGAACACCAGCTACATGTGTGCGAAGTACTTCGTAGGTTATTGGAAAATCAACTTTTCGCCAAGCCCGAGAAGTGTCTCTTTGAGACCACAGAAGTACCTTACCTGGGATTTATATTATCAGAGAAGGGTATCCGTATGGACCCCAAGAAGGTGTTAGCCATAGACAGATGGCCAGAGCCCTCGTCCGTCAAGGAGATTCAACGTTTCCTAGGTCTGGCGAACTTTTACCGCCGGTTTATACCCAACTTCTCTGATCTGGTATTACCCATCACAGCACTTCTCAAAAAGGGTATAGTATTCCAGTGGGGTTCGGCGGCTCAAGCAGCATTCGAGACACTAAAAAGACGATTCATCACTGCCCCGGTTTTAGTTCAGCCCGAGCAGAATAAACCATTTATCTTGGAGACCGATGCCTCGGGGGGTGCTTTAGGGGCAGTCTTGTTACAAGAAGGAAGCAATGGAGAAGAACACCCTATCGCCTATTACTCTCGCACCCTAACTGGAAGCGAAAGAAACTACTCAGTTCTGGAAAGAGAATTATTAGCAATGCGGGCCGCCTGTCAGGAATGAAGACATTTGCTACAGGGAGCCTCTCACCAATTTGTGATTCGTACTGATCATAGGAATCTCAAGGTTCTCCAACAAATGTAATGCAGGAATTCCAGGCATGCCCGTTGGGCCTATTATTTTTCAAGCTTTGATTTCCTTATCACCTACATACCAGGATCCCAGAATAGTGTGGCAGACGCGTTATCCCGAAGTTGGTTGGAGGAAGATCTATCAGAGGTTAAGAAGGAGAAGATTCTGCTTGAGAACCACTTTCATACAATTGCTAACCTGTTTCTTGAGAAGGTTCAAGGTGAACTCAAGGATTATGCTCAGGAAGAGAAACAGTCATACAAATTGCAGGAACGCGAAGGATTGTGGTTTCATCATTCAGCATTTTTCTTACCCACCACTGATCTTCGCAGACAGGCCATCAGCTTTTGCCACGATCTACCCTTGGCTGGACATAAGGGGGAGAAGGCAACATTCGAGTTGGTGTCCAGGAGTTTCTGGTGGCCGTCGATGCAAAGAGACATCGCCTCTTATGTGTCGACTTGTCCCATCTGTGCCATCAATAAGACCCCTCGTCACAGACCACTCGGACTCCTACATCAAGCCAAGACTCCCACACGCCCCTGGGAGGACCTCTCATTGGACTTCATAGTAGAACTCCCAGTTTCCCAGGAAAAGAAGGTGATTCTAGTGACGATTGATTCTTTCACCAAGTTAGCTCATTTCGTAGCTCTCGCAGGAGTTCCTTCAGCCTCAGAGACCGCTACAGTCTTCCTTCGCGAGATAGTAAGGTTACACGGTTTACCACGGTCCATAATTTCGGACAGAGGAACGCAATTTACTTCTAAATTTTGGAACTCGCTATGTAACCAGTTGGCTATACAGAAAGCGTTATCCTCTGGATATCACCCCCAGTCCAATGGATAGACCGAAAGACTGAACGCTAGTCTAGAACAATACATTTGCTGTTATTGTAACAGGGAACAGGACAACTGGGCTGCTCTGTTACCAATGGCAGAGTTTGCTTACAATAACACATTTCATACGGCGATTAAGATGAGTCCTTTCAGGTGCACCTATGGTTATGACCCGCATCATCTAGGAGCCTTATCTTTCAGCAGCCAGACAACAACTCCCGCCTTGGAGAGGATGTTGATGGATCTCAAGCGTACACACAAGGAAGCCCTACAAACCTTAGAGGAAAGCCGCAAGAGGTATAAGACCTATGCGGACACCAAACGTAATCCGGTTCCCCTTTGGAAGACAGGAGATTTGGTTTGGTTATCTACGCGATATCTACCTCGCTGGACGCATAAGGGGAAATTCACAGCACGATACATAGGGCCCTACCCAATCCTGGCCCAGATCAATCCTGTAGCCTTCAAACTAGGATTACCTCACTCTCTGCGGAGGGTACATCCGGTCTTTCACTCCTCTTTACTCAAGACTTATCAAAGAGATCTGTACAAGAGACCTTTGAGAAGGACGGTGATCACTCCGCCCGAAGAACCTGAGGAATATGAGGTGGCCAGAATTGTAGATTCCCGCTACAGGAAAGGAACCCTTCAATATTTAGTCCATTGGAAGGGATTTCCCATGGCCTTAAGATCTTGGGAACCAAGATCCCATATCCACGCTCCCAAACTTGTACAGCGATTCCATAGGCTGTACCCAGGAAAACCTGGAGGAGGCAGGTATCGAAGGGGGCATACTGTCATGCACCAGCCCTGGAGAATTGCTAGTCGTTGGAAATACTACTAAGATGGCGGCCTGTTCCATTCTATCGGTCTAGTTTATTCCAACATGGCCGACATATTCTATAACTAGCGGCCCATAGCAACGCTCTGCGTGTTGTATCGTTTCCGTTACGTGCCCAGCAAGTCGCTCTCAGCGTCTAGCTTTTCAACATTGCCTTGCGTTCAAGGTCTTTCCTTACCTACCTATTCTTTCCCTACACAGGAGGTTTTTTTTCAGGTTTTCAGGTAAGGTGATTAGGGTCTTATCTTCTGTCCTTTCTTACACAACGCGCTCTACCCCGCGTTTTCCATGTAAGTATTTTTCCTGTCTTTTTCACTCAGCCGGCGCTGCAGCGTTAGTATTTTCGCTGTGAGTGTTTTCGACTGGTCATACTTTTCTGTCCTTTTCCTTACCTCTTTCTTTCCTCCTTCCTTTCTTCTGTTGTTCCGTTCGTAACGCCTCTTCGGTGTTCCGACGGACCGAGACCTCCCTCCTATCACAACTCAACCGATACGACAGTTGAGCAAGGTGTGGACATTCATACTACGTGTCCGGAGCTCTGCGACTACAGGAATCAAGATCTCCATGTAATTGCCGGACATCAGTATTCCACGGACACCTGAATACTGATCGGGGTTTTTTGCCAGGAGGCTTTTTCCCCATTCTTTAGGGCGTGCTCCTCGGGTATTCCCTTGGTCTGTTATCAGCCAGATCACGGAGGCTACCGAGGGAGCGCGTCCATACCTTCGACAAAAGAAAAAGGAGAAGAAACCCGCTGAAGGAGAAAAAGTGAAGAAGAAGAAGGCTGTAATAAGGACGGAAGAAGTCCCGGAGAAGACAGGTGAGGAGGAGTTGGGGAAGGCTGAGACGATTCGTGACAAGAACAAACCTTGAGCATAGACACAGGCTGAACTACATTGTGCAGGAATGTAGAATAAGGCTTACTGCAGGATTTGAGAACATACATCGCCATTGTGCCACCACGGAAATACAAACCTATGTAATCCCTTGTATAATACCGTATGATCCGTACGTGAACTAGGCACAAACTCTAGACCACAAATTATTAACGTGAAGAGAGGCTGGACAATATTACTCAAAATTATATAAATGTATGAACGTTTAGACATCCAGCTCTCTCTCACCTCTCTCTGTCGGGCTGGTACACATTGCGGGGTGTTGAGAGCCAGATAGCTATCTGTGTCATTTTGTAAACTGTACAGTAATAAAAGATCTGTGAATCTTTTCAGCCCATGATTGGTGTATTTCCTTTGTGGTACTCAGCCTCGATATTTCCTTGTTCTTTCAACCCTACAATTCCTAAATTCCTGATGATATGTTGTCACTATACAAATCCTTCCAGTTACAATCTCTAAAGACCTTTCCAAACAAACATCCTAGGCTGAATACCATTCATACCTCATATGTAAATGACACTCAAAGAACATCTCCTGATGGTTTTGTAATAAATAAAAATCACAAAAAGAATCACCTTGGAAGTTCTATTAATCCTATAGGCTCCAACTCCCATAATACCTCAAATACTGAGACGAGGAAGAGGAAGAAGATTGCAAGAAACCCTATGCTAAACACACGTCTAGTTGTTGCAATGTAGATCAGCTGCCCAGGATATTTAAAGATGGTTTTCGCTTTCAATCAGGAGGCAGAGAGAAGAGAAGTAACTTGGGCGAAGCGGGATGATAAATCGCAAGTGAAGGCTGACACATGGGAACGAGTCGTGCTGAAACAGGCAGGTGCTTTGAAGCTGCTGCTTGTCTGCATTTCTTACCGGAGAAGCAGGAGGTCAAAGGGAGAATGGCAGGCTCCGGGGAAGAGCCATGAAAGTACCGGCAACAGCAGGGAGGCTGTCAAGGACGTGTTCATGCTGAACAGCAGCAACCTTACCAGCAAGTGATTGCGAGGCCGGGGGGAGGCTGAACGAGGGTCTGCGAAGTGGGAGACGCCATTCCCGAGCTAAGACTTTGTCACAGCAACGTGCCACAGATCAGAAATGCATTGAGACACCAGTTGGCCCAGTGATGGTGGGAACCCTGGGGCGTACCGACAAGCACATGAACAATTAAAAGTGCATTTTGAATATCGACCAAGTAAATTGGAAAGACAGAATTTACACAATTCCTCATGTATGAGATGTCAATATGGGGAAAGTTGGAGCAAATGTTACCACAAGCAGATGAATGTTAATGAAGAAGATGAAAAAGAAGAATTGTACAAGTCTCCATAAATGAGATGTTCATATGGGGAAAGTTGGAGCAAGCATTGCCATAAGCGAATAAACACTGGTGAAGAAGTAAAAAGACAGAACTTGAACAAGTCTTCATATGTGGTATGCCAATATGGGAAAGCTTGGGACGCATAGTATCTAAAGACAATAAAGTATAGACAGTTCAGGGGTACAACTGCGATATATTGGGAAACAGAGAGAACATTGAAAGAAGCCCTGATATATTAAATATATCAGGTAGTGAGCCTTTTGGGAGAAAGATACCTGGCAGGAGAGTTACACCAGGGGATCTAAAGAATCTACTGAAGAATTCTTGGCAGGGGAGTATATGATATGATATGACATTAATAACGCGCCTATACACAAGTGTTTCAAGGCGCGACGAGGCAAAGGAGGGGAAACAGAGGTGTGACAGAGACAGCGATCCTACTAAGCCAGGTGACATTGAGATCGTACAAGTGCATGGGAAGGGGAAATGTGCGAGGGGAAGGGGAGAGGCAGTGCAGTGCAGTACATAGGATAACAGTAAAATAAATAAAGAAAGACAATAAATAATAAATAGAAGTGGGGCCAGCTGGTGGCAAGTACAGTGGGTAAGTGCAGACATCAGATGTCAAGTGCTAGTAGGGACTGAAGGGATACAGAAACAGTCCCTGAGTGCAAGGGTTGCCAGGGGAGCAGTGCAGGTGTGCAACTGGCAGGGAGGGGACCTATGCCCGAGATCAGAGGGTAGTCAGGTAACCAGTGCAGTTTCAGATTCAGCCATGCGATCAGCAGGGAAGAGGATGAGAGAAAGCAGAATCAAAGAGGAAGGTCTTGAGGTGCTTCCAGAACCGCAGATGGTTCTCCTCAAGTTTCAGTGAGGCAGGGAGGCTGTTCCAGACGGAGGTCCCAGCAGAAGAAAGAGATCTACCACCAACTCGCTGCTTGGAGAAGCGACCAACCCTGAGGCAGTTGGAGGAAGATGATCAAAGAGCTTGAGAAGGACGATATTTAGGAAGAGACAGTTGAAGGTATTGAGGCCCCAGAAGGCCCTGTGGACAATGCAGAGGGTTTTCAACGTAATCCTCGCCTTCACTGGGAGCCAGTGCAGAGGTTTCAGTCGAGGAGAGATACGATCCCTGGGCTTGAGGCCAAGGACAAGTCTTGCAGTCCTGTTTTGGATGAGTTGCAGAGGGCGGAGAGTACAGGCAGGAAGATTTAGAAAGAGGCTGTTGCAGTAGTCCATCTTAGAGAGAACCACAGCTCTGCAGACAGTGGGGTTCTGGGTGAAGGAGAAGAGAGGAAAGGAAGAAAACCTCTGAGGAGTTGCAGCTGCTAGTGTGACTTCTTAGAGATGTCAGAGATATGAGGAGAGAAGGAAAGGGTGGAGTCGAAGATGACCCGATGTTTTTAACCTCACAGGTGGGAGCAGGAAGAGGGCCAAGAGAGGACTGCCAGAGAGTGACAGGAAAGGAGGAAGCAGGTGTACCGAAGGAGCAGAGGTGGCAGAAGGCAGCCAGAAAATAAGTTGAGTGTCATCCGCATAGCACTGAATGTTGGGGCAGAGAGCGGCAATGCGGTGGGCAAGAAGTGCCAGGTATTCGTTGAAAAACCAGGGAAAGAGGTTAGACTCCTGGGGAACACCACAGGTAGAGATAGAGAGAGAGTAGAGGAAGGACTCAAGTTGGACCTGGTAGGGTCAATCGGAGAGGAAGGAGGTCAGCCAAGCCAAATCCTGATCGGTGAAACCCAGGTTATCAGGAAGTCATCCTTGAACAGTTGTGTAAAAGAGACACTTTTTGCATCCTGAATCAGTTGTGCAAAAGAGACACTTTGCCATCCTTGAAAATAACAGTTTGGTAAAAGGGACACTGTTGTCAGTCTTTAAGAATTATTAGATGGACGAGACATTCTTGCCCTCCTTAAGGAAACATTGTTTGAAAAAAGAAATGTTCCCCATCCTTTCTGAAATAATTCAGGCGAAGGGAACTACCCTCTGGATCCAGAGATGTCTCCTTGGAAGAAACCATTTTTGTTGGACTTTTCTCTATTTGCTTTTCATTTCAATACTGTTTTGGCTAAACTTAGATCAGAGGAATGTTTCCTTACATTGCTTAGTTGTTCATTTCTAGTGTGAGGGTCAGATATGTTTTGGACACAACAACAGTATATGTAATGTTGATGACAAGACACAGACTGCTCTTTAGTTTTAGCTTCCTAGCTAGGGAAACTCTCTTTAGGATGGGGATAGAAAGGCATTTATCCAAGCCTTTTCTTTAACATAATGTTGAAAACACTATCATGTTGTGTCCGCCTCAGATTTCTGACCCCTCACAGAGTCCACAGGTAGGAGAAAGAGAAGGGAATGGAGAGAGAGAAGATTGCATATCCAAGCTGGGCTGTGGCATGAAATATAACCCCTGGAGGCCGGAAATACAGAGGCCAGAGTCAGTTATGAGTGCTTACCAAAATATAAGGTTCGATATAAGGACTACTGAACCCAAATCATAAAGGAAAAAAAGTGGGCCTACATCCAAAAATGCCAAGATGTGCGCAATGAATTTCAGGAAGGAAAATTAAGACTTGTGGCTGACAATCTATGCAGAGCTGCACTGACATATAAAGAAACTGCAGTGCACAGTATCTTCAATGGGATACCAGAATTGTGCTCCAGGCAACTAAAGTGAAACAGAGCATTTGATGTGTAATAAATAAAAGAATGTCTTTTTTTCCCTCGTTCAGATTGACAATGTGCTCACCAGACTTTCAAAGTGTGAACATGTTTTCTGCCTATAACAAGCTTATCCATATGGATACATTCTAATCAACACTCATGTATGTTGAAACTGTGGAAGCCTTATAAGATGCTGTGTAAAGTTACAATTATGTGCAGGTTTAAATGCTGTTTGCTGCAGGATACATGGACAGTCATTTCTCCAAACATGAAAATAACCTCCAGGACCTCCCTCTGTTGCCCTCGAGAGTGGGGCCTGGTTGTCTTCATCCATCATTGTCCTTCCTTAAACATACAAGAAATAATACTTTTTAGATCAGAAATGCGGTGAAGACTAGATAAAGTCAGGTCTGTTCTGCAGCAGGAGTGACCTCCAGGTCACAAGTCTCATAAAAAAGTTAATTTGCGTGGCTGTCAGGCAGCTCTGCTTAGCTCGCATGCCTGAAGAGAAACAAAACTTGGAGAGCAAGGGTGGAGGCCAGAGAGAGACAGAGAGAGAGAGAGAGCATATGAAACTGCAGTTTGATTAGATGGGAGAAATACATTTTATCACATAAAAGGGTCAGCTTACATGGCACAACGGTCATTCCAGGCTTTTATTAAATGTGACAGTGACACCCTTCTGACCATGTTAAAACGATTTTGTTCGGAAAAACAAAACTAAAGTTATGAATCAAAATGTGATTTGGGCCTTCTCTTGATTCTAAGAGATGCGAAAGTTGGTAAAAGCATGCTGGTAATAATTAATATGACAACTGTAAAATGGCATATGTATCACTGATATGGTTCCTGAGTAAATGAAGAAAAACTGTATCTCTGCACAGGAAGGATGTGCAGACTCCAGACTAGTCTCGTCTGATTTGCTTTAAAATGTAGTTCTTATAAATATATTCATGCATGTAAAGATTTGGAAATTTAGGGTACTTGCCATGCTGTGAGATTTCTATGTCCTAAAGCATTCCGAGCACACCTGTCAAAGTGAGATGATGAAGCTCTCTCCTCCCAAAGCTATACCAAAACAATCCCCCATCCTCTTTTGCTATCAACACACACGTGAGAGGTGGGTAGTGAAGACTAGCCAATCCCTTTTGCAAGAATCATGTCAGTTTAGTGATGTAATTTGCCCTATACATAAGCCAGTTTGCATCAGAACTATATATCTTCCACTAATTCTGAGATCCAACCTGCTGCCAAAATCTGTCGAGAAACATCCCAGCAGAGATGCATAAGTCTTGCATTGGAGAAAGGAGCCAGGAGACATAGAAGTTGACTGGGACCCTTTGGAGGGAAGAGAGGTGACCCTTGGCTGACCCCCTTGCTGTCCCATCGGTGGCCTGATGCTCTTTGATGCCCCGTTTCAGACATCTCCTGCATGTAGAACTACCCCAAAGCCATCGATTGTGTAGGCCCTATATTCTTCTTGCACTGTTTTAGTTATTTCCCCATTGAAAATATCTTGTTTGTCTGTGTAGATCACTATCATATTTGTCAAAGTAAATCTATTAATTCCCCCATTGAATTCACGTGATCTATATTGTTGGCATTCAAAACCAACAATCTTTTCCCAGTGTGTTTTGAACCGGTATAGACATAAAGATCTGCCAAAAGAATTCATCCCAAACCCTGCTTCCACATGTGGGTGCAGGCTGCAAACAAAATTCCCCATTGATCCCATTCACTTTAAATCAGAAGTGTGAAGCCTGGTAGTGCGTTTGCATATGCAAGGTGCAAAACAAAATTGCCCCTTTGTATACATAGTGCTCTGACCAAAACCCCAAGCCCGACCTGTTCTTTGTAGGTGTGGCAAAACTAATTTCCCCATTTCTTTCTATTCTTTTACATCGCAGCTCTGCTAAATATCCCAACATTAGTTTTTCCATTGTGTTCTGCTAAAACCCCCGAAGCCCTGTGTGTTATTGTTAGGTGTAGCAACATTCATTTTTCCCATTGCTTTTCTGTCTCTCATATTGGTTCTGTGATCAAATATCCCAATAACCGATGTTCCCATTGTGTGCTGAGTAAAGGCCCAAACCTCTGCCTGTTGCTTTTAGGTGTGGCAAAATGAATTCCCATTGCTTTTCTTTCTTTCATCTTGCTTCTGTGAGTAAGACCCCAATCCGATTTTCCAATTGTGTACCCACTCTCTGCCATTGCCTTTCATTCAGAGGAGTCAAGTCTAATTGATGTTTGTATGGTTAGGGTGGCTGGGAGAAAAGCATAACCCTGTTTGAAATCACTTTGTCTGTTGAATTGTTCTTTTCTTGTACTGGTGGGTGATTTAAAAGGAGTTCATTGTGACAGCCTATCTCTATGTTGGTGCCTTTACGGAAGTCATTTTGTTCTTGTGTTGCCACACCATTGGTGGCTGATGGTAATGTATTTGTGATATCTCAATAAATAAATTAATAATAAAATATATTCTGAATACACACTGGCCTGGTTCCTATTCCATTGTGGCACCGGTACTTCTTGGGGTTAGGTGCGAGACAGGTTGGACGCATCACCAAATAGAACCTGAATCAAAACCAAAGTGCTTTATTGTGTGCCACATTCATTGTGGGGAAAGGAACTCCATGTGTTTGGTGTGACCATGTAATAAACTGTGATGGGAAAGGCCTCATACTGTGTAACACCTGGAGACACTGAGGACCAGGAAGTGTGCACATTTCAAACTTGCTGTAGACTGCAGAAGGGAACACCATACTTGCGGAGGGCCCGGAGCACGAGAACTCGATTAAGCAGAAGCCCAGGAAGAGGTGGTGGCGAGACCACGGAGGGAAGTGCGTAGTGGACAGCTGGTCCGCATAATGTTGCCGATACCACGGGCAGGAGAAGGTTGCAGTGTGTGCCGGCGAGCAGTCGAACACATTGACACCATAACGAAATGGAAGAATGAGAGGAGACATATGCCGCAGAAGAGAAGGCCTTTTGATGAATCAGCAATAATTCCCCTTGGAATCCTGCCCTGAGAACCTTCTCCTGTGGCCAGGTATAGGCAGTTGCTTTCTGATCCTGAGCCTGGGGGTGGTGTATAGTGGGAGGATCACATGGTGGAAGCAGATCACGAAGAATGGGAAACCCCCTTGTTTAACTTTTCCCAAAGCCCCACTTTCTCAATGATTTATTGTAAAACAAAAGAACTAAGAAAACCTGATTTTTCTATTAGGGACTTCAAGGCCCAGAATTCTCTAAGTACTGGGCCAAGGAAGAGGGCTGAAGAGGTGCAGTGTTGCAGGAGTGGTTGGTTCATTGGTGTGGATGGCCCACACCTAAGGGAAGCAAAGAGGCTTAAAAAGCCCCCTCAGGTACAGGCCCGAGAGTTGGCCTTGCCAGTGAAGAGCAGAGGAAGTCAGAAGCAGAAGGCATGTCGTTCAAGTTGGCAGCCCAGACCGAAGCTTGAGGAAAGAGAGGACACCGGGCTCAGTGCATGGCAGATACCAGCTGCCTGTCTTGAGAGGGTCCATATCCCCAGAAACCTGAGGTGCAGAAGTCATGCAGTGGGTAGGCTGCAGAAGGAAGGCTTTCCCCCTTGTGACCCGGTCTGCAGAGTCTGCACAGCAGGAACCATTCAGGTGGCTGTTTCAGGTGGCTGGCATGCACCTGTGAGCATCAAGGCTGCCTCTGGTGGCTGCTAGCAGAGGGCCTCCAGAGCAAGAGGCGCTCCAATTGGAAGTGGCGTGGACGAAGGCAGACTTACAGAAGAGGTTTGCAAAGTCTTGAAGAGCCAAAGCAACAGTAGTCCTGTGAGACAGATGGTTAGTGACCCAAGAGCACTCTGTACCCACTCACAGGTTAGAAGCAGGTGTGCGAGTGAGAGATGCTGACATAGAAGCAGACCAAATGCAAAGCAGCACTCGCGCGTGAGTGAAAGTAATCCACACGTTTGTTTTGAATAACGACCAGTTGTAAAACAGCAGAAGCATCACTCGCGTAAGAGTGAAAGTAGTTCCCAAGTAATTTCTGAATACCTAACTAGGGAAAAGCAGCAAAGACCTAATATACCAAAGCCAAATAACTGTAATCTTGAAAGTGGGAGTTTGTGAAAAAATCAATCAACTGTGTGGGAAACTTTATTAAGAGTTGATGTCAATAAGCATTACCCAAGCCAGCCAAGAAAAGCTGAAAGTAAGGTAAAAAAAATCCAGCCAATATTGCAAACAGCAGAAGGGGGCTAATGCAAGGTATATAAACTCTGGAACTAAGTGCCCATATTACATGCAACATCTGGTACAAGTTGGGACTCCCACACATTGTCAAAAACCGGGGAGAAGTAGGAAGAGACTCTATCCCTGTTAGTCTTTGATTGCTTGTGAAGTGGGGAAACAAGAGTGGCAAAATGGCAGACCTTCTGGGAAAGGATATCCAGAAGGAAAGGAGCATATTTTGTACAGCCGGCTGTACAAGCGTCAGCTGTAAAAGCACCAGTATCCATTCGTGCTAAAACATAGCAATCACAAGTCTGGTGTAGGCACAATTAGTGCCAGAAAAGCAGCTGACAATCCTCCGAAAATACCCCCAGCAAAATGCTGGAGGTAAAAGAACACAGGCCACAGCAATAAGGGCCCAGGTGAAACCAATGCAAACCAGAGGCCTACAAAGGAACCACCCATGCACAACACACCCTCCCCAACACCATTCCACCAGCAGGAGCAGGGAGGAGACAGCAATAATGGCCCAGGTGAAACCAATGCAAATCAGAGGCCTACAAAGGACTCACCCATGCACAACACACCCTCCCCAACACCATTCCACCAGCAGGAGCAGGGAGGAGACAGCGATAAGGGCCCAGGTGAAACCAATGCAAATCAGAGGCCTACAAAGGACCCACCCATGCACAACACACCCTCCCCAACACCATGCTGCCATTTGGAGCCGGGAGCCTTGATGTGGACATTTACCTGCTGAGGCTGGAGCTACAGAGGCCAGCCAACCAGGCCAGGGACATGGGAGCGCAGGGGGTGGTGGGGATGAGGAGAAGGAGGAGGAGAGCAGCACCAGCAAGGCAGCCAGCCGCCCCCAGGGTCAGGCCAACACCCTGGGCCCTGACTGATGGCCAGTTGGTGACCAAATATCGGCTGGACAGGGCAACCATCACCCAGTTGCTGGACACAATCCTGGCTGACATCGGCAGCTGTATAGCCATCAGCACAGCAGTACCCCCGCTTGTGAAGCTCGTGTCTGTGCTACAATTCCCCGGGACTGGCAGCTTCCAACACACCGTTGCCATGATGCATGGCATGGCCCAGTCCACATTCAGTGCCAGGCTGGGGCAGGTGCTGGATGCACTGTTGAATCATGTGAATGAGCACATTGCATTGCCAGCCACACAGGCACAGGTGAACCAGCTGAAGGGTCAATTCCATGCCATTGCCCACGTCCCGAATGTAATAGCAGCCCTGGACTGCACACATGTAGCACTTGTACCACCCCAGGCACATGAAGCAGCCTACAGAAACCGGAAAAATTACCATTCCCTGAATGTGCAGATGACATGTGGCCCTGACCTCACCTGCAGCCACTGCTGTGCCCGCTACCCAGGATCCACCCAGGATTCCATGGTCCTGCGCAACAGTACCCTGCCAGCGTACCTGGAAAGGCACCAAGGGCAAAATACATGGCTGCTGGGTGAGTACAAATGTATACCGTAATGCATGTTAATCCAAATCTGATGGGGCTGGTCACACACAGTGAAATCACTGAATGGTAATAGGCAGCACCATCAGTGCAGCATTTCCATTCAAGCACCTTGCACGAGAAACCCTGGACATGTCCAACACAGCAGAAGACACCCATTCAGGATGTAAAAGACATGTGGCAGCACAGTGACATATGTAAGGCCTACCACCACAAAGCCTCCTGTGTGAGTAGCACTATGGCTTCCCACACTGACACAGTACAGACACCCCCCCGCCCCCCGACAGTCATGCAAATGTAACACAAAAGTCGGCACATCCACAAAAGCAACACACATAAGTAGTCTGATTAAAGCCAATGTACTTCCTCCAAACACTGTCCCCTGATTGGCCAATGAAATGCCTGGAGAACAGTACACAATAGTGGCAACCAGCAAATGCAACAGCAGCCAAAGGGAATGGCAATGACACATGAGGTAGCCACTTCTCGCATGCACAAGTAGATGGAAGTGTCCTCTTCCCCAGTGACAAGGGAATGAGTACTGTTACATTCTGAAACAGAGGCGTACCAAGTTGTACTTCATTGAATCAATGCTGCTCGTAGCACAGCACACTCCACAATGTTAGTGACCAAATGACAAGTATGCCAAAATGACACTGATGACTGGGCCCTGTACACCCACTGAACTTACCTTCTCCCAAAACCTGCTTTCTCTCCCCCGCAGGTGATTCTGGATATCCCCAGTACACATGGCTCATGACCCCTGTGCGTCATCCACACACTGCAGCAGAGCGGGCATACAACATCGCCCTGGTCATACACGGATCTGCGTGGAGAGGGCATTTGGACTGCTGAAGACACACTTCCAATGCCTAGACCGTACGGGAGGGGCATTGATGTATGCACCTGAAAATGTTGGAAAAATTGTACTGACATGTGCCATGCTGCACAACATTTTCTGTCGCAGGAATGTGCCACTGCCCCCTAATGCTCATGTGCAGCCACCTGAGGATGGGAGTGAAGGTGATGACGTGCCTGAAGGTGTTGCACGTGCACAAAGGGTTGGGCTGAGGGAGGGGAGGTTGGCCAGACAGGGCTTGATTGATGATTTTTTTTATAGGGGAGACGGCTACATTTTGCATATGTCACTTCAACATTAAAGAGCACTTAATCACAATCACAACTGTCCATGCTTTGTGAATTTTGAAACGTGATTTATTCTCAGTTTAACTATCCCCCTTTTCCCCCAGTGAACACCCAGCACACAATCCCCCCACCCCCCAGTGAACACCCAGCACACAATCCACCCTCCCCCCAGTGAACACCCAGCACACAATCCACCCTCCCCCCAGTGAACACCCAGCACACAACCCCCCATCCCCCAGTGAACACCAAGCACACAAACCCCCCTCCCCCCAGTGAACTCCCCACAACAGTGCAGGTAGGTGCAAGTTTGTTCTCAGGGCACCCACAACAATGCCATGTCCGCTAGGATGGTCGTGGGCGCTTTCCATGTCCAGGCCCCTCTGGTGTGTGTGACCTCAGGTGGTGCATTGATCAGCGCCTAGAAGAAGGCTCAAGGGATCCCTCCGTGGGTGTAGTGGAGGTCGATGGGACTGACCCGGTTGCTTGAATATGCTGAAGGAGAAGGTTGTTCCCTTCCCTTGTCTGCACAGCAAGTGCTGATACTGCCTCGCACAACTCCCTCACCCTTTGACCAAACCCTGTCAGGGTTGAGGTGCATTGCTCCACCACTCTACGTGTGCACGCATTGTCTCGCGCAATGTACTTGCAGCCCTGGCGTATGGATGCACTGATGGCCTTGATGTGCCGGCTGTGCACTTTGGCCATGGATTCAACTTTGACCTGTTTGGCCTCGATTACATCCAGTCGTCCCATCACTGCTGCTCCCGTGACGAAGGGTACCCCTGGTGTGGCAGGTACCGGCCTGCCACTTGTGCGCTGTTGGGGGGGGCTGCATGGGGACATGTTGCCGGCTTGGATTGGGCTGCCGGGCTCTGAGTGCCGGTCTTCAGGGCTGCCATATGATGGCGTGTCTTCGTCTGGCTGTGATGTGCAGACATGACGCACATGCACACGTGGGGTTTGTGCTCCCTGTGTGCCTGGCCCTGGGGTCCCCTGTGGTCTGCCCATCCCTTCGGCGTCACTGCTTCCGGGGGAATGCAGACGTCCTGCCTGATGTGCACGTGGAGGTGTCACTCCCACGTCCGTCTCCAACCCACAGTTGACTCCCTCTGCATCTGGAGTATGCATGGTGGCTTGGGGTGAGCTGGCCGCGGACTCCCTGTGGACATGTGGGTGCTGCAGCGGTCTGGTTGGGCTGCTTTGTGGTGATGTGGGATGTGGCCTGCGTCGGTTCCCTTCCACGTGGCCCCTTTGTGGGGTGGTGGTGCTGGTCGAGGCATGCTGCCTCGGGCGGTGTGATGGTGTGACCTTCTCCGTCATCTTCATCCCGTGAGGTTTGCCGTGTGCCTGTGGCATACATAGGGTGTGGATTGAGTTCAAGGCAACCTACGTAAGTATCAAGCAGTTCATGCCATCATGTGGGATTGTAGACGGTATCAATTATGCATTCAACTTGCATTTTGTTCAGTCACCATGTGGGGATTGGTGTGATGTGTGAGTGTGGAGGTACACTGCATGGGAATGTTTGTGTGACAAGATCACATGCAGGGTTGGGGTGCACTGCGCTCAGGGTCCTGGGGGTGTATTCTTGCCCACTCACACTCTACATAGCTGTCCCATGGCTATGGATGTCTGTCCCCTGCCTCTTCTATTGATGCACTGCACGTGCAGGGTAGTCTAGGCGGCACTACGGTTCAATGGTTCAAGGGGTCACTTATGGGTGTGTGCAGTTCCTCACACACATTTCTTCACATTCATTCACTCAGGGTCTGCATGTGTGGTACTTTCAGTTGCATGCATTTGGGGTGGGACTCACCTGCAGTCGGATCAATGCCAGTGCCTGCCTCTGTTCCACCAATTCCCTCGATGGTGCCAATGTCAATCAGGGCAGTCATCTTCTCCTCCCAGGGTGTGAGTTCGGGTGGGGGTGGTGGTGCCCCTCCTCCAGTGCCCCTGCTTGCACTCCTGTGCTGTGAGAGTGTGCCGCAGACTCTCACACGCATGTCGTTGAGGCGCTTGCGACAATCCTCGCCATCCTGAGGCACGCGCCCCACTGAAGATAGCCTGTGGGCATCGAGGTGCTTGTTACAGAGGTTGCAAAATGACTTAATTAAACATACAGAGAAGTCATTACTTAGTTGCAAGAGGCATACTGCAAATGCAGATGTGAAAGAGGAAAAAAAAGAGCAGACTGAGAGAAGGGAAGAGTGTGTTAGTTAACCAGTGTGGTTTTTAGTTTTTTGTGGAAGGCAAAGAGAGAGGTTTCTGCTCTCAGTGTGCTGGGTAGTGCATTCCATAGCTAAGGGGCAATGTAGGGGAAACTAATTCCACCTGCTCTAGCTCGTTTGATGCGTGGGACCCTTAGTTGGTTGGTGTGGCATTGTCTAGTAGGTCTGGTCGAGTGTAATCTGGCCAGAGTGTCAGACAAGTAAGAGGGGGCTGACAGATTGATACATTTGTGTGTAGTAGTAAGGATTTTAAATGTAATACACTCTTTGACTGGTAGCCAATGTGCTGATTATGTGGCTTGCGTGATGTGGTCCCTTTTAGGTATATTGAGAGCTGCTCTCAGTGCATTGTTCTGTGTCGTTTGGAGTTTATTAAGGTTTGATTTGGCGGTGCCGGCCAGTAGCGTGTTACAATAATCTAGTTTGGCTCCAATGGTGGTTCTGGCAATGGATAGGCAGTTATCTTGGGTTAGGAATGGTTCAATGGCATTAATGAGCTTAGTGCTAAAGGCGGAGGCAGAAACAATGGAGTTGATTTGCTTGTCCATGGTGAGTGAAGCATCAATATGGACTCCTAGAGTTTTAACAGAGGGTAAAACTGGGATGACACAATTGTCTATGCAGAAATTGGAGTAAAGTGTGTCAAGGTTGGTGATAGTGGATTTTTGACCAAGGATGAGGATTTCGGTCTTGTCTCCATTAAGACATAGCCCGTTCATGGCCATCCATGCTTGGATGGTGTCGTAGATATTCTGGAGGGTGGCAGCGTCCTGATGGTAAAGTCCAGTAAGCGGAAGGAGCACTTGGGTATCATCAGCGTAGTTTGTGTAGGTAATCCCAGGTGCATCCAACTTATCAAAGAGAGGTTTAGTAAAAAGATTATAGAGGGTGGGAGCCATACATGAGCCCTGTGGGACCCCACAGTGGATGATGGTGGGCTCTGCATTTACTATATTGGAGAACACTTTCATCACTCTTCCTTCGAGGAAGGAGGTGATCCAATTCGAGGCCTGTTTGGAGAAGTGCGCAGCCTGTGTGAGATGGTTTGTGAGGGTAGCATGATCAACCAAATCAAATGCCGCTGAAAGGTCTAGGAGGAGCAAGAGGGTCGGCTTGCCGTTATCTAGGATTTGGGTGATTTGATTCTTCAAATCTAGTAATGCGGTTACAGTACCATGACCTTTGCGGAAACCTGACTGCCTTTTACCTAGGATAGAGTTGTTTTCCGGATAAGAATGGGTCTGCATATGTGCAGCTTTATCTAAGATTTTAAGGAGAAAAGGAACCGTTGTAATGGGACGGTAGTTGTTAGGTTGGGCAGGGTCCAGAGTAGGTTTCTTTAAGAGCGGGCGCACCCACGCCTCTTTAAGGCTGTCTGGGACTTTCCCAGTCTTGAAGGATGCGTTAATAAACGCTGTGATGATTGGAGTAAGAGGTACAGCACACTCTTTTATGATGCTAGGGGGCATATATCGCCTTTGCATTGAGAGGGTTTGAGCTGTTTGAGGATGTGGAGAATATCCGATTCGGTGATTTGAGAGAAGTTGAGAATGGAAGAGTGATTGTCTTTGGAGGTATTGAAAGTTTGAGTCTGCTGGGGGTGAAGAGCCTTGTAGTGTTCTGCTATTTTATTTTGAAGAAGGTCTATTTTTTTTAGCATAGCTACTTGGATGCTGTTGCACCAAACTTCGTCCTTAACAATCTCATCGGTGCAGATTGGCGGAACGGTAATCTCTTTAAAGATGGTGAAGAGCTCTTTTGAATGGGAGTTAGCTTCTTTGATGCGCTTATTGTAAGTTTCGTATTTGGCCTTAAATATGGCATTTTTGTATTTTTTAGTAATGCTTAGAAAGCTTTCTTTGGTGGCGTCACAGGAATTGGCCTGCCACGTTTTAAGAGCTTGGCGCTTACATTGGGGTAGATTCAATAGTTCCTCCGAGAACCATGAATTGGAGTGGAACGATTTTTTTTCTTTTTTGTTTTCTAGGGGTGCTGCAGCGTTAACGGCATGAGTGAGGGTGTCTTTGAAAATCTCTGCTAGAGTGTTGGGGTCAGATGAGAAGGGAGGTGCTGGCAAGGATTGTTAAGAAAGGGACATATGTTGTCTGCTGTAAGTTTTTTGGAACTTCTGGCTAGCTTGGCAGGTGCAAATGTTGCAGGTTTTGAAAATGTGGATATGGGAATGCAGAAGTGAAGGTAGTTATGATCAGTCCATGGGAGGACTGTGTTAGAATTGAAGATGGTGACACCGTTGTGATCTGCCACCCAATCTAGGATACAGCCTTTATCATGGGTAGGGGCTGTTACTTTCTGTGTGAATCCTAAGTCTATAAGGTCTTTGGCGAGACCAGCTGCTGTTTTGTCCAGTTTGTCATTGTATCCAAGGTTTAGGTCTCCAAGAAGCAGTGTTTTGGTAGTTTTTTTAACCTTGTTGCCAAGGAGGTGGTTGATTATACCTGGGAAGTTACTATGGGGACCTGGAAGTCTGTATATGACATGAATGTTTACTGTGTCTTTAGGTGAGAGGGCTAGTTTGGCTGAGAGGATGTCAATCTTATCTTCCTCATGGGGGGAGGGGTCTGTCTGATGGCAAGGGTATCTTTAAAGATTAGTGCAACCCCACCTACCGTTTTACATAGCCTGTCCTGTCTTAAGATCGAGTAGCCTGGGGGCTACATGACAAAATAAGCAAAACCCTATGGAGGTTTATGACAGGCTTAAAGGGAACATCTAAGTATACTTTCTATGGGGGCTGGACTGGGATTGGATCTCTAAGGTCAGGTGGACAGCTATGCCCACCCCTAGTGCAAGTCATCTTCTGCGTCATAAAAATACACAATGTTTCATAGGTTTTCAAACTATAGAGCTCTTTGCTACGTGGCTGCCTATAATTGGTTGGCACACTTGTACCCTTCTGGAATATTCCACTCACTAGCAGCGTGCAAGCTGGTACCCCAGGTGCTCGAGGGGTTGCCCAATTAGCCCAACATCCATCATCACTCCTGATGTCTGCCATTCAATTAGTCCTTTTAACTCAGCCTTTCAAAGAATCACTGTGCCTGAGAATAAAAGGGAATGTGAGCTCGGCCTTATCTTCTGATCTTGGTGTAGCTTTCCCAAAGTCTATTTTCATCCTACCATGTGACAGGTGACCGTATTTTGAGCTCCTTCTTCGCATTTAACACTATTAAATTTATTAAACTGGCACTTCTAATTTTTTTCCATTACATCTCAACCGAAGCTTGTCTCGCTTCTCAAGTTCATTGTATCTTCTCAAGTAGATAACCAGGTATTTGGCAGCTCCAACTCTTGACACTGGGTCAGGCAAGCCTTCTCGAATCTTCCTTCAGCATCAGCTGTTTTCTTGTGCTGCGGCACGCTTCCAGCCCTTCTATTCACAGGGTCTTAGTTTGCTAAAATGCTTTGTGGAACATCCAGATGCTATACATGCTTATATATATATATATTGGCAGCACCGCCTGCAGTCTATTCACTGCGTAAGGCCAGCCTCATGATTACTTGCTCTACTTACATTACAACATCTGAACATTGAAAAACGGCTTGCATTTTCTTCAGTACTCTCTGCACGTGCAAACTTCATTTTGCTCCCGAAATGTTACTCGATTCTTTACTTTGTCATCAGGATCTATAAGGTGTATATACTCTCTTCATTGTCATCTGTGTGTGTCATTTCTGCTTCATTGTGACATCACCAGTCTTCACTTTCATTCATCTTCACACTTCTTCCGGAACTTCCCTCAGAAGACTGTCATTTCTCTGCGGGTACATCATGCAGGGTTTTCTCAATGGATACCTTGCTTCAATGACTCTTTGTGGAATAGGTACCATTACTGGCGTTGTGCATGTCTCAATTTCCAGTTTCCAACATATAGGCAGGATGGGGGCGGGACTTTCAGTAGAGGCACTTGGCTCCTCCTCTATACTCCCCACTCTGGTTGATTCATCGACCACTCTCCCATCAGTCTTCACATCTAGACATCCTTGTCTGAAAAAGTGCTTCTTTGGAGTCCATATCTTTATTACTTCTTTCAGAGATCCTGCTGATTTCACATGCTCATCAACACTACAGGTCATGAGACTACATTGTCCATTTGGACTGCAGTAGATCCATCTTCCCACATACTTCTTGTGGCTCTTCGGATACAGGATCTTTGTTCTCTCAGGTGCAAAAATTCTGGCCTTTACATAATCTCTGATTTCTTCATCTGTCAGCTCTTCGGGTCCAAACCCTGACTCGACATCAATCATGATCTTTATTCCTACTGCTTTCTTTGCAGTCTTCTTGCACTGTGTGATTATTATTCTGATCACACAGAATCCAAACATGATCATCACCAGCAATGCTGTGAGGAACTTGAAGATATTTGTCATCCATTGCAGAACCCATGAGAAGATTGACGCAAACCAGTTGTCGCCTGCAATATCTTCTACTTCATCTTCCATCTTGATGTGCAAGTTCGTCAGCATCGTTATGGCCTCTGTCAAGGTCCCATTCTCTTCATCATGAGAAGGTATGAATGTGCAAAATGATTCTCCAATTTTGACACAAACGCCTCCATCCATAACTGTAATCATGTCCAAGACATATCTGTTCTGAAGAGTGTTCAGTCTTATGGCTCTCAGTTCTTCTTTGATAGCATTGAATCCCTTTATGGTAGTGTTGATCGTCTGCAGGAGCTCCCATCTGGTAATCTGTAACCATTTGACATTCGCCATCATCTGGATCCCTGGCATGTAAATTGTCATGAATACTGCTGAAATCTGACTGAGAAATCTGTGTTCATATGGAATAGCATCAAAGGTTTCTATCGATTTAGCTGAGAAGTAGTTCTCCCTCTTGGTTCGATTGAGAAATTCAATTGATCTCCTCTTTCTCAGGTGAGCATCTGCTTTTGGAAACTCTCCAATGTTCAGGTCACTTTTTGGAATCACCAACGATGGAACATGGACAATTACTATGGAACACAGTCCTCCCCAGTCCTTGGGCAGCTTCATCTATGCTCGGGAACCACAGGCCCAGTAGTGGTCCATTATCACTACTGTTCCATCCTTCATTCTTGGTACATCAAAGTATTGGCTGCACTGCTGACTTTCTCCAACTTTTTGTGTGCCATTGTTCCTGAAACATAACTCTGCACTGGCCAGAGGTACTATCTGCAATGGGCCTATTTTGTCATCGACCCATGTCAGAAACTTTGCAAGCTTCAGCCAGAGGGGTTTACCTCTCTTCTCCACACAATCTATGACTGGCTGGTAATTTCCTGTTACAGCCACCGCTCTGCATACAACTATGCCTTCTTCCCAGCCATCTGGAGAAAGTACTGTTCCCCAGATTTGCATCAGGCCTCTCTCCTTGCATCTTCATATTTCTTCATCAGTCTTTCCTTGACAATTGAGATTTTTATTTATTTCCCATCTGATTCCTGCTCCCTTCATTCCTGTCTGTTCGTATCTTATCAAATGATCTCTAGTGTGTGGTCTCGCTCTTGTATTTAAATCTTTTACATAATCATCTTCTTCTGGAGCTGTCCATTCAGTCACCCATACCAAGGATGCTGGTCGACCCTGGAACTGACATCTTGTATGGCAGAATGCAAGGTGTGTCAGGCAATGAGCTGTCTGGACTGCTATTTATGTAGCTATGAATATCTTAGAATTCCCCATAGCATAAGGTACGAGAGCACAAACATAGCAACTCTCCATAGAGGGTCTTTTTCCCACCTCTTTCATGTGCTGATATCACATGTTATTCCCCAAATGTGCTGTGCTGTCTAGATAATTAACTAATAATCATCTTCCCTTGTACTTCTCTTAGGTCTCTTTCTTGCTAGGTGAGCCCGTACATAAGGATCATGAAGTATATCAAACATGGACCATACTACGGGGGGTTCATAGGAATGCTTGTCAGAGAACTGGGTGACCTTACATGTGTCACTAGTGTAGGGATAATCACATATGGCCTTGGTTTTTCAACAATAGACAATTCTGCATGAGACACTGGAGTAGGAAGAATCAAAGTGACTTCTATCTTACTTGGGCCAACAAAGTAGACAGTGTGAATTAGCAAAATCAGAAAAACAATGATAAATGATGAGCATGCATATATTATGCACCAATACATGAGACCCCACCACTTGTGATTCTCCACACATCGTTGAGTCTGCTCATTTCCTGGAACTGCATCATTCTCGACAGTCCACATTGTGCCTGTTTACTGCTTTAAGGAAGGAAACAACCCTTTTAATCAGGTAGTCTTGTTAAATGCTCAGGAAGCTGCAGGATCTGTTCAAGTATCGCAATACGTAACCTCCTAATTACAGGGCCATATTTAGGATCTTGTAGAAACACACGTAGATTAGTACTACACCAAACAAGAGCAGGATAGGCGTGGAGTATGTATACAAAGACCATGAGGTTTAACCTAAGAGAAACTCAGTGAGGAATGAATCAGGAAACTGTTCTCTTTTCCAGTCATCAAACTCCATGTCTAGATCTGGCATATTTAGCACATCAACAATTTCTAAAGTCCATTTCAAAGATTCCTGCGGCTCAAGAACTTTTGCTTAGCACTCCTGCTAAAATATCTATAAAAAGAGTGTCCGGGGTGAGCCACAGTCCAAATGCACACCTGCATTTATTTAATCAGCAATCTTAGTGTCCTTCTTCCTCATCATCAATCAATTCTGCATGTGCTGAACTTCTTGTCTTGCTTCTGAATCAATGTTTGGGGGTGCATCGGTCTCGCCAGCATATGGCTTTAAGTCGTCCAGGTGTATCCAGGCGTGTCTTTCTTGGACTTTTACTGCTCAGGGGTGATATTTTCAACAACAAAAGGTCCACTAAAACGGGACTCGTGCCACTTCCTTGTGAAGTTGCACACTAAGATTGAGTATCCAATAAATATTTTAGGTGTAGGTAGTCATTCCTGCATTCTGGTTGCTGAATGGTCTTCACCTGTGTCCTGAGACCGACACCCCTTGTGCTTGAGTTGATCTGAAATTACAGAGATACTAGTGGTCATTCATGTTAAATACGCACGTAGCTCATTTGCTAATATTTTTGCAGTCGTCTGGGCATCACTTCTGCTCCTCGATGGAGGAGACAAGGGTGTTCTCATTTGCCTCCCTGTCACTAACTTGTGGAGTGTGAGGTGGTGGTCCGACGCAGGCTGATTACTTAATGCCTAGAACGCAAGGGGCAGGCAATACAGCCATCCCTTCTTTAGTGTCAATTTGAGTTTCGCTATTCTCTCTTTGAGAAGACCGTTGAGTCTCTCACATATCACGTTTGCTTGCAGGTGATAAGCAGAAGAAAACTTGTGTTTTATACTAAGCAATAAGTTAATCTGTTCAACTACTTAATTAACAAAATGGGGCCCATTGTCGGATCTCAGAACCTCACATACTCCCCATCTGGGAAATACTTTTTAAACTAAAAGCTTTGCTGTGCAAGTGGTATCCAGGTGTGTACATGGGCCAGCTTCAATCCATCTCGAAAAGGGACACACCATCACTATCATATACCTATATCCACTACATACTTGCAGCATATCAACATAGTCCATTTGTAAATGCTGAAAATGACCGTTCAGTCAAAGAATTACTCCTCTGATTGTTCGCAGTGTGTGCCCAGAGGTACTACATAAAATGGAATGTGTTCTAACAGGTTCGATACAAACCGGTCCTCTGCGATAGCTGCTGCAAGGCTTTCCCTAGATACATGCACAGGTTAGTGCAGCTGTTCAAGCACTACCCTTAATAAGGCTACAGGCATGACCGGCTTTCCAGTCTCCATAATGCTTCAGAGGGGGATAAAGAACATCCCTTCTGTTTCCACAATTCTTGCTCTTCTTGCAGTGGAGTGCCTTGAACTTCTATCCTTTGTGTTCTGGATAAATTATTTAACCCTTCCTTTACAATCCTAATCATGACCACTTTTTCTTTTACATCTGGAGTATCAAAACTAGAAATATCTGGTGAATATGGAACCGTTTTGGCCTCTTTGTCTGCAGCTTCGTTCCCGCGAGAGATAAAGTCAGTTTGCTTAGTATGTGCTGCGTATTTAACTATTCTGATGGCTATTGGAAGTTGTAGTGCCTTAATAAGACTGTCCAGAAATGCTGCATTTTGCACTGGAGTGCCGTCCACTCTGTGATAGCCCCTTCTTTTCCAATGTGCTATCCCTGTGTGCACGATTGATGTCATGTAAGCAGTGTCACTGTACATCCTTACTTCCTGCCCTGCGTGTTTCTCGAGCACGACAATAAGCACCACCAATTCTGCTGCTTGTGCCGGAAAGTTAGACAGTAGTCTTGCACTTGCTACCACTTCAAATTCCACATTAGCTCTGTGCCTTACCACAAGCGGAACCTGAATGTCTTTCCCTAACAGTTTGATCAATTTTAGAAGACCCGCCAATAAAGAGAATTTCCCCCCTGCCAACGCATTCTACATTACTCTTGGGATATCATTGTAGAACTCTTTGTAATTTGAGCAATCATGCACTTGCTCACCCTCTGCCACAGGTTTGGCTACAAACATGGCAGGGTTCACTGTTTTACACCTGACTATTTTGATTGCTGGATTCGATATCACTACCTCATATGCAGAAACCCTATGAGATGTTAATGTACCCTTCGGTTTCCCCAAAATAGCCAACAAAGTATGTTCAATAAACAACGTCATAGAACACCCCATCACAATACTAGTAGACTTCTCTATTGTGAATGCGGCTGCTGCCAGCGATTGTTCACAAGGGAATTACCCTGTCATATCTGGATCTAGAATCCCACTGTAATATGCCAGGGGTTTGTACCCCAATGTAGTCCTCTGTATTAGCATGGCTGTCTTGACTGTCCCATTTGTATGTTAAAACCGAAAGAACTCCCCAGAATAGTTGGGAATTCCTAGAACTGGAGCAGTACAAATTGTTTTTTCAATTCTTCAAACCCTCCCTCCATTTCCTCAGTCCATTCTATGTTCTCCTTATTCACTTGTGCTTTCTTCAGAGGTCTGCAAAAGGGGTCTTGTGTATGAACTATGATCAAATACCCATGCTCTAACACAGTTGCACAATCCCAGAAAATGCTGCATTTGTTTTATTGTGTGCGATTTTGCTGTTTTCATAATCGCCTCAGCTCTTTAAGGTGTGACTTTCTTCCCCTCAAGTGAGATTAACTGACCTATATACAAAACCTCTCCTGACAGTATTGCAACTTCTCCTTGTTTACTTTATATCCCTTGTCTGCTAGAATAGTCAGTAACTGAATCGAATCTTGACTGCACTCATCTTCTGTCGTGCTACAAACCAAAATATCATCTACGTACTGCAGCACAACACTTTGCAAATCAATATTGCTTAGGTCCATCTGCAGGACCCTATTAAAGATCGATGGAGACACACAGTACCCTTGCAGCAAACGAGTGTTCTTCAGTTTAGTCTGGGGAAACGTGAATGACGGAAGATCTTGGGAGACCTTATGCAGCGGGATTGAGAAAAATGCATTTTTCAAGTCAATCACTGTGAAATATCATGCCTCTTCTGGGATACTACATAAAATCGTCGCAGGATTTGGAACTAAAGGAAACTCTGCCTCTAAAATCTGGTTAATTGGCCTCATGTCCTGAATTAGTCTCCACAACCCTCCCGTCAATTTTTTTCACAGGGTACAAAGTGGTATTACACAGTGATTCTGACATCACTAAGATACCCTGTTCCATCATGGCTGATATAGTCTTAAAAATATCCTCATCCGTCCCGGGTACTACCTTGCTCGAGGTAAAATTTCTCCTGGTTTCAGCTTAATCTTAACCTCCCCTATCCCATTCAATAGGCCTACGTCATAGGGGCCTGTAGTCCATAAAGAGTTTGCACCTTTTCCAAAGCTTCATCACTGTGGGATTTCTCTTCTCTCTATTCTGATCCAATATGCAATACTCATCTCGAATACTACTTCATCATCTGATGATGTCAGTCAATCTATACCTTTTCCCAATGGCGATCACTGTTCTGCATGGCCTGCCCTTGTAATTGGTTGCTTCGAGCATGGCCAATTCCCCTTGCACTATGGCTGCATTTAACTCTAGGGGAATAGTCTGTCCCCCTCTTCATCCATGGGTATCTGTGGCCTAAATAAAAACTCATCAGGTATTCTCATAATCTTTCCCACTAAGCCAGGTCAACAAAATGCATACCCCATACAAAAAGATTTCGGGCTCTAACGGTATTCCTCGCAGAGCCATTTTCCCTGTAAACACCAATATAAATTTGCCAAGATTAATATAGTGTATCCATGGGGTAGAACACACTATGCCATCATTGGTAAAAGAAATCATCATATTAAGCTTTGTCATTAAATCTCGGCCCAAAATATTAACCAGTGTCTGCCATGAATACAATAATGGAACAGACATGTCACACTCTCCTATGGAGACTGGTAATTCATCAGTAAAAGGAATTCTGCTTTTAGCTCCAGAGAATCCTTGCGCATTCATGGCATTTCTCGACATTGGATATTTGCCCTCTGATATACATGAACGGGTAGCACCAGTGTCTACTAAAAAAGAAAAAGATTTGCATCCTATTGTCACTTCAACCCTTGGTTCCTCTTGGGGGTCTGGTGTCACCGATAGTAATGAACCCATCAAGTTGCCCTGTGAGCTGTCCTATTGTGGATACATGCTGATCCCCATACCTGTGAAAGGACTTCCCCCCACCAAAGTGACACCCCCTACCCTAGGTGTCAATAACTGTCCCATGTTTGCATTCTGCTGTATCTGCATCGGTGCATGCTGTGACTGCCTGTGTAGCAGATTCAATGGTGCTTGCTGTGGTTGCAAGGCCTGTTGTGGTTGCGATGCCTGTTGCATTTGCAGCGCTTGTGCTTGATACACTGTCTGATCTTGGGCAAATAATTTTTTTTAAGGTGTCTACTAGTTGAGAAACTCCCGTCCCCTGCACACCAATGTCACTCAACATACAGTGAAAAATGTATCAAAAACATACATATTTTAATTTGAATAAAGTAAACCAAAACACAAATTATATTTGAGCATATTCAAGGCATATCTTCTGCCTACACTTTTATCTTAACACATATTATTCACAAAATAATGCATCCCCAAATCAATAAATGAAGAGGATGATCCTGTGAGACCTTAAAGATCTGCTCCTTTCCTTTAGTCTTTTCTGGACTATCGTCACTGCTGTAAGCAGGCGGTTCATATATCGGATTGCTATATCCTGTCGCCGCGTGTAATTCCCTCAATGGATACAATCCTTCATCTTTTGCACTATCGCCATTTACTTCGGGCGAGATAAGGGGGAGCAGAAGGCTCAGCACCTTCCTCCCTACACCGATTAAGCATCCAATTCTCAGGAGGCGGCTTTTCTGCTCCTCCTGGTACATTTTCCAAAGCTCTAAACTAGCTAGCCTTTTCTCCAATTTCTTCCCTGTGTACGCAGCATGCAGGAATGTGGTCATGTGTTGCAAAACCGCTCTTGACAGTGATGCCCTTGTGGTTGTGGCATGAACATCTTGTCTGCTGTGCCCTTTACCCACTTCGCACTATACTGTTTAAGTTTAGGCGTATGCTTTGGCAGAGTCTTGCATAGATGCATCAGTGGAGTAACATCCCCCATTGTGACAAGTCTTAATTGACTGTCAATACTTACTGTTTAGTTACACAATTAAGCTTAAAACACAACAAATATGAGTTTGCTTCAACCTCCTCGCTCAAAGCCTCTACTTCTCAATTATCTCAACCTATCTGTTTCAGTCGGCGCCGCCAATGACTAAAAAGATAGATAACAACTTTTATCTCTTCTTTAACCTCACAGTTTTCCTCTCGTCGCTTTTCGACACTTTTTCCTATTCAATTACAAAATACACAAACAGACAAACTAGTCCTCTCTTTAAAAAAACTCCTCTTCACCTACCCCCTAAAATACCCCGATTGGAGTTTGAGTCATTCCCTATCATAAAACCTTGTTTATGTGCCGCCTAATTACCCTCTTGGGATTTTGAAATTACTCCTTCTAGACCTGCCTTGAGGTAGGAAAACCGGGCTTCTACAGAACGTTTCCTTGTTCAAACACTTCTCATCATATACTAAACAAACCCTGTTACTTTTCTTTATCACCACAAACCCCATTCCCTTTATTTTGCCAATCCCCCCAATCTACTCACCATTCCTTCTTCAGCGGAAGGCCCTGTGTATCGACCCCACCTCCAATCAGCCACCGTCGCCTTCGGTCCACTCAGCACCTGTATAAACCAGGAGGGATTTTTTGAAAGAGGGACCCATCCCACCTGTATCGTTTTTCTTGCAAGAGTTCTATATCGGCCGCTCTCCAGAGGAAACCTCGTAATCCTCCGGCTAGAATGCAGAGGACGTCCGACTATCCGAAAGCACTAAAGTCCGACTGATTGATGGGCTCAGAACCATCCTCCTTCTGCTACCAAGTGAAACCACAGGCCCTTTTAAACGAGGTAGTGCTATCTGGGATGGATGGGGATGCAGATCTTACTCTTGCACCAAAAATCAGACCGACTCAGGAAGTTGGCAAAGCTGTAGCTGTTTATTAACAATTATCAAAACAGGGAGTACAACGGGAATCAATGGACACCACACAAGCATTCTCAACATGTCACATGAAAAAACACAACTTTATACTAAAGATTTGTCATCACTGATGTCATACTACGTGGCAAAATAAGCGAAAAACAACAGAGGTTTATGATAGGCTTAAAGGGAAATCCTAAGTATGCTTTCTATGGGCGCTGAACTGTGATTGGATCTCTAAAGTCAGGTGGACAGCTATGCCCACCCCTAGTGCAAGTCATCTTCTGCGTCATAAAAATACACGTTTCATAGGCTTTCAAATTATAGGGCTCTTTGCTATGTGGCCCTCTATAATTGGTTGGCACACTTGTACCCTTCTGGAATATTCCACTCGCTAGGAGCACACAAGCTGGTACCCCAGGTGCTGGAGGGGTTGGCCTGACCAAGCCTCCCCACCAAATTAGCCCAACATCCATCATCACTCCTGCTGTCTGCAATTCAATTAGTCCTTTGACCTCAGCCTTGCAAAGGATCACTGTGCCTGAGAATAAAAGGTAGTGTGAGCGTGGCCTTATCTTCTGGTCTCGGCTTGCCCAAAGTCAATTTTCATCTGACCATGTGACAGTGTTTTGAGCTCCTTCTTCGCCTTTAACACTATTAAATTTATGAAACTGGCACTTCTAGTTTTTTCCATTACATCTCCACAGAAGCTTGTCTCGCTTCTCACGTTCATTGTACCTTCTCAAGTAGATAACCAGGTTCTTGGCGGCCCCAACTCTTGACACTGGGCCAGGCAAGCCTTCTCGAATCTTCCTTCAGCATTAGCTGTTTTCTTGTACCACACCACACTTCCAGCCCTTCTATTTATGGGGTCTTAGTTTGCTAAAATATGTCGTGGTACATCCAGATGATATATATATATATATGTATATATATATATATAGGTGGCACCACCTCCAGTCTATTCACCATGTATGGCCAGCCTCATGATTACTTGGTCTGCTTACATTACAGCATCTGTACAATTGAAAAACGGCTTGCATTTTCTTCAGTACTCTCCGCACGTGAAATCTTCATTTTGCTCCCGAAATGTTACTCGATTCTTTACTTCGTCATCAGGATATATAAGGTTTATATACTCTCTTCATCGTCATCTCTTCTGTGTGCGTCATTTCTGCTTCATTGTGACATCACCAGTCTTCTTGTTCATTCATCTTCACACTTCTTCTAGAACTTCCTTCAGAAGACTGTCATTTCTCTGTAGATACATCATGTAGGGTTTTCTGAATGGATACCTTGTTTCAAGGCCTCTTCGCGGTATAGGTACCATTACTGGCGTTGCGCATGTCACAATTTCCGGTTTCCAACATATACGGAAGATGGGTGCGGGACTTTCAATAGAGGCACTTGGCTCCTCCTCTACAAATAAATAAACAATACAGTAGAAGCTATGAAACGAAGTTGACTTTGACACAAAGTAGCTACAAAGGTTGTGAATCACGAGAAAGGATTGTTGAAAAGCTGAACAGTGTGAGCGAAAACCAAATGCATAAAAATACCAGGGACATCATTTAGGGGTCGCCAGAGGTTGCAGCTGCGACCTCTGAGGTCACCCTTGTCACCTCTAGAAAAAAAAGAAAAAAATTTTTTTGGGTTTTTTTTTTTTTGGTTTTTTTTTTGTAATGCAAGCTCATGGGCTGTGTGGCCAGCACCATGTGGCTCTTTACTTCTGGGGTGGCTGGCTTTCTTGTTAAAGCCCCTTAAAAAAATAAGAAAAATAAGAAAAGGAGTGCCACAAATCCACACTTTTAGCACTGACCCTAAATAAGAAAGATTAGGAATACCAAATAATGTGTCTTTCTGGAATTCTATACAATAATTGCTAGACTCATTAAAGGTTTATTTAAAAAATACTTCAGGGGTGAGTCACTGATTTAGTCTGTTCTTAAACGCTTCAACTCAGCCTTTCATCTTTCTGAGGTCGATAAATGAGTACCAACACAGGTTGGGTGATATTGGGTGTATATTATTTCTATATAAAGCGCTTAAGCGTAAGTGCTATATAATAACACATCATTACCATTTGGTCATGGACGTCTGCTTGTCCTCACAGTAATTTGGTAATATGGGCCTATACACACTGATCTTAACGATACATATGGCGATCCATTCTTGTATGAAATGTACATCACATTATAGTGATATCGTAACCATATTTTTTGTAGTGTACAATGCTATGTGATAGCACTTCCTGTTTTGTCAACGAGTGAAAGGTTGCGTTCAATTGCATCCCGCGATATCACTTCGTGTGTGGTCAAATGACATCACTTCCTGTGATGTCACCAGGGGCCAAGTGTCGTGTGATGTCACTTCCGCTACCCCTGGAATTTTGGTGAAATGATGTCTCTGAAAAATACCCTGTGAAAAGGGGAGATAACTTGTGGTTCTGTACAAGACAAAGATAATAATAGAAAAAAAAGGAAGGTGTGAACCAAAGTTCACAGGAACTAGGCAATTGAGCCAGACAAAAAGCCAAATTGACCAAGACAAGTGGAACTGTTATTACCCAAGAGAGAAAGAATATCAAAGTAAGATTGTCAGCCAGGAATACACAGAGACCCAAGGCCGAGAATGTAGAACTTATAAGGAAACCCGAAAAGAGATTTCCAGAGACCAGGGGAAAATCAATAACCCAATTGAGGAGCTTCAGACTGATCAGAGAAGTCACAAGAGACTATTTGCGGATTGGATATTAAAGACTGGTACTCGAGGTACCCTCAGAAGAAGAGGGTTATTACCTTGACCTAAGCTAATTTTCATAAGTCATAAGGTCAGCTAGGATAGTTTTTGGAAAGCTGACTTGTTTCTTTGGGACACTCATGACTGAAAAACGAGCACCTTAGTTAGTAACATAGGTAGGGACCACTCATAGCATTAGAGAACGTTAGTCCTTATAGTGTTAATTTAATTTAAAAAATCATACATCACGCCATTTGAGAGTCTTTGTCCTTCTGACTCGCAGTAGGAGATACCAAAGTGGATCATACCACATCCAAGCTGAGAAAGCCTGATTACCAGGCTGTGAGAGGTCTACAAGTTCAGAAAAGTGTGTGAGAAAATGTCACAAGGGAAGTTATCACAGACACTTCACTAAAGAGAGTACAAGACCCAACAATATTGTCAAAGAGCTACAAGAATAAAACAAGGAGGTATCCAGAGACTATTATTGAAGACTGTGTTAGGTAACAAACACAAACAAGAGATACACTAACATAAAGAGACTTCCAGAAGATAACAGACTAGCAGAGGAATTAAGCCATTCTCCTGGCCTTGTTTAAGTTGGTTGTATTAGTGGTAGGGTCAGGACATTAGACTAAGATTTGGACTGAGGACATTTTTTCTTTGGGACTACCTGAAGACAGATGAGCACCTTTAGTTCCTTTAGATTTTCATGGAAACCCCTGTAGCCGAAGGGAAAGATAGGCCTTCTTCTTGTAAGTTCACTAAAAGCAAGTTAGGATGTCCTTAATGTGTTTGACTCATTCTTCCGACCCACCACATTCCTCATGGTCAACAATGTCATGGCATGAACCACACAGCAGTACCATTCAGAGCCCATTACATATATATATATATATATATGAAAAAGCATGCCGGGATTCCCTGCAGCTCCAGTACCCACCTACACTACATGGGCTGTCTACATGGCATCCATGTGGCTAGCCTGCCGTGTGCCACCCCCAACTTCTTACCATCGCCCCAGGTCGTGTTCAGGGTACCTCTCCTTCCTCAAAGTGGGACTGCCAGGCAGGGTGCTCCGGGAAGTATGCGGAAGTGGTCGCCTGGCTTGGCCGGGTCATAATCCAGAAGAAGAGCCGCCAATGACATGCCGAGCTTGGAGCTCAGCAGAGGCTCATCATGCTGTGTATGCTTAAGTGGAGTCCTGTAGATTTGCAGGACACCCAGGAGCATAGCCTGTGGAGGATCAATTGAGCCATGCACATTAGAAAAAAATTTGAAAAAAACATTCCTGGGGGAGGTTGGACACCTCACCAGTAAGTACTGGTATGAGGAGGAGGGCAGTGGAGGTAATAACAGTATGGTCATATCAACCGGTCTTGGCCGTGCCAGTGAGGGGAGTCCTTTGTTTATCTGCAGTCATTGATTCACCAAATTAGCATGATACTTTTGGCAACGTCATTTTTATGTATTGTATTTTGTACTCTTGTATTTCAATATTTGTTTCTATTTTTGTAAGGTTTAATCACGAGGAGCTGTGTTTTATTTTATGATGGCCCTTTGATGGGTTTTTCTTAACCAAATACCTCGAATGGCAGTTCGCAGCATATGTAGCCAATGGCAAAGTGAGATGGGTGGAGTCACAAGGAAGGAGAAAGTCTGATAAGGGCTGAATGTTGGAAACTGGTACATCTATACTTCCTTGTTTAGGGAAATAAACTATGAAGGCTTTACCATTAGGTTCTGCAAAATGGCCGTTTTTTTAACCCCCCCCCATATGTTTTATCCTATAAGGTTTTAGATTAACAAGATGATTTTGAACTGGCATCGAACGAATATAGTCCAAAATACATTGTGATTTACTCATTGAGTGTAACGAATTTCGTGAATCTAATGAAATAGGGATAATGTAATATTAATTTAGCATAACAAGAAATGAATTCTCCCATGATTAAATTCCCTTTCACGAGGTAGGCGAGGTAGGCATGGTGGCTCACTAAATCATCCACTTGGTCACTCACATGTAAATGTGGAAGACAGATATATGGCTAGAAGAAAATAATGCAGGGGAAGTTGTGGAAAAATGTTGAAGGAGATGGTAGAAGAAGCAAGAAGATAGAGGGGAAGAAGCAAGAAGAGAGGGGAGAAGAAGCAGGAAGATAGGGAGGAATAATCAAGAAGAGTTGGCAGAAGATGCAAAAAGAGATAGAAGAAGCATGATGAGCAGAGAGGAGAAACTAGAATAGATAAGGGAAGAGGCAAGAAGAGAGGCAGACGAAGCAAGAAGAGAATGGAGACGAAGCAAGAAGAGAGGGGGAAGGCGCAAAAAGAGTTGACATAAGATGCAAAAAGAGATAGAAGAAGCAAGATGAGCGGGAAAGAGAAACTAGAAGAGATACGAGAGGCAGAAACACAAGAAGAACATGGAGACGAGGCAAGAAGAGAGGGGGAAGAAGCAAGACGAGAGATAGAAGAAGCAAGAAGAGAATGGAGAGGAAGCAAAAGGAGAGAGGAGAAGGTTCAAAAAGAGTTGACAGAAGATGCAAAAAGAGATAGAAGAAGCAAGATGAGTGTGGAGGAGAAACTAAAATAGATAAGGGAAGAGGCAAGAAGAGAGGTAGAAGAAGCAAGATTAGAGGGGGAAGACTCAAGACGAGAGGCAGAAGAAGCAAGAAGAGAATGGAGAAGAACAAAGAAGAGAGGGGGAAGGCGCAAAAAGAGTTGGCAGAAGCTGCAAAAGGAGATGAAAGAAGCAAGATGAGCGGGGAGGAGAAACTAGAAGCGATAAGAGAGGCAGAAGACACAAGAAGAGAAAGGAGACGAAGCAAGAAGAGAGGGGAAAGAAGCAAGACGAGAGGTAAGAGAAGCAAGACGAGAGTTAGAAGAAGCAAGAAGAGAATGGAAGGGAAGCAAAATGAGAGAGAAGTAGGTTCAAAAAGAGTTGACAGAAGATGCAAAAAGAGAGAAGAAGCAAGATGAGCGGGGAGGAGAAACTAGAAGAGATAAGGGAAGAGGCAAGAGGAGAGGTGAGAAGAAGCAGGAAGAGAAGGATAAAAAAGGAAGAAGAGAAGGGAGAAGATGCAAGAAGCAACAGAAGATGCAAGAAGAGCGGGGAGGAGAAACTAGAAGAGATAAGAGAGGCAGAAGATGCAAGAAGAGATTGGAGACAAAGCAAGAAGAGAGGGGGAAGAAGCAGGGCAAGAGGTAGAAGAAGCAGGAAGAGAATGGAGAGGAAGCAAAAGGAGAGAGGAGAATGTGCACAAAGAGTTGACAGAAGATGCAAAAAGAGATAGAAGAAGCAAGATGAGTGGGGAGGAGAAACTAGAAGGGATAAGGGAAGAGGCAAGAGGAGAGGGGAGAAGAAGCAGGACGAGAAGGAGGAAAAAGCAAGAAGAGAAGGGAGAAGATGCAAAAAGCAATAGAAGATGCAAGAAGAAAGGGGAGAAGAAGCAGGAAGAGAAGGAAGAAGAAGTAGGAAGAAAAGTAAGAAGAAGCAGAAAGAGTGGGAAGCAGCAAGAGATAATAGAAGCAGCAAGAAGAGAAAGGAGAATATACAAGAAGAGTGGGGAGAAGAAGAGAGAAGAAATGGGAGAAGAAGCGAGAAGTGATATACGATGTAAGAATAGAGGGGCAATGCTGCCAGAAGAAATGGGAGAAGCAAGAAGAAATAGAAGATGCTAGAAGAGAGAGCTGCACGAGGAGAGGGGGAAGCTGCAAGAAGAGATCGGAGAAGATGCAAGAAGCGATGGAAGATGTAAGAAGAGAGGGGAGGAGAAGCGAGAAGAGATGGGAGAAAATGCAGGAAGAGACAGAAGATGTATGAGAAGTTCATAAAATGGGAATGCAGAAATGGTAAAATGGCAGGTGGGAATGGTGCAAAGTGCAGGGGAAGATAGTGTAAGAATCGGGGAGTAAGTTAAGAGTGCATTGAGGGGTGATACTACAGGCTGGGGGAAGAAGTAAAGGGTACTGCCGGAAGATATAATTGATCCCATAGGATAGTGTATAAGGCAGGGGGGGTAATTAGTAATGGAGAAGATGTACAAGATATTTGAGGTGCAATAATATGTACAATCAAAATTAGATGGCAATACATATAGAAAGGGGCGCTATTGAAAGCAGTGGGTCGTGTAAGAGATAGGAGGGGTGCTTTAATAACGTAATGTAAAGTGGCCTTGTATAGCATTTGTATGGCCTTCGTCAAGACCCAGGAGATGCAAAGGAGACATTTGTTTTAATATTTAGGGGGCGAGGTAACCGTGTAAGGGGGTGTCGTGAAGGGGGTACGTTGGGTGGAGTTGGTGCGTAACTAGCAGGCGATGTGATGGTACATAAAGCAGGAGGTGCCATCCCACCAAGGAAAGGTCTGTTCACACGCCTGCTGAGCGTTGTTACAGGCGGAGGCGGAATCACAGCCGCCGCTAGGTGGCGTTTTCTGAGGTTCCATCCAAGCCGTCCTGCTCCTGCTGGAGGCGGGCAGAGGAGGAAAGGGAGGGGTGCAAGAGCATCGCAGCTGCAGCCCCGGGAGCACAGGAAGGAGGAGGCAGCACCGCAGCCCGTTATCGCCCCCAGACCTAACGGAGCGCCGCGCCCGCAACTCCCCCTGCACCATCACCGACGCCAGCATGAGCCACTTCAACAAGGGCCCCACCTACGGGCTCTCCGCCGAGGTCAAGAACAAGGTACGGAGGGCTCCCGGGAGCGTGGCCCGGAGTTCAGAGAAGGAAGGAAGGGGCTTTGGGATGGGGGCAGGGAATGAGCCCCAGGCTCTGGGGAGAACCTACGGGGGTGTCCGTTTGACACTCCTCGCCCCTTGGTTCTACGTAGTCCTGAGCGAATAGCGGGCGTTTGGAGGAGTGTTTCTAGGGGACAGTCCAAGTAGGGCCCTGGAAAATGGGAGTGAGTCGAGCGATGTGCGGAAATTAGCAATCCACAAAAATGTCATTGTGCCACTGAATTGTTAATTTAAGATGGGGCTGCAGCATGGCGGACCGCCCTGACCCCCCTCTGTGGGTGCAATGGGGCCCCCTTTCCCCGGGCTCGGCCCTCCCGCCCCACGCCTCCTTTCCCGGCTGCTCCCTTTGTCCGCAGCCCGGGGGTGGGAGTAACCGCAGCAGGGCCAGCTGTGTTTCCCCCGCTAACTCTGCAGCCGCGCATGCATGCATCCGCGGAGTCCTTGCTTTAATCCTCGTTGTGCTTTGCCCATTAAAGTAAAGGCTTATCAAGAACCGTTCTATTGTGAGTATGAGTGTTGCACATGCAACCATTTTTGTTATAAGTTAACCTAATTGCTTAAAAAATAAATAAATGTTTACGTGTTTTCTAACACCCCTCTTGCTCGCGTTATAGCGCCAGGTGATTGCAGAACCAGGCTACCCTCATGTTCTGTCAAATTTATTTCACGCACGGCATATGTTCTCGCGGTGTTTTTTTTTTTGGGGGGGGGGGGCGGCTGACCAGCAAGCAACCTCTTTTCATGAAGTGGTAGTTATGTGACATGTATAAGGGAGGGGGTGGCAGCCCTACTTGTCATCCACTCTATCGGAGGCTGCCCGAATATTGTTGATTGGCGTTATTGTCCTCTCGCCCTTCCCCCGCCTCACAGAAAAGGGGAGGAAGCACTTTCACTGGGAAATTACTTATTTGCCAAACTTCAAAGGTCAGCATTTTTTTTTTTTAAGCTCTGGAAAACCAGACTTCACTCTCCTCCTTTGAAGGCCCCATGCACGTGGTGGACTTGTGACTTCATTGGCTGGCAGCATGTAGGGAGGGGAGGGCATGGGCTCTATAGTGGGCAAGCTTGTTGAGCCTAATTCGCCCTATATAGTTTCAAGGGAAGTCCTGTGTCGTATGTACCATTCTTTTATTGGTCACTTGTGAGGCGCTTATACAATTACTGTTTCAAAGCGCCCACAGGGCAACGGGATGGGGGACAGGGAAAGGTAGACAGTGAATTTACAACATAGATGAATAATTGAATTAATAGTACAAATAATGAGAATGAAAGGGAGGGGAGACGAACCCACCATGCCTTGTCGGTGTTCAGAACGTGCAAGTGCTTTTCAAACATTCACCAACCTAATAGTTTTGGGGGTCGCAGCGGCTTTTTTTTTTTCGTTTGGGAACCCTGTAAAATGGTGGCTCAAGGCGCAATAGTGAGCACGTATTTCACCGGTTACAAGTGGCTCGGCCTTTCAACCTTCCCAGGCTGAGAAGTCTGCTGAGTGACGATTCACGGTGCTTCTGGGCCGCGCCATCTTCTTAAAACTCATTATTGGTTTGTATTCGAATAGTCTTTAGTTAACTTCCTATGGATGTTTTTGGATGGATGCCCCCCATACCACGTAGCTGCTTTATGAGGATTCCAAAAATAGATGAGCGGGGACTCGATCTAGTCCCGTACATTCCGCATGCGACGTAATACGTTGTCTTGTATGTAATTAAATTGAAATGTATCGACTACCACTCCCAGAATGCTTTGGTGAACGCACGGGGCACGAGCGTCTTGTCCTTGCGTTACGGCATACTACGTTGGCTGGATACTGCAAAGCATTTGGCAACATCATATTTTGCTCTAATGGATGACGTCTCGGTATGGGGATCAGTTTTTTTTTTTGTTCTTAATGTTCACTTCAGGCAGGACGCATGAATAATCATACAAAAACCGCAGCCCACTGGGGGAAACCTCCCAAAAGCATAACTAGAGCCTATATGGCATGTGGTGTTACTGAGAGGAGCGCGGCCCACGAGAAAGTGGGTCCAAGCACCAGGCGGTGCTGCTGCCGGGGCGTCAGGAAAGCATGTCCTCTCCTCTGTCAGCCGTTTCCCGGCCCTGGCCTGCCTCTTCACTGAATGTGACCCCTCTCTCACTCGTCTTCCACTCCCATCACATTCCTGCTCATTTAACGCCCAGGGAGGAGTGAAGATGTCGCAAGAAGCCTCCCCATGCCTTTAATTAGTGGTCCCCTCTGACGGGGGTGGGGGAGAGCTGCCGCCCCCTTTCTGCCTGCGCATTCCCAGCCCATTACCTCATGGGCTGCCGGCCCAGCCACTGGCCGGCTGCACAGAATGCTCATTGTCTGCTGCCGGAGGGGCTCGGGCCAGAAGAAAGGCTCAAAGCAGCCCGGCCGGCTCCCCCACCCCACCCCACCCCACCCCCATGCTCCTGGGAACTACTGAAGCCTCGCGTGTGCTTGGAATCCTCTAGGCTGTTGTGTGCTAGGTTCCGTGTTGCCCATTGGCTGGCTGCCCCGTGACGCCCCTGCAGTTGACATTGTTTGTAAATTGCTAATTTGTACTTCATGCTTCGCCTTCTGATGAACCTACCAGACGCAAGCACTTGTTTACGTTTAATAATAGGAGGAGCAAAGCTTTTTTTTTTATCGCGAAAGCGCGTTTAAAAATGGCCGCGTGACTGTTAAGTCTGGCGCATTTTGTGGCGATTCATATAACTTTTTTTTTTTTTTTCTGAAAACTGCATAGGTTGCCTGATTGTATATACATCAGCAAGTGGGCACTGTAGAAGGCAATACAGATTACCCTTGCTATCTGCGCAGGGAGTATTAATAATATTAAAGACTAGGAGGCAAGCATTATGCTTCAACTTCTTTTATTACCACTCTCAGCAGTTTCAACAACTATATCAAAAACAACTTCTGAAATGTCCCAAGTGACTTTATTCTTTTTGAACTACAAGTCCCATAGTCTCTGTAGTCCCTTAACTCCTCAGCTCTGACCACATCCTGTCGCTGAGCTCCTCCTCTTTTACATGCTCTGATTGTCACTTAAATGCCAAACTTTGTCCTGCCAACTGTGCAAAACTTTATCCACTGCAGCTGGCTGCTGCTAGTCTCTGGCTGCCTCCTCTTAACTCGATTGATAGACCATCTCCCTCAACTATTCTTCTCTTCCTCTCCTAAGGAAGAATACAAAAACAGAACACAAGGGTGGTGTCCATGTATTGTTATCATCTCATTATAAACAGCAATACATATCATCAACAATGCACATTATCCACAATATCATTCAGGGTGGGAAACTAATGCTCGCCTCCTAGTCTTTAATAGAATTAATACTCCCTGGGCAGATAGCAGGGGTAATCTTTATTCTATGGCAAGACTGGAGGACAGCATTATGCTTCCCCAATACTGTTGCAGCTATATTCTCAGATGGCTTAAAGTGAAATTCTTTAAAGGTACAATCATTAGCCCAGTCTGCTGCTAACATAATCTCTTGTAAGGGTGCACCCGCCATATACGCTTTGGATGCCATAGTCCCTCTTGGAGAGTGTGCTCCATACTTTCGTAAATCGATCCCTGCTGCTTGCATCACTTCCCTGACCCATCTTGAAATGGTCGCTGTCTTTACTGCGTGGAAAGGCCTCCTGCGTGCAATTAATAATTGGGTAGTACCCGCTGCCCTGTTTTCCACTGTCCTAGCTTCATATTCCTTGATACAACTTGCTACGCACCACTTGATATTACTCAAAGTACAGCTAGTGAACTGAAGAAGTTCCTGTCTCGGTTCTCCGCACTATCATGAAAGTTACTTGCTGAGGCCCAAATGTCCCCCTTTGATCTCTAAAGCTGACATCTGACACTTTTACAGGATATGAGGCAAAGTAACATTGCTAGCTTCACTGACAGCTGCTTGTGAGATAGGTATCTGTCTGTTGGCCAGCTCTCTATCGACCGCAGAACTGCGGTCACAGCCCATAGTGTGCTCTACTTCGGTTCTGGCGGTACCTTAAACTTGGCTCCCCTGATGAGTCTAGCTACGGCTGGATGTTCTTCTGCCGGCGCTCCTTCGATTGGCAGGTGTCCTGCTGAGATCGCAGATCTATACGCTCCTATTGTGCAGAATGCTTCCCAGTCTTGCAGGAGCTGGGCAAGGAAGTTTAGTATGTCCACTACAGGTGCTGAAATGGGATGAAGACTTCTCCCTTTGCACCAGCTAGTCCACTTGGCCCAAGCCGTGTCATAGCTCATCCTAGTGGAAGGCGCCCAGGATTCTGCAATGAGTTCTGCAGCTTGCATCGAAATGCCTGGCAGATCCCATCGTTTCCTGATATTCTGCACGCGATGAGTGGATCGTCCCACTCACTCTCAGAGGATGACACAACCCAGCTGGGTCCGTGAGTAACTCTTTTCCTTTGAGGAGGACTCTCGGCCGATCTACTGAAAGCTCCACCAGTGTCAGGAACCACACTTGAGACTTCCATAACGGCGCTACTAACACTAGCCCCTCTTTCTCCCTCTGACAATTCGCTGGAACTCTGCTCAACACCATGAAGAGGGGAAATGCGTAATGGAGTTCGCCAAGTTCTGCAGAAATGCATTTGTCCCTTGTGCCCCTGGGTCTAATCTCCAGGTGAAGTAGCTGGCTGTTGAGTGAGACGCGACGTGAACAGATCTGTGTGCACTGGTCCCCACATGGATCCAGTATCTGAAATACTATCGGCTCCAGCTTCCAGTCGCTGGAATCCGTGAGGTATCTGGAGTTCCAGTCTGCTATCACGTTCAGTGCTCCGGGCAGATATTCCGCTGTCACTGAAGTGCCTGTAGGTAGGCAAAAATGGCACAGATCCTTCGCTAGCATCTGGGATCTTGTTCCTCCCAGGTGGTTTATGTAATGCACTGCTGAGATATTGTCCATCTTCAGCAGTACTCATGACTTCACTTTGTCCCTTTTGTAAATGCTTTGATCGCGAAGGAACCTGCGAGGAGCTCTAGGCAGTTTATGTGAAGACTCGGCTCTTCTTCGCTCCACTTGCCTCCTGTCTGCAACTCTCCGCATCTTGCTCCCCAGCCAAGGCGACTGGTATCTGACTCTATGATCAGGTCCGGTCAGTCTCCGAAAATAGCATGCCCATTCCAGGCGTCCATATTCTGCAACCACCATTCCAGTTCCGAGACGGACTCTGGGTCCAGTGGTATCAATTGGTTATACTTCAACCCTTGTTGCAGGTGTCTTATTTTCAATCTTTGTAATGCTAGACACTGTAAGGGACCTGGAAATATGACTTGAATGGAAGCTGCTAACAGCCCTACAATCTTGCACGAACTCTCAGCAAAATCACTCACTTCCTCGGACATAGCCTGATCTCTCTTGCTAGCTTGTATTTTCCTTGCCGGAAGCTCCAGCCTAGCTTTCTTTGTGTCTAACACAGAACCCAGGAAGTGCAGTCTCTGTGCTGGTTTGGTATCTGACTTCTGTGTTCACTAGAAATCCTACCAGCAGTAGGTCATATAGATATGATTAACCTTATCCCTTTCTCTCGGATTGCTGCTGCCACCGGTTTCATCAGCTTGGTGAAAGCCCAGGGCGTGGACGCAAGCCCAAAGGGCAGCGTCTTGAATTGCCAGAGCGGTTTCCTCCGGCAAAAAGCCAGAAATGGCCTGTATTTCTCCTGCACTGGGACTGTGAGGTAAGCGTCTTTCAGATCTAACCTCGTCAACCAGTCTCCTTCTCTCGGACAATCTCTGACCTGATGGATGCCTTCCATCTTGAAATGATGGTACACTATACATCCATTCAGCTCCTTCAAATTTATTACCGGCCGCACCTTCTCCTTCCTGTGAACGAGAAACATGTTGCTTATGAAGCCGGGGGCTTCTGTGCGCTTCTCTAGGGCTATTTTCTGCACTAATAGCGATAGTTCACAGTCTATGAATTCTTGCTCTAGGTGGTATCTGCAGACCTCTCACGGTTTGCAAGATCTAGGCATCGTTGGAAAGCGCGCGCCAGTATTCACAAAATATGCTGGTTCTCCCTCCCACTGGGGGGTAGGCAATTGTTCTTACCTGATGTAAATCCTTTCCCTCGGCTGAAGCCTCTTCCTTTGCGTCCCCTAGGGTTATGACTTCTGACTGGGAAGAAAGCACCCTGCTGTCTGTTCTCCCAGTATTGTGCCCTATGGTTGGGGGGGGGGGGGAGGGAGCTTCCTCCTTGCTGACGACTGGCCCCCCTGAAACAGCTGGTCCCGGCAAAAATTCTAAAAGGGGAGATTTTCCGGATGGAGGCCTGAGCTTTCTCTAAGGATGTGTATGTTCCTACGAAGCAGCCCATCTCTTTCTGAAGGTTTCTCCGAAAAGCAAAACTTGTGCTGACTCCCCTTCTTCATAAGACGCTATGTCGCTGACTTTATGTCGATATTGAGCAAGAGCCCTCCTTCTTTCTGAGGCGATGGCGCAGTTAGCGTTTCCCAGTATACAAATTGCTCTTTGTGCCCATCCTGCCAAGGCCTCTGGATCCACTTCACCTGTGTCTCTCGCTCTTTCTGCAAGATCCATGATCTTAGAGAGAGGACCTGCTAAATCCAGCACTTCTTGGAAGAGTTACCCAGAAAGATCTATCTATGCCCTTTCAGGGGTCCTTGCTAGTCTTGGATACAAAGGTGAGCATTTTAGGATCCAGCTCAGAGGCCTCTGCTACTTTGCCAGGGAGGTCCAGGCATGGGCATTCCGCTCAAAGGCGCTGTCTCACCTCCTTGTCTAGGGCTTTCCTTAATCTCATCGTCATATATTGAGCTACTCTGGGTGACGGCTGCCAGTCGGATCATCTTGGGTTCTGGATGCTGTCCGGATCGAACATGACATCCTGGTCCTCCTCGATGTGTTTCTTCTTGCGGGCTCGCTTACCCCCACTGAGTTTTAGCCATTCTTCCTTGACTGGCTCTTCCGTATCTGGGGTAGAGGGGTCTCCCTCTGCTGGCTCCTCTTCCGAGCCTGGGTCCAAGTCTCCTTCATTGTCACCCCCAGGAGTGGAGGTCGTGAGGTCTGGCACTGCCTGATGCTCTAAGTAGGCCTCTTTGACTTTAGCAAAGGCGTCGGCGACCTCTGGGGCCTTTTTGCCCCATCCGATGGGCCCTGGGGGTTGTCAGAGTATTTCCTCTGTAGGGCCTGAATACTCCCCTTTGACCCTGATCCTGAGGGTCCAGTAGGCGTGCAGTCCATCCTTGTGGTCCTCCCTTAAGCTTGGAGGTTTCAAGTCTTTCTTGTAGGGTCTCACCCCTTGAGCCACGGCATCTACTAGCGTACTTCCCGGCATCTCCTTGAAGCTGGCAGCTAGATCTAGTGATTGCTCCTCTTCACTCCATTCAAAACTCCCGACATTTTTAGGAGCATGCTGTGCACCTGGATACCTGAATAAGTGTCTTCGCACGCCCACAGCACTAATAGATGGTCTTATTTACTCCAATGCTTATGTATGTTTTATTTTTATTTTGTGGCTGCACCGTGCCTGTAATGGCTTTCATTCACTTTGGCCTCTTTCCCTCTGTGTGAAGCTTATTGCATGTTCATAAAGCCTGTGATGGCTTGTATACCGTATCTTGCTCTCCTTTAAATGATGATAGCGGCTCTGTCTGTGTGAGCAGCTTCTTACTGCTCCGGGCAGAGAGCGTGGTTCAGAAACCTTCTCAGCCTGCTTTGCAACTATCAATCGTGTCCGCTCGTAGTCGGGAGGTGGGGGGGGGGGGAGCTTTCACTTTGCTCCGTGTTGCATTCGAACCACGCCTCCGCAAAGGAGGGGGCTCAAGCGTAGACGCTCCGTTCTCTCTTCCGAGGGCCTCACTGATGCTCGCTATGAGGCCATGCCTCTGCAAAGGAGGGGGCCAGAGCACTCCTGAATTCTGTCCTCGCCTCTGGGCCGGCTCCGAGGCGAACCGAATACCCCTGACAGGCCGGTCTTATGGCACTGGGTCGTAGGTCGCTGGAGCTTGATGACCTACCAATTTATGGATATCCCGTGAGGCAAAATTCTAAGCCCTGTCATGTAAGGCTCTAATGAAAATGTTGCTACGTGCGCTCACTGAAAAGTGAGAAATTATTGACCAATATCGCTACGCCCACTTTGCTTGACGCCTGTCTTTCTCTGCTAAAAGCACTCTCTTCCTATACTATGCCTGTATATGATAAATCCCTCTAATGCGTTAAGTAACGTTTTCTTTCCCCTCCTGTTATCTGCTTTAAGAGGAGGAGCTCGGACAGGATGTGGTCATAGCTGAGCTGGGGAGTTAAGGGACTACAGAGACTATGGGACTTGTAGTTTAGAGGAAAGTAATTTTGGACATTTCAGAAGTTGTTTGTTTTTGGTGTAGTTGTTGAAACTGCTGAGTGGTAATAGTTGAAGCATAATGCTCGCCTCCAATCTTGCCATAGAAGTGACATGTCCCAGCCTAGCTGTAAATGGGCTCTGCTGTCTGTTTTATTCCCCCCCCCCCACCCTAAATGCAGGTGGTCATCGTCCAAATGGTCTGTAATGACGTAGTTGATCACAGTACAGCTCCTGCATTACTCGCGAAAAGGCCATGGGTGACTTTATTTCTGGTTGTATACTAATTGACCTTTTTGCAATTGACCTTGGGAGAATTGACCTATTTTAAAAGGTCAATTAGGACATGTATGGGGGGGGGGAAACCCCTGGTAACCCCCACCCAATCCCCTTATATTTATAATCCAAAACCAACCGAATACATGTATAAAATAATTAAAAATAATATAAAGGTCAATTGGGACCACTATAATTAGGACAAAAGGTCAATTTGGATAATGCCTTTTTTTTTATTTTCTATCACTCTTCTTACAACCCAATATGCTTCAACTGGAACCAGTGCAAACAATCTCTTAAGTGTTCATTAGAAGCTTACTAGCACAGGCTACTTTCACCTGACCTGGAACCACATTGACGTTCTTCCCTGCTGTAACTGCCCTCGTTTATCATGTTGTGAATTCTACTTTGCTGTATCCGAATAGTTTCTACTGGATCCTGCTCTTGTCATGGGTTTTTGCAAAATATAGTTTATCCAGCCTAGTTCACTGACCCCGTAACCATATATGGGCACACCTAGCCAGTAGAGTTCTACTCCTTCCCTTGCTAATCACTACACATTCCCGCATAGTATATTGTGGTCTGTTTTGGCAGCTTATAAAATTCCATTAGCGCTACTCTGTTCAATTCAAGCCCTATATGAGGACAGCAAGGCTGTTTATTGAGGGGCGTAAGGTGATAGCACCATTTTGTGGTCAATCTGGGTATTCGACAGGGATGTGTTGTGGCCCCATTACGTTTTAGCCTCTACATGAACGGTTTGATTGAAGAGCCAATGGTCTGGGTGCACCGAGGATGGGCAATTCACACTACCCTGCAATGTTCTGCAGATGATGCTGTGCTGCTTGCAGCAAGTTCCATGGGAATTAATCTTGCAATGAGAAGTGCGAGAAACTGTCCGGACATAAACGGAGTCAGAACGAAGTTGTTGAGCTTCAGGCACAGATCATGTAGGAAAATCAAAATTTGCGTTGAAGTTAATGGGGTGAAGCTGGAGCAAGTGCCAGTCTATGATTACTTGTGTCTCTGATTCGCTGAGAATGGCCTCTGGTCTGAACATGTGGTGATGTAGGAGATGCGTGCAGGAGGAATAAGGATGTTTTTCTCATTTCATGGTGCTGGCACAATACCCCTGATGTAACTATACAGGTTGCAAGTTGCCCTAGCAGCCTTGTTTGGGGCTGAAATCTGCGAATACGCAAACTCTGCTGCTTTGAGTGTCTCGGAGAATAGCTTAAAATCCTTGCTCATACAACCCAAAGGAGCCCTTGCGTTACTCTTCTCCTCGAAAGTGATGTTGATGTTTGTCTCATTAAATTATAATCATAAAGCCGTTGCTTTTTTGGGTCCGTCTTCTGCTGTAATGGACTTTAGGTCAATGCTGACTGAGTTTGTATCGTTGGAAGGCAGGGACGCGACCCCCGTTGTTTGACATGTCAAGTTCTGGCTATGCAGGCTTACCTTGCCTGATCTTTGGGGACGGCCATTTGCTATGACCAGGGGATGCTCAGGCTTGATTGGACGTCTATGGTAACATCTTGGCTATAGCTCATGCGGCCAGCAATATTTGGGCTGCAAGCAGGGTGACCCTTTCAGAGTCGCCACAGACAACCTCCCCACCAGCCTATCATTTTGTTGACTAGTCTGTGAAGCCACCACGGCTCATATGTGAACTTGACCTCAAGAGGTTATGGAAAGACTTTAGCTAAATAAGTATGGTTCACTTTTAGAGATGACATTGGCACTACAGCATGCAAAGAAACGCTGCATGAAGATTTGGAAACTGGACAAACGTGATGGACTAAAGGCCGCTCATGCGAAAGCTTGGTCCCAGGATGTGGGTCTATAATTTGCCTTCCAGTCTGATGTTCACAAGGTGAGAATGGTCCAATGAGACAGCCTGCATGAGGACCTCACAGGTGTTAACAGAAATCGGCTTATAAATGGGAGGCTTGGGGAGAGGTTGGAAGAGTACGAGGAACTTCAGGTGCTCCAAGAATACACACCACCAACACCCAAGAATTGCTCCAACTCTAAATCTTGCACGGGTAAGTAGGCTTTTGTTAAACTTGGGGAAATTCGGGGCACGTTTTTCTTTCTGCACAGGAATGGCAATATGAGCAGCATGCAAAACTGCAACAACAAAAAAACTACGATTGACAGACTATGGTCTGTTTAATCAGTCTAGCAATCGGAGTGGAACCAACCACCAGACCCTGCTATGTAACGCCCCTCGCCAGACCTTGACAGAGGCCAGACTGATCGTTAAGGCTTTTACTTCTGGGAAGCCTAGGTTACTTGTGCATAAGGACAGGTGCAGGTGTTGTCAACATGCACCTGCACTGGCAGAATTGGCAGCCTCCACTCACTGGGGGGTGCAGCGTTTTGCTTCCCAATACTGGATAGGTGGCCCAACAGCTTGTTTCTTTTTTGAGCGCCGTACATGGGTGTGAATCACGAACAGGCTCGACTGGCTTAATAGGGCAGTGCCCAAAAGGGCCAGCCCGACCGCCAATTTGGTGACTGTACAGAATGCAAAAAATAGCTTGACCAGCGTTAGCCAAATGTGCTTTAAAATTCCTCCCTCACCACACATATAAAAGAAAAATGCACCTTGTGACCTTTGGGTGTCGGAGTCAGTTCTTTGTCTTGTTCTGACCCTGATCTTACACGCCACAAGTCCAGCCTGCTTGACCATTGGCGGTTGTTATTGATGGTGGGCATTGGCTGGCTCTTAAGCACATTGCTTGTTTCCAGCCAGGCTTCGGTTGGACTTGAGAGTTCCAGGGAACCTCAAGACCCACCAAGCAGGGACTGGTGGGTTATCGAGCATGACAAGGAGCTGGTACCGCCCTGGGACTCTCTGCTACCAACTCTTCACATTGGCTCACAAAGGTGGCCTGGTCCAGACTGTGCTTGCGGATGATGAATGCACATATGCACACTGCCAGCCCACCACACCAGCACGCTTTCTCACACTCCAGTGGCAGGTAAGTGTTCCATTGCCTACCTTTTCCATTACCTTGGCCACCACAGGAGGCCTCTGGTTTAAGTGATCTGTTCTTATGCACTTAAACCTTAGGATCAAATCCTGTGAATCTGTGAGTCGCTGCCTAAATTAATTTGCACAAAAATAAATTGGAAAGGACTTAACATTTAGGGCCTGATTCATGGAAGTGTTATAATGGCGCAATCCCATTGAAAAACGTTCTGTGAATCAATGTGTGTGTGAAGCACATTTTTGAAGTCCAATGTTCTTTTTGGCTTGACACATTAAACCTAAACTCACTCAGTTTGCAACTCATCCACAGGACACTTTTTGATTTCTGTTGGGTGGAGCACCCCATGTTGTTCTGCTCCTGCTTTGTAGTGCTGAATTTTCTGTGAGTGGAGATTGTATAGAGGCATCTCTCCGCCTACAGTCTGTGACCATTGGCTTTGCCTCTTCATTGTGGGTCTCTGTGCGGGCGCCAGAGGGGCCAGTGCTTGTGCTTGTATCAGCTGACACAGGCCCCCTTGAATGGGGCCGGCCGGTTTCATAGACTTCTTTGCAGCTGGAATGTGTGCAGGGCCCTGAGGGTTCAAGGCGTGTGCTCTTATTGTGCCTCGGTTTCCTCCCAGATTTACCCTACTTGATGTGAGATGTTTGACACTGAGTAGAGTGCGCTGCCGGATAATAGCCATCGCCCACTCGGTTATGTAGTGTACCCAGCGTTTGACATTGCTACCGCTGCTCCACTGGATACTGGAGTGATCCCCCACTGGCGCGTGCGTGCCTGTCCCTTGCACTGTCTGGTTCTCTTCTTTCAGTAAGCTGGGGTAGGCTGTGCAATATTCCCGTCTGAGCTCCTTTAGGAGTGCAGGGGTGCCTCCTTGCCCATTGGTTTCCCACGCGATTGCAGTGCCCCACTAGGTGTGCCCAATGGAAGTTTCGTCTCCATAAGCCTACCGTATTCTCATGGGTGATTATCTCACTTTACGACCGGGCGGTAGAGGCAGCCAAGCTCTCGAGGCCATCTGTGTTCTCCATGATGCAAGCTTGCCCTGGGCACCCTAATGTCTTTGAGGTGTTCGAATCGACTAAAGATCAGATCGTTGAACAGTCTGTGTGTACATATGTACTTGTATCTGCTGAGCCATGATCATTTAAGCCAGAGCTGCACCTGGGGCGATGGCGCCTTGGGACATGTCAAGCAATTTTATTTTTATTTTTTAAAGCTCATAAACTGGTGTTTCTTATTTATTACGTTTGCAACTGTTGTACTTGTGACTTTTTTTACCTTTTTTAATTTCGGGGGCGGGGGGGCGGGCATGTGCCATCAATCTCCTGTTCTTTTGCCTACTTCTGACAGAGCGCCAATCTGTGTGGAAACTTCATTTTTCACTGCCCCACAGCCGCAAGCAAAAAAAACAAATGAGCTAAGCCGCACATCGAGAGAGCGGTGATTTGATGTGTCGGAGTTGAATTGAGAACGTGCAACATTGTATACCAACCTCGCTATGCAAGCCAGTGCATGCACTCTGGTGCAATCGCTGCCTCCAGAGAACCGGATGGCGTCTTGGACTAGTGCCAGCCCTAGGGAAAGTGATCTTTTACAGGGCTGGCATATTGTGATTGCGGGAGGTGGGGGGAGGCGGGGGTGTTGCCTGCCATTGGAAAATCCCCTTTTCCTCGCATGCTAGAAGCTTCCTCTGCCACAGGAAACGATCTTCTGAACGCAGTCTGGATAATGGAGTGAAATTGCACAGCGGCATCTAGTTCATTCCTCACTTTCCTTCCATTAAGTTCAACGAGCCTAATGATCACGCATTTCATAGATTGTTTTGTTACAATATTTATTTATTTGAAGGCTGCGCTAAATCGCCACTTTAGTAGTGTTAGTGCCTAGGCGTGTTTGAAAGTGCCGTATCGTGCCGCTGTCAGAGATTTCCAGACTGTGTAGTCTCAGAAAACTGGGGTGCGAGTGGAGAAGCAAGAGGGTGAATGGAGGATTGACATCCAACTCCTAGTTAAAGTGCAGAGTGTTACAGTTTGGAAGATGTTTCAATACGTCTTACAAAAAGGTGACGGTAGATAAGGAAAAAGTTACTTGAGAAAAGGTTTTAAAATAGAATGTTACGAATTAGTGTATGATTGCATGTTGGGTTCGAGATGTGCTCAAACACCCCTTGAAGCGTGCAGTCTATCCGGAATTACCAAGTCAGAATTAACTGTGTAAAAGGCGATTGTGGGAGGTATTAAACAGAGTGGGTAGGAAGAGATGGTACACATGCCTGTCCTGTCTCTTTGTTATCAAAATCTTCAAAAACATGAGCACGTTTGGCTCAGCAGGGGTCGGTCTACAATGCAAGAGCCCTTTGAAGGCCAGACCATGCACAAGCGAGCAATGGTCGAAGTGTATCAAAAAGAAGTAGTGGAACTATTTTCCCTGCTGGCCTGCACCCACTCCCCATAAACCCCATCACCACGTCCCCTCCCACACACCATACACACCACCAAACACTTGCACCTGCTGTTTAAGGGAACGTTTAGTGCAGTGCACTGAAAGTGCAAGTTTCAACTTCTTCCTACACCTTTTTTATTTTAAAACGAAACCATTCCGGAACGGTTTCTTTTTAAAATAAAAGTATAGGAGCTCACTTCGACCACTGCAAGCTAGAAGCCCTTCTGTTTGGTTGCCCAGTGCCATGTAGGTTCAAGCTCTATAAACTGGAATGCTGTGAAGAACTGTGGGCACTTTTAAATGGGGGTGAGTTTTGTGAAATTGTGGCTCCTCTTGGAGCAAAGGCTTGAAATGCGCTTCCAGGAAGTTGGCGGCCTCTGAGGAACTTTGTGGGGATGGTTCTGCTGGTGGTGAGGCAGTCATCCATTTAGGCTGACACAGAGCTCTTATTCCATCTGCTTAAGCAAGCCGTGTTTCACCTGGGCTTCAGTTAACTTGTCCTGTCAAGGAAGCATAAGGGAGATTTTGGCTCCAACAGGGGCACGTGGTCTGGTTTGCAGATTTCATTTTCGGCTCTACTTGCTTGGGAGTTATGGCCCTTTCCACGAACAGAGTGCTGTGTGTTTGTTTGAGTACTGCCCGTCGCCTGCTGGCTGCATCAAAGGGCTCGTTAGTCTTTCTACATAGCAACATATGTGAAATAACATGACCCAATATTGCAACATGCCCAGCCCCCACCTGCCAAAAAAGTGAAAAGGGGGTGGGGCATACATTCATGCATAAACGTAAAACTAAAAATGGGTTGGCTAGGGACAGAACCCCTTCCCCCCCCCCATACCCCATCATCCCAACAAGGAAATGGAACATGTGCACCAACATTGTATAACCAACACTTTTTGTTTTGTGTTTCTGACCAGCGAGTGGTCCCTTTTTTCCTCATGGCAATTCCACATGATTGCATTGTGATTGATGATCTCGTGCATCTGTTAGTTGGACCGATGTGCGCAGCTGCACCTTTGTACAGCAATTGTAATTGGTCATTAAACCGCGGACCCAGGGATCGAACCTGGGTTGCTCCAGGTCGTCTTGTTTCCAAGGCGAGCACCTTTCCCGTGAACTATTCTCCTGAGACATGCAGTTACCCTACAAATAGACTTTCTGTTGCGAAAGCAGTTGCTTCCCTGACGTTGGATCCACTTACAGGGCATCTATTAAACATCCTGTTCCGTGGCATTGCTTTCTTATTCAGAAGTACAATGCATAAACCTTTTGTCTCTTTGAAATATGTATGAGATGGACAAAAAACCTCTACAGTAAGTAGTGTCTGCTCCAACATCCTGTCAATATATTTGTACTTGTGCAAATGCATGCTTTTTTATTTTTTTGTTTGGGGCGCTGAGCCAATTATCCATAGCGCGCCATCCATGCACTGCATGTGTATGCTCCTTGCATGGGGGGGACCGGCCTGCCTGCACCTCTTGTGGTCTTAGCAGGCGCTGTGGTGGGCGTGAGATTTGGCCGAGCGTCAGTGTTACTGAGACTCTTTCGCGATTTCTTGGCTGAAACATTGCTGCATTATTTCTGAATGGTTATCTCATGCCATGTACTGCATCTTATGGCCCCGCCTCCCCAATTCCAAAGGATACAGAAATGCGATCAATCACAAATGGCTTTTATGCATCATTATTAAACTCTTTAATCGTTCTTAAAATTTACTTTGTGTAGGGGTTGCTACATTTTAGTTACTGCAGCACGCGGCAGCCTTCAACTGATTGTATAATCTGATTTGCCTAAATAATGTGTAGTGCGTTTCCATCGACTTTGAAGTTTTTTTTTTTTTTTTGGGAGCTGCGGGGTGGTAGTATAAACCTAATTCACATTCCCAATGGGGTATTTGGGTGAGTAAAAATGTACTGTCTGAACAGATCCTTTTGTAATCCATACTACTTTACACATGGCAGATCAGGCAGGGAAAATCTTGAGCTCCTTCGCGACTGTTGGTGTCCCTGATCCGAATGTGGCAGTGTGGTTGGCAGGCTGCTAGGTTTTCTATTTTGGTGGGTATTTTTTGTACTCCATTATTTTTTTTCATATTAAACGTGGCTGCTATGTTGCTTATCTGTAGGGCTCTGTGAAAAGAGCTTGAGAAACTGCTTCTTAATCTCTCCTGGCATGGATTGCATCCATGCCACGTGCTCTGTGGGTTTATGGCCTCAGTCACTTTGCATGTGTCCTAGGAAGTCTCCTCCACTGAGCATCCCCTCCCACCCCACCCAACCTAGTTATCTTCTACCCTGTCGACACAGGACCACTTCTTATTTTTTGGTCCCTTTTTATTGGCCTGGTCTTTCTAGACCAACTTGTTGGATTGCAGGGGTCGCAACTGCTGGCAGCTGTTGGCTAATGCCTAGATGCTGCTGGCGGGCATGATGCTAGCGGCCATTATGAGCTACATGCCTTGGTGGCGGTGTTGCAGGTAGATTTGTGAGACTATTTGTGTGCAGGAGCATTCGGCCACCTAGGAGGCATTTAGAGCATAACGGGTCACCTGTAATAGTTTGCACCTGGTGTGGGAGTTCATTTTCGCAGACTATACACTAGGTCCAAACCCTTGTTCCTTAGAGATGGCTCCTCCATACTGGATTTCGCTAGATTGCATGCTCTTTCTTTCCAGCCTGAAACTGGAAGGTTTGTAATCCATTGCTGTGAATTGAAGTTTAACGTTTTAAAAGGTTTGTATATTGCATGGTTTTGCAGAATGCTGTTACTGTCTGTCTATGGGTATTCCCAGTGCTTTAAGTGGGGTAAAACATTGGGGGGTGGGGGGGCTCGTTTGGGGGCGTGGCTTCCATTGCGGGCGTGTCCTAAAAGTGCACAAATCATAGTAAGGTGCGCAAACCAATATATAAATGTATTTCAGCATTTATATATTTGTTTGCGTACCACTATGGTTTGTGATTTTTCAAGCCTTCTTTTATATACATAGCAATGTTACATATTTCTATGTTTATACAAGGTGGCTTGTAAGTGCACAAACCATAGTAAGTTACGCACACTTGTGTGCTTACCTTACTATGGTTTGTGTACTTTTCAAGCTGCCTTTTAAAAACATAGGCATTTGTAACATATGTCTATGTTTATAAAAGACGGCTTGAAACGTAGCCATCTTTTATAAAGCGTTGAGGACGGACAAAACCCAAGGTGGCTTTGTCCGTCGACAAAGCTATATAAAAGATGCCTTGAATTGTGTATGATTCAAGCCGTCTGTTATAAACATAGAAATATTTCTACGTTTATAAAAGATGGCTTAAACGTACACAGTTGAAGGCATCTTTTATAAAGCCTTGCCAAAGCAGAAAGGCTCCTCGGGCTCAGTGATCTCTTCTTATAGCAGAGATCACAGAGCCCGAGGGGTCTTTCACCCTCTGCGAACCTACGGGCTCCGTGATCTAATCTGCAGATTAGATCACGGAGCCCTCGGTTTCGCTGAGGGTCAGTGCCTTGGCGAGGGAAAACTAAGGGACTCTAGCTTCCTCTGATGGCCCCTCAGATGAGGGGTCATCAGAGAAAGTTACAGTGACTGACGGAAGTGCAAGCCAGTCACAGCAACGCTGTGCCTGGCTGGCACTTCTGTCAGCTTGCCTGACGTTAAAGTGGCGGGCGCATATCCCGTCGCGGCCGCGGCGGGATAATGCGTCCTGCCATGGCGTGGTGAGGCCGGGGGCCCCGGCAGGGCCCCGGCTCAGCCCCACTTTTTGGAGACTGCCAGGGCCCGGTCCCGGCAGGCCCCGGCCCACTTAAAGCACTGGGTATTCCTCATTAGTGGAGTTCACTGGCTGAGCTGAAAGCATTTCTGCTTTCATGTTCCTGGTGCATATGCTCTTCATGCCTGGGGTGTCCACTCTGCTGGTGTTTAGTAGAAAAATGAAGAGGCTGGGCAGGGAAAAATAGTTTTTTGTTGTGGTGGTACATCCTTTATTTTGGTATTTGCTCTTACAGGGTGAATCTATATCCACTTTGCATAGATGTCTGTTTTTGTTCAATGGTAATGACAGTTGTTGGGGCAGATTCCATTTTTGGGAGTTCTGTGGTCCTGATTTTGGTAACCCTAAACTCCGCCCCCATTCCCTGGGTTTTTGAGGCGCTCCCTCGTTTATTCTTGTTGTCCGAGGGTCTTATACCAAAACACCCTTGCCGCAGCAACATTGTTTTTATATGGTCCTGTAGGAGCCTATATGGCTCGTAGGACGGGGCCTTTTTTAAGGTCCCCCCATTTTGGCCTTAAGGTACTTGCATTGGTTTTGTGGCGTAGTTGGCTGCCGTTGTGCAAACCTACATTAAATCTGAGCCCAGCCCTGCACCGTCTCTAGTCTTTTGGATGGGCTTAGACTGGTCTCTTGCCCTAGATGGGCCAATAAACACACATACTGTGTGGGCAGACTGGAGTCTTTAGAGCCAGCCTCATTGGCTGTCTGTCAAAACGTGTGCACGCGCCCTTGTGTGTGATTGGAGGGGTGGTTTAGTCCAGTGCAGGAGTAAATGGGTATATCTTTGGGAGACCATGGCCTCTACTCCACTTTGCTGGAAGCCTTCTGTGCTTTTAGATTTAGTTACCTTCTGTTGGAGGAATTTGTGCTACAAAGCCATGCTACTGCCTTGAAGGATATTCTCTGGCTGTACCGGATGTGTCCTATCTGTTCCTTGAGCTCTAGTTATCATTTTTGGCTGCTGCTTCAACTTCCTGGGCTGCCCCTAGTTCTCAATGAATGGGTTCAATCTTCTGTGATGGGACAGTTTCTGGACTTTTTTCTTTCAGTTCCTGAAATGTCCTCCTAGTTCGGCAACTTGTGGGTAGGAAGCGATCATCACCCAGAATAGTAGAGGGACACCCACCCCCTCTGCTCCTCATTTGGGCCACCTGGGGTCACCTCCATGATTCTCGGTGTTGGACTGTTTACTTGCTGGCCGGCTGCTCGGTTTGCACATCAAGCTTTCCGGATCTGCTTGGTCTGGCTGCCTTTGCTTTCACTCTTGTATGGTTGGTGACCCTCCTTGGGAACGCCCAATATTCCTCTTTTTTGGGTTGTCTGGGTTGTAAATCGAGGCCCTATGTGACTGTTGCCTCTAACATGGCACGGGTAGCATGGCTCAGTGGCAATTCGCTCGTCTTGGCAGCAACACAGGTTTGAATCCTGGGTATGCACTTGGAAACCTGTAAATCCCAATTATAACATGACCTGCAACCTTGCTCCAAGGAATGTTTCTCCGCTTGCAATGTTTTCTGACAGGTGCTCCAAGTACTGACCTTGTCTTCAAACTTACCTTAGGTCCCCAGGGTCCATGGTTTTGAGGTTCTGCAGCTCCACTTTTTGATGTGGTTCACATTGGTCTGAATGCTCCTTTGTTTCTATTCCTGGGTTTGTGGATGTTGAACCTCTGAAGCTGGAACCCTTAAATAAGGATCTCTTCTGGCATCTCCTGGGGCTGGTTGCACTTTAACGAATAGTAATTATCCTCCCCATAACTGCAGTTGCGTCTATTGACTTTCTCATAGTAAAAGTACCTCTAGGAACTAACTCTGAAAATTCTTCCAGTGACCTTTTAAGGGTTCTGTATTTTTAGGCAGCGCCCCCTTTATGTAGGTTTTTAAGTGCAATACACTTCTGTCTATGAAATGTGTTGTTGCTGTATCGAACTATTGGTTATTTTGTACCAATATCTAGGTGTGCAATGAGACCTTTATGGGTCCGGTATTGTAGGCCTAGTGTTATGCATTGGTTGGACAGTGAGGCTAAGTGTAACCACTTCTTCTCCCTCTACGTGCGAAGTATAATATATGGTGTACATTTGTATCTTAAATGCTACAATATGTACTAGATGTGTAGGAATTACTGTTACTTATTCAAATATGCCCTTTCGGGTCCTTCTACTCCTGAGTTTGTGTATGCATGAGGGTGTGTCTTTGTCTAGGTTTCCCAATTTCTTCCACTCTTTAGCATTCTACGCAGTGTGCATACATTTAGTTTAAGAATGGGTAGGGTCTTTAGAATCATTACATACATTTTATACATGTGTTTTGTTACACAAAAGTGCTTATTTGATCTTCTGGATATTCATATTCTATGTCATTTTTACAATACGTGTGTGTGGGGGTTGACGGTGTATTCTTCTAGGGGGCACTATTGGCGGTAGTTGTACTTTCAAAGTAGCCACCCCGCCCCACCCCCCCCCCCCTTGATTAGACCGGGCGGCAGAGTTTGCTCTTTCTCCATTGTTGAAACTCTTGTCAGAGGGCTGTGGATCTGCCAACGCGTCTATGCATGTACCATACAGTGTCACTTCAGCAGGACGTAGAGTGCTGGCGTCAATCGCTGACTTCATTCAGACCAGTATCCCAACGACGCTGTAGTCTCGAGCTTAACTTAGTAAATGTTTGAAAATTTTCCTTTTTTTAATCGTCTTGTGATATGGGCTAATGCACAAGATTGTAAACATTCTTGATTCCCTGCCTGTTTGGCAATCCATGCCATTACCTAAGTTGGCAGAATCCAAATGAATACATGTTCTAACTCTCCCAGTGCTGCTTTAGTCAGAAACAAACTTGGCATTTCATGTAAGTGCACCAAGTTGCAATGGGTGATTGGATGTAATGTTATCATGCCATACCTACTTTGCAGTCTGCTTTGCTCTCACTGAACTGCAGATGGTGATGCTCACCAACTTCCCCCACAAGTGCCCACCAGACAACACCCGTTTTGATCCAAGGTTTTATGGCTATTTTCAATGCAGTTGAAGATGCCACACTTTTACCAATGCTTTTTCTGTCTAGTGTTCACCTCCTTCTCCCAGTGTTGGATTAAAGTCTCCCATCCCCATAGCTCGTTCTTTAAGGTACACAATCGTTCTTGGACATGATGCCCCTTTTCAATTTATTTAATCTTTTTTGCCAACAGCACTGATATTTTCTTTCATTACTCTGTCCATTGAAATCTGAGCCAAAGGGAACAGAGCAGTGAGGCAATCTGACATTGGGTGGAACAAGGCTGCCTTGCTCAACCCTGCCACAATATTCATTGCCAGTCACACATGTTGTTTTATTTTTTCCCTGCTCCACTCTCCAACATCAGAATCATGTTTTTGCCTGCCAGTAGCCTGGGGATGCCCGGTAAGCATGGGAACCTCATCTTCACATGTGAAAGCGGAATTCCTGTTTCCGGTTTTCTTTGAAGATCTGATGGGCCCTGGTTTTCAACTTTATTGCAGTGGCTTTAGAACTCTGCCCAGTGCCTTCTGCTCCTTCCGCCCTTAAGGTTTTCTTCTTGGCCATCCATTTCCTGGTCTAGTTATAATGCATGAAACCCAACTGCTCTCACTTATAAAATATGCTTATATATATTTTTTAATTTTTTTTTTTTTTAATAAGGTGCTTATTGAGGGTAAACTGCTTCATGGCGCTCAAGCGCTTATCTGATTCACTCTCTTCAAATCCACCCATGATCTTGAAACATTCGCACTTTACTTTTTACTGACACGGTACCACCGTGAAATGCCCCATGCACCCTCCGATTTTAGTATTTCCTTATCCTGGATCTGGATCTCTGTTCCATGTGGAAAAATGAAGCCTCAACGAATAAAAAAATAAAATAAAACCAACATCTCTTTGCTTCCTCCTCCAAACCCTTTATTTTTGTCAGTAATACTTTTCCCCACGCCCAAAACCATTATTCCCACTTCAAACCCTATTTTTAGCTTTTTCCAAAATTCGTTATTCATTGAAATTTCATTCATTTTCTATTCTCGCTGCATACCGTTCTCCCTCCCTCCCCATTGGATCCAAGTTTTCGAACCTCATGTAAAGCACATATTGGTACCCGCCAAGGGTGCATTCAGAATGAAAGAACCATTCTGATTGGCCCTTGCCGAGGCATTACCCGGCCAGGAATCCCTCGGTCGGGATTCCACTGCCATTGTCCCCGGCAGGGGGCGTAGCAGCCCCTCAGCCAATGAGGAGGCTCAAAGCGGAACCATACCCTCTCTGAGCCTCCCCACGCTGAGAGCTGCCTTCGCTCCCCGCCGGGGACTCTGGTAAAGCTTTTAAAAAAAAAAAAAAAATATACATATATTGTTAATTAAGGGCCCTCTTGTAAGCATGAAAGGCTCTGCTTATGTTCATTGTCCACACCCTAGGAAAACGGCTGCTTATCCCAATACAGCTTCTTTATGTACATGGACCACTGTAAATCAACTGAATGGTGTGTGCGCCTTGTTGTGTGACGTGTATGTCCTCCCTCTGACCTTCATGTCTATGCAAGTCTAAATTGTAACTGATTTACACCAGAGGCTTTGCTGCCAGTTGGAAGGGCTCTACTGCTCGATAGCCTGCAGACCACAGGTTTGAGTCCTTATTACGGGTTAGCGTTTCATCTTATTGATGTCAATATGCCTTTTCATGTGCAATTAGTACGTTTTAATTTCCTTTTTCAATCCTTGTTCTGTGACTCTCATACAGTTGGGTTCTGTATGTGTTTTGGACTGTAACTCCCATTAGCTCTAGCGAGCATAGTCCATGGAAAAGGAGATCATGGAAAGTTGCAGTTTCCAGGACTACAGAAACGGTCCGCGTCACTGATTGGGAGAGCCAGTGGAATCTGTCTGCTCAGGTGCCTGGTGGATACGCCTTGCATTTGGCTTTGATAAATGTAATGGAAATGGTCTTGAATAGAGCCCTCGCTGCGTGTGGCTTTGGAAATAAAATTGGTGGGGGAGACATTAGTGGAACAGGCAGGTTTGACGCCTGCCGTATTGATGGGTCGAGGAGCTTGATAGTGCCCGGTTTCCTATGTGCCGTCTGTTTTATTTTTTTTAATGGATTTGGTAGAGCTACCTGGAAGTGTTGGCAAGAAGTAATCCCAAGATCTGAACGCCTAAAATGCTTTGGGTAGCCACAGATGTGGGGTGGCGTGATCGGGGCTAACGAGGAGGGCTTTGTTATGGTTTGCCTAGTGCTGGTGTGCTTATTTCTATGCTTGTGGTGTCAGTCTGGGGGGAGAGGGTTGGATTGTGTTTAGTGCAAGCTTGTAGGAAATGTCAGAGGGGAGCTGGCCTGTTCGTTTGTGGAAGTGGGCAAGAGTAGGACCTGCTTGCAAAACAACCTGCAACAGTGCAGTCCTACCACTGGCCTCTTTCGATGGGTCCTGTTCAGTAGCTCGCATTGTTTTCACTCGTAAATTGCGTGCACTATTTGCACAAGGACCCTTCACTTGTTTGGGATGCTAATCTAATCACATCTGCTTCAGGCTCCTTCACCAGACTCTGCAATGTTTGTATCCTTCAAGTTCTTATTGCACCTTTTGATAAAGTGGCCAATCGCTGTCCCGGGCAGCATACCACTGTGTTGGTGCTGCTTGCCCACGCTGTTTACTTCTCTGCACACACCAACTGGCTGCCCTGCTATCTCATCAGAGAATCTCTGCAGCAGGGACCTGGAAACTTGTAGAAACTGCCGTGTCGCACCACCTGATGCCACCGACTGCTGCCCTTCACCCCCCCCCCCCACTTACTCCCCTGCATGGTGGTTGAGGTAAAAACCTTGTATGCCCATACTGAAAGGTTCCAACCAGCATATAGACCAGGATTGCATCACCCTCACAGGTTGAGTCAATGTGACCTGCCCACCCAGTGGTGTATTTGGGTTTTCTGCTGCCCTAGGCACAAATAAGTTCATGCGCCCCCCCCCCCCCCAATGAAATATTTACTCCCTCTTCGACTCACCAGATTCGGCCCCTTCAGCAAACTGTTATCCAAACTATGCCTCTTTACCCCCTTCTGTCCCCCATTTTGGCTTCATAACATAAGGACGTTTTTAAGGTTGCAGGGATTAGAAGCGTATTGCGTACACCGTTAGTTGAAGTCTATCTTCTGTGAGTTTTCAGATGTCTGCTGCACACAATTTGGAGAAGGCAGTGTGTTCTAAAGTTCAGTGCACTAGAGGGAATTGTTGTGGCTAATTGTCTACTTTCGGTTAGGTCCGAAAACCATCTTTTAGAGTAAGCAAGAAGAACATAAGCTGTCTGCCAACCGGACACAAGTGAGTGAAGGCTGGAACGTTTTGGTTTCAATGCTAATAGCTGGTTTCAACTGACTGGTCTGTAATATTCATGCAGCATCACTACAGTTCTACATCCGGTCCTGTGAAATGGTAAAGTTTACATATGAAATATATGCAAGTGGTACCGGCACATCTTATACAAATATGGAATAAAGTGCTCCATGCCCTTCTCATGGTTACAGGTCTGGTGTTAGCAGGGGGCAAAATGGAAATAAGTTACCTGCTGCAGCCGATGTACCTCCAATCCCTCAGGCTGGAACACATGGCAAAAAACTTTGCTCAGCCAGGGCATAAATACTTCACAGTAAAAAAAGTTGGAGAAAGTTCTTGGAATCTTTGGCTGTGCAGTCTCACGGTGGGGAAATAAGGGGCGACCCTGAACATACATGCGTGGGAAGCAACGGCGTTCCTTGAAGCTGCACAATGCAGGCACCTTTTTATAACGAATGAAGTAATGCATGCATCACTGCTGTTTGTACAATGGTTCAAAATACCAAACACTCCAACAGTAAAAGTGGGTAGTGAATCTGGCGTGCCACCACAATATTACCTTTGTGGGTGTGGTTTAGGCTATGGGTCTTACTAGCTTGCGTTTCAGAACATTTTAAAATGTTTAACTATGTAGTTGGTTGGTCTGTGCAATGCCTCGGAAATGTTTTAGATGTGTGGGAATAGATGTCCTTCTGTTGTGTGAAGTACACCCACAAATGCCTATCACAAGCTGCACCCCCTTATCTTACCGAACGAATACACCAAGCACCTTCCACCAAACCCAAACGTGACCTATACTCGCACCAATTACTTATCCCCGCCTTTAACAGAGCCAAAGCAGGAGGCTCTAGTTTTGAAGTGCTCTCACCTAAATCATGGAATGCACTCCCGCTTAGACTTAGGAAAGAATCTTCTCTCATGGCCTTCAGAAAGGCCTTGAAGACAATTATTTTTAAGTGCGCTTTATAAATGGAAATAAATAAATAAAATATAATGAATGTAAAGATGACTTGTACTTCAGTTTTACATTAATATGCAGCACAATGTCATCAAAGATGCATGATAAACCGAGCAGGGATGCCATTTGTATGCTTGGCACTAAGCGGCTTCTATAAAGATGGCTGAATGAATATCTTGACGTGGCACCTTTTATAGCTGTGAAACGATGTGCACCTTTGGCACACATTTTGGTCTCACCGTTCTATGGCTTTGGCTATCCTTTCATAGGTTTCTTGATACACTTGTGTATTCAGATTTGGCCTTCACCATTTTGACTTCCCTATGATCTATTTCATGGTTGCCCCTTTTGGGCAGCCACAGACCTCTGAAATGTGGGGAGGGAAATTGGTGCTTGCTTCTGAATATCATGTTAGTGCCACCTGTGGGAACTCTTTTAACCTTTTCTATTCTGAAGGGGAAAACCCTCATTTTTGCAACAGTTTAAAAAATGCCTGAAGTGTATTTCAATATGTAAGAGGATTCAATTCAGCACTACAGCTAAGTCAACGCCTAGTCTAGAATACTGAATGAAAACCCTTATGGATATATCTTTAGGTCCAGTTCATGCGTTCTGGATGACTACCCCTATATAACACCCCTCTCTTGGAATCCCCCTGACCCCACTGAGCCAAGAAGTAGTTCTGTTTTGCAAGTTAAAAGGGTTTATTTGATAATTTAAACAATAGATATATATATGACACTTTATAATAAATTAATAATTGAATATCACCCTTAATCTGATATGATAAAGATTAACAATGGAGAATCTGGCACTAGCACACTTCTTTATAATCACTAATGAGTTGACAGGAAATGGATAAGATAGCACACTGGTAAATAGGAACAAAAGTATAATGTGGTAGAGGATGCTTTATGTAAGCTCAGGTGGATGCAATATTCAATGAATGCAGTACAGAAAATACTCAATAGGATTTCAACCAAACAATGTAATCACTTTTCTCTGGCTATTCACTCCCCCCCTCCTTATGCAATGCAAGGAAATGGAAGGAAGCACACAGTTCTCAGAAATGCAATCAATGTAATCAGTTCAATCCAGCAAGATTAGACAACAGAAAACAGGTAGGAGTTTTGAAATCACAGGCCCAAATTGCTTTGATATGTGCTGGCAATGAATTAAAAAAATATGCTAAACGCTTTTAATTCCCTTACAGAGGTTCAGGGTGAGTGGTATCTAGTTAATATTAGTCCAGGCTCACACTAGCAATGATGCAGGGATAGTTAGCAGGTTACACGAATTTCTGGCAAATGGAAGGCAAGCAGCAGCAGTTTTTACATGTGAAGAAATTGCAAATCGCGGTAAAATTCGCGGATGCGTGTTCCGCGATTGCGGTAAAACTATAAGGGGTAGGAATGCGGTTCTTGGTGCGATTCAAAGCTACGATTCTAAGCTATCAGAGGAAAGTTACTGCAAGTCTCTAGCCCAAACGGTCGCGGAGATATGAGCGATTTAATAAAGGTCGTTTTTGGGTTTGCAAATTTCAAAAGCTCAAAATGACAAGTGCAGCTTGCAACTAGAAATGACAGGTGACAGCTAGGAGGCAGTTCTACTTAGGTTAAATAGATTGAATTAGATGAATTTAAACTAAGAGATTGGTTCTACACAGTTCTGCTGGGTACTCACACTATATTCTTGAATTAAATGGGCCTCATCACGGATCTGGTCAGGGTTTTAGACTGGACTCTGGTCTGGTCTGGCCTCTGCACTTCACAGTGATCTGGGTCAGATCTCTCTGCTGGTCTGGGTCTCTCTGGGTACAGCACTGCTTTCTCTCTGGTCTGGTCTCTTAGTTCTGGATAGATTGAAGTCTCTAGTTTGGCTTTCTGGAGGTTGATGGAGGTAAGTATTGATTTTTCCGGCAGAGCGTCCCGCTGCAGATGGATTTGGAAGCCCCTATCTGTCCTGTCTGTCTGCTTTTATGTGTTTAGAATGTGGGTGTGTTCTAGCATCACTGACCCTACCTCTCTCTCAGCTTCTAATTGGTCAAACTTCCATTCCTCCGCTTGATTGGCAAACTGAACTGTGAGTCAGATTGATGTCATTTTACAGCCTGCAGAAAGTCCACTCCTCCTGTCAACTTACACACAAATCTAGATTTGAAACAAATACATATTTGCAGAGGTACATATTGTTTTAAAATCCTATGCACCCATCATGCATCACAGGAGGTATCCCCTGTTCAAACTCTGCTCTTCCTGGGAGCTTGCATTCAGAACTGGCACATATTTCACTTTTTAACTGCTTTTTCAATTTCCGACATGGACCCAACTTTACATACATGTGTGCAGGGGGTAGGGACATTAACTGATGAAGTTTCAGATTTTTAACATGCACACATTTAGAGTAATATCCACTTTTCCGCTAAAACCCCCCTGAACATACCACCGGTTCCTACCACGTCTTAAACTGTGGGCAGAAAAATCACAAGAATTATGGTATCATTTATAAAATTTTCACATGTCCGCTCTATGAGTTATTCATCTTTTTAAAGTTATGTTCTGGCTCCAAAGGGGTGTGGTTTACCCTCAGCACAAGGTTGAATTTCTGGTTCTTTCCAGTTCTGCCAAGCCAGCTTGCTCTCACAGGCAGTGCTCCTCCCAGCTCCTGCCAAGAGGAAGCTACAATTTACGACTGCGGTAATAAAAACCTTTGCCTGAGTGAAGAGGGCTTTGTTCACTCTCTTGCAGAGCACAGATAATTCAATTATCAGATAGATGGCATATCCTTAGCCTGGGCAGCAAAAGGAAGGTTGGCCTGGGAACACAGTGGTGACTCAAGTTTCACTCCTGATGGGTAGTTGCTAGGCAAAATCAAGTTCCTTAAGCCAGACCTTCAGCTAACTTTTTGTTGCTTTTAAAATAACTTGTAATTTTACACATGCAGCTAGAATGCTGATTCTAAGTGCAAAACTATGACATTTCAACAGTTACAAAGGCATGTGACACCAAACATAGGTCACTCATTTAATTTAACATTTTCGATTTTGGTGGTTTTAAATCCAGTTGCAGTTAGGCTTAAGCTGCTGACTCCATAGCATTTTTGTTATAAGCATTGTTTTTGGGCTCTTCATTTCCCAGATTTTGTAGGCACACAAAACTCCATTCTGCCAAATGTCTGCTGGTGTTCAGTGAATATTTTGCACATGTTGCAAGGTTTGAAATAGGCATTTTGCTTGCCTTCAGAAAAACACACAGAGTGGTTTTAAAACGCCGGCTTTTGGATAGTGGTGAGTACTGGTACTGCACTCATTTTTGGGATTTAAGAAATGAATTCCCCACACTTCTAGGTTGCATTTGGCAATCAGCATTGCCATTCCCAATGGTTTCAGACGACTGTGCGGGTAGTCCAATGGTGGTTTTAGGCAGCGCTTTGAAGCTAACCGGCGCTACTGTTTTTCCTTTGGCAACCCATTTCCCTCATGGCAACCCGGCCTTTCATTCTCGCACTGGTGGGTGGCAAGTGAGGCAACCATTTTGGTGGGCGCACAAACTGCGCAGCTTTCCTGGATTTCAGCGCACATGTGGGTTTTCCGCCATCTTGAATTTTCTAAGCCCACAGCACCAAATGTTGTAGCAGGGTAGCTTAAACGTGGGTCAGGACACCCTACAAGCCCCCCCACGTGACTGCACTTTGAGTTTGGGTCGATGGGGAGTCGCGTGCCCAAGGGTTTTGACCCACGCACCGGTCTGTCCGCATAATCTTCTTCCTCTTCTGTAGATGGCACAGTTCAGCATCTTCTTCTCCATCCGGTCAGATCGATCAGTTCTCCTCGCCGGTCCTGATGGGAAGATTGGGCGGTACCCCGGGCCCGTTGTGTCTTTGCTCCCGGTCTCCGGATCGTCCTTCTTGGTCATCCTTCATGGTTTCATCTCTCCTAGGATGATAAAGCAAAAGCGGCAATATCTACTCATAGGCGATTTTTTCCACCACTGTTGAGATAGTGGGGCAGCATATGCATTTTATCATAACAAAACATTACATTCTTATTTTAATAAAAACAGTATGACTAAGAGACAGTTTCATACAATCACAATATTTTAGAGACTAGATGTGGTATGTTTTATGATTGGAACTGAATTAGTCTGAGACAGTACCCGCTAGGATTCCAGAGGATTCCTCCAGTTGTTGCAGAGTGTGCCTGGGATGGCAACATTTCAACTGGTTTATGTGGACCCACTTGTCTTCCCCCTCTGCCGAACCGCCTTTGGGGATGCGGATCTTGTAGGCCACAGGGGAGATCTTATCGACGATCTCAAAGGGTCCCTTCCATGTAGGCAAAAATTTGCGCTGCTTGGCCTGGTTCCTTTGGAAGTTGTATAGATAGACCCGGTCTCCCACCTGATATTCCTTCCTGGAAGTTTTCAGGTCATAATGGGTCTTCATGCTATCAGCCGATCTTTCTAGATTCCGCTGAGCATAAGCAAAAGCATGTTGAAGGTGTTTCCTTAAATTCTCCACATACTCATGAGTAGTGGAGGCATTTATCAGTGTCTGCTCTTGGGTCCTATAGAGCAAATGCTGAGGAAGCACCATCTTGCGCCCCGTCATCAACTCAAATGGTGACATTTTGGTTGCAGATGAAGGGGTAGATCTGATGGCCATTAGGACCAGAGGTAATCGGATATCCCAACTTGGCCCAGAATCTGCCACAAACTTCTTTAATATGCTCACAATTGTCCGGTTATATCTCTCTACTGCCCCAGAAGAAGCTGGCCGGTAAGCAATATGCAGCTTTCTCTTGACCCCCAGTATCTCCCACATCTTTGTCATTACTTCACTGGTGAAGTGGCTACCTCTGTCTGACTCAATCCTTTGAGGTAGACCAAAACGGGAAAAGATGTGGTTAATCATCAAGGCAGCTGCAGTTTCTGCCTTGCAGTTTGGGGCTGGGAGACATTCCACCCACTTGGTAAACAAACATGTCACAGTCAACATGTACTTATTCCCCCTAGCCGAGCGAATCACAGGGCCTACAAAGTCGATTTGTAAATCTGACCATGGCAGTGTCATTCCCCTCTTTTGTAAAGGCGCCCGGTGTGTGAGGGATGTCGGCTGAAATTGTGCACACACAAGACACCCCTTCAAGTATTGGTCGAGGTCCTGCCCCATGTGTGGCCAGTATGCAACCTCTCTTAAGATTTCCAATGTTGTGTGAAACCCCCTATGACCGGCGGTGGCCGCATCATGGGCGTGACTTAACATCAGGCTTCGGAATGAGGTAGGAACCACCCACTGATCATGGCCAGCTTTGGATTTCCTTACCAACAAACCGTCTTGGATCCGGAACATTTTTGGACATTTCATCAACACTCTTAGGTCCTCTTTCCCAATGTAATCGGTATCCGTCAGGGGAAAGTTCTCAGGGTCCTCAAGGTGCTGGTAAAATTTACCAATTATTGGATCCCCCTTCTGAGCAGTAATCAAATCAGCATCAGGGGTCTCCTTACTCCATTGTGCAATTGAGAGGTCGTTGTGAGCATTTGTCTGGGACCTAGTGATGGCAGTGACCTGGATTTCCCCCAACAGGGACTCAATCTCAATTTGATCCCCTTGGATGGCCCCGGTTTTGGCCAGCTGATCAGCTAAGTCATTTCCAGTTTTGTCTGGTCCCTCTACTTTGGAATGACCCTTGATCTTCTTCCAATAGATGGTCATCCCATTCGAGGTGACCAGATCATCAATGTTTTGGATCAACTTCCCATGTTTCAAGGGTTTGTTGTTAGCACATACCATGCCTCTGGTCTTCCAATTAACCAGGTGCTCCACGAACCCGTTCCGTACATAATCCGAATCTGTGATTATGACCAGTTCGTGGAGTTGATGCTGGACAGCAGTGAGGATGGCCTGATGCACAGCCATCAATTCTGCCACCTGACTACTTCGGGGACCAATTTTGTATCCAGCGGAGGGTTCTGGGGACTCATTCACCCATGCATTCCCTACGCCGGCCACCAGTTCTTTCTCCCCGTTGTTGTCGACATGGTAAGAGCATCCATCCACATACACAGTGGGCATTCCCTCACACTTGTCTTCTTCAAAGACTTTGTGGGGGGAATTAAGGTATGCCTCCATGTTGTCCTTTATTTTTAGACTTTCGTCCTCGAGACAGTTTTCTCTGGCACAATCATGCAAGTCAGCCAGACCTTGCGCGAGGGGACTCTTCTTGTTTTGGCCATATCGGACCTCCACAGGAAAGCCTTGCATTGACAGAATCCAGGAAGTAATTCGGGAATTACTCACATTTCCGGCCCGGATTCTGTCACTTTGGAGATATTGCAGAGGCTGGTGTGGAGTCTCCACTATGATGTGTTCCCCCTGGATAAACGGGCGGTAATTCTTCAATGCCCATACCGTTGCCAGGAGTGCCTTCTCACAATCGTTGAATTTTTCCTCCACAGAGGATAAAGTTTTGCTCGCATAGGAGATTACTTTATTGACCTTGTCATGCTTTTGGTATAATACTGCCGTCAAGCACGTATTAGAGAACCCTGTCTCCAGGAAGAACTCCTTGTTTCTGACAGGGTAAGCTAGGCAAGGCGCTTGTGAGAGGCTTCTTTTGAGTTGTTTTACTGCCTCGGCTTGTTCTGGACCCCATTCCCACTTGACCCCCCCCTTCAGGAGATGAATCAGGGGTCTGGTGATCTCTGCGTAGCCCTCAATGAACTTTCTGCTGTAATTAGTCAGTCCAAGGAGGCTCCTTAGTTCCCGCAGAGTTGTGGGGTCTTTCAGTTTCTGAAGTGCTTCCACTTTCTTTTCCTGGGGACAGAGACCCTGAGGAGTAATCTCATGCCCCAAGAAATTAACACGGGTTCTACACCACTGTGCTTTCTGAAAGGAAAGTTTTGCTCCGGCAGCCCTCAACTGTGTCAGAACATAACGGATCTCCGCTATGTGTTCCTCAACAGTTGAGCTTTTGATGAGGACATCATCTACATAAGCCAGGTTACCCCTTGCACCCAAGTCGGGCATGGCCTTGTGTAGAAAAATGTTGAATTCATTGCCGGAGTTGAGGTATCCGAAGGGAGTCCGGGTCCAGGTGTACTGCTGGCCCCCAAAGGTAAAAGCCAGCTTGTATTGGTCCTCCCTACTGACAGGCACAGTCCAGTATCCATTGGTCAGGTCTATTGCAGTGAATACCTGTGACCCCTGAATCTGGGCCAGCCCTTGGTCAATGTAGGGCAGAGGCCATCGGGAAGTATGGACCCGTTTGTTGAGCTCCCTAAGGTCGGCGCAGAGTCTCCACTGGCCGTTCGGCTTCAATATTCCCAGCACCGGATTATTGAAGGTGCTGTGGACTGGACGGATTATTCCCCGGGACTCAAGGTTCTTAATTATTTCAGTAAGGGACTCCATTGATGCGAGAGGCAAGCGATATTGCTTCACAAACACAGGAGTCATGCCAGGGTCCGTGGGGATTGTTGTTGTGTGGATGTCAGTGCGACCACAGTCATATGAGTCTACCGCAAAGAGATCTTGGAAATCCAAGAAAACTTGTTTCAACTTTTGCTTTTGTTCCAGAGTCACACAGGCATCAGCTAGGTTGACTCTCTCTTCCACCATCTGCCTGAAGCCTGGAAAGACTTCTGGTTTGGCTATTTCCGCGGCCTCCTCCAGCTGGGTGGAGAAGTCCCTGGTTAGAGTGCTGATTTGGACCGGAGGCTTCAGGTGGGAAAGGCAGCCTTCATGAACCTGGAAAATCACCTCATCCCTCCTGAAGTCACACGTCACATCTTCCTTACCATAGGGGCAGGAAGTGTACACCAGGAAGTTCCCCCCATGCCGGGTAAAAATCCTGTCTGGTGTTGTATTGTCATCACTGTCACTGTCAAAACAGTCCTTGGGGATTGGTCCTAACAGTTCATTTCTAAGATCAATGGAGAAATGTCGGTCATCAACCGCCATTCCAATAATGGTGCCTGCGGCTAGAGTAATACTCTTTAAGTCACTGTTATCCACCTCTATTGGAATGGTGTCATGTTCTATGTTGACTAATGGTGTTGGGTTTACCCCCAACCCTTGCTGTTGGAGAGAAGCATTTAGATGTATGTAAGCATCAGGGTTTTTCAACTCTTGTCCCCTTTTAACTTTCACTTCCAGGGAGAATTGTCGGGTCCTTTCTGGGATGGTGACTTCCTCTTTAACCTGAATTTCAACTGCATAAGGTAGCAATTGAGCTGACCTAAATGCTTTTTCTGGATCATCAAAGCCCATGGGATTATCCGCTAATCGGGACCAAGCTTTGAAGTTTATTAGGTCCAAACTAATGGCAAAGCGATTGAGAATGTCACTGCCTAAGTAAAAGGCGGCAGGGACGTCTCGCACGACCCAACAATTGTGGACTATGCTCTTGTTGCCAATGGAGATTTTGAGCATACACCTGCTTGGCAGGAGATGTTTGGAATTAGGTGCTTCCAGGTCCATTTCCCATTTGTCTATCAGTTTGAAGGTGGGAATGGCTGGATCTTTTGGGAGTTGGCGAAACATGGCTTCGCTGATGAAGCTCTTACCGTTGTTCACACACACTCGAGCGAGAACAGAGTCCTTCCCATCATTTAACTGAACAGGGATGAACAACTGCTCTCCAATTTGCTGAATATCAGCCAGGCTTTGAGCTGATTTCACATCTTTCTGGACTATAGGAGTGGGAGTTTCTGATTGTGGATTAGTATAGAATTTCAGAGTGTTTCCTTCCAGCGTGGAATACCACTTTAGACTGGAAGGAAGGTTGATTTTCAGAAATAGAGAGGACCCCCCATCACCAGTCTGTTGTCCTACCGCTATTACTGTCACGTCTGGAATTTGGCTATTCTGGAAGTGAAATTCTACTTGGTCAGATTTTTGTTCAACCATGTGGCATGTGCCGTTTAAACTAACATGGTTGACACTCTGTTTTAATTTTATGGGTCGGCTAGTCTGGGTCCAGAGGACCTTGTTTACGCAATCAATTAGGGGTGACAACCTTCTCAGGAGGTCATTCCCTAGTAAACAAGGGGTGCCCTCTGGGGTCACAACTATGACCGGGTGTTTCAACTTATGTCGCCCAATTTTAATGTCCAAGTCTGCAGTCCCCTCAACGGGAATTTCCTTCCCGTCAAAGTTCTGCAGTTGTCCAGGAAGAGAAGTGAGAGGAATTTGGTAATTCTCTCCCCTTCCTGCATTCAGTTCGTCAAAGGCCCTTCTGGACAGAAGGGTAGCTTGAGATCCAGTGTCCACCAGTGCCGAGATTGTACCCTGCCCCTGTACTTGTACCGGGGCATAATATCTTCCCTCCTTCTCCTCAAGGGGGCACAGATAATGTACATTTTTGGACAACTGGTGGGCTAATTTTCTGGTTTTGGACATCGATAGCGAAGAGATTTGGGCAGAATTCTGTGGAGAGCCTTGGGAATCTGAAAGAAAAAGTTGGCAACTGGAGATCAGAGCCATTGTGGGTTCCCCTGGTTCCGGTTCTGGGCTGCCCCCCCCTTTTTGGAGGCAGTCCCCAGGATGGGTTTGAACCAGGGGATTTTCTTGCGGTTGGTTCTGGGATGAGATGGTGGGCGGCGGTAGCTCAGTCTCCACATCTCCCCAGTCTGGATTTGCATCCCTAGGGACCCATTTTTCTTTGGGAGGAGTTCCCCCCTCTCTGAAGGAGAAGATCCTTTTCCCAGGATCCTCTGAGGATCCCTCTCCCTCAAATTGGAAGATCTGTACCTCCTCCTCAAACTGAGTCTGTTTGGGTCTTTTGTTTCTCCTACCCCCCCTCTGCTCCTTAGGAGGCAGACTTTCAGGGGCAAGAGATTTTGTTTCCGGTTCCTGGGTTTCCAGGGGCTGTTTACAAGTGAGGAAGGAAGCTTCCTCCAAGGCTTTACACCCCCCTTCCCCTTGTGCCTCCTCCCTGGGAACCGGTGATTTATCGGGGTGCTGCCCCCGTCATTGTTCTGGAGCACCAGGTCCAGAGTTGGGTGCGTTCTGCGCCGGCATGCTGATCTGAGGGTTCTGCTGTGCCCTCAGTATATGACCCATATCCCGCGCCATGTTTTGAACCTGGCGCTCTAACTGGGAAACCCGCTCAGGCTGATACGGGGCCCTGTTTTCTCCCCTGGGCTGATCCCGGGAAGGGTAGCTGTCCCTTCTTTGGTAGTACCCCTGGTTGGGAAGATTTGGGTACCCCTCCACCCTTGGCCTCCCCTCTCCCGGATTCAGTGGTCTGGGCTCAGGGAATTGGGGAAAGAAGGATGGATGGTTTTGGGGCTGAAAGTCGGGAGGATATCTGGGGAAAAAGTTCTGCCCAGGGTTTGGTAAATTTCTGCCCTCCTGTGGGAAGTTTGGAGGGAAGTTCCCTGGGTTAGGTGCTTGGCTGGATCCCCCCCCTTGGGCTGGAGGAGTCCACACATAACCCAGGATGGGTCGATTTCCCTTGTAACGTGGACTTACATAATCAGGAGAGCGAGGGACCCCATTTGTGGGGCTGCCTCCCTGGCTCCCTGTCTGTGACTGGCCCGAGGACCTTCTGGGCCTAGCATTATTAGGTGCAGGTAGGTTTTTAGGCCCCCCCATCTCCAAATCCAAAACGGGGGTGACCTTTACCTCTGCCACCTTGGCAGCAGCAGGGGTGCTGTTGGCTTTGGGGGTTTTCTGGGCATTGCTTTTATTTTCTATGGGCTTCTGCACCTCATAGATCCGGGTAGCCTGTTCAATGACCCAGTCTAAAGATCTTTTCTCATGAAAATCCCTCACAAGGTGGGTCATGATATATTTGGGCAAGGCATGGAAAAATGTATTGACAAACTCTCTACTATCTGTGCGCACCCTTCTGGTGGTTTGCGCAAAAGCACGCTTTAACTCCTGCACAAATTCTCGTGGGGCCTGATCCTCCCCACATTGCAAATTGTAGGCCGCCTTGCGAGCCTCTTGAGGATTTCTGTGAACAGAAAAATGTTTCAGGATGGCCGCCTTATATGTGGACCATCTTAAATGATTTTGGTCCTCCAGCCCCGCAAAGAAACTGGAGTATTCCGGGGAGAAGGTCCACTTTACATATTGAATGCAGCTTTGGCTGTCCTTCAAATGGAAAGTCTCCATCATTTGTTCAAACAACTCTAAGTGCTCCCAAACAGAATACTTAGCGTTCTTATGGTAAGGCGTGATGACGCTCCTGATCGCCTTAATCTGCTTTAAGGGGTCCTTGAGCAAGGCCCTTTTTGCCTTATTGGCCTTTTTGGTTCGGGTAACCCTTGTCCATTCTTCCTCGGACTCAGAGGCACTGCTCCCAGAGGTTCCCGTCTGTTCTTCCAGGTTTTCCCGGATTCTGCGAGCCTGGGAATGGCTGGCAGAATGTGGGGACCTGGTCTCCTGTGTCCTGCGCAGTTCAGAGGAGTCTTCAGATTCCTCCTTGCTGCCAGGATTTGATGGGTACCCCCTCCACTGACCTAACTGGGCAGAGGTTTTCAGGATGCCCTTAATGGGCCTACTCTCCTGGGGTTCCCCATTGAACTGTACTGTACTTGGGTGCCCATACCCGGATGCCCACCCCTCCATTCCTGAGTGGTACTGGCCTATGAGCCCCATACTCTTAGCTGGATAGTGATCTGCCATCCCTGCGGCCCTGTGCTCATGTGCGCCAGGGGACATGGGGGTGGTAGAGTCCAGGGACTGGGGGAGATGAAGGCCCCTGGTGTTAGGGCTCCTGCGGTTATGGTCAGGAATCTCTCTTTCCCAGCGGACCTCATCTCTATCCGCCCCTGCTCCCTGTTGCAATGCAAGAGCCTGCATTTGTGCTTTCAGTTCCTCTGTTAAGGCCTTACTCGACTCTATCAGTCTCTCCTGCATCGCTACCTGCTGTTGGAGCCTATCATTGTGCTGGCAGAGAGCTTCATTCTCTCTCTGTGTTTCCTGATTGGTCCTGGAGGACTGGGCCAGTCTTTGCTGCAGGAGGGTTACCTCCTGGGCAATGTCCCTATTGGCCTGCTCCTTTCTTGCTAGAGCATCCTCCACCCTTCTGGTGTGCTCTACCAAGTTCTGGTTTTCTTTTTGGAGGTCACCCAGCCCCTGGTGGGCCAGGTGATTTTCTTCCATTTTTCTTTTTAAATGGCAGACTTCCTGGCCTAAGGCGTCTCTTTCCTGACTAAGAGCCTGCATTTGTGCCGCCAGGTCGTCCCTTTGCCTTTGGAAGGCACCAGCTTTCTGGCGCTCCTGACCAAACTCTGCCTGGGTATCCAGGTCTTTCAGAATCAGTTTATTGCTCTCCTCCTTCACTCTATCTAGGTGGCCTTGCAGGGTGACTACCTGCTCAGCACATGCCCTATTGAAGTCTAGCTGTTGCTCCAGCTTTTTCTGGCTTTGCAGTAGGGAGTCCAAACCTTCTTGGTGTTCCTTCTGCAAGGCCAGAAATCTGGTATCCTGTTCTGACTTTTCCTTTTGCAGCACATCCATATCCTCCTTTATTTTAGTGATGTACTGTCTGGTCTCATTTTCTGACTCCTGGCTCCTGTGCAGCCTTTGCTCAGAAGAGTCCAGATTAGATTGGGCCTTCTCTAACGCCATCTGTTGCCTTTTTGCCAGATCATGGCCTTCAGCACATTTATTCCGTATGGCTCCCATATATAAATATGCCGCTATCCTAACAATCTTGTCGTGCTCATCTTTGGCCTTAGGAGCCATATATAGTTCACTCAGGGCCACGTGTAATGGACCCTGATCTCTCTATATATATCTGACCCTGTTTCAGTGACCTGTTGCGTGATGGCCTGCAACCAGACTGTTTGGTCCTGGTGAGTCCATTCACCTCTCACAAATAGTTTGTGTAAGAAGTGCTCTCTGGCTATTTTCATATCTACCAAGGTCGTCATTCTAGAGATTGGTCTCTGTCCTGACTTACAGAAGTTAGTATTTTAGTTTTGCAGAACAGAACTTTTCTTGGAGTGTCCCTTTTGAGGAATGCTTCACAGCGTAATGCAGCGTGGTGATCCGACTGGATGTATGTATCCCGTCAGTTAGCACACTGTATTAAGCTGCACAAGTGGTAAATCTAACCCAACGTCTCGGCTCGAGCCCCCAATTTGTAAGAGGATTCAATTCAGCACTACAGCTAAGTCAACGCCTAGTCTAGAATACTGAATGAAAACCCTTATGGATATATCTTTAGGTCCAGTTCATGCGTTCTGGATGACTACCCCTATATAACACCCCTCTCTTGGAATCCCCCTGACCCCACTGAGCCAAGAAGTAGTTCTGTTTTGCAAGTTAAAAGGGTTTATTTGATAATTTAAACAATAGATATATATATGACACTTTATAATAAATTAATAATTGAATATCACCCTTAATCTGATATGATAAAGATTAACAATGGAGAATCTGGCACTAGCACACTTCTTTATAATCACTAATGAGTTGACAGGAAATGGATAAGATAGCACACTGGTAAATAGGAACAAAAGTATAATGTGGTAGAGGATGCTTTATGTAAGCTCAGGTGGATGCAATATTCAATGAATGCAGTACAGAAAATACTCAATAGGATTTCAACCAAACAATGTAATCACTTTTCTCTGGCTATTCACTCCCCCCCCTCCTTATGCAATGCAAGGAAATGGAAGGAAGCACACAGTTCTCAGAAATGCAATCAATGTAATCAGTTCAATCCAGCAAGATTAGACAACAGAAAACAGGTAGGAGTTTTGAAATCACAGGCCCAAATTGCTTTGATATGTGCTGGCAATGAATTAAAAAAATATGCTAAACGCTTTTAATTCCCTTACAGAGGTTCAGGGTGAGTGGTATCTAGTTAATATTAGTCCAGGCTCACACTAGCAATGATGCAGGGATAGTTAGCAGGTTACACGAATTTCTGGCAAATGGAAGGCAAGCAGCAGCAGTTTTTACATGTGAAGAAATTGCAAATCGCGGTAAAATTCGCGGATGCGTGTTCCGCGATTGCGGTAAAACTATAAGGGGTAGGAATGCGGTTCTTGGTGCGATTCAAAGCTACGATTCTAAGCTATCAGAGGAAAGTTACTGCAAGTCTCTAGCCCAAACGGTCGCGGAGATATGAGCGATTTAATAAAGGTCGTTTTTGGGTTTGCAAATTTCAAAAGCTCAAAATGACAAGTGCAGCTTGCAACTAGAAATGACAGGTGACAGCTAGGAGGCAGTTCTACTTAGTTTAAATTCATCTAATTCAATCTATTTAACCTAAGAGATTGGTTCTACACAGTTCTGCTGGGTACTCACACTATATTCTTGAATTAAATGGGCCTCATCACGGATCTGGTCAGGGTTTTAGACTGGACTCTGGTCTGGTCTGGTCTGGCCTCTGCACTTCACAGTGATCTGGGTCAGATCTCTCTGCTGGTCTGGGTCTCTCTGGGTACAGCACTGCTTTCTCTCTGGTCTGGTCTCTTAGTTCTGGATAGATTGAAGTCTCTAGTTTGGCTTTCTGGAGGTTGATGGAGGTAAGTATTGATTTTTCCGGCAGAGCGTCCCGCTGCAGATGGATTTGGAAGCCCCTATCTGTCCTGTCTGTCTGCTTTTATGTGTTTAGAATGTGGGTGTGTTCTAGCATCACTGACCCTACCTCTCTCTCAGCTTCTAATTGGTCAAACTTCCATTCCTCCGCTTGATTGGCAAACTGAACTGTGAGTCAGATTGATGTCATTTTACAGCCTGCAGAAAGTCCACTCCTCCTGTCAACTTACACACAAATCTAGATTTGAAACAAATACATATTTGCAGAGGTACATATTGTTTTAAAATCCTATGCACCCATCATGCATCACAGGAGGTATCCCCTGTTCAAACTCTGCTCTTCCTGGGAGCTTGCATTCAGAACTGGCACATATTTCACTTTTTAACTGCTTTTTCAATTTCCGACATGGACCCAACTTTACATACATGTGTGCAGGGGGTAGGGACATTAACTGATGAAGTTTCAGATTTTTAACATGCACACATTTAGAGTAATATCCACTTTTCCGCTAAAACCCCCCTGAACATACCACCGGTTCCTACCACGTCTTAAACTGTGGGCAGAAAAATCACAAGAATTATGGTATCATTTATAAAATTTTCACATGTCCGCTCTATGAGTTATTCATCTTTTTAAAGTTATGTTCTGGCTCCAAAGGGGTGTGGTTTACCCTCAGCACAAGGTTGAATTTCTGGTTCTTTCCAGTTCTGCCAAGCCAGCTTGCTCTCACAGGCAGTGCTCCTCCCAGCTCCTGCCAAGAGGAAGCTACAATTTACGACTGCGGTAATAAAAACCTTTGCCTGAGTGAAGAGGGCTTTGTTCACTCTCTTGCAGAGCACAGATAATTCAATTATCAGATAGATGGCATATCCTTAGCCTGGGCAGCAAAAGGAAGGTTGGCCTGGGAACACAGTGGTGACTCAAGTTTCACTCCTGATGGGTAGTTGCTAGGCAAAATCAAGTTCCTTAAGCCAGACCTTCAGCTAACTTTTTGTTGCTTTTAAAATAACTTGTAATTTTACACATGCAGCTAGAATGCTGATTCTAAGTGCAAAACTATGACATTTCAACAGTTACAAAGGCATGTGACACCAAACATAGGTCACTCATTTAATTTAACATTTTCGATTTTGGTGGTTTTAAATCCAGTTGCAGTTAGGCTTAAGCTGCTGACTCCATAGCATTTTTGTTATAAGCATTGTTTTTGGGCTCTTCATTTCCCAGATTTTGTAGGCACACAAAACTCCATTCTGCCAAATGTCTGCTGGTGTTCAGTGAATATTTTGCACATGTTGCAAGGTTTGAAATAGGCATTTTGCTTGCCTTCAGAAAAACACACAGAGTGGTTTTAAAACGCCGGCTTTTGGATAGTGGTGAGTACTGGTACTGCACTCATTTTTGGGATTTAAGAAATGAATTCCCCACACTTCTAGGTTGCATTTGGCAATCAGCATTGCCATTCCCAATGGTTTCAGACGACTGTGCGGGTAGTCCAATGGTGGTTTTAGGCAGCGCTTTGAAGCTAACCGGCGCTACTGTTTTTCCTTTGGCAACCCATTTCCCTCATGGCAACCCGGCCTTTCATTCTCGCACTGGTGGGTGGCAAGTGAGGCAACCATTTTGGTGGGCGCACAAACTGCGCAGCTTTCCTGGATTTCAGCGCACATGTGGGTTTTCCGCCATCTTGAATTTTCTAAGCCCACAGCACCAAATGTTGTAGCAGGGTAGCTTAAACGTGGGTCAGGACACCCTACAAATATAAATGTTATTGCTTAACACAGTGTATGGTATTGATTAAGTGGCACCAATAAAACCAATGAGGTTTTTGCTGTTTTGCATATTAAAGAGCAGTTTGGGAAGAGAAGGATGACCAATGAGCTTTATCTGTCATCCATTTCTGTTTTTTATGACAGAATCACTAAATACCTAAAGGCTGCTGCATTTGTTACAAGTTTATCTTTTAAACATTTAAAAACATTTTTTTTTTTTATATAAGCCAGTCTCCCGTAAATATCCAGCGCATATACAAGTTTGGCCATCAAAAACAGACTGCTAGCAGCTCCTAATTACTTGCTGTGTTGTGGATCAGACACTAAGACAATATTGACTTTATTTTTAATTTGCTAGTCATTTTTTAAATCTAAACTGCAATAAAATGTCGCTCCTCTGGCAATCTGCCATCCTAGTGCCTGGGCCTTGTCGACCTTGTTGTAAATGCATCCGAGTCCACCGCTGCCTCATTTTCTTTCTCAATAAGTAGGAAATAAGTTAACGATGATCACATAAATGCTTTTCAAAGTAGCCTTTCATATCGCCACTGCTAGCCTCCATCTGATTTAGTTACCAGGGTGATATGGGTTTTGCAAGAAGATGGAATGATTCTGTGCGTGTGGAGAACGATTGTTCCATTGCCCTGAGGAGTTTGATTTGAGCTTTCTGGACCTCCTTTTATTCCTGAGCGAAGCTCCACACCATTGTGTTTGGACGACCCTCGAGTTTTCTGTGTTCCCTCATTCAAGAGCTTTTGCACATAATTTGAGCAAGGGTTAGAGAAAATCCACCTGTGAACCAAAGATCCCATTACTGGGTTAAAACTCTGTTGGCGCTATTCTTCCTGGAAAATGTTCTTCCCTTTTGGGATATGGTGTTAGGGATTGTGTGGTAGCCTCCCGATAATTGAACATGCTACAGTCGAAGGTTTGGGGGCTGGGAGGCGGTGGTTCTTAATTCTGTATAGTTTCTATGACCACTGAGCTTCTGTTTACAAAGGGTTAATGTAAGTTACTGAAATGTAATGTGTTTTTTTTTTTTTTTTAACCTGACCATTTTAACTGCTCTCCTTATGTTCTAGTGAGAACATACCCGTTGCTTTCCACCAAAGCAGGTTTATTTTCCAATGTGCCTTGGTGAATTGCTTGGCCTTGAGGTATAATTGGCGCTTCTTGCGTCCTCGACCACACACACTTAAAGATTTAGAAGGATATTGGCCCCTGGATTGTGTACTGGTTTCAAAGGTGAGGCTTGGCTTACTTTTGGCATTTTTAGCTCATCCTTGAAGTGCCCATTCATTGCCTTATCTGGGGTTGGTGGAGGGATTCTTGTGGATATTGTTCGGGAGGGGTGGTGGGAGACATTAATTTAAAACACATTTGAAATTCCCACCCTCTCCCCCGACAGTATGGCTGTGGGCTTCTAGCATATGCATGGAAGTTGAATGCAAGCTGTGGTGAGTTGCTTCAGAAAGGGGTACGTGCCTGGAAATGTGTATTTAAATGGGGGTGGGGGAACTGGTGATCGGTTTCAAGCATTGTGGCCTCCCACTTTCAATTGCACTACAATCTCACCCTTAGAGTGACAGAATTATGGCTGCCCTGGCATCAGTATTTGATTAAAGTGATAGTGTCATCCCACATATCCGAGATAATATTTTGCGAAATGTGAATGAAGCATGGGCTTTTTATTTTCTGCGTATACCCGGCCATTCGTATTTTAGCATGTGTAATTGATAAAATAATACAGATTTGGTGTTCTGGGCCTCTTAGAAGAGGTGTAACTGTCTATCGGAATCCCTAAAATTGGGCCAAAACGCCCTCAAACAAAATGGGGCGGAACATTTGCCTCCCACTTGTACTTCTCATTGATGTGCTCAGGCAGTGGTGCAAGCAGCATATTCCAAAAAAGGATCTTCTAGACTGCTTTCTGATCTCAAGATGCATACAAGTTAACAGTAATTTCTGACTACAAAACACATTTTTAAAACTTTCATTTAATTTTTTAAATCTTAATCGGTATGGGGCAAGCGAGCTACAGGTTTTCCTCCAGCACCAAACCTTTCAAAATTGCTAGTAAAAAAAGTACCTTAAATGGGCGTTCGGGTAACTGGGCTTGCCTTGCTGGCCCTGACGTCAGACTGTCTACAGTGATAACTAAAACAGCTCTGTGAATAGGTGTACTTTATAGTCTCTCCGTGCGGACCCTGTGCAGAATAGAATGTACATGTCCTGTATTCCATGAGCAGCGGAGCTCCGGTCAGTAGGGGTGTCACGGTGTTAGTTTTATGACGATACAATAACCTTCTTGCCAAATAACGGTATATCATGGTTATCGTGGTATAGCAGGTGGAGTTAACTAATCTTAACATATTTTCTAAAAGGTCATAAATTGTCAGATTTATCATCACAAACAAAACCAGGCACCCAGGGCCAGAACTGGGCTTTTCAACATACTTTCCACTGAAATACCACCCCTTGCTTCCACCAAACACAAACACACGTGTGGAGAGGAGGGGGGTGGGGAGCAGAGCCCTGCTGCGACTGGCAAAGCGAACTGAATAGCTTTTCCTAGGTTTTCATTTTTAGGCTTTTAGCTCCCCCACTGGCTACTGGTGAAGATGAACATGGTGCCATCTTGATAACCTGCATGCCACAGATCAATGGAGTCTGATGGTAGTATACGCTTGTGCACATAGACACACACATGCACACGCACTCTCTCTTTACGGTGCAGCTTTTAGTTTACTTCCGGGCCAAAAGGTGGTCAGTAATCATGGACATGTTACCCTTTGGTACGGCAGCAGGGAATACCCACAGAGATGAGTACATTTCGTAGTGTGACTTATTATATGTAAATTCAATGCTAGAACCAGGGAAATCCCCCATTGTCATATGTTTAGAAAACATTATCCATTATAAATATATAAACCCCAAAGCCGCCAACCCAAAGTCCCAGGAGGATAGCTCAGCGGCAATGTGCGTGCATTGGAAGCAAGACGACACAAAGCAACACAGGTTCGATCCCCGGGTCCGCGCTTAGAAACCTCTGGGTGTTTAAGCGCGTTATAAATACGAAACTAAAACAAATTCTTTAACACTGCCTCGATGCCCGCTGGCTGTGTGAGCGCTTTAAAAGAAAAATGTAAATTAAAAAAAAAAAGTAAACCCTTTTCCTTCTTGGCACTGTATTTATTCTTCCTATTGCTAACATACTGATTTTGTGTCAGGCACGTGTGGTTTATGGAATGGCATTAAAAACCTCTGAAACTACTACTTGGCAGACGGCACATCCAACAGTGCCTTACCAAGACTGCACTGCACAGCACTTGCTTACTGCAGCCTTTCCAAATCAGATTGAAAAGCACACTTAACGGTATACCGGTATAAACAATGTGACGGTTATTATTGTTCAATTAAGTGGTTCACGGTATCTTTAACGGTATACCGTAATACCGTTACATCCCTACGTCAGTCGCTATGTATTATTCCCCAGAGGTCACTGTCTTACTGGGTGCATTATAAATACAAGACATACACTGCACAACGTGTCCGCTTACTGGGCTGCGTGAAAGAATAAGTCGGTGGTAAATACTCTGGAGACATGCTCCTTGACATTGGGGAGAGAGCAACGAGGTTCAATTCTTTGGTTGATACATGGAGGCTGCTGTAATTCCGCTCCACTTGTTGAAAGTCTTTTATACTGTGGCAAGTAAAGACTATTGGTCTCGTAGCACCTGGCTTGTGTGAAGGTTGGTATGTTGTGCCTCTGCCTCCGGTCTGTTTTTAAGCAAAATATTCTGGAGTTGACACAGGTCAGGAAGATTTTATTTTTACACTTGTAAAGCGCCGAAGGCATCTGGCGCTGTTGACGAACCATTTACATGCAGGCGTAGTCGACGCCCGTGAGGGGGGCAGAGGGCTTACCTCACATAAAGGCCAGATCTGCAGTATCTGTAGTAGTCCTGATCAGTTTGTTAGGTGAATATCCAGGTCTTTAGTGCCTTGCAGGAAGGCCAGTAGGAGTCTTCGAGGAAGGGAGTGCGTTCCAGTGATAAACTGCCATTGCTGGGAAACCTGAGCCTCCGGCTTTGAGTTTCTTGAAGGTGGGTGGCACAAGGCGGTGAGCTGGAGTGCTCTCGCAGGTCTGGTGGACTTGAATCGCACACATTTCTGCGACCAGTATTGCGGGGCCACATTAGCTAAACGATTTATGTGCAATGGAGAGTTGTTTTAAAGATGAGATTGGGAGCCAATGTACGTCTTTCTATTTTGTTTTTGTGGTTTTTTTTCTTTTTTTTTTTTTTTTTTGTTCGTTCAGTGCTGCATGTAGGGTGTTATTTTGGATTACTTGATGTTTGGTTTACTTGATGTTTGGTTATGTTTTGAGGTCCCTGAAAGAAGGGCATTGCAATAATCGAGTCTCGCTCCTATGATGGCTTTGGCGATGGTGAGGCGATTCGTCAGCGTGGTGAATTGTCTGGCTGCGTTGATGAGTTTTGTAGTCTATGCAGCGGAAGATGCAATCGCGTTGATTTGTCTGGAAAGGGTGAAGGGGCATCCAGGTAGAAGCCCAACTTTTTTTTACAGAGGTTGAAACCGGCATTTGAGTGCCATATCATGAAGGTGGAGTATTGTATGGAGTTATTAGTGTGTGTGTGTGTGTGTGTGTGTTTTTTGCATGCCTGGAGCACCAACTAACTTCTCAATCTTCTTGTCGCGGCGGAGGTGGTTTGTGGCCATTCAAGCTTGGATAGTTGAATATGTGATCATGATGAGTCAGTCATATTGGCTAGTAATGGGGATGGGATTTGGATGTCATCGGCTTAGTTTTTGTTCTACCGAGAAGTCCAGCAGGTCAAAGAGGGGCGTGGTGAAAATGTTGTAGCATGAGGAAAAGATGCAGGAGCCATCTTCGAGAAGACTCTCCTAAATTTGCCCCACGAGAAGGATGCTACCCAAGTCGCACCTTCCAGGGAGAAGGTGGCAGAAAAACTCAGATGGTTGCACAGAGTTATGTAATTTACCAGATCGAAGTTGTTGGAAAGGTCCAGGAGAAGTAAGAGGGCTGGTTTGCCTTAGTCTTTAAATGTATCAAGCTGGTTTTTCAGGTCTAGTAAGGACAATTCTGTTCTGTGACCCAGTTGGAAATCTGACTGGCGCAATCCCAGGATGTAGATCGCTTCTAGGATAAACTTGGTTTGGTTGTAGGCTGCTGTTTTATAGAAATGGTACTGTGGTGATGGGGACGGTAGTTGTTGGGGACTGCCGGGTCAAGTGAGGGTTTCTTCAAAAGGGGAGCACCCATGACTTTCAGGCTAGCAGGGGCTTGATACATGGCAAAAGAGGCATTGATGATACTTGTGGGAGTAGGTCTTCTGAACAGTCTTTAAAATGTCGGCGGGCAGATGTCACCTTTTGCATTTGGATGGTTGGAGTTTTTTCTTAGGATATTGGCTGTTTCCACTTGAGGACAATTCTGAAGTGAAATCGAGGTGGTGTGGGATGGGTGTGGAAATCTGGCACGTTTTGCAATTTGTTGTAGCGATGTAATTTTAGCCCTCCTGGTGGCATGATGCACCATGCTTTGTCTTTGGTAGTGGTGGGGTGTGGCCCGGGATTCTAATTCTCTGACTATTTAAAAAAAATCTCTTGGGAGTGTGAGCTGGCATTCGTTATTCTTGAATTGAAGGCCATTGCTTTCACAGTGATTGCATGTTTAGATTAGTTGGAGATGGCGGCAAATGCGGCATTTGAATGGACCTTGGGGTCCTTTCTCCTTGCCCCTTCTACTTGTCTTTTATTTTCTGGCAAAGCGCCTGCAGGTCGGGGGTAAACCATGCATTCATATGTGTGGCTGGGCTTTCCTGCGTACTAAGGGCCACCAGCTTCATGGTGGGGGGGGTTATGGTGCTAGTGTACAGATCTGCTAGCAAGATTGGGTCTGAGACAATGGTCTCGGTAAGATGAGGCACAATGGACTCTGGATATTTTGGGCGAGCTTCATGAAAGCGTAGAGGGCAGGCTGTGGGTGTATGAAGCTGCTGCTTTAGCAAGGGGAGGGTAAAGATGACAGTGTGGTGATGGATGTGATATTTGGTTATTTAGGTCCGCTACCCAGTCTAAGGTTCTCCCATTGTTGTGGGTGGGGACTGAGCTGTGATGGAAGAAAGCTAGGTCAGCAATGGCTTTGGCGCTGATGTCTGAGGTTTGGTTAATGCCTAGAATGAGTATGACGGTTCTAGTGTCTGTTTGAGGTATTCTCCTGGCATGTGAACAAGGTGGGTTTTTTTTTTTTTTTCTTTCCCTCTCTCTCAAAGGAGGTGATTTGGCCTGGCCGTCGATATAGGATGTGTAAGGTGAGGTCTACTGGTACGGTGGTGAGTTTGACTGTGAAGAGTTCACAATTATCCTCGCTAGTGAGGTTAGTTTCTCTAATATTGAGGGCATGTCTGTATAAAGCGACGCCACCTCCCTCTAGATTTCTCTCTGTCCTTTATGGCAAAGCTGTCTGGGAGAGCTAGTGATGGCAGAGCACCAGAAGCTTGATGAAGCCAGGTCTGTTACTGCTAAAGTTCAGGTTTTGCGTGATGATCGGGTCATAAATATGTAGGACATGGGCTGGGATCGACCGGCCATTGATGAAGCATTTCAGGAGGGTAGGTAGAGGTCCGTGGGCGGTGACAGGTGCAGGTTCCCTGACTGAGAGGTTGAGAGACAGTTTAGTGTGGGCAAAGTGGGTGGCTCTGTGGGGTTTTGGTATTAGGGCCACTCGCGTTGTCATTGTTTGGGCTTAACCTGTTTGAGATGGTTGAGGGTAGCTTTAGTTGGCTTGGCCTGGTGGGGTTTTGCGGCCGGCAGTTTAAGTGATTTTGCACTTGAGCTGGCCAGGTTGCACATGTGCATGTAGCGTTGTGGGATAGGCTTGGCCAATGGAGTGGGCCACTCTCACTCTGTGGTTCACTGGGTCTTTCATATCACTCGACACGAAGTGTCGTATTCCTTCCTGAGGCATGGTAGAGTGAGTGCGGGGCAGGTAGAGCAGTATTCCGTGGGTGAGGGATGCTCGTCCTTGCTGGCACAGAATTGCGTCTCCATGTCCCGGTTCGTACCCTGGTATAGTGGTGGCAGGAGACTTGTCAGGTTGGAATTTGGTGATGCTGTTGTCGGACCTGGAGACACGGAGGGGCCAGGGGAGCACAGTGATATGTGAATATACAATTTTACAGAGCATGTCCCAGCAGGGTCGTAGGGGCCATTTACATGCACGTTCGCAATAGCCTTACCTTTGACACAGCTAGTAACTGGGGTGCAGCAGAGAGCAGAAGAGAGCTGCTGCCGCCCTAGCAATCCGCCAGCTCCACCATCTGGTAGTTTGGGGGCTCAGCTAAAGATGAAAATCTTACTTGCCCATGGACCCATGTCCCCCAGACATCTACAAATCAATCCTCGCGCAAGGAACATCAGCAGAACACTACAGAAACCTTCTAAAGCTATCACTAACGGGGACTGTACCGAGGATCTTTAAATCAGCGACTCATAAACACAAGTGGTGACATAGAAGACCTCCAACTACAGGCCGATCTCCTACATCACCCACCCGGCGAAACTTCTAGAAACCTACGTATATAAACTAACCCAAGAACACGTAGCGAAACGCCACCTGCGTAGAGAAACGCCACCTAGACCAAGCTCAAGTCTGTTTCAGACCAGCAAGAGGAACGGAAACAGAACTACTATCCATCTGGGACGACCTAAAAAATAACGCAGACTCAAACACTACCTCAGCCCTTATTCTGCTCGACCTCTCCACAGCCTTTGACACAGTGAACCACAACACCCTGACCAAAAGAATAGAAGGCATAGGCATAACAGACACAGCCCTACTTTGGTCCAAATCATTCCTAGCAGAAAGAACAGGAACCGTATGGATTAAACCGTTCAAATCCACTCCACGAGTTAACGATTGTGGAGTGCCACAAGGATCCTCACTATCGCCACTACATTTCAAGATCTACCAGACTTCAGTCATCAGAACCTTCAAAAAATACAACATTACATGCTACAGCTACGCAGTTGATACTCGAAACATCTACAAAATCAAAGACACTGATGCCAATCATTCAGCCCTAACCGACTGCCTAAAAGAAGTTTTCATTTGGATGAATGCCAACAACCTAAAAATCAACCCAGGAAAACCAGAAATCATGATATGATTGTATCCAAAGACCAAGAGAACACAACCACCATCCCGTGGCCTACGGAAATGGGGAAACGCACCAACACCATCGAAGGTAGTAAAATCTGGGGGTCCTAAGGGACAACACCCTAACCTTAGAACCACAAATAAATGCAACAGCGAAGAAATGTTTTTTCCTCCTCCACACGGCAAGAATTCTAACTTTCCTCTCCTTCATGCACAAAACACTCCCTATCGTCGCCCTAATCATGTCAAGAATCGACTATGCAAACGGCCTCTACCTCTGAAAACCAGAACACCTCCTGAACAAACTGCAACGGATCCAAAATGCAGCAGCAAGACTACTCCTCAAACTATCCAGAAGAGACCACATCACTCCAGCCCTTAAAACACTATACTGTCTCCCAGTTAAAACATTGAATCACTTTCAAAACAATGTGCATAACGCACAGGGCAATCAGTGGCCAAGGAGCAGAATTCCTACAAAAGAAAATACCTAACAATCTACAAACCAACAAGACCCCTCCGATCAAGCAACGAAGTCCGCCTGGAAATCAAACCATACCTTTAATAAAAAAAACTTGGAGGCACCTCCTACCACTTAGCCGAACAACATACCAAAAGATATACACTGAAGATCACCTGCAATTCAGGAAATCACTAAAATCATGGCTCTTCAACACCACTGACTCAAACTGAAAACCGAAAAGGATGACTAAACCGGAAAAGACATGGACAACCCCAGAAATGACAGGGAATCTCACGCGGCACTTGAACAGGTGACACTGGATAGACGGGCGCTCAGGCGACACGCACGGAGATCGAGTTGACTACTCCACCCGCCCCTTAGTTACCACCAGGTACCACAGTGGTGTGTAATTCCTGAGTTATTAGCACACTGCCTTACTTGTTGACATTGGCAGGCGCAGTATGAAGGGAGTACAGGTGGTGCTATGAGAGCCTGATAGAGGTGGGGACCAGAGGAGTAAGGTACCTTGAATGTCAGAGGGACCCAGGTCAGGACAGGCGCATCGGGGGAGACTGCACAAGCCCAGCGCCTCAACTCCGGATTGAGATGCCAACTAACCAACTCGGTAACAATTTCACCTCTACATACACCTCTTAAATTCGTGAACCAACACAACCAAAACCTACGGCACAACAAACCGCACAAACTTCACTACATTGCAACAACAAAACAAAAAAGACACATACTCGCACAACAGTACACAATGATTACCGGCCACAAACACCCCAGGCCCAGCCAACGGACCCACCGGGCTGAGGCTGCCAACAGCACATCACTGCTCTCTTGCACTCTTTCTGCTTCCTCCCACTAACTCAACCTCCTCCTTTTTCAGAGCGCCAGGGGACCACTCCGGTGGTGATAGTGCGCGGTACAAATGTCCTATTAACATAACAAATATTTCACCTGAATAGCGGTCGGAAGGGATTGGAAGTATGTACTATACTTAGCCAGCATACAGCGCTCAAGGCGACAGCCATTTAAACAACCCTCACTATGTGTCATTGAATCTCTGACCCTGAGAATGTAGGTCTTTACTACATATTTTCTCATTGAACTAAATGGCCATTGGAGAGCTTTAATGTCTGTGCAATGTAAGTGTGCGAACCCGATCTGTGTTGCTCGCTATTGCATTTCTTTCTACTAGGTCTGTGCTGGCAGTAAATTCTATAGGCAAAGCCACTTTTTGTTTCTAAGTGGTTTTGCAGAGCTTGGCCAACATAATTTCCCAAACAGACGTTTTAAAACCCATCAGCCGTTTCCCCGTTGAAGATAAATCTTAGAAAAAAGAATCTGGAAAGAGCAGTTCCGAGTTTCACCAGGCAAGCTCTTAAACCAACTTCATAAATGGCTCGATAGAGTCGGGATTGGGCCTAGGCGTCTAGGTTGTCGTGGGCATTGCATCCGTTTATTTTGCTGCGTTTGCTAGCTCCTCTGACTGGCAAGGATAGGAATTCCCTGCAGGGCATGTGCCAGTGGATTAATTGGTGTTTACCAGAAACTACTTTGATTGGTTTGGGAGTCCGTTAAAGTAAACCTTGGCATATTGTATACAACGCATTGATGCCCACGGCCCTAGTGCGCTTTATAAATGACGACAAAATAAATTGTGGAACAATTTCAGTTCCGAGTTGCAGGTGTTTTAGGGGAGGGGCGGGGGCGAGGGAAGTGTCAGCCTAGCACATTCGTGTCCGGTTTAGTTGATAATTGCCAGTGGAGCATGGAAGTATGCCTTGTGTATTGCAGGAAGCTGGAACATGCAGGGTTCCCATTAACTAGCTGAAGGCCAGTCGTCGAGAAGCGTTTTTTTTTTTCATTTTCTTGTGTCTGCATAAAGTGGCCTGCCATTCAGGGCCCACATGTTCCTCGAGTATTGCGTGAGTTAAGCTAGATGCATAGTTGCTGGGTGACAGTTGAGCAGGTTCTTTTATTTTGTCTGCAGTACTGAAAAAGGCGAAGTTTCCTTCTATTTGAGAATTTCACCTGTTCAATCAGTGGATGGAAAATGTAGATCCTGAACTCTGTATTTGGGCTGATGGCAGTGGTGGACTGGGAACCAAGAGTCCCTGGAAATAATGTTCAAAGTGGCCCCATATTACACATTTTCAGCCAGCTCAACCCTTTTCCTATGGGAACATTTGGAAATGATCTCACCACACAAGAGGTCCAGGGTGCAGAGGCATACCGGGAAATGAAAAAGCTGGGCGTGAAGACCAACCCTTACCGTGGTCTTTCTGTCAGACCTCTGGATGGATCAGGGCCAGCTAAATTGCAACGGTCAAGAGTGAATTTAATGTTTATACTCTGTAACCCTTCTTGGCTCATAATTGCAAGGGACAGAGTGGGGCGTGGCGGGGGACCATCGATTCCTTCAATTACAATACAGTGTGCATTCTTGACCTGTAAACCGGGATCAGATTGCACCAGCCCGAGTAAGCATGTTTAACTTGGCGGGACACCAGTACAACTAGCTCTGATCAGTGACAGCAAAATCTCACACCCTTACGACTTGAAAGGTGACCTTGACCCTGGTGCACCCCTGATCCTCCGATTGGGTCCTTACACAGAATGTCTCACTATCTGCGTAAGGAGATACACACGCACACCATTGGTTTCCAGAGTGTGTTTTGTGATCCATAGTAATTTGGAAATGTTGCTACAAAATCGGATATTTATGGTTGCCCGGGGCTTTACATATTGACCCGCCCATCCCAGACACACAGACTGCTGGCTGTTAATGCAAAAAAAGATGATAAAGTGGGGTCAGCACGTTAATGCAGAGGATGGAGCAAGCGTGCATGCCTCTTCCAGGTTTACGCAGCTTCCAAGGTTCCACCCACGCTCGATTCTCTAATGGAATCGGCAACTCGATGCTACAACAGGCAACTGTGTTGCCCGGATGCTTGTTCTAAATGGGATTTGAGCGCCAATCTGGGGATGGGAGGGTAGGTTGGATTTAGGAAGCCAGCGCATGGAGGTAGTGGTATGCATAGGGAGCGCTGCTGACACACATCACTAAAGGCACACAGCTGCACGAAGTTGTTCAGCTTACCTGCAGTTACTGCAGCGAGTAGTAAGCTATGCTTGGACCTCACTTTTGGTCTTGTTTTGCGCGTTCCTATCACACAGGTGTGTACTGGCAACCTGCATTTTGGCCTTTTAGGGCCAGTACAAAGACTTTCCCTGTGTTCACGGGGCCAACTAGGACTTCTTTGAATGGGTATTTATGCTGATATCCAGGGGTCTGTCTGCTTTAAACCAATCCTTTGGTCTTTTTTCAGGTCAACACCAGATCGAAGTACCTCCTTTCTCACTGATCGACCCTCCCAGGTAGTTTTTTCTCTCTTCTATCTCTTTCTACTTGTGGTGTTACCCAGGGGTCCCCCCCCCCCTCTTCTTTCCCCCTCTCCAACCACTACCAGGCACTTCTTGCCCTCTGCATCTCTACATTCTACTCCAACTTTGAGTGTTATGCGAATGACACCCATCTCTCCTTCAGGCACCCCTCAGCCACTTCTGCTCCTTCTCATATACCAGACTACCTGTCCACAATTCAGGAATGGTGTGCCTCAAACAATCTGCCTTAATGCCAGTAAGACAAGACCCTCCTCATTGGGACACAAGCTCCCTCCTTTCCTCACTCTGGCTGCTCACCCTGGGCCGTCTACCTGCTCCCTCCTGTGAGGCTAAGAACCTTTGTAGTCCTCTTCAACGCCACTCTCTCCTCACATGTCTGTCACCCTAAGGTCGCACTACCAGCTGCATCGCCTCGGGTACTATTAGCTGCATCTATTCAGTTATTCTTACTTTCTCTCCCTCTTCCCCCGCCCCCAAAGCTCACTGTCTCCAGATCCCGGGGCCTCTCTAGAATTGACTAATGCAACAGCCTCTTTCTAAATCTGCCTGCACACTTCGCCCTTTACAACTTATCCAGAACAGGACTGCGACACTTGTCTTTGGCCTCAAGCCCAAGGATCTTATCTCTCAGCTCTGAAATCTCCACTGGCTCCCTGTGGCTGTAAGGATCAAGTCCAAGACCCTTTGCATCATCCACAAGGCTTTCTGGGGCCTGGGACCCTAGGCAGAAATTCAGGGATGTGTGTGGGGGTGGGTAGATCTTACCTCTGCTTGGGCCTGGGGCCTCCTTCTAGAACAGCTTTCCTGCCTCTTTCAAACTTGAAAGATCTGAATGACACGAGGCCTAGTAATATTGTTTTGTCCTCCCTTCCTTGTCGCGCCAAGAAACACTTCTGTACGGTGCGTTGCGTTATAAATGTCCCATGCCACCACAGGGTAGCGTACAATAATATCCGGCAGCCTAAATTTCTCCTCTCTGCACATCTAAACTTATGCGTGTAGCTCTTGAATGGCCTAGAGCCTACAGCATTGGTCTTTAATGAATGTATCATTGTGTGTTCATTTAGCTTTGCCTCTGCAACTTCCATACACGGATCACTTAGTAAAGGCACTGTCTGCCACGTCCCCTCCCCCACACCCATTTTCCTCCCTATACAGATAACTGTCATACTAACCTGATTATGCCTGCAGGAGCACAAAATGAGTAAATGCTATGCTGCACTGAACTGTGTCTCCAACAGTCTGCACGTTTAGAATTGCCTTATTGTCCTTGCTCTCTTGCTCCCAAAAGTTGAGTTGTGCTTCAATAGGTTTAACTTAATAAACTAGTTTTATGTTTGTCTTGGCTTTGCCTCGTTCTATCGTACTAAATTGCATTTGTTATGAAGGATGCATTGCATAGGCAAGGTTTCCATGTGTTGGGATCTTGCGTGTGTAATTGCACAAGATAGCAGTGTAACAAATAATTGTCTAACACTAGTGACTGCTTTCGGTCATATGATTGTTGTTTGCCAGTTTGCTCTTTTTTTTTTCTTTCTCCTGAAAAATCTGCATGCAATTGTAAAATCCTGCCTCTCCGAACCTACATCCAGGCACCCAGGGTCGGTCTGGGGCATACAATTGTCTTGGGCACCAACGAGTGGCCCACCTTTTGTATATGGGAATTCACTCCTTTTGTGACGCTGTTTGAATGGTACCCAAGGGGGAGGTTTTTGCTACACTGGTCAAAACTATTAGCCGCATAGTAAGTAACTCAAACTGGCCCACATTGGCCAAAAAAAATGCCTCCATTTGACCCAAAAAACTGGACCACACAAGCATTTTGCGTTTTTTGTTTGGCCACGGGTTTATTGCCCTATAAGCCAGTCCGAGCCTGCAGGCACCCCAACGCTAACTTGCCACTTGCGCATACCGCACGCACGGGGCAGTTCAAATCAAAATTGCCTTCATTACCACGTCGGGAATGTTCTTTAATTTCAGGGCTGAACGGAAGGTGGGGGGGGGGGGGTCACTATTTTCCGGGTCACTTTAATGTGACTTCAATGTTGTGCCGCTTTCCCCATGCTCCCTTTCATGTTGTGGGGGGTCGGGGGGGGGAGAGCAGTGGTCTTCTCACGACTTCCTTGTACACTCTCTATCTCAGGACACTCCATGTACACACCTTGTACACTCTATCTCAGGACACACCTGCCGTGCTTCCACATTGGCAGGGAGAATCACTATAGGGTACTCCTTCCTTTCCGCCCCCCCATTGTTTTCCCGGGTGGATAGGTCAGCGGCAACGTGTTCACTTTGGAAACAAGACGACACAAAGCGACACAGGTTCGATTCCCTGGGTCCATGACTGGAAACCTCTGGGTATTAAGCGTGTTATAAATACGCAAATGAGACCTAATCCTGTAACAGCACTTCAGTGCCCCCGGGATGTGTGAGCGCTTTAAATGGGCAAAAGAAATATTGTACGTATCATGCTAAACAAAATGGAGATGTCACACGAGGCCCATGGTGCAGAGGCCTGCTTAGAAATATCTGGTTTCCCCTGTATGGCAGTCCACTGCTGCTTCTGATGTTTGCTTAGTACAGCCCCATGGTCTAGAGAAACTCGGCACAGTCTAGAATTTTCATAGCCTTTAAAATGGGGGAGGGGGTGAGGAGGTGTAGGACCTCTAATTCAATCATCCCTCTACTTTGTGTCTGCCTAATCCAGGGTTCTGCAACCTTTAGCACTTCAGATGTCTGACTATAATTTCCATCAGCCATATAGGTATTACTGAAGGGTCCTGGGAGTTGTAGTGCAACATTTCTGGAGGGCCACATGTTTTAAACCATTCAGTCAAAGAATTGCCCTGAAACTGAACAATCATTCTGGATGAGCTTGCAAAATAGCTTTAACCAAAAGAGGACATCCTCTGGCTTTTCGGATCACCTGGTAAGCTTGTGGTGAAATGAAGGCTTCTTATTTAGCTGGATGTTCTCTGGATGGAACAGTGCAATGGCTGTGAACTGGTCGATGAAGGGAACTTCTGTTAGCTCTCCAGTTGGTATACCCAGTGTTGGCTTGGGGGTGTTTCTAGTTTGTTTTTTGTTTGGTTCCTTTCTATAAAAAAAGTTCTGTATGGGAATATTGTCTCCCCTCAAATAATGGCTTAATATGGTTTATTTTTTTTTATGTAAGCTTGAAGTGAAATCGTTACAAGCCATGTTAATCTAAAAACGCATCGCGGCTGTAAGAGTAAATCCATGATGGCTAGATCAAAGGAGGATAAGACACGCAATGGCCGTAGCAGCCATTATGAACATGCTTGTCTTGATTTGCCCAATGATACCTGTACTGGAAAATGCATATGTTGGCTAATTTCGATCCATAAATGTTTATGTAGATCATTTGGTCGCGTTTTTTCTTTATTTTTTATTTTTTTAAATAACCCAAAGCAATATGGCAAGCTTCCCGATCACTTGGTTCAAATGCAATTGTCTACGGCTCTAGATGCCTCATGTTTCACAAGGAATAAACACACATTTGTTCCTGATAGAAACCTGCATCAGTTTTAATGACCACACTCACTCACTACCGCCTTCAAATGTCACAACCGTACTCTAAATAAGATTAAGTGTAGCATTTTATTTTACTTTTTTTAAGTTGGGAGTAAAATGATTTTCTAGGGGTAAAAAAATGTTTTGCATTTCTCTGCACCAGGTTATTTATGTACATTAAAAGATGCAGGTTTACTTCTTCGGTCGGGCATAAATAGTAATTGTGTTCCTCCTGTACTTACTACTGGTCCAAACCTATCCATGGAACTTTTGGGGGGCTGGGGGAGGAAACGGGGGCACAAGGTGCTACTGGGGGTTTAACTTCGTTTTTTGGCAGTATTTGCTTATTTTTAGGAATAAATGTCTGATACGGCTGATCACGCATATATAAATGTGTACACATTAACATGTTTTACTTACTGGGCTGCATCAGTGTTCATCTTCATCTCAAGGGGGGCGGGGCAGGGGTGTCAGGAGCTCGGATCTTCAGTTAATCCTCCCTGTTCTTGAAACTGGCTCTGGGGGCAGCCTGAGGCTGTACATTGGGGTTTTTGTGTCTCGCCTGGTATGTTGAACTGAAAAGGTCTGGGAAAAGAGGAGTAAGAGAATGAGGGCTTAAGAGCTAACTAGAGCAAAGGCAGACCCCCTAACCTCCAAGTGTCCACTCGCACCTCAGGCTGAGGATGTTTGTCAGATTAGATGACAGCCCCCCATTACGAAGTGCACCCCCCTTCCACCGTATTATCTGGACTTTCGACCTTAATCCGGTTTCTGCTTGAAGATTGATAGGTAACGGGAATGGTTGGGTAGAAGGCATATATTATTGGGGCGGGCAGAGTAAAGTGGGGGACGAGGGCAGGGACGGTAGTACATCTGAGTATTGGATATTTGCATCATTGATAAACTGGCATTCTGCTGCAAGCTTCCAGGAGGAAGAAAGTGGGAGGAGCACTGCCATACTCTGTGTAAAATGACCACCCCAAGCACACTTAAATCAACTGCTTGATAATTGGCAATGCCATTTTTGTGTAGGCATGGGAAAGGCACTTAACAGGCCCAGCCATAGTGGCAGTAACTGTCCATAAGTGATAGCTGGTATAAGTACCTGACCATCTAATAGCAATGCCTGACAATTGCCTAATATTAATACAAAAGCCAAAATGATTGGCTTTGCCAATACTTGTTTTAAACAGGACTTCAGTGAAGGACGTGCATAGTGCTTATAAATCGAGTGGCTGAAGGCACACCTGTGACACTTTTATGACACCAGTAGAAGGTTGACAATCCACACAGAATGCTTAGAAAAAACACGGTCAGGCGCTTGATGGCAACTTGATTCAAACATCTCAAGGTTTCCATGAGGTGTTTTGGGCAGGGAGGGGCAGGAACTTCGCGGGAATAGCCTTGGGGAGTAGCTTGGTCATGGGCAGTCATTGGCTGTACAAATAACCAACCCCCTACAGGCTGTGTCCTTCCTCGTATGCCATTCCTCCCTTTCTGTACTCGAATAGTTCCGGTTTATAGGTGTTGCATGCGACTCCTAATAGCTCAAACGAAAAAGTATGCGAGGGCAAGGGAGGCGGTGGGTGTAGTCTAAGCCTCTGTAGCTACCAAGCACTGGATTTTCCAGTGTTCAGTGACATCACATGAGATCTCTCTAATGTCACACAACTATGCATGTGTGAAGGAAGGAGTGTTTTATTCGCCAGCACTACCGCATGTTCACCTGTTTGTAGGATATTGGGAGCACCACTGATCTTCACATTTACAGAGCATCTCTAATAGTGCTGCAGATGGGGAAACAATTGTCCTTTTTGCACTTCTAGACTACACCCTAATGAACATTTTTACGCTATGAGACAATCTCAGATTTTCCCTGTAACAAAGTTGGCAGCACTTTGGTGACTAGTTGTCACTTGGGTATCTTCATTTTTGTAGCTATTCGTTGTTCAGTCATTTCCTTGAGGATATGTGATGCCTATGGAACATTTTAAAAGTATAAATGAAGCCTAATAATGGCTTTGTTCCCCTAATGTATAGCAGAATGTATACATTCATTGATTTTAGTTAAGGTAAAATAATTGTTTATGTAATGCAAATGCAGTGTTTTGCAGTACTGATTTTTATGATGGATACTATTCCTGAAGAGATTATCGGTAATGGCCCCCATCCTCCAGCCTTCCTACACTTGCGCTGTAGTGTGCAACCTTTCTTGCAGCCACACCGTAGGAGTTCCCTGCAAGCTTGCACAGCCTCTTGTATGGATTTCCAGGATATTTCCCATCCTTCTTCCACCCCAATCACTTGGCAATGGACGCTTTGGTGTTGCGACCATCGTTTGGGCCCAGTAACCTGCCTCGTAGATGGCTCTTTACATTTTGTATACTGAATGAGTGCATCTTGTGTGGGAGGTAGATGGTCAATTGCTGTAAATGGGTGTTTTCTTGCCTTAACATGTTTGTTGTTGCTGCTAGTACGGTCCTATAGTAGAACTACAAATCTCTTCAATGGCTTCACCATTTCTTATACTGCCTGCTGACTAGGCCTGTCGGCCAATCCACCAAAAGCTGAGGTGACCTCTCATGCCAGGTGTCCCATGCAGTCCCCTTGCCCCTTCGTCCAAAAAAAGGACATTGTCATACCCAGTTATTGAGTGAAACTTTGGTATGGCAGTACGACGATCGGGACTCAAAGCTCTTGTTCACTCATGAGTAGCAAAGACCCAAAGTTCTTCCCAACTCCACAGATGCAAGCCATAGTCTGGCTCTGACTGGCCTCTAGGGAAATGCCTGAACCAAAAAGAGTGTGAGCCTCTTTGTTGGCCAATGTGGGCCAGTTTGAGTTACTTCACTATGTGACTGGTAGTTTTGACCATTTTGTTGCTGAATAAATATTCTTTAAATTGCACAATTTATCAATTTTGCCACGTTTTCATTGGTGCCCAAGACTATTTTCTGCCCCAGTCCAACCCTGCCCATAGTTCCTCAATGTTCAGATGTGATGACAAGAACTACATCATCGGTGGCCAGTGCATGTTTCGGCTTTTGTTCTATCCTTGCTGCACAACCTCTCCTACGTTGAGTAGGATGCAAGTGTCTGCTTCTTGGTGTGAGCATGGCGCCAGTCTCAAAATATCCTGATTTATAGATGGAACATTGGACTATTTGTGGTAATTACCTGCTTGTTCATGTTAACGGCTGAGCTTTGGCAAGAAAACATTTCAGGCTTTCATCAACCCACAGACAATCCTGCCAATTTTTAGGAAGTGCGTTGGTTGAATACCTTTCCAAACAACTTTCCCCTCTTACTGCGTGTCTCATTCTTCAAGCTGTCAGGCCTGTACACATAACAGATGATGTCTAGACTTGTAACCTATCAAATCTGATATTTGATGTAGGGTTATGAACACCTCTTGGATTGTTTTGGCCAAACCTGGTTGCAGCATGTTAACCATTGCAGTGCTGTCAAGGATAGTCCTTTGGACTGTTGGTTTGGAAGTAATGTTTGTTCCGGGTGCAAGATCTTCTAGGTAACTCAAATCAGTTTTTGGTCCTGTTCTTAGACTCCTTAACTTTAACAGTGCCAGAGGATGGGCTTAGTTTTCGTGTCTCTGGAAATTGTCCAGATCTCCAAAACGTGTCTGATGCAATGTAGAGACTATAAAATGGTGAGCAGTCATTCCTCCATGATGTCAGTTGTAACTATTTACTTTCACGAGCCGGTGGACGGCTAAAGGAGTGGAGGTTATTCCGCTTCATGGGATCTGATGACGTTAAGTTTAATGAGCCCGTCGTTGACATAACTCGCACTGTACTTTTTTTCAGTATTTAGCAAATGTGTATGCAACTGCTGGATGACGGCAGAAATGTAGTACAAGTACCATTAGAATACAGCTAGTTCCACCAAATGGGTTTCCCAAATCTAGTATTGCATGAGTAAGAGACTGGTTATCTTCTGCAAAAGCCATCTGAATGCTTGTTGGCCTCATGGTGACATCTCTTGGTCGAATTAAATTCTTCTACTAAGCACGCCCGACCATTGAATGATGGATAGCTGTTGGGTTTCCTATCGAGCCTCGATCTCCTTGACTGCATTATGTTGTTCATGGGCCTGGTCAATGACCATCACATAGAACGTGCACACTTTGACTTTTTTGTGACAAACTTTCCTTTCATGAATTCTACAAAGGGTGATGCTTTTTTAAGTGAAACCATATTGCATAAGTGGACAGGAATACATTGTGCATAGGTAGTATGGTCCAAGGGAACAATCTTGGATAGCGCCTCCTAGGTAGAGCTGAAAATCTCCTTCTCGTATTGCTCTTACAAAAGCCAACAAAAGGAGTTCTAGTTTTAGAATGATGTGCCAGAATCTAAATTGGGTATAAATACATTGTCTTTCTTTACACCAGTCGTCAAGTGACTTGACTTCCTCTGTCTTGGCTGTAGCCATTGTAGGCCTGCTGCAAAAGTAAATGGTGACTGTGATTTGATGAGCCTTACCGGTACGAGTCACATGGGAACCTTAATAATCTGCTTTTCCAGATATGGTAATATCAGTCCGAACAAGTGTTCATTCCACCCGTCGTCATCCAAGAGATTTCCAGGAACTTTGGTAACTGCGGTCTCAATATGCAGCCCACAAAATATTACATTGATCTTGACCTTAAGTTGTTGGCTAGTTCCACTGGATTTGTTTTGTCAATGCATAGTGGCTGGTCAAAGGTAATGATGGATTAAGGCCTTTAATTCTATGGCGAATCATGGTCACTAACATAGCATTGTCTGGAAATGGATAAGCAGGGATGAGTGTTAATTCACACACTTTTGGAGATTCTTCTTGTTCACCTGCGTGCTATGCTGCCCAGGTGATTATTTAATTCCCTTGTAGGTTGTCACTAGCCAGGACATGTGTTGCATACTTCAGCCGTGAGTATTCTTTCACCATAGCTTGCAGAGTAATTTGGTAGTCCACTCCGTTTTCTTGTTCTGGTAACGGAGGACAATCTGTTCTCATGGGAGGAACAGGGGGCGCGCTGGTATAGCACTCGGGAAGATAGACTCTTTCTTGGCACAAGAATTATTAGTTATTGTCCGATGTCCCTATCGCCTGTGAACATATGGCCCTTTGGATATTGTGCATGCAATAATGGGGATGCAGAATAACTCCGACGCCATATAATCGAACCAACTCGGGAAGATGGCAATGGGTGCTGTTTTATTGTCTAAAACAGGGAATTATAATGGACATCAACAGATGTTTGCTCGAGCTCAGTGAATTTTGCATATAAACATCCTTTTACACAAAAAATACATCTAACACGACCTATGTGGCAAATGAGAAAAACAAACTAGGGATTGTGATATGTTAATATCGAAGTATACTTTCTATAAGGGGTGGGTTTGTGATTGGTCATCTACTGCCAAGTGGACAACTTATGCCCACCTCTTCAACACTATTAAGTACGTGATATATCATTGGTCTTCAAACTAGAAGGCCCTTCGTTATACGGCACTCTATAATTGGTTGGCATGCTCATGCCATGTCTGTAACATTTGGTTCACTTGGCAGCACTTCAGCGCAGACCCAGTTGCCAGGAGGTGGACTTTACCTACCCACCCAATTAGCCCAACATCTCATCAGCCATGCCATCTGCCATGAAGATTGTATTTGAAATTGGTCTTGCAAAGTATTCTGGTCTCTGGCAATACATGGGGGTGTGAACAAGCACCATCGTTGTACTAGGAGTCCAAGCTCAACTCGATTTCCATCCTTGGCTCACGTGACAGGAGACCATGATTTGGTCCATTTTGCAGCATTTAAATGACTTGAATGAATAAAACTTGTCACGCTTGGTGTTCTTCATTTGCACCTTTTTTTTAAAAGGGATGATTCAGCTTCTCAAATTCACCGCCTTCAAGAATAGATAACCAGCCTTGGCTGCTTCAGCTTTGACACCAGGCCAAACGACTTAGCCATGCTAATCTACGATCTCTGCTTATTATTGCAGCAACACGTTCTCTACCTTTCCTCTCCATGGGTCTGGGCTTACTAAATTCATGACACTGATGTCCAGCTTCTATACAATGGCGGCTTCGCCTGCAGTCTATTCACTAGGTATAGCCAGATTCTGTGATCACTTAGTCTACTTGCGTTACATCATCTGTACAGTTGGCTTGCATTCTCTGTAGTGCTTCGCACACATGCATCTTTTTCACATATGAAGGGTTACTCGATTCTTAGTCATCAGTTTCTATACGATGGATACATTCTCTTCAGCCAGTATCCTCAGTGTATCACGCTCATCTCTTGTGATGTCACTGGCTTCCCTTTCACTCTTTTTCATATTACTTCAGGGAGTTCCTGCCTCATTTTGTTGTTTCGGGGATGCATTTGATGGTGTGGTCACAACAGCTGGTGATGAGCATGGCACAATCTCAGGCTTCCAACCTACCGGAGGAAGGCCGGGGGTGAGGCAGATTTCCTGCAGAGCCATGAAAATGCTCCCTTACACCTGGATGTTGAAATATTCCTGTACCATAGGAGTAATGAGATGTGGTATAGCTTGGATTGTGGTCTATATTGTTGATCACACTAGTAGTAAAGAGCCCTCCAAACTGAAAGGAATGACAGCGTTTTTACATGTGATGGTGATGGCATACTTTGTTGCCAAGTTTTGATGAGATGTGCAGTACACGGTTGTATGATCTGCTTAACCGAAGCTCATGCAGGGTTTCAGAAAGTTACTTCTTCAGAGTTTTTGTATGAATTAAAATACCCAAGTAGATTTGCCAACGAGTTTAGCTTTACGTTCTCTCGTGTCATACCCCTGATGTCTCACCCTATGTATGTACACTAATTGAACAGTGAGGATTGTTTGTGGTATTGTTTTTTTTGTATGGCGTCTATGCACAAGTGTTTCAAGCACTTGACTGTGTTTTAATGTTTGGGCTGTTTTTAACCATAGCATCCAGTGCTAACATGGATGCTGGCACATTCTTCTTCTTTTTTTTTTTTTTTTTTTTTTTTTTAATAAAACAATTTTTATTGTTTTATAGCATAAACATAACAACCAACAATCGAGGACCCGCATGTCCCATCTTGAATTGATAATCGATACCACCAATAACATTCCTCATAACTGGCTATGCAGATATTGAGACCTTCATCACATTGTCTGTCGATGCTAGGGTCCCCCCCCCCTCTTCCCACTTCCCCCATATTTTAGGGGCTTTGGTAGAGCAACCTCTTGCATTGTATATTCGACATTCAATCATGGCGCAGGTATCCATGTCCATTACGCATTGTTCCAGCGTCGGGGATTCTGGAACTCCCCATTTTTGGGCAATATTGCACTTCATCAGACCTGCTGCTGTGCTTAGTAGCAACTTTTCCCACTTGTTAAAATTGCTCTCTTCTGGTACGCCCAGAATTAAGACTCTTGGATCTGGTTGTATAGTGCGAGTGAGTATCCTGGTCAGTTTGTTGCAGCATGGGTTCCAAAAGGACTGGATCTGGGGACATGCCCAGAGGATATGAAAGAACGTTCCTTCTTCCTCGCCAGACCGGAGACAGTTTGGGTTTGGTGCTCTTTTCCAGACATGTAGCCTCGTTCTAGGATAGTACACCCTATGCAGGATTTTAAGTTGCACCAGCCGGATCCTGGAGGAGATGGCTACTTCCCGTGGGTGCATTTAACACTTAGACCCAGAGGACTGGATCCATCTGCCCTAGATCTCTTTCCCATTTAGCTTTCAGACTCAGCTCAGGAGTGGCGAAGGATGTAATGGCGTTATATATAGGCTGGAACTGCATTTAGTGGGAATGTACTCAGGTAGCATGTTACTTTTATCGGTGTGAAGTCCGGGACATTAGCACCTGCAGGTATGTGGGCTTTCAAGGTGTGGGTCAGTTGCATGTAGTGGTACCGTTCGATGCTCGGGAGTTGACATTTTGATTGCATATCTTCAAAGGAGGTTATGTTCCCTTCTTTCAGGATGTCTGCTACCTTCAGGATCCCTGCCCTCGGCCAGCGCGGCCATGGCTCAAGTTTCTCAGTTTCCATTAAGTTACTGTTGTGCCATAGGGGTTGTGCCGCAGTTATATTATTTTCCCAACCTACAAACGCATGCGCTTGTCTCAACAGTAGTGACGTGGGTCTCAATTGTAGGCGGGGGGGGGGGTCTCTGGGGATTTTGGTCTAGTATGTGTAGTGGGTCCGTGTCATGCATGCGGCTACATCTGCTCTTATATGGGGTAATTCCCGATTCCCCATGAAGCAGATCGTTGACTACTGCGAGTTGTGAGGCCCAGTAAAAGGTTTGGAGGTGGGGAACTCCTATCCCGCCCTCCCAGATTGATCTCTGAAGTGTAGTTCGTACTATGCGTGAGTGGCCTCCACCCCATATGAGTTCCCTGAGGAGGGTCTCAACCCGGTCAAATTCTGATTTTGGGATCTTAAGTGGGGCATTCTGCAGGACATGGAGGAATTGTGGAAGAGCCATCATCTTGGAGTGCCGCTCTACCCATGAGTGTTGGGGGGAGAAGTTTCCAGTGGTGGACATCCCTAACGAAGCGGTCTGATTGGTTGGAGGTTGTGTATTGCATATTTAGTAATATCTGCTGATATCCAAATTCCCAGGTACCGGAAGCCCATGTCGCTCTAATCGGTACGGACAGTCCTGTGGGTCGGCCAGCCCTCCACCGGGAAGGAAATGGATTTCCCCCAGTTGATTTTAAGCCCGCTGAACTCACCATAACCGATGAGCATCTGTGTCACTATGGGGCAGATCCTGGCAGGTTCCCCTAGATATACCGGGAGGTCGTTCGCATATAGGGAAGTATGATCTTCGTGTCCCTCCAGCCATACGAATCACGTCCATGCTGCGCTCTGGCGAAGCCGAAGGGCAAGCGGCTCAATCGCCAGGGCGAAGAGGGGGAGAAAAGGGGCAACCCCACCGCGTACCCCTGCCTAGAGAGAAGGGCCGCGAGGTCCACCTGTTCACCCTGACCTCTGCCTGAATAATTGTGTAGAGTAGTTTGACCCATCCCAGGAAGTTTTTCTCAAATCCCATACATCTCATGATTTCCCACCTGATCGAGTCGAAAGCCTTTTCAAAGTCAATTGCCAAAAGGGCAAGTGGTGTGTCGATGATAGGAGCACGTTCTAGTGCCAGGTGGAGCCGGCGCAGATTCATTCGAGTTGACTTGTGTGGCATAAAGCCGCATTGGTCCGGGTGAATCAGTGCGTCGACCATCGGTTGCAGATTGGTTGGCTAAGAGCTTGGCAAGGACCTTTTTGCTTCGGCGTTAATTAATGAGATCGTCCTGTAAGAGGCGCATCTCTCCGGAGGCTTGTCAGATTTAGGAACAACTACAATGGTAGCTTTGCACAGGTCTGGTTGGAGGGTGCCCTGTTCCAGAGCGCCTAGCAGCATTTTGTGAAAGGGGGGGAAGGGGGTGGTGTTTTCTCTATTTGTAGTTGTGTTAAGGCTTCAACAATTTCTGCTTCTGAAAGGTCAGTCTAGTTCCGCTCTCTGTGCGGTCAGAGAAGGGAGTGTTATACCGTCTAGGAGGGTCGGGTCGAGTAAGGAGGTTGGAGCCTGATATATTACGGCGTAGAATTGGGCAAAGGCTTCCGCTATCTTCTCAGAATTCGGCTGGTGCCTCTTCCTCTCCCCACCCCTCCGGGTAATAATCTCCCAGACACAGCGCTGTCCCTCATCCCTCCTCTCCAGCCAAGCCAACATTTTGCCGGCCTTGTCCCCAAACTCGTATATTCTCGCCTTGGAGTCCCAATGGGCTTGTTTGGCATTGTCTAACATTACGTTTCGGAGGCGCTCAGTGGCTCGTTTAAGGGATCCCTGTGTCTGAGGGGTTGGATCTAGGATATGTTTATTCTCCCACTGGGTCATCTCCCCTTCTGCTTCTGTTATCTTTTGGAGTCTTTCTTCTTATTTGCTGTCCAGGAGATTCTCTCCCCGTAACAGTTTTGTAGGCCTCCCATATTGTTACTTGGTTATTAACCCCAGTGTCGTTGATCTCAAAGTATTCGGTGGATGCTTCAGTGAGGCGGTCGACCAGTTCGGGGAACCCAAGATGGTAATTGTTTAGTCTCCATGTTTTCTGGGGAGGGGGGGCGGGGGGGTTATGCTGTGCTTCCGCAGTTAGACCAGCAGAGGTGAGTGGTTGGAGATCCCGCGGGGGGAGCAGGTCCGCAGATGGTACCCTGTAGAGGTCTGTTTTCGGGAGGAAGAGGTAGTCCAGCCTGGAGAGGGAGCCGTGGGCTCCCGAGTGGAGTGAATAACCCCTGGTGCCCGGCTGTAATTCCCGCCACACATCGCAAAGGCCTAAGGCTGATACAAAATTGGATAGTTTTGTGGGGGTGTTCGGATTGCGCTGTGTAAGGTGGGTGCGATCCCTGGCATTGCACATGACGTCGTTAAAGTCTCTGCCCAGAAACCACTTATCGGGTTGGTGTTTGCCCGTGAGGGTAGTTAGTTAGTCTAGAAGCTCCTGCCCCAGTCCGGGTGGGGAGTATATTGATACAAAAGCCAGTGTCTCACCCCAGAGTGTTCCCAAAATTAGAACATAGCGACCCCGAGGGTCTTGTTCCATAGTCTGTAGGGTGAATGAGATGCATTTGTGTGAGAATGAGGGTACCCCTGGATCCCATTGTGTATCCCATGTGGAAAGCGGCCCTGTAATTTGGTCTCTGGAGGAAGGTGCACTGAGATCCCGCTAGATGTGTTTCGGTTAGCAGGGCCACGTCTGGGGAATGTCTGCCGAGCAGTTGCTTGACCAGGCATCTCTTGATCGCGGAGCCCATCCCCTTTCATTCCAGGTGAGCACTTTGAGGGACTTGGGGCGTTCAGTCAATGGCGGCTGGGGTTGAGGTGGTGCCATCTAGTGTGCGTGATAAGGAATTGGCCGGATATCTTGCGGGGCTAAGGTCCCTGCCCTTGGTATTGTGATGTAAGTTGTGCCAAGGGTGGTGATTAGGTTGCTGTGTGTACATGCTGTAGTCCAAACTTATAAGGAACCTCGGAAACCCGTGGAATTTACATGGATGCAGTGGTCCTGAAACAACAATAGGAAACTTTCCCCAACTCCCCGCCCCCCTCGCTATACTCCAACCGAAGCATCTGTCGCCCGTTCATAAACTTGAACAACTAAATTCCAACACATATATAAGAACTCTGTTCTGGTTAAATTTTGCTGTCTCTGCCTAGACAATGATTCTAGGCAATCTAGTACTTTTGCTTAGTACTGATCGTACGTTTCCTTGTCGCGGGGGTGGGGGACAGCTTGGGTTTGGCTGCCAGCTGTTGTGTGCTTTATGTTCTGTAGTTGTATTTTGAAGCCGGGTTTCGTTGTCTTTACTTTCCTGTATTAGCATTTACTTTAACTGTTGCCTGCTTCACATCATGCGTTTTCTTGTTGTGGCAATTATTCCTGCTGCTGTTGGGGGGGGGGAGTCGTCTAACGTCTGGTGGTCTCTCTGGATGTGGTCTGGTTCGTTCACCTCTTGGTTTCCTCGCTGTACTCCAGTCTGTCTTTCAGCCCAGTTCCACGCTTCCTTAGGGTCTGTGAAATGTACCGTTGGCCTGTTATGGAATATTTTAAGTTGAGCAGGGCAGATCAGCCCATATTTGATCCCCAATGCTTGCAGGCGTCTTTTGTGGGTCAAAGGATTAACATGCTTTTTGCACCTCTCTGAAGTCAGGAAAGAAAGCAATTTTAGAACCACTAATAGGGCGACAGGTTCCTGTTCTTGCCATTTGCAGTATGGCATCGCTATCCCTATAGTTTTGGAATCTTGCGAATGTGTGTGGTGGAGCACCTGGGACGGTTCTACTGGTCGGGATGCGATGTGCCCGCTCAATAGAGAAGGACTACATGTCGTAGAGGTCTATGAGCCATTGCTCAAGGAATAATTGCATGCCTGCACCTTCTGCCTTTTCAGAGAGACTGAGGATGCGGATGTTGCGCCTCGATCTTTCATCCACTCTTCCTTCCAAGATTTTAATGCAGTCCAGCATGCTAGACATGTGGTGGTTGACCCCCCACCCCGCAGATTGTCCTCAGTCTCTGAGATGCGTGCTTCTGCCTCCCCGGTGCGTGCGGTTAGCTTTTGCAGGTCCTGTCTCAATAGGGATACTTCTGCGCCAATACTGTCAATTTTCTTGTCCATTGATGTTCTGAAGTTGGCTATGGCTCCCATTATATCCCTAAGGGAGATGTCGTCTGTGGTTTCTGTTTCGGATGACGCGGGCCTCTCGGGTGAGTGAGACAGTGGGGTGGTGGTGGGATTCCCTGGGTTTGTCTTTCCCCCATGTTGTAGTGTGAGGATTATTTTCGGTTCGCGGGGGAAGGTTGGCGGGGAATGTAAGGCACAGCGGGAGGCAGTGTTGAGGGGCTGCATGGTGATACCCTTGCTTGTTGCTTCTGTTCTTCGACAGGAGTGACTTTCGGTGCACGGGTCTATGTTGCAGCTGCGTTTGTTGTGTTTCTACCCGTGTGTGCTACTTATCTATTTCCAGCGTACTGCTTTACTTTGAGGATTCGGGGTGTTTGCTACTCTTGCTGCAGTACAGTGTTCACAGTACTCCCCTGGCTAGATTCAAAGTCTGCTTTCCTCCTCCGACTCTCCTTACCGGGGCCGTCTGATGCTTGCCATTCAGGATCCGACTGCCGTCAAACGTATTCAGGTCTGCAGGCACTCAACGATGTACGGAGCACCCGCGACTGTCTGGCGTGGCTGGGAGGTTCGCTGCACGGGGCAGCCCGCTCTTTCTTGCCGGCGGCTTTGTTCGGGTGATGTGCGGGGCCGCGCAAGACCGGAGACTATCCTCCTTCCACCCCGGAGTGAGCACGTCTCAATGTCCACGCTCAAAGGCACAGTGGTAGTCCATGCGCAGCTTCCCCTCAGCAGGCGCGGGGATGCAGAACGTTACTTCGTTTGCGCCCGGCGGCCATATTGATTTTCTTGTCGCTTCGTTCTTCTCTGGCTGATTTTAGAATTTGCTGCAGTTTGAGGGAGAACCGCGGCTAACAATGCAGGCTTTCTTCCGCTTCTGGGAGATGCTTTTATTTCCCCCTCTTGCACTCATTCTTCAGGCAGGATATTGTAGGATACGGCTGGCAGCCAAAGGGAGCTCCGAGATCACTCCTTCATGCCGCGCCTGTTGGCCGCACCCCCCTGGCACAGTCTTTTTGATACGTTTTTTTTTTTTTTATATATATATATATAGATGTCTCACTATATTGCTGCTTTAGCAACATGAACGGAGTCATTATCTGCATCATATTTACATGCATTTCTCAGTGCAGATCCAATATCATTATTTAATATAAGCATCACATGAAGGCCTGCATGTCAAAGTAAGCCAGTATCCTGTTTTTCAGTTTCGTCTTCTGTACGCATCCTGAAAGATCACTGCCAAGTTAGTTGTTTCATCCTCATGTTGTACAGATTGTGTAGTTCACGTTTTAATGAGTGCAATTTCATTATTTAGAGCATTTTCAATGTATGATACAAGTTCTGCAAATGCAATACCATGGTTTGTTCCATACCAGTTTGTTTCTGGGCCCTTGCTCAATTCTATAATGAGGTAATGAATCTTTTACACCAAGATCGCCTGCACTCAGTTTAGCAAGCAATGGGTGTCTTTTAGTTTTTAAGGGCACAGTGACGAACAAGAGTATCCTTGCTGAATGTATGTGCTGTACACAATGATGTTCCAGCTGAGGCAGGCATGTCATCCAAAAAGCATATCGGCTTTGTATTTACCAACTGTGTTTATTTTTATTCTTGAACACTCTAGGACAAATATCATAGAATGATCAGCATTAGCCGCTGGTGAGATCGTCCTTTTTCACTACTCTTTGCAGCTTAGTTGAGCTCCAAGCTACATGATTTGTGAAATCAAGCTTTACATTGTGCCTCGCTACCTCCTCCCTACATCCAGATTTGACAGATTAATCATTGTAAACACCTGACACTACTAAACTCCACAAGCAGAGCAGATATTGTCTTAACCAGCTCCCTTTGTGTCCATCTCTGCTGGACCGCTAAACTGTTTTCTTGGCAGATGAAACACTTGTTCCACTCTGTTTGGTAATTTGTCTGAAAGTATCAGGCTTGAATGGATTAATCAGCTGGTGTATTTTCTCCATATTTGTATCTTTTTCTTAAATTAACATAACTCATCTCAAAAAATGCACTATTTATTCACGTGCCTTGCTTTTGTTTATGCTGTTAGTTTTGCTCACATTTTATAGCGTACATTCCCAGAAAATCACATGGAAGTAACAGCATCAAATAACATATGAAAGGGCAGATTAACAATTTTTCCTAGGCAGCCATCTTGAATTTCCGCCATTACTGTATTGGAGGGGGATGGTGTAGGGGGAGAAATTGTTTGATTGCCAAAATCAAATCTTTCCAAATGTAGTATGTGCCCCATGTTTCTTTCTTCTATCATCAATTGCAAAATTCTTACAAATATATTTCGTCCATCTGCTTTACTGTCGCTCAAGTCCACCCTTGTCCAGGAATTAAGGAAAGGCTGTCATGTGCATCATGTTCATGCGACATAAGCTTTCTCCATTTTGTAGATCTTTTGATGAAGGAAATTCAATACTCTGTGACCAGCCTACTCTATTCTCTGCCCAATAATCGACTTGTTGAGGATTATGGCCCGCATAGGGATTCATCAACTACTGTTCCCAAAATATGTATGGTTGCTTGGTATCCACATGACCAATCTAGCTTCAGTCCTGCTAAATCTGATTTAGTAGTTTGAGTCTGGTGCTTTTTATACGAACTGACTACATATCCACCAGATTGGTGTGTTGGAAGGATCAAGAAAGAACAGGCAATTGGAGGTCATCTTAAGTTGCTCTGGAACATCGGTCTTCTAAAAGGGAAGACCTCCAGCCATGACTGGTGTAATTTTATTAATGTACACCAGATATGAATGTTTCAAGAAACGTGGTCTGGTGACCCTTTCCACATACAAGGGTACACACTCACATTCCCTGCCTTCAGGACCAGCACCAAAGGAAGGCCGCCCATTGGACTTCTTTCTACCTGTATGTCAGTTTAGATCTGGCTGACACTCGTCTCAATTGTCAAAGTTCTCAGGTTTTGTGACTTTTTTTTAACCATAAATATGCTAATGCCTCTGACAATTTTTCACTTCACTAACGGAGATAATAACTAACTAGTGAAATCCACCCATCCAATAGTGGGTGGTGATTTTGATCTCCGATTTAGCACAGGTGAACAAGAGAAAGTGGCACTGCATTTATCTAAACCTATCTTGGCATACCCTACCACTTCAAATGACACGTTTTACTTGTGTGAGAGCTTGCTAGAAACATTTCTAGAGCAATAACTGGGAGGACCAGCTCGTTTTCATCTGGTAATTCTTCCTTCAATAACAGGAGATCTAATCTATTATGATACCTGTTCCCTGGATGGGCAGCATTCTTATATATTGTTTGCGGTGCTTTGAAGGAGCGTGACCACAACCCACTTCTGCATGGGGGTGAGTTGGGAGGACAGTCGGGTACTCTTCTTTCCTTTGAATGAATTGAGAACCCTACTAGGGTAATCTGCTCGCTTGCTGGATGAATAAAGGAGAAGCCAGTTTACAGAATAGGGTCACGATCGACACTAACAAGGAGGTGCTAACCAGTTTAAACTTGCTGGCTAAACCAGTCGAGATGGTAGCCGTATTCTCTCAAATAATTGGGACCGGTCATGAGATTTACAGACGTTATTTTCTCGCTGGGGCATGAATTATCTTGGTGTTACATATGATTTGTTTGCCACCCATACACCATCATCCTCTTATGCAATGCACCAGCTTCATGGCCTCCGTATAATTGAGTAAATATTACGCCCGGAAGCAAATCTTGTTCTATGTGGCATGCTATACACAGAAGAAATATTTCTTTGCGTTCCTGGGATAGTCATCAGATTATTGTGCATCTGGTGGTGTTCATTGGCCTGCATGACTGTCTAAGACACCATTTAAATGGCTTTGCACAATACAAATGGAGAGGGACAAGATTGGTTGTCGCTCACAGAGAAGCTCATAGGGCTGTGTCTTCTGTCAGGCTCCCAATGCCCAGTGTTTCAGTTCACTATTGTCCTTGGAGGTGAGCTGCAACACCTAAGCAGCGGAGCGAGAGTCAGTGGACACTGGGTCCCAGATCACTGCATAGGATGTAAAGATTTGCATATGGACTAGTTGTGTGGGTAGGCTGAGTGGAATTGTGCTGTATATAACCATCACCCTCCATTTTTTCGATTGCCTTGGTTGATCTACCTGAGTCGGAGGCTATGCCCAGACATGGTTCCTTGGCTCGCTGCGCCATAGGCAACCAAGCTGCACCTCAATGAGGCCCAGCCAAACCAAAACCTGCCTGTGGATGCTTGCGTTTCTGTGCAGAGGGGACCTGGCCTAGTAGTTGGGACTGGGCTGATCCAATTTGCATATGGCTGGAACACAGGCTAAAAAACTGATTTATTAAAAGCCGTCCAACAATCACTTTTATTTATGCTTTGTGTGACTAGGTCAGTAACCTGGTCTTGTCAAGAGAGGACATGAGCCCCTTTCAGCTGGGGATGGGAGTACAACCGGGGAAAATTTCAGAGCCAGTCACACCCTGGAGAGGGGTCCCATTCCTGCCCCTCATTAACGGTGATAGTGAAGATGTCTGCGGTACTAGCTGGAACAAAAAGCACTGTGGGCAGAGCTCTGCCAGGCTGCCGAGTGAGGTATGAGATCCTGTACTCCTCCATGCAGGCACGCTTCTAGAGAGCAATTATTGTATCGTCTTTGGACAGGCTGCACCTTAAATGTGAAACTTTGAAACGCAAAATGATTCCAGAAGAGTAATCCTAGCAATATGCTGCATTTTTAGAAATCGTATGTTGAGCACCATTTGGAGTTTCATTAAAAAAAGAATGCAAGTGGCACATTAAACATTTTCTTAAAATATCAACCTTAACTCATGGTAGATGAGCTTTCATCTGCTCCGGTCTGCCGAGCTTCTCCCATGTCTGCCCCGTCACCACTTGTTTATGCAAACCCGGAAAGAGGCAGTGCTTGCAACCCAGCTTTGGCCTTGATTTGGGATTCTCATAGCTCCATAAAGGCTGCTTGCATCTCTCATGTACCGTCCATGAATAAATCGGCCCTCCTGTTGCTTGCACTATTCTTTTAAATGTTTGCTTTTTGTGAACATAAGTTACAATAATCGCTCCAAATATCAGAGATGATTCAACGGTTTTTATTGAAATGCCAATGTGCCCTGTGGCCGTTCCTCCCTCTCTTCAGTGGCCTCCTCCATTGCCCAGACATCCTGGGCCCAGGTTAGTATGAAGTGTGTTTTGTTTCACCCTCCGTATGATAATCACTCAATTAACTGAACTGAGATGTTGACCTAAAGTCCCTTCACCTTCTCATTAAAGTCTATCGGGCACTTCCTAACTTTCCTACTCTAGACACTGGTTAGTGACCTGGAGGGATATGTGACTTCATGCCTTGCAGAGACCTTCCTTGATTTGATCTTTTCCTCCAACACTCACTTTCTCGTCTCCCTTACCTTTCTACTACACTGCTTCCCAATCCACCCGCCTCTACTCTTCTGTACCTAGGCCTGACCTCCACCCTTGGGTATCACTCCTGCCTTACTACTACACCCTCCTTACTATTATGCCTGCCTTCTGCACTGCACATCTACCTCTTCCCCTCCATTTCATTCATGCACACTCGCACTGCGGTACCACTTAACTCACTAGGGACTACCTCACCTTCACCAGAAATTCCACACTCTGCTGCTCCTGCTCTCTTCCCCCTCCCCACTCCCATGCTTGTCTCTTGGTCTTCCACCTTACTCATCTGACCTCACCTGAATAACCAATGCCTCCCTTTTTCCTGTGGTCCATTTTTTTTTTTATCTACCATCCTCCATACCCCCCCCCCCCCCAACTCCCTCACCCCACCAGGATAGGTTCTCTCTCCAAGGCTAATCTGCCCCCCCCCCCCCATCTTCCCAACTAAGGGCGTAGTGGCAGTGATCCAGATTTTTTTGGCGTGATAATATGTTACTCCCGAGTTCTTAGAAGTGGACAGTAAATCCAATTTCGAGAATAAAAATTACTTTCCTCATTAAAGAAAGTAAACAAAGGTGAAAACTATCCAGTTTGTGCATAAGACTTGGTGACAAACTATCAGCTTCATCTTCATTATACTTTGACACTGTTAAGAACTACTAGATATGCCAGCTAGTTGCATCATAGATCAAGTCGCTACAAGCATCTTTCCCTGCCCCTCAGGTCTACTGTTGCTGCCTGGCTCTACCTGCTTGACAGCAACTCATGTTTTTGCCTCATCACACCTTCTCTTTGCTACTCTTTTCCCCGGTCTCACTTTCTGATGTTCTACATCTTTCCCTTAAGTGTTGCTATGCCAAATTTTGAGATCTGTTGCTCTGTCACTCTTCCTCTCCCATCTCTTCATTCTATTATTGCTGTGTCCCTCCTACATTGTGCTGCATCGTTTGATATAACCTATTCCTCTCATGTCATTACTCTGGCTATATCTACTTTTTCATTTTCTCTGTGGTTGCTGCTGCTTTGGATTATCTTTTTGCACCGTCTCTAAGGTTATTGGCCTGCTGTTCTCTAATTTGGATTTTCTATTTCCAGCTCACCCCATCTGCTGTTCATCTGTGTTTTTCTTATTTTACGTTCTCAATATGTCTCTTGCTCTGCTTCTATCCTTCACTCCTTTTGTGCATGTGCCCTATTATTTACATCAGTATCCATTCTCACTTTCTTTTTTGCTCTCATGTAGCTCATTGGACTCTCTTCGAGTTGCTCAAATTCCTGTTTTGGATTGCCTAACACGTTATCTGTTCTTGCGACCTCTTCTCTCCCCTTCCCCCTGCACCTCCCCTCATACCTTCCCCCCCTTGTTCTCCTGTATTGTTTAGGCTCAGAGTTGGTCTTTCTCATTTTTTGTCTTTTGACATGGCACCAATAAACAATCAAAAAGCTGAAAATGGCTTTTCCGTTTACCAATCTAGTGCAGCTTTACTATTGGGGGCTCCCTTATAATATATATCTTTTTATTTTTCTTTTTTTGGCTAGGATTTATAGAGGGTTGTCTCACTAATGCAGCACTTGCTTCTACCAGCACTGTATGCAATTACAAGTATAAGAGCCCAAAAGAGATGTGTGGTCTGAGCCATTACAAGTTTAGCTGCCCACATGGGATGTGCTTCCTGAGCCATTACAGGTATAGCAGCCCTGATGAGACGCGTGTTCTGAATCGCTGAACATTTAGTAAACCTTGTGACAAGTCGAAAGCTAAGTCCGCTCTGTACAATTGACTGTTACCTGCATCTTAAACCCACACGTCTGATGCAGACGCATTAACTCGCCTATCAAAAGGATTTGAACTAACCGGTTACACTGCAGCAGGGTTATTGACCCACTGGGCTACCTTACCCAACAGGCTGTTGACTCGGAAAGGCACATTGGGTTAGGCACTGGCAATTCCATGTTGGGCTTGCCTGACCTAACTGGCTTGTCCAAAGCTCTCAGCCTGTTTGGACTATCCTAATTGAGTCAGGAGATTCATAATCAGGCTTTGAAATTTGCAAGATTTTTGGCATTGGATCTCAGTAATCGGAACTGGGAGAAGCAGAAGTTTTGAAAAGCACAAGACCAAGAAGGAGAGATTGTAATATGACAGCAGTGCCATCTTCTCACACTGACCGCCAGTGTACATCACACCAGCCCAGGAGGATGAGGGGAAGGATCCATGTGAAAATACCAATATTTTACTGCACGGTCGAAGATCTTGCATGTGAAACAAACCTTTTCAGTATTTTTAATGCAGGGGAGATCCCACACAGCCCAATCATCCTTTACATCCACTAACTTTATTAAATACCCATACCCAATGTCCCCCATCTATTTTTGGGGGGAAAGTAATATATATATATTTTCCCCCAAGCAAGGTTTTCTACCTCGCAGTAATGGGATTCAGTATTTTGTAGTGAGGCCGGTGGGAAGAGCGCAGGCACTGTTCTTGCTCAGTACTTTAGCTCGCTACATGTTCGTGCTTTGTCATTACAGCAGCTCTTTTTAAGAAATGCAGGTACTGTCCCAAAACCTAGCAGTCCTGTGGGCATGATGCAATCGGCCCTGCTGTGAATAAATGACACTGTGCCATGACAGCTGCTCTGCTGATAAATTAGGCTACTTTTCCTGAATATATAGCAGTCTTGTGAACCGTTACCGGTACATCTGAGCAACTGAAAATATACACAGTACTGCTTCTACCTGCATCTGTTTTACTTGCTTGGCATGGGCAGGTGGTCAGAAAGGGAGTTAAAGTTCAGACCACATGCCCAGCTATTCCTTGCTCTCTAAAACAACAAACTATGTACAGTGCTCTATGATGCATGAGCATGCACATGCACGCAAACGTATGCAATCTTAAGACTAAAACACCAAAAGCTTTTTCTTCTCACAAATGTCAAATAACTGCTTGCTGGGAGGCTCTCCTGAAACTTCAAGACCTCAAGCAGCCAGTGACCCAAACTGTTCCCCAACCAACACGGAACCGGTGCTCATGCACCTGCTAACATTGCCACTCCCGAGGTCCATCTTGCACTGTTGTACTCACAAACCGCCACATAATGCATCAACTCATAACTTGCACCTACTCAACTCTGCAATCCACTACTTCCGCATGACCTTTATTAATGGCCATTGGGCTTGGTTCTTGCACTACAGTAGCAGCGGTATCCAATCCTCTCTTGACTTGTATTGGCAATTTCGAATTTAGCCTGTTTCGCTTTAGCATAACAAACTACCTATTTCTGCACAATATTAGCAATTTCGAATCCACATATGTTGCTTTGCTGTAGCATAACTGACTGTCTATTTTCTGCACAATATAAGCAATTTGGAGTTTAGCCTACGCCGGCATTGCACTACCAAATTGAATCTACCCACCTCCGTACTCTATCTATAGCTATCTCTGCCAATTTACAGCTGTAGCCAAACCTGCTCACGCCCACACTCCTGAAACTGCCTACTGTGCTCACCAGCTTGCGCCCAAACCTATAGCCACCCAATCCGTCCTTAGCCTAGCAGCCAATGCCGCTCTCCTAACTATGCTCCCTTGGCTCATTCTCACCATGTTCCCTTTTGTGTCATGAACAACAATACACCATGTAGTAGCAATAGCTACATACCATACTATAATGGACTAGCTAAACTCGGCTTGCTGCCCAAGACACCACCCCATCCCCTGTCCCACTGCCTTCCTGCCCACCCTACCACCATTCCCACACACTGTTCACCAACACCACACTGCTAAAGTCAGCGCATCACCAGCTAACGCCTTACCCAACATTACCAACCCTACTAAAGATGACTACACTGTTACCAACCCCAACCCTCCCAATCCACCAGGATACTGCCCCACTACCAATCCCACCTTCCCTGACCGCAACAACAGACTTAGCTCTAGACTCCATGGCACATCCAGCAAACTGCTTACAACACCTATGACCAAAGCCACCAACAAGAAGGGCGCTAATGCCAACACTGCATCTCTAAAAGGAGCACTACTCCATTGCTCACCCCACCGAAATTGCTGACATCATCCTCTCAGCAGATCTCTACTTCCTTGCTACTAAAGAAACATGGCTACATGAAGCAGCAGGACCCTACCTAACTCTTGCTATTACCGACAATTACTCCGTCCTTAGAGCTGACAGACCTAATGTTCGCGGAGGAGGTGTAGCAGTCATATTCAAATCCTCACTTGACCTCAGATCCATCACTTCCCTCCCACTAAAATCATGGGAGCATCTCACCATTAAAATACAAACCACCCCTAAGAGCACAATTACTCTGCAGCTAATATACAGACCTCCAGGCCCCACAGGCACCTTCGAGGAAGACATTACATCCCTCATAGCCGAGAACTCTAAGCCCCATTTCCCAAAATATAATTCTAGGAGACTTTAATCTAGGGTACAACGACCCAAATGACACTCCTGCCGCCTCTCTGGCTAACGCCCTATCTGAGCAAGACTTTACTCAAGTCATTACTCTACCCACCAGAAAGGCAGAACTATTGACTGGGTCGCGGCACATAACTGCAATATCACCTGCAAAGACCCACAACCTCTGGTATGGACGGACCATTCCAACATACTATTTGACATTGACATTAACATTAACTTTAACAACCCTAACCCCAAGTAGTGCCCCCACGCACCAGCCTATCTGACTAGAAACAAGCACAGTATTACTGCGGAGACCCTTACACCGCTGGTTCTCCCCCTCCTAAACACGCTCCCAGCCACTGCTGACCTCAACCTTCTAGTCAACATCTACACTGACGCCATGACTAATGCCATTGACGCCGTTGCCCCACTAAAGCTACGCAAAGTTAAAACTAGAGCTCATCTGAACTCTTGGTACACACCTGAACTCAAAACACTCAGAAAAAAAGAGCCAAGATGGAAACCTTATGGAAAACCAGTCCCTCAGCAGAAAACAAAACCAATCTTGACAATTTCCTCCCTTTACAAGAAAGAGATAATCCGCACCAAAAAGGAAGCCTATAATGTTAGAATAAATAATGCACAATCCTCTGCTAAAGAACTCTTCACCATTCTGAAGGAATTGGAAAACCCCAACCCACCGACCGACACTTGTGTGAAAGACAAGCCATGGTGCACTAGCATCCAAAATGCCCTGGCCAACAAAATCACTTGTCTTCGAACCAAAATCGAGGCTAAACGACTACAACTATCCAACAGTAACACCTCCTCACCTAGCACATCCACCCGACCAATAACACATCAGGCTTCATGTTCAAAATGGTCACTACACCCGAAGTCCAAAAAATTATAGCATCCCTCAAACCCTCTAAATGCAAAGGAGATAGTTGCCCTGCCCAGATCATCAAAGATGCTTCGAGAGACATATCCCCCTTCATCTCCAAACTTATAAACCTATCCTTCTCGACTAATTCTGTACCTAACCACTTGAAACAGTCATGGGTTCTCCCTCTGCTAAAAAAAAAAACAAACCCTTGACCCTGCCATTCCCACTAATTACAGACCTGTCATCACGGTCCCCTTCCTGCTAAAAATAGTTGCCTACCTGCAAATTCAAGATTACTAGAGTCCAATCAATGGCTAGGCCTGCGTCAATCTGGCTTTTGTCCTCCACATGGAACAGAAACTGCCCTTGTTGACCAAAAGTCAGATTGACGACATCAAGGACAAAAGCAAAGCGGCTATCCTACTCCTCCTAGACCCCTCGGCAGCCTTCGACCTGGTTGACCATAAAATACGCTGCAACCACCTCTCATCTGCTGCCCACTTCCTCCTCCCCCCACCCCCTCTGCTGTCATGTGGATACAATCCTTCTTACCCATCAGAACATGAGGGTCTTCATCTGCGGCTGCAGCAGACCCCATCCCCATTACCTGTGGTGTCCCACAAGGTTGTCTCCCCCCCCCCCCCACCCTTTATAACATCTTTACAAAGCCCCTCTTTGATCAACTGGACCATCTGGGTGTCACCTAAACCAACTACGCAGATGACACCCAGATACTCCTCACCATCACTGGCAACTACAATATCGACGCCACTAGGATTAACAAAATCTTCTCCATCATTCAGGCATGGATGGCCACACATGGCCTCTGCCTGAATGATGACTGAATGATGAGAAGACCGAGCTCCGCTCCTCCTAGTCGGATCTCCCAACAACCTACAGAAACTTAGCCCTGAATGCTCAAATTTCATCATCGATGGCAACATCATCCCAGTCGTTAAAAACGTGAAAACCTTAGGCTTTTACCTTGACGCCAATACCAACCTCTCCAAACAATCAACATGACCGCCTCAGCCACCGCCTACACTGGAAAACTAATTAGGCCCTGCAGACCTTTTCTATCTACGAATAGCTGCCTCACACTGGCCAGGGCTCTCATACAATCAAAGCTTGACTATAGCTTGGTTGGCACCTAGGTAGAGGCTATTGCAGTAATCGAAAAACATCAGGTTCTCCAACAATGCACTGCAAGCAGCACTGAACATCCCCAGGCGAGAGCACATCTCCCACATAAGAATATCTTACAAATGGCTATCATTCAACAAAAAATTGACTTAAACCCTCTGCCTTACCTACAAAGCCCTAAACTACCTAAACCCCCCCCCCATCCCCATCTCACTAACAAGCTCCCTCTGATACCAAGCACTAGAATCACTAGATCCTCCAATACTCTTTGCCTCACTGTGCCCAGATTCACCACTAAAAGAGCTGGTGGCTCGAGTTTCTCGGTCCTTGCCCCTCAACACTTCAGGAAATTAGTCATTAGTTGGCTACTGGATAAAACCAATCCCAAGATAGACTAAGCACAGTACTAATTGTATATATTGTACATACCAAAAGCATGTTTAACCGCGTGCTCCAACTACCATTGCTTGTATATATTGTATATTACCTCTACAATTGTATAACTGCAGAACTTATATATATTGTACCTCTGTAACCTGTACTTTAAGCGCCCTTTTACTCCTGGGTCTGGTGCGCTATATAAAATAAACAAAAAAATCGGTATTTGGTGTCAAAAAATCGGTAGGCGGTAGGACCGCTTAAAAAGCGGTATCCTACCGCCTAAATCGGTAGGGTTGGCAAGTATGATAAAGCAAGCCTAAATCGTTTCGATTTTATGAACACAGACCAAAAGAGGCATTCAATTCATCTAATACTAGCTCTAGATAATGAATGCAGGGAAATTACTGACCTTGATTACCTGGTCCTATTTGTGCACATCAGATTGTTTTCAAAAGGCGCAGCATATTCGCCCAGACACGGCTATAGACCAAGAGGAAAAAATGGTCTCTCGAACGCATGGCATCCAGAGCAAATTTGACTAATGTAGCACCAACGCGTGCATAATGGCTCCAAATAGTAAATGCAGATCTGGCAGAAAGGATAAACAAATTGACCTTCATTAAATGGTTGTGTTCGTGCACATCGAGTTTCCTCCTTTTCACGTGCCACAGCATATGTCCCCAACGTGGCTATAGACCAAACGGAATAAGGCCGTCAGTCGAACGTTTGGCACCCAAGGCAGAGTTAACAGATATAACAGAAATGCACACTGGCGAGAAGTGTTCCAGAGATTCGACGGCCAAAGGCTGACTTGAAGGGAAACCCACTAGATGTCCTGAGTACTATATATAAGCAAACGCTGAATCACGTGAGGGCATCAGCATCGCCTCACCACCATATGCCCAAGGCATTGCTACGAGGTACTTAAATGCCGGCGGCCATCTTGGAATGGAGTTGTCAGTCGAAAGTCGGAGAATCTCGGAAGGCAGTGTTGCTGCTTCACAAGCCCAATAGAGCCTCACAAAAGCAACAATCAAATTGTGATCCATGTCATAATGGATAATGAACTCTATCATTATTGGATCTCCTCATTTTAGCAATCAACCTATGTCTTTAAGTGAAATATCCAATATTATTCAAACTGAACCAATCGGTTCACAGTGCTTAATTGTTTATTATCAAGAATAACCCGATCAATAATCCTCCACTTTGCATCCTGCTCAGTGTGACCCAGGTTCTGGTCGTGTTTAACAAGGGTGTCTAGGTTGCGAGTACTAATGCGAGACCATATGTTCCCCTAGTCTCAAACTTTATCTAGGTATTACTCACAGAAAGCTTTGACGGACATTTTGTAATATAGACTGCATTACACGTATTACAGTTCGTGTGAGATGTTAATATCCACGTAACTTCTTTGTAAACAAACACAAACTGGTTCTACATGTTGGTGCATAGGCCACAGGGGAAATGACCCAATTTGTGTGGACGAGGGAGTTTGTTCAATAAGGAATGGGGCGTTGGGGACTACAACGTCTTGGATGATGTGTCTTCGCTTCAGAGCAAACAGAAGAGGTTTGGAAGTACACCCAGTACTGTCTACAAGGTTCCAGTGTTGTTTATTAGCTCTTTAATGGAGCTAGCTTTGGTGGAAAAAGTACTAATGACGCATCCTAAACGGTCTTGTTACCTGATTTTCTTAAGTATTGTGGGATGTATTTACCCATGCATCCGAGCCATACCTCAAAACTGTGCAGTACTGGCGTTGAAAACATCATGATGGCCAGAACTTCCCAGAAGATGCCCAGGGAAGTGCATGAAAAATAGGCTGCCACCCATTTTGCCGATGTTATGGGCACAGAAGGGCACTGCCTAAAACCACCATTGGACTACCCGCACAGTAGTCTGAAACCATTGGGAATGGCAATGCTGATTGCCAAAAGCCACCTAGAATTGTGGGGAATTCATTTTTCTTGAATGTCAAATATGGCAAAATCATGGGCACAGAATTACTTTACTTCAGAAACACACCAATGCCATGTCCTGAACATGGACAATATACTCCATGTAATATCACTTGCTGAAATGAATCAATCTAAAAAAAAAATCCCAAGGAGGGATGCAGTAACCGCAAAATCCTGAGGGTGGCGCTGGCGGTCTAAACTCTGACAGGAGAGCTGTCTTGCAAAACTGTCTAGTGCAAAGAAAGGGGTCTCATTTCATCAAAAGTTCAAAGGGGTTGCCTGTCCTGAGAACTCTTGACACTTCAGAACTCAACACAAGAAGCCAGGAAATCACAGGGTTCTGTTAATTAAATGCAAAGTGGCTCCCTGGCCTCCTGATGTCAGCTTCCCAGAGACCACACAATGGCCCCTCTCCTCTGAAAGGAATATGTTGATTTGTACTGTTTTACTGTCAACAAAGGCCTGCCTGCCAGAAGACATGTGACTGACCCACCCAAGTCTTGGAGGCGGACTCCAACACTCTGAGGACTGAATTGAAAGTAAAATATATATTTTACAAAAACACTGATAACTCTTTGTAATCAAATGACAGAAATGTATAACTTTGAGAGACTTAATTTAAAAAATGTACCTTTAATTTAAGCCCAAACTCCAAATTGTGGGATATTCTGGGACAAAACCCTGCTGTTTGTTAATATTACAGACTCCCTGTTTCAGCTAGACAAACGAAAATGCATTGGTATGTGGGTAGATATGTGAGGAACAGTTGTATAAAATTTAATGAAGATCCAATGTTGTTTAGCACATTAAAAAGTGCTAAAAGTTGCCATTTTTGAATGCAAGCTCTTAGAAACAGCAGATTTGGGACAGAGTATACCTCATGTGATTTGTGACATGGGTATGTAATTTCAAACAACTGTAACTGTGAAATATGTATTTTGATCATATATAGATTTGGGTGCACAGATGACAGGGGAGTTTTTTCAAGAGATCATAAATGGCTGACATCACTCTGACACAACTTCGCTCCCCCAATCAGGGGAGAAATGAAAGCTGGACCAATGACAAGTGAGAGGGGCAAGTTTAGTTATGACCAACACACACACCCACTTGCAGAACATATAAATGGACCACTGAAACTTAGGTAGAGACATTGATTTCCATCTGTAGCGGGACGCTCTGCCGGAAAAATCCATACTTACCTCCATCAACCTTCAAGGAGCCAACACTTAGACTCCAAGATAAACAGAGACTACAGAACCTTAACCAAAAAGGCCACTGCCAGCAAGAGTATTTGTCAACAGGCCTGAAAATCTTTTTGCAACTGAACTCTTCAGACAGCCGGCTGACGCCGTCTGAATTTTGCCAAGAACTTTTGCAAGAACCCGGTGACAGAAATATCCAAAGAGAAGGCAGGACCCGGCCCAGAGAACCGGTGCCTAGCGGAGACCAGGCCATTGTATCCAGAGTGCTGACCCCGATGCTGTGAGCAGTTCCAGAGGCCAGGTGCTGTGAGCGGAACTCTGGAAGACCAGACTGAAGTCCGTGACCAAGTCGCTTTCCGGTTCAAAATCTCTTGTGAGTACTCAGCAAAACTCAGAACACATCTCTTAGATTAAAAATGGATTGAATTATATGATTTTAACTAAGTAGAACTGCAGCTTAGCAATTGTGTCATTCTGCCATCATTTTTAAAGCTGAAAAAGTGTTGCGTTTAAAATTTGCAAAACCAAAAACGACCTTCACTAAATCGCTCATATCTCCGCGACCGCTTGTCTTAGAGACTTGCAATAACTTTCATCTGAAAGCTTAGAATCTTAGCTTTTAATCGCACCAAGAACCACATTCCTACCCCTTATAGTTGTACCGCAATCGCGGAACACGCATTCGCGAATTTTGCTGCGATTTGCAAATTTCTTCACGTGTAAAAGTCTGCTGCTGCTTGCCTTTCATTTGCCAGAAATTCGTTTAACCTGCTAATTATCCCTGAATCATTGCTAGTGTGAGCCTGGACTAATATTAACTAGATACCACTCACCCTGAACTTCTAGAGGGAATTAAAAGCATTTAACATATTTTCACTCCATTGCCAGCACATATCAAAGCATTTTGCCTGTGTTTTCAACGTCTGTAGTCTAAGTTGCTGGGTGAACTGAATCACATTTAATTGCATTTCTGAGAACTGTGTGCTTTTCCTTCAATTTCCTTGCATTGCATAAAAGGGGGGGGTGAATTGTACAAGAAAGTGATTACATTGTTTTTGCTGAAATCCTATCAAGTTATTTTCTGTACTGCATGTCATTCCACATTGCATCCATTGGAAACCATAAAAGTATTGTTGCTATCTTATCCATTTCATGTCAACTCCTTAGTGATTATCAAGAAGTGTGCTAGTGCCAGATTCTCCGTTGTTAATCTTTATCATATCAGATTAAGTGTGATATTCAATTATTAATTTATTCTAAAGTGTGATATATATCTATTGTTTCAATTATCAATTAAACCTTTTAACTTGCAAAACAGGACTACTTCTTGGCTCAGTGGGGTCAGGAGGATTCCAAGAGAGGGGTGTTATATAGGGGTAGTCATCCAGAACGCATGAACTGGACATAAAGTTATATCAATAAGGGTTTTCATTCAGTATTAAAGACTAGGCGTTGACTTAGCTGTAGTGTTGAATTGAACCCCCTTACAGTATGTCCAGTACTTAATTTGAGCCTGGCACTGTCTCCAACTCAGTTTTGATTATGTTGTGGTGTTTATTGGGTCACTGGCAGTTAAAATAATAAACACCAATAGAATCAGAGCAAAATTCAAATGATCGTGTTTAAAGACCTTAACAAGACACAACACGTGTTACTGGATGTATATGTTGATTGGCATTTGTAAAGCACGCATCCATACATGCCAACCCTCCCAATTTAGTGGGGAGACTCCCGATTTTTCAGTTAAAAATGCCATTTTTAACTGTCTCCCGCCTACAATCATTATAACCCCAATGCAGTCTTATGGGAAAACTGCATTCTCCCGATTTGTGTTGTGAAATCTCCCTCTCTGGGGCTCCTCAATGTTGGCATGTCTGCGCATCTGTCGTAGTGAGTACATCCATAAACCACAATAAGATGGTGGGGGTTTGCATAGCTCTCAACCATTTGTGTTGCAAAGGCGGGTGAAATCACCCAATTTTGTTTTTGGCGGGTGAGACGCCCATTGGAATGAATGGGCATGCAGGAGGCTTGGCTTGGGTGAGTCCGCCCTTTACAAGGCGGGTGACACCCGCCAAAAGCGTGTGAGTTGAGAGCTATGGGTTTGCAGCTTTAACCCCATACTTGTTGACAGCATGGGGAGAAGCCATGGGTGGTGGCCACAGTAGGTGGGGAGCTGTCAATCCTGACATGTTATGGGTGTTGGAAAATATGAGCTGGCACTTTTTGTTTATTACAAACTAAGCACAATGACCCTCTGTGTGGAATGCGCGTTCAGCCCATCGTTTCAGTAGTCAGAGTGACGATCAAAAGCAACTGACCATCATTGGTGCTAGCTGGTGGGTGGTGGGGGACTGACCAGCGTTGGTGCTAGCGGGGGGAACGGATACGTGTTTTTGGAGGCTGAGCACTTCACAGTTGGGTTTAAAAAAAAAATAAAAAAAAGTGCGGCCCTTATAGGCATGTCTGTGTAGAATGGCAGCTCCATACACCAGTGGGAACTGGGAAACCACAATAAGCAACAAGAAAATGTGCTCCCACCAGGAATGACTGCATATATGTGGCTTCTTAGCAACATTCCCTTCATAATCCTATTCCACGGTTATATTTACAGCAACGCTTTTAAAACGTATACTTCACTTTTGGAGAACTAGCGCTAAATGCTAACGCACTTCAAAGAACCGGTTCATATAGCTTATTTAATCCTCTAAAAGGCATGTTCATTCAGCTTTCGGCTGCAAACCACCCCGTCTTCCTGTAGCTCTGCCACTGAATCCAAAGTAACTTCAGCGGTGCTTGGATGTAGGCCTCAATTTATCACTGCTTGCTGCCCCGAAAATGTTGCAAGGTTTTTTGAGCAAAAAGTAAAGATTCCTCATAGAGCATGAGGTACTAATGAGGCGCCACAGTGGGCCTGGGTCAGGTTTGTTTTACTGAATCTTCAGTCAAGGATTATAACCAATAATTTAATTTCCCGATTAAACCCTACCTAAATGACTTATCAAAACTCGGGCTCCTGAGAGCCCCTCCTGTACTGTATGTGCATGAAGGCTGAGGCAACCCTCCTCCACAATGGAACCCATGAGCGTTTCTCTCCTGCCCTGGCACACGAGGATCTGGGTCGCTGTTGCCTCTTTCTGCACCATGTACTGTTTCACTCGCTCTTTCCTGCTTTCGCTCCGTCCCTGCTTCCTGTAGATTTTGGAGACCACATAGCTCCTCAACTGCCGCTGTTTCCAGGGTCCCCCAAGCTTCCTACCTCTCCACGATGCAGCACTTCTTAGTACGGTTTCGGGCTGGTAAATGGGGGAAGGTTGGGGGGAGGGGCTTAGGGGGCCTGAGACCCCGCCACCCACCCGCAGCCCTGAGTGTTGTCATTCAGCCTCAGGTAGGCTGATGTGTTGTGCCAGCACAATCAGTGTCGGGATAAGCCCGTCGAGTGGTGTAAAATGGCATTGAGGTGTTCGTGGGCTTCGACCTGGAATTTCGGTTTCCTGGATGGCGCGGGCGCACCTGTATATGCTTGCTCCTGTTATTCCCCTTCCCAGTGGCACATCCTACCCGTGATCAATCTGATGCAGGATCTCCTCCGATACTACCAATCGGACTGGCAAGGATGGAAGTGGATGGGAACACTTGGCGGGAGTTTCCATGATGGTAGCCAACTGTACTGGGTTTCTGGCCACCTACTAAGTAGGACTTTGCTGCAGGGGAGGCGACCCAGGCAAAGCAGATGATCACAACAGCAGGAGTGGAAAAGGTGGTAGTGTATGTGGTCTTTGTTGCAGTAGTGCCAGTGAGGCTAGTAGCAGTACTAGTTGCAGGTGACAACTGACACAACTCCACTTGTGGGTGCTGACTGCTGGTCCATTGCCACTATATTCAGTGGCACATGTAGGAAATGCGGAGGGCATGTAGTGGGTGTCAAGTAATGCATCTTGACATTCCGATGCCTCTTGTCACTCAGTCTGTGCTTACCGCTGCACAGCCCATGCCTTGCCACCATGCTGTGGGTTTTGCAGGTATATTACTGGCACTCGTGGATGGAAGTATGGCATTTTTGCCAGTGCTACACGAGGGATACCCTGGAGCTCTTGTGTTTGCTTTGGACTGGCAGTGTTGCTCGGGAGTAGTACGCATCCACTCTCCCAGGTATGCTTTTTATCCCAGGAGTTGGAAATGTGGCGGGTTGGTCTATGCATGAGGTTACATGGTGTCCACTGAGGTTTTGATGAGTAAGGCTTTCCAGGCAGTTATGGTTTTAGTGAACATTTCAGTCCATTCTGGGGAGGTGTGGTGCCCATCTGTCCTCGGTGCGTAACTGGGGGTTGTCTGGAAGGTGCTTTCAGCTTAGGGTTATTGGGTTATGACTGATGCCTGGTTCTTCAAATGTCATCTGCTTATATACCCACATTAATAAATTGGACACAGCTAGTGGGGGGGGGGGAGGGCAGAGGGGAAGGAGGAGCGTCGAATGTCAGTGTTACTCCCCATCAGCCAGAGAGGTTCTTGCTTTGATCTCTTGCTAGTCCATATGCCGGAGATGCCGCTGATATTGATGACCGATGGGCCGGCTCACTCAGTCACAGTAACACTGGTTGAGCACTTCCTTACATTTTTGCAGGAAACGTGTGTCAAAAATGCATCGTAGTCAAAATACGTTTCTTAGTGGTGGCCTATCCTCCATTGTGGGAGTCTTGGAGACGACCTATGTATAATAGTTGGCATTAAAAAATGTTTTTTTTTTATTAAAGTTAATGAAAATGGAGCCTGTGGCTTGCATTCAGAGGTGCTTTTATCCAAGTTTGTGGTGGGTTAGTACAATTTGAAGGTATCACTGTATTGTTTGTTCCACTACTGGCTAGTGTAGTATACACTTTCCTTGGACATTTCCTGTGTCGGTGGTTATCTGGAGCTGCCACGCTGGACTATGACCTAAATTTCCGTTTATTGACCAACTTTATAGTTGGTTCCATTCATTTGGGGTATGATCATAGTCCAGCTGCAGGATGTCTCTACAGCCTTGATATTGGTCCTTGTGCCAGGTCCCGGTTTATATTAAGTGTTTCTTTTTTTCTGTCCTCCTTAGGATGAAAGGACCATTCCAAAGCTGCTAGCATGGTTGTGGTTGTTTAATTTGTATAGTGCGTTCCGAAGTAGCACAAAGTACTACTCAGTCAGTTCAATGCAGTTTTATCTTTTCAGTGTGAAATAGAGATGGGAGTAGATCCTGCCCACAGTTTCTCTGGATATTTGGAAAAACAAGCACGTAAACCATGTTTGTGTGGTCCGTCATACTGGGAGTTGTATTGTTTTAAGCACTTTAAAAATTAGTATTGGCTGTGAGTGTTTCTGAATTAAAACTCGCATCGCCAGCTGTAGAAATGGGCTTGTTTGGATGAATGTATATTTTCAGTGTTTTGTTCTGAAGAAAATGTAATCTAAAGAAGAGACTTGGCTGGCAGGCAGGACGTTCATGGAGGCAATTAGTCTGATTGTGGTATTACGTGTTTGTTTCGGGTGTGTGGTGGCCTTGATGTATTCTCAAAAGTTCCTTGGAGGTGTGGGAGCAGTTAATCTAATATACTGGGTACCCTCCTCCTCCTGCTGCTGGCTTTGTTGGGGACGGGGGTGGAGAGGGGTTTGGTTACACCTGAGCCTGCTGAGGGAGACACCAGAGCCAGGAATTTGCTGTATGCTGAGTGACACAAGAGTTTGACAAAATAATCTTCCTCGGAGACCTAGTGGGTGTTGCCCTTGAATGTAATGAGTTGGTAAATGAGCAACAGGAATGATATTGGAGGGAAGGTGGTAAAATGATGTATGTCAGGCTAGCTAGGCCAAACGCAGTCCAGGGCAACTCTCAATTGCCCACATGCAGAGGCTGGCTCGTCTGGACTGGCATTGGGGCCTTCCTGCTCTATGTATTCAAGCAGTGCTGGCGTGTGTACTCGCTCACTCTTCCAACTAGGAGGAACTACAGGCACTCCATGGCGATGGCTTTTGGCCTGTGGCTCCTCTCAAAGCCTGGGGTAGGGACGCCTGGAAGTTCTTCAGTCCGGCTTTAAGATGATGGAATGGTGGTGTGGGAGGTTGGATTCCCCTTTGTGTGAGGCTGGGTAGTTAATCTGCCTAATGCAGCCTCTTGCCTACCCTTCTCAAACTGGACTGCAGTGCCCTCTTCCTGTTTATAGAGGGCAGCAGGGTTATGTTGGGGTTCAGAAGGGTTGTGGTTTGCTTTTATAGGTCTACAATAGGCAAAGTCACCCTTAATGTGCATTTTTTGGGCGTGGCTGTCGTATGTTGCCTTCTTGCTGCTTCACACACTTCCTTGTACAAAGTGACAGCATTGCAAATACAACCTAAGACATGGCATAAAGTAACGCGACCTACCGAGATGTATCCTAGCATACCCGTATAACAACCGCTGTTCTGTTACAAAATGTCAAGTGGCCTTCAGTGATGAAATAGACATTAGGAAACATTTTAAATTCAAGCACACGAATGGGGAAAAGTCCCAGATGTATGTAACGCCTCAATCTGGCTGGCTGAAGGTGTACATAAAATAGGGGTCTAATTGCCTCCCTCTTCGAATTTGACTGCGAACCAGTGGGAGTGCATTGAATGCTTCAAAACTCACAACTTCACCCAAAATGGACGTCCAGACCTGGGTACTTGGGCAGCAGCAATACTAAATGAGGAATTGGGCTTCATCCAGATGAGTAATTACTTCACGAAGCCCTTCAAAGCCCAAGCAGGATTGCATTAAAACGTGGAAGCCCACATTACTTTTCATTAACAACCAATTCGTTTTTTTTTTCTCCCAGCACAATAAGTGCGTTAGTCAATCTAAAATTATTTCCTTCAGGGATTTCCAGGGCAGGCCTTGCAAATGATTTAAACATCCCACGAGACCTGCAGGGTCAGTTCATTCGTTTTACATACTATACCTAAGAGAAATGCACTTGCCCCAAGGTTACTGGTGACACAATATTTACCAGTGCTTTTTGCAAAATGGTGTCTGTCGCTATAAGCAAACTTCCTATTTGGTGCAATCGCATGTACAGTTCCACTTGTACTTGCCATTTTGTTTGCAGTAAATGAAAAACTTACATCCCCATACTCACAAACAAGGTCCAGTATCATGCAAATGTTACTCGCCCTTCATAAAAACTACTAGCCAATGATGGAGGGCTAGTAGATTTTGCAAGCCCCGCAGTGACCGTCATGGGGAGCAGTGAGCGATCTTTCCTTTCCTTGACTAACTATGTAATGTGACCAGGGCTGTTTTTTGCTAGGATTGCTGGGTGTACCTGCTGTGACCCCTTCAATGTCGTGCGGTGCTTGTTTCCATTTATCCTACCGCCAAAAGATAATTGTGTAATGAGCCTGGCACGAGTCTTTCCATAGCAGGCACAGAGATTAAATCTCTTGTGCACAGTCTTGGTCTTGTGGAAACAGTGAAGAACTGACTGTGCATTAAGATAAATTGTGCCTCTTGGATAGACCAGTCTCTTTTTGTGCAGTCTGTGTCGGGCACGTTTTAACTTGTTACCCCCATATATCTTTTTGTGCTGCAGATTAACCGTGTTTTTTTTTTTAAATGCAGCCTATTTTATGTTAAAAATTGAATTAACCCATGGAAAGGCTCGGATTGCTTTCCAGACGAGCACCCCCTACAACTGGGGATTGGCACCAGTAAATGCGATTGATGCTGCCTGCAACTTGCAGGCCTAAAGCAATCCTTCTTGATCGGGGACCACTGGCCGCCCATGGCACCCCCAGCTCTTGTTCCTGGTTCAGCATACTTTTTCAAATTCTGATTAGTGTCCAGTATATTATTTGTATGATATGTGGAACATGAGCAAACCACCTTAAACCGGATACGACCTTAAGGCTCAGCAGAATGGGAGGAAGGAAGAGGAGCGGCTACTGAGCCCCGGATCTACAGATTCATGTAGAATAAAGTTGGGCAAACCATTCATGGCTCGTTCTCGTTTGTGGGCCCAAGTATCCGTGGGAGATCTGCTGTCTTGTGTAGACATGTATTTGCAACATGCGTGCTATAGCAGGGCAAGCATTTCAACTTTGACAAACGTGACCACGCTTTCCCCTGCAACAGTACATCTCCTGGGCAGAGACCAAATGGCTTCTGTGGGCTTAAAACACCACTTTGTCTGTTAACGCGTCCTTTTATGGAAATCTGTTCAAAGCCTTTATTCCCCGAAGGGGGCCCTGATATACTGGCATTGGCCCAGGACTCGTAACGCAATTTGAAGCAGATTTCTTCTCTGTGAGCTCATGTGAAAATGCTCCCTTGTTTGCCCTTTAGCGCAAATGTCACTTTTCATGAGTGAACCTAAAGTTGGCGAGTGGGACTGCAGGCGTTCTGTGGCCTAGTGTTTTGGATGTCGCCTATGCATGCACAGTTGTCCAATTGATATACTCCTAGGCCGCAGGACTCTGGGGTAGAATATATTTATTTTTAGGATTGACGGGGGCGGTGGCGGTTACAGTCTACAGTAGACACCTATGCTACCTCCTATTGTACGCTGTAAGGATGTTGGAGGTCGCAGAGGAACGAGGCCGAGCGTTGAGCTACTTTATAAAGGTCCGGCAATTCCAATAGCCTTGTTGCGTGAAGTGGGGGATATTGTATTCCTTTACATGCCGATACGTCATCCCCTTTATTACCCCGATTATAGTGCTATCCAGTTGCTGACCTTTTATGCTGCATTTAGAATCGGTTTGGATTGAGAAAGAATGCACATGCATTTTCTTGCTCTCATGTTCCGCTCCAGCAGAGCGCTTTCATTTACCGTTCCTGATCAGGTAATGGCTGTAAAGGGTCTCGGAGCGCGATTTTACAAGGACTTTGAAGATTTGCCTCACAGGCGTCAGTGGGGCTGAAATTCTGCTGTGTCGGCTCAGGCAGCAGGCATTGTGATGTCACAACTGAAGCATAATGGCGGATTCCAGAGCAGTAGTCGTGCACTCTTCTTGTTGCAGGTCAGTAGTGATGGCATAACTAGCCTGTAAAGAGGTACAGGCTTTTACTATGGTTATCGCAGGCGGCCATGTATTTTGTCTATAAATCGGACCCTAGGGCTCCATTTTAAACTCTGCAAAAGTGTGTTGGTTAAGGAATGTAACGACCAATGACTTCACGCTGTGCTAGTGCAGATGCAGCTTATTTATTTTTACGTCTGGCTGCGCCCGGAAAACCATGTCTACGCCCCTGCTCAGTTGTCGAAGTGTGCGGAAAGAAGTAGTGGAAATGTTCCCTGCTAGCCTGCAGGGACCTCATTTAGGGGCTGTAAGGGGTCGCAACTGCTACTCCTGAGGTGTCCCTTTCTGCCCCTGGGGTCTCCCTTCCTACCCCTAAATTATATATACATTTTTTTATTTTTTTTTAAATTTAAGCTCTTGGGCTGTGACCAGCAGCACGTGGCTCTTTGTTTGTGAAGTGGCTGGTTTTCTGATAGCTATAGCTGGCAAGATAGCTCAGTGGGAAGAGCGTGCGCTGCTGCAAATTGCGTGTGGTGTGCAGGTTTGGCTCCAGGCAAGGTCCACTCAGCCTTTCATCCTGCTGAGGTTGATAAATGAGTACCAACACAGTTTGGGTGATATGTATGTATATTTATTCTATATGAAGCACTTGGGCATAAGCGCTATACAATAACGCACAAGTATCGTTTGTCCTTGGACGTCTGTTAGGCAGAATCGTATGCAGTACCCTTTGGGAACACCACACACAATTAAGACTACAAATGACAGTACCATTTCACCTTTGGTACAAGCCTGTACTACAGTTAAAATGGTAGCAGTAGTGGAGCAGCCAGACTTAGCCCAAGAGCAAGTGAGCAGTATCAAATAGTTATAAAAAGGACAGCAATAACTATGATTCAGGCAAATACTGACTCAAGGTTTTCACGTAAAGGAATTTTCCTTTATTTCACTCTTCAGTTGTATAACAGTACACTATTATAAGCAGTCTAAAAAGCACACTCTTAATACACCACACCACTTCCCTTACATGCCAAACAAGTTAAGCTCACAAAATGAAATGGGAGCAAAATGGCACTCCAACAATTTAAAAGGGAGGGAAAGACAAAGTTAATAGAAATTAAATCACACCAACAGGTAAGTACTCCGGCAATTGAACAAAAACTACAGAGGGAGAGAATCGGGTAGAAAAGGCTTAGGGCCAAAGTCAATGGGTCAAGTCTTTTGCTCAAGATCACAGTTCAGGGTAGTTCGCAGTAAAGTTTGTGGCACGGTTTCCGGACGAAGTTGGTTGATACAAAAGTTAGTTCAAAGAGAAGAGGACAAGCCCTCGGAATGGGGAAAGATTTCAAACACTTTAACTGCAGTTGAACGAAACGGACAACCAGATTTGCACAGTACCTTTACATCGGAGAGGGAACTGTAGCTGAGGCGGCGTTCCTGGTAGTTCCTAAAGGATCACGGTTCCTGAAGCGACTGTCAGTCTGACGAGAAGTAGGAAGACAGGAGGGTCCTGCACTACCCAGGGAAGAAACCAGCAGCAGAGCAAAGCAACGAATAAAAGGTGCTCTCCTTAAGACCCAAGCAGAGTCTGACCTACCTGGCTATCCGGCCCAGTGTAGCTCTGTACAGCGATTCGACCAGAGGATCCTAGCTTGCAGTTTTGGCAAACTGGTTGGTCCCACCAGCTCAAAGGAAAGTTTCCTGGAGGATTGTCTGTCATCCGATTCTGAAGATTCGGACCTGCAGCAGGGCTTCACCTAGCGGTTTAGTCGTGTAGGGGTCCTCTTCTGCCAGTTCCTAGTTGGTTCTTTCGTTCCAGTGGTGATTCTGCCTTTCCAGTGCCAGAGACCTACTTTTTATGCAGTTTTCCCCCATTCATACAGCCTGGCTGTCAATCGCACAGCAGTGTGGCTGTCCTGGCAAGGACAGTCACCTCAGCCAATCAAACGGAATGCGACTTGGGTTACCAAGGGAACCCATGGCAGGGGTCCGAAGATCCCTCCCACACATCCTGCCTACCTAGAATTTCAGGCATCTTTAAGCCTGCGAAAAGACAGCGAACAAAGGAGTCATCCCCGGTTTGGTGCGCAGAGAAACATGAGACTTTAGCAAAAAGAAATGGCGAATAAACCCAGCCGGAGCCAAAAATAAAATGTATTTGATCAAGCGGGTTTATGTTCAAGGCTAATATAATGGCCCAAAACAATACCACATTTTATATAAGATAATCGCAGAAGAAAAGTTGGGGCAGATACCACTGCCACCAGCCAATTTTTAATGTAAAGGGAGCGAAACAATGCTCCAAAAGACGCAGACAAAAAGGGATGAGTTAACCATTTCCAATACTCCATGTAAGATGGGGTGTACTGGGTCTGTGGTTTAAAGTGACTAAAGTTAATGGCAACTTTATCCTTTTCTGGGGGACAGTAGTCAGCCCCAGAAAATGGAGTTGATGGGAAGGTCTCAAAGCCAACCCTGTGCACTGCAATGAAGGTGCTGTGGCCATGGAGTAAATGAGGCTCCAGTGCTCAAGATCACACAAAGTGAAAACCCACAGCAAAACGCAAGTGGAAAAAAGGCTCACTCTTACCAGGTGAGGAAAATAAATCCTAGAAATCCAGCAAAGCTGCTGAGGGACTTGGGGAGAATTCTCATAAATGGCTGATTTCCCTTAACACTCTGCCTGCATTCAAAGTAATTTGGTTAATGGGCCTATATGTGCTTATATTAACGATGCATATGGTGATCCATTCTTGTGAAATGTGTATCACTTTACAGTGATACCATAACCATATTTTTCATAGTGTACTTAGAAACAATGCTGTGTGATGCCACTTACTGTTTTGTTAAGGGGTGAAAGGCTGTGTTCTTCCCATGATGTCCCTTCCTGTGATGTCATCAGAGGTCACGCGTCGGGTGTCACTTCTGCTACCCCAGGCATTTTGGTGAAATGACGTCCCTGCTGGCCTGCCCCCAAGAAACCATACCCCTAAGCAAACCAAATTGCTCTGTAAGGGAACGTGCAGTGCAAGTTTAAACTGCTTTACACTTTGCAAGTAGAGAAACTGTAAAACTTTATCAAAAGAAAAGAGGAGCAATGCTCCCGCACACTCCGACCATTGGCACTGCATTACTATATACCCTGCCTCACGTCTAGCTGCCTGGTGGCAAAGCCTTGTACGTGTAGGGCAGAGCATTGCAACCAGTCCCTTGTGCTTCATTACGTTCCACTTCGGGGTGCCCGTGGGTTAGTGCACCACACTGCTGTCTACTGTGCCAGCGTAAGGCTCCTACGAAAGCCTACTGCCTTGCTACATCTTGAGCGCCATTTTATTTCGCAACCAGGTGGCCGTGGAATGTGCATTACGTTGCTATACATTGTCCATTATTAGGACTCGCACGTTTGCCGGGGACAAAGCAAGAAACGGACCTACTTACAAAAGGTAGCGTTAACCTAAGGGGGCAAGGGCTTCAAGCAGAGCACTGCCATCACTGGACGCGAAATTAACAAATGCAAATGTAAGTACATACTATTTTAAGAAGAAAAATAAATGTCGCAGAGAATTGAATCGGTGCAGTGATGTTTTTATGAGATGTAAATTGGAAAATAAATATGGCACTAAATGGGGATATGGAGGACAAACCGTTTACGAATTTTGACCACCTCTGTCAAATAGGTTTGAGGTGGCTGAATCTAAAATTCGCTCAAGCAGAATACAAACCTGTACATGGTCACACAACAAGCACACGTGTCCGCTTTACCGCTGCTTCGCAGGTAATGCGTACACACTCGGCCAGTTTAGTCGTGTCACATAATCCCATGTGCAATTGTGGCAATCCTACCAAATCAACTTCCAGCAGTCACTTCCTAACCAGATAATCCCTAGATTTATTAAAAAAAGAAAGTGAACGATTACATTTATCTTGCTTATACATTTTAAAAAAAAAAAACTGGACAAAATCATTGTTCAAGGTTGCACTCTATAAACCAGCAAACGTTGGGAACGTCAACGCGAAGATTTGACCTACTATGACCTCCTCACTAAGCAGAACACAACGGTTATAACGTGAATGTACCCTGATAATACAGCACGTACACGGTGGTCTTCGAACACGCACACCGACACAATAATTGACAAACGTACAATACTATCTAACATTCAGTTGAAATGAGTACGACTTTACAACTTGTATTATTAGACCGCAATACGTACAGGTACACTATTTCAACACATACCCACAATTAAGCTCACAACACGCTAAATTGCCAGGACAAGGTAATCCCAAGGACGGGATGGCTCGTCCTGGCACTTCAGGGGTTAATGGAGTAGAAAATGTTGGTGAAATACTGAAATCACCAAAAAAGGCCTTGGCACTGGGGAGGGGGAGGACCCATGGCAGTTAAAAGGTTAAGCTCTGCAGGACACCTCGCACTAAACACAAACATGCGATCGCACTAGAACGCCGATATACGAACTAACCACAACATTCACATATGGGTTATGGTTCCAGCAGTGATGGTTCTATTGTATGCTGTGTTTAGTGTGTTGGTGGAGTCTGGGTAGCAGACGGTGCGGAATAAAGGGGTGGATGTACGTGTCCCAATCCCTTGCTCAGGCAAGGGCTTTAACGATAAAAAAATGAAGACTTTTTTTTTTTTTATTTTAAATCCCGCAGGGTTTTACACCATGGTCCACAGGTTGCTAGGCAATCGCATTGCGATACAACAAGTGCCCACCCCCCTGCCGCGACACGTTATTTTCTGGGGTTTTGTGTTGCACAGAACCAAATTGTATGGCGCTTTTCAAACACTGAGCTGCGGGAGGCATACCGTCTTTTTTTTTTTTTTTTTTCCACCTACATCAGTGAGGCCTCGTTGAAATTGTTCACCTGCTTCCCAGTGCACTCTCTATGCCCCCCCTCCCTAGAAGTGCACTCTAATGGATTTTGTGCCAATGGAATTCGCTTTCTTTTGGACATCTGATAATTAATGGAGCAAATGGTTAACCATATGACCGTGGAGGGCACTTCTGCGAGCACCGTGATATGAGTACTGTATGCTACAGTCCAGTGCTCTTGCTTATCGACCACTAGATCTAAATGTAATATATGTCGGTGCAATATACTGCTGGAATCTACTCTTCTTACAGCCCTCCATCATTGGGGCCCAATGGAGCGCGGTGTGTGACTGTGCATGAAATATAAACCATGCAAGGTGCTTTCGCATGCACACGCGAATATGGAACACGACATGCCACACATTTGTCTAGTCCTTCTAGGTGGGCTAGCCTTGACATAGATGTTCCTAGGTGGTGAATGGGCGGGTTGTGCGAGCACGAGGAGTGGTTTCTTAACGGTTTGTATTGTCTGCTCCCAGGGTGGCGGGAGGCCAGGGTGTCTGGTGGTGAACAGGCAATCGGGAGGCGAGCTTGGCTTCTGCCAGGCAGTTTGCCCTGGGAGGTCCTGACTTATAATGGCCGTGTGTTCACGTGACTTAACGAATAACACTGGAGTCTGTGGGGGAGGGGGTCGAGTGGCGGTCTGAATGGGAAGACAAACTGCTGGTGCGGGGAGATCACAAAATGAGGGTTACGCGGGAACACGTTTTTTCCTTCAGCCTCTATGGAAAGTGCAATGCTATTTTATTCTTTTTGTGGATTGAAGTTGGCTACATTTGGCATTGGGGTTTTGATTTTGGCAGGCCAGTGGCGTCCAAATTGAGCGAAATTTCGGGGCTGATGGAAGGAAGCATTTTTTTTGTTGCATTTTCATAGTTGGTTTTATTACAACCATAATTCTATATATGGTTATGTGTAGTTTTTTCAAAGTAAATTATTCTGTGGTAATTTACTTTGCTGAAATGACCTCATTGCATTTTTGACCCTGCATCCCTCCATTTGCACGTATACTTAGTAATTTCAGCAAACTTTTATCGCGATGAAATGGTGCACGTTTTATACTGTTGCGACAGTGTAGAAGTATGCTATGGTGCCTCTAATAGTAACCAGGTCATTCAAATTATACATCCAATCTTATTACTCTAACCTACTTCACATTTGCTTTAAATATTCAAATGAATGTTTTGAAGTTGTGGGGCAATGTTTGTAAGTTTGTTTTGTACTAGAACATGTATATATTCAGAAAATAGTTGTGTACTTGACTGGATTTCGTTTGATACTTTGGAATTTTGTCATCTAGCGAGGAATACAAGGCAGTAGTTTAAAGATCGGATGCCTGATATTTAAATGACTTGGCTTCCACATACCTGGTAGACTGCTGTTGCTGGGGTCTGGAAAAGATCTGGTGCTACAGTAATGTCGGGACTCTGAGCTAGCTAGCCTTTGGTTGTAGCCCCTGAACTTTTACCTGGTGCTAGAACCAAAAGATCCGGGCTCTAGCCCCCTAAGCCGCCCCCCCCCAGCAATGTCTACACTGGCAAAGAAGTTAAACTGTTAACAGCCAACACAGTCCCTTAGATCAGAAGACACTTTTCTGGACTTTCACTCATCCTGCTGTGTCTCTAGAGGATACTGCAGATTTTCGGTTTTTGGACCCAAATCATGGAACAGTTTGCCAATAGAGATCAAGAAAGTGGAGTGGAGTCCTTGTTCCTGTTGGCCATTATTTTGTGGTGCTTCCCTCCGATCCCCTTCATGCCCAGCGCCTCCTGTATGCATTGTAGGAAAGGTTCTAGATATATTGCGTAAAGCAAAGGAGAGAACGGGCATCCCTGTTTGGTACGCCCCCTCTCTAAGCAAATCGGCCTGACAATTGTCCATTAATTGACAGCTGGAAAGTTTGGGTTTGGTAGTTTGCCTGTATCTTTTGCAGAAACTTCTCGCCAAACCCCATTTTCTGCATTGTTTGGAAGAGAAAGGGCTACTGTACCCAATCGAACGCTTTTTCGGCTTTTAGTGTGAAGTACCACTGGGATCACTCGCCTTTTCACTTTCTCAATTAAGTGACGGACCCTTCTTAAATTATCTTTTTTATTTTTTTCATTTTTTTAAAAAATTTTTTTTTCTTCATGTGGCTAGTATCTTAGTGTAACTGCGCCAGATCTTGATCTGGCTTCGGAAATGCTACCAATTTAGCCTCAACCATTGAGGTAGTAATCTGCCCACTTGTACAAACTAGTCATTTGAGGGGCCCAAATTTGCCAATACTAATTGTAGAATGTAGCTGTAAAGCCATCTGGTCCTGGGGCCTTTTCGATGGTAGTTTTGTTTTTATGGCTGCCATAACTTCCTCCTCTGTAATATCCTCCAAGCTCTTCCCCCATCTATTCTCGATGGCTTCAGAAGAGAGATTCCATGTATTCCTTGAACCTTCCTGTAGCTTATTGGAGGAATATAACGCACCATAGAATTTTTTTTAAATTTATTTTATTTTTTCTGTTTGCAAAGCACCTTATACCTTCTGTGTTGGTAACTTCTTCCCCTTCCTCTTTCTTAATCTTCAAATCGTTTGGGTGGCCATCGTCTGTCTTAACTGACGTGCTAATAACCTACCTGCTATATTACCTTTAATATAATAATGTTTAATTTTAAGTAGGGTTCTCTGCTTTTTTCACCCTTAATAGTTCTAGCTGCCCTCGGATTATGTTTGTTTTCTTTGTTTCCCTCGTAGGATAGTTGCCCAGTTTTGGCATTATTCTTGAATTGAGTCTCTAAATCATCCTCCAGTCGCCTACTCATCTTTTCCCTCAAGGCCTTGCAGTCAATCGATTTCACCCCTGACTACTGCTTTGAAGGCATCCCACCAAATTCCTGAAGATGTATCTGCCATAACATTTTCTCTAAAGTAGCCTTGAATTCACTCTATTTCTCCTGCGGAAACAGTATCCGCAAGGATCCATTCCGGCAGAACCCAATTCCACAAACTCCAGTCACGGGGGTGCCATGGTCCATATTGCCTCTAGGGGTGCATGATCCGATAGTGCTCGATACCAGAGAGACTTCTTGAGTTTGAGTAGTCTAGCAGATATCCAAATAAAATCTATTCGTGACTGACTTCTGTGTATATGCAAATAAAACGTAAACCCCGGATCCCTTCCCTTGTTGGCTCACCAAATATACATTAGCCCTAATTGTGTAAACTTGTCTTTGAGCCGTTGTGATGGTGTACCCCGCGACGTAGATCCCACTCAATTGGTATCAATTTCAGCATCCCATATTCAATTCCTCTGTCAATATAGTATGACACTCTGCCATATTTTCAAATACCTCCATGGTTGCTTGTCCTGAGTTTGGTGCATATACTGTCGCCGCCGTAACCTCTTAATGCAGAATTTCACAAATAAGTACCTCCCCGGTTTATCCTTCACTACGTTCAGGATAACTAGGTCAGGATCATTCTAAATGCGATCAGGACCCTTTTTTTTTTTCTCATTCGCTTTAGCCTGGAAAATCTGATACCCATATGATCAAATTCTTGATTCGTCTTTTCTACATATATGGATTTCTCGAAGAGCGGGAGTCTGGTTTCTCTTGCCTCAAGAATGATCCTAATTTACAGCTCTTTGCTGGCGAGTTTAGCCCCAAATATTGTATGGAAGTATTTTAATGCTCATGATAGAAACGTAGTTCAACCCTTCGTATTACTTTCCATTGGGCCTTTACCCCTAGCATCCTTATGAGTCCCACGGGGTGTACATGGGCCGTCAGTATTTTAAAATGAGATGATTGTATCCTACAAATGAGAACCCCCAAAGCTCGTTTTTGTTTGCCCGCTGCCCTTTGCCGAGCTGTCTGTTATCCTGCTGATCAACCCCCTCGTACTTCCATTGGTGCCACCCACTCCTCCAACCCCCAGGCTGGTGCATGGGTCCTATTGACAACTTCGGGGAAACCCTGTCCATGTGCCGAAAAACTACAGGGGAACTGCAGAGAGGTATACTAGCCCTCTCCATGATATCCCAATCCGATTCCACCTACTTCATCTCCCAATCTCATCCCAGCCCTCCATCTCAGTGCTATTCTCCCACCACCTTATTTACCACAAACCTGATAAATCCCTTGGTGTACTTGATTTGTCGGATTTCCAACCCCCCTGCACGGCTTCACCCCTCAGTGTGGCATGTCCTTTGATTTGGCCCATCCTCTTGAAGCACAGGCCTTCCTGTTGTCCCACTTTGCCATCAACCATTGTAGTCTTTTGTTGGGAGGTTCCTCCTCCCGCATCCGATGTCCCAGTCAGGTCTCCTCTGCCTTCTGGTGCACATCCAGTCCTTCCACACGTTACCCGGACCTGACTACCCTTCCAGGAGAATAGCAAGCCAAAAGGGAATGCCCCCTATAACAAGATTTCTGGTTAAGAATGCTATTAACCGGATTCAACTGTCTCCTTTTGATTAGGGTAGAAAAAGCCATGTCTCGATAAATCTGAACTTCTTATCCCTTCTTATCCATTGATGGTTAAGGACGTGCCTGTCTGAGCTGCCCTAAGGACTTCTTCTTTCTGCCCATATGAAGTGAAAGCTGCCAGCACAGCCTCTGGTCGGGTCCCCGGTTATTGAGGGCCCACTCAATGTGTTCTATCCAAAAGGTATCGTCCAGAGGGATCTCCAGAAGCGGATCTGCACAAAGAGTTTGTATTGAGTGCTTGAGGATCTCTGATATCTTCTGGAACCTTCTTAACGCGCATAGTAAATCTCCTTGACCTATTCTCGCACTGAATTTCTAGGTTGTGCATCGTCCGTACTAGCTGCTCCATGGTTTCCAATTTTTGATTCTTCTGCCCGTTCCGTTCTTGTATAGCTCATTCAGTATTATCCACTCGCCTTCCCGGCTTAGAGATTTCCCATTTTAATTTCTAGAACTGCACTTTTATGTCCGATCTTACTGCAACAATCTGTTCTTGAAAGGGTTCCTGAAAAGTTTCCTTTAAGCGTTGGTGCTCAGCCATACATTGCATTAGATTATCTTTAGATCGCCATCGGGTCTCCTTGATCTTTGGTGGTTGTGTGGTGACTGCAGTGTTTGGGAGTGGTTCAAACGGGCGTGTCTCTTGCCGCGGGTTGCAAGCACCCTGATTGTCCCCACTGCCCTTTTTGTATTCACTTTGTGGGGTGCAGGTGTGCCTTTAGTGTGTCCTTTCCCTTTAGCATTCGACATGTGCTTCTTTAGGAGTATTCCCACCCATCTGCCCAACTCTTTGCTGGGGTTGGCTCGGGTCCTAGGGTTTTCTACCCCACTTAGTCCGATGACATGCAATGTCATCTGGATGTGTGCCCAGTGTCCATGCCGTCCCGCAAATTCCCCACCAACCAGGGGGCTGGGGATACCAGTGACCTTCTGACCATGATCTTTCAGTCCTGTGGGTTCCACATTTAGCTCTATAGTACACAGGCCTCCAAAACATTCTTGGTAGCCTGTGACCCTTTTATCGCCAGAGGCCTTGTCTCCAAGATTGCTTCCTCAGCCTGTCTCTTGTGAAAATTGCCTTGCCCCTTGGTCGGAGGTTTTGCAGTTTGATTGGAGGAGTGGGACACTATGAAGCTTGTATGCCTCCAGGACTTCCTCTGTTCCTTTAGTCTGTGCCTTATGATTTGCCTCTTCTGCGTTCTGCTCCAGCTTACCCCCCCGCCCCCCTTCACTGACTGACATTGGTTTTGGAGTCAGTTTAAATTAAAATTATCCAGACTGGTGAAGAATAAGCTCCTCCTCCAGATGATCCATAGATGTGGCCAATGTTATGTTGTATGCAAAATTCAATTTTCGTTGGGGCCTGAGACGAGCTACATGCACCACGTCCCCTCTGCACCCCCCCCTTTGCAGTTGGCCATCTTGGGATCTGCATCTTTGTATTTTTTTAATGAACTGTAATTACATTTGTATTTTTGCCCCATTTCAGGGAGGCGTCTAATGACTGGTCATTGATGTCGAATGTCATTTCAAATGTGTTCCAAGTTCTTCACTTGCATTAACAATGCAAGTAAACCGAAATGAGTATTTTTGGTCACGCACAGTAGTGTTACTTTCATGTCGTGGTCATTTTGTAAAACCAACTCTTTGGCTGATCTTTTGACTGTATATGTTATGCTATTTAGGTTGTGCCAAGTTGAATATTCCCATGACCTCTTTTTCCATAATGTGGTGGGGTTTGGTCTTGTGCCACCAGATAGTGAAATCAAATCCTTGCAAACAATTTGAGATTTTATTGGCGAGATGTAGAGGGATCTATTTGTGTGCATGTATGCATTTTCTCCGCAGTGCATTAGTTAGTTATTTTTGGATTTTCATTTCACTGTCCAATATTACAAATGGTTCTGTCTCCACTTTATTCGATTACGCCGCATTACGTACAAATTGAATCTGCAGTCTGATTTGTGCTATCCACCTATCAGGCCTTTGTGGATTTGTCCATGCCTGTGTAAGTGCTAGAATATCTGAATGTTTTTAGTTGTTACTGGTTTTAGGTCCTACTGCCCATTCTGGTATAGTGGAGTACAGTACAGGCATTTATATAGTGCAATGTTGTGCAGGGCCGTATTTGCACCAAAGATGCGTCAGAAGCAGTGCCATCTGGCACAGAGCCACGACACATGAAGTTGTGCTGCTTTGATGGCGCCACGAACGGCAAGTGGGTCTGGCAGCACAAATGAGGGAGGCTCTGCATTCATAATGTCTGTGCCAAGATGGAAATTGATACGTCTTGTATTTGCCAGGGAAGGCATGGCATCCTGATGTTTAGGAGAATAAAGGCAGACTAAGGGAGGCCAGGCCATCTCTGAAAGATGGGGCAGCTATTGTGTACATGGTTCTATTTAAAGGTGATGTGCAGCTTGATGGGAAGCTGTGCATTGAACGTAGAAGGGAAGAGACTTTCACGCGTTGCACTAGTTCTTAACCTGGATGCAGCATTCTGCAGTGTTTGCTGCTATCCGTAGAGCTACGAAGGATCCAAATGAATTCCGGAAGTGAGGTAATGCAGATGAGACGCTTGAAGAGGCAACTTGGTTATGTAAGTCTATGTCAAGAACATACAATGCTAAGTGTCGGATTTCCATAGACCCTAAGGAGCGATGGCGCACTATTGTCTAACAAAGGTTGCACAAAAAGGGCATTGGAAAGGGAGCAGAGCCTATACCAAGTGTCCAACAAGATGTCTGTGCAATCCCAGACGAGAACCAGCGTCTTGAGCTTCAGCCAGTTGTTTCCCAAGGCATCCATGTAATCCTTAAAGTGGACACGTTTGTCACCCAGATCCTGGTCAGTTTTCAGACGGATCTGTTCCGAATGTAAGTTGGGGAAATGTGCAGCGTCCCTGGAGGAGGGAGTCAGTGTGAGGATGCTGCTGCCAAGTCTTGCTTACAGCAGATGTCGAAACGTTTGTCGGCAGCTTCCAAGGTTGAAGCCTTACTCAACGACCCATTTGTCACATCCTGATGTACCTGACTGCCTCCTAGAATCCTGTCTGTACATTCTCTAGTAGTCCAATAATTATGCTTAACCTAGGCCTCTTAATGACTGTTCAACATGGAGCAGCCAGACTCGTGACAAGCTCAAACACAGTTTCGGGTTCAAAACCCAGCGATTGCTCACTGTTCTTTCTGCACCTCTGCAGAAGAATAAACAATCGAGAAATGTATCCCATATGCACTTGTTAGAATTCATTGATTCGCAATGGGGCTAGCGGTCCCTCATGTGAACAGGAAATGCAAAGACTGGTTCTGTCATTCGTGGCCATCAACCTGTGAGGATCCGTACTCTACTGGAAGACGCCCTGGCCTTCAGTATAACCCTGAACCTTGCAGCTCACCAGGCTACAAAGGACATTGAGGAAATGCATGGTCCTAAGGTTGGAACCCATCGGGTCAGAGTAGCACACCCTTTACAATTTACATAGTAAGTAAAGCAGGTGGCCAACATCTGGGGGGGAAGGGGGGCGAAATCCATATGGATGCGAAAAACCCCAGAGTCGTCTACATGAACCTCCTTGAAACATACCATCAAAGATTTTCCAGCCTCCACGCAACACTTTAAAATGTGAAAAGGTTTCTGTCCACTAAGCTTTGCTTTCCCCTGCCTCTTTCTTTAAGCGCCATGAAAAGGGGCACAACATTGGCAGTTGACCCTCTATTAATTACGGGCTTGTACAGCACGGAGTGCAACACTACTGCACTTCAGCTGTTCAATGTCGGACGCTGAGTCGTCATTGCAAGGCAAAAACCAGTCCCAAAAGACTTCAACTCCTAGGAGTCAGGCGGAAAAGTCAGACAAAATTAGGTTAAAACTAGGCTTCTTGAGCAGGGAGACCAGCATGGTGCTCTGAGGAGGCTTTACCAAGAGCTACTGTTTCTACCAACTTTATATAATAAATATGTAAAGTAAAAACGCACGTAAAACAATGTTCAACGAAAACACCATATTAACCACCATTAAAATAAAAAAAATGCAATTTATGGCTTCAACAATACTGACTTGGTTTTATAGTTTGCGCGTTATAGTTTAAGCAAAAACAAAGGTGATGAATGGCAGGTTTAGAATGAATCTTAACCACTGGCATTGCTCTGGGCAACCCTCCAGACCATCGTTCTTTACCTGCCAAGCCATTACAGAAGGGGAAAGGCCATATGCAAATCAGGCTTGGTCCCACCCCAAAAGGGGCAGCCCAGCCCGAACTGCTAGGTCACATCCCTTAGGCAAGAGACCACAAGTATCCCCAAATGTTAAACCATAATAACATTCCAATTCCCAACTTCAGCACAGTAGCTTTTTTCATAGTTAACAGTACAATAGCATCTGAATATCTTTATGGTTCATTTGGGCTTTTGTTTTGGGAACCAACTTAACATAAATTAAATAATTAAAACAAACTAAAGGTGTCATTATCAGTCTAGGGTGCTACTGTTTTCCTCATACTGGGAGAACAGTGGTAGGTGCAGGTCACTTGTGATGCCTTGGAGTTCTTGGTGGTGGATGAATAATGGTAACTTTGAGAATCATACCTGGTGCTTTTGTCTTAATTTTGAGCTGCAACCATAATAAGGTTTGCATTATTTTTTACTTTTCTGTGGTCAGTTTTCTTTACTGACATTTCAACATGATTGTACTTCAGTTTACCACGGTGCACAAAAGATGCAAGAGATGGCATACATATTATGCTCAAGGGAACACTGTGCGAGGCATGGCGTTGGTCCGTGTGCCAGGCACCATGAAGAGACCCAGAGTACCCACTGGGGGGTGTGTTATGGTCGTTGGTTGAGGAGACGCATGTCTGCATTATGGGTACCCCTTCTTAGCTGCGAGCCAGGATAATCAATTGAAATTATACACAGTGAGGTGCTCTCACTCCTGTATTGATGCAAAATATGCTTGGGCATCATTCCAAATAAAAACAAATGGTTTCACTTTTACCATTCCCCCCACATGTTTGAGGTAAAACGGGACGCCTCACCAGGCATTAGTCTGATGGTGATCTATGGTCCGTACCGATTCCATGCCTCTCACTGGTCGGGCCCATGATAAGCTAAGAAATAAAATGCATGAAGATGAGGTTATGACTATGGTCCCTGACATCACACCGGTCTCCCCTCCTCCACACTATGCTTAAATATACCTTGTACTATGCTTAACATAAAAACCCCAGCATAAGTCTCGCTCCTCGAACCCCATTGTTAAAAGTATTGACCGCTAGTGCTTTGTAGTGACTTTTGGGCTGCAATGCCTCTGCAAAATCCTGAACTGCTTTTATCCATCTCCTCACTGCTTAAATGTTTTTTTCTGTTGCTCCAAGTGCTGTTATTGTGGTAATTTCTACCGAGTCCCATTGCGGACACCAATTATTTCCTATTTCAAGGCCTGTACACAGTTACTGCTGGTTCTTGGTGTCTTTGTACAGCATACAGGAGAGTTGGATCTTTTTCTTTGACCTGGGAACTGCTGGTCTTTAAGCCCTATTCTGTAATTCAGACCCATTTATTGAAGGTGGATAGGGGAAGCCTACACCCCTGTCCCCCTCCTACGTAATTCTTCACTCAGAAGAAGGCTAAGAAACACCATAATCGCCCATTCTATTTTGAACGAATTCCCAACTGACCAATGGTTGACAAGTATTTCAAGAGACCCCCTGTTAGGGAGAATTCTCATTTATGGCTAACTTCCCTCACGTAGAGTCCCTCTGCAGCTTTGCTGGATTTCTGGGGTTTATTTGTTCCACCTGGTCGTGTGAACCTTTTTCCCACTCTTGCAGTGTCTTTGCTGTATTTTCACTGTGATATTGGGCCCTGGAGCCACACCATTCCATGAGCCCCACTTTTTGTTACACAGCACCTTCAGTGCAGTGGAGCAGAGTTCTCTTCGAGACTTCCCCCTGACTCCATTTTTTTCTGGGGCTGACTACTGTCCCCCAGAAACAGGTAACGTTGCCGTTAACTTTATATAGTCACTTTAAACTGCAGACCCAGTACATCCCATCTTACATGGAGTAGGAGTATTGGAAAGGATTAACTCTTATCCCTTTGTCTGTACCTCCTTGGAGCCTTGTTTCGCTCTCTTGACATAAGACTTGGTTGGCGGCAGTGGTCTCTACCCTAACATTTGTACTGCGATTATAGTATACAAACGTGGTACTGTTTTAGGCTATTGTATTAGCCTCGAACATAAAACCGCTTGACCAAATTTATTTTGGCTCCCGTTGGGTTTAGTCACCATTTCTTTAAAGTCCTTTTTGTGTTTTACTTTTCGCGCGAAACCAGGTTTGCCTTCTTTGTTCGCCATCCTTTGGCGGGCTTCTACGAAGAAGCCCTCCTTTGGTGTCTGGGTGTCTAGGTGGGCTGGATGTGAGGGAGGGGTTTAGTCACCCCCCTGCACAGAGTCTCCTTGGAGACCCAAGTTGCACTTTGTGTTGATTGGCAAAAGTGGTTGTCCGGGCTGGACAACACCCCCCCCCCCCTGCTGTGTGATTCACAGCCAGGCTGTGTGAATGGGGGATTTTGGCATAAAAGGCAGGACTCTTGGGCTGGAAGTCAGAGTTGCCACTGGAACTGCAGAGAAGCGGAGAAGACGGCTGCTGCGACTCCCGAATCCTGGTGAAGCCCTTCCTGCAGTCCTGAGCTATCTACCCTTCAACGACAGAGGATCCAGTCCGGAGCCGTCTTCCCTTGAGCCTGGTGGGATTATCCAGCTCACCTTCTACAACCAGAGAATCCTCTTCTGGGTCGAAATCGCTGCCCGGAGCTGTAGTGGTCCAGATAGCCATCAGAAGGGCCCTCTCTGGTTTTAAAGGAGCGCACCTTTTTATTCACCGTTGCTTTGCTGCTGGCTTTCTCCCTGGGTAGCGCAGATCGCTCCAGATGTCGTCCTTGTCCCCACAACTGAAGCTTCAGAGGAACCGTGAGTCTGCAGTAACTACCAGGAACAACTGCCGTAGCACCAGCTTTCTTCATATGAATAAGGTACTGTGTCCATTTGGTGGTTCTCTCCGTCCGATCTTGAGGAATCGGGGGTGAACCCTTTTCCTTTCCGAAGGCTTGTCCTTTCTTTTGTCTTATAACTTTTGCCTCCCTTTGACAATATCCAGTACTCCTGGCAACGTTAATCTTGTACTGTTCTAACCATGTGATCCTCGACAACAGAGCCCCTGCTCCATTTGACACTGGCGCAGGCCTATTGACTTTATCTGCCTCTTAGAACACGTCATCTGATCCTATTGTCTTGCCTATGATTTTTTTTTTGCATCCACTATTCTCTTATTCTATGTGCTAAGTGTGTTTGACTTTGGTTACATTTCTTCCTGCGGGTACGCTTTTCATTCAAGACCAAGTGATCACGTATTAACCCACGGTAACATCTTTGTTTCGCATCACCAGGTCTGTTAAATCTAAATGTACTTGCCTTGAATTGATATGCACAAGTGGAATTGGTTGTGTGTAGTATATTTAAAGTGTGGTTCTATTTAATAGAAGAGAAGTGTTTTGTGAACAGATGGTTTAAAAATTAATGTACTTATATTTTTTAACCAGAAACCTTGAGTCAGTTTTTAAGTCACAGTAATTGTAGTCCTTTGTGTAATCTCTATTACTGATCATTTGCACTTGAGAGAAGTCTGGCTGCTCAGCCATTGCTACCACTTTACTGTGTAGTACAGGCTTGCACCAAAGGTGAAATTGTACTACCACTTTAGTCTCAATTGTGTGCAGTGGTCCCTAAGGGCACTGCATATGATTCTGCTTAACACCCCCCCCCCCCCCCCCCTCCTCAGCCAGCCATACACCCTCAAAAAGCCCTACAGACCAGGTGCAGTACAAATTTACCCCAGCGTGGACAAGGAGCCCCAGGCTATGACCAAAAAACACCTCCATTGACAGTCTGGACTAAGCGCACCAAAAAGCCATGATTGCTGACGTTGTTGGAGACAACTCGACTTAGCCGTGTTAGAAATGAAGCACGTGTGCCAGCCACACTCTGGGACATACGCACACTCGAATACATGCATAACATGAGCGTACAGTTCTATAGTTGGAGGACTGGCACGTATACATTCTGTCGATGCTTTGCCATTAGCTAAACGCAGCAATGCAGAAACAGCAAGAAGCAAGAGATCCTGAGTAAGGCTTGCAGATGCTTGCATGCGAATAACCATATGGAGCACCTATGGGACGTGACTGAACCAAGCATGACTAACCTATGGGGAATGTAGTTTAGCATGGCAACTGTAGAAACCGCATTATAATGGTTTAGGAAAATTACAGCAGACCTCAGAGCCAAAATAGGCAAAATTCAGGCTGGACAGAGCCCGACTTATGAGTCAGGACCCACAGCCAAGGCCACAAGATAAAGATGACATTCCATTCCCTAGACAACAAAGGCACCAGCTGCAATAAATACACATAATTCCTCCTAATTCAGAGCTGCACAGCTCAAATTCGTGGTCTCGGAACACGTAACCTGGCCGAAGTAGACAATGGACAGTGACCAGTGCTGGGAAAGTGAGCCGATCAGTCTAACAGACAGAAGACTGCAACAAATATGCTACAGATCTGTAAAAGATCCTGGGCTATACTAATTTTGGGGCTGTTTAGGTTGTAACCCCGGAGCTTCTAACCGTGGCTACAACCAAAAGATCCGGGGCTATAGCCCCTCTTAGCCCCCCCCCCCCAGCAACGTCTCTGCTAAGGTGCACACACGTTACTATGCAGCCACATAGTCATTCTTATTACCTTGAAGTTACACCAAGAGCTGAGAATCTTTGCGGATCCCAGGCCTGAGGACGTCGGCTCTAGCCAACCAGTTATGTATCCCAGGGGTGGGTAACAATGGGCCAGAACCAATGGTAAGCCCACCACACTGCAACATTGTTATAGATGGGTGGCTTGCCAGGTCCATCCCCAAGTCACTGACATGCAAGGGCCAGTAGAATAACCTGTATAGTGTCCTCTATAGGTAGTAGCCTACTTAGCACCTAATTAGGAGGGCTGATTGGAGAAAGGCCCAAGAAATCTCAGCAGTAATTTTGTATCAACCAGACTGCGAGCCAGGAGAAGTTGAAACGTGCATGGATTTCTCCTGTGCCTGTGCTGATCCCTGTTGGTTTTGTGTGTAATAAACCACAGTTTGAACGTGCCGTTGACGGGAGTCCTCCGTTGGGCGGAGAAAGTTGTGAGCCTTCCGAGAGTCCGCAAACTCCTAGTGGCTCTCTGGCATACCTGGCAGTTTGTCCCAACGTGATCGCTTCAATTGGACACTGAGGTCCTTTTCCACTCCAGAATATTGATCCCTGTGTATTCATTTTATCCTGTACATTGCAATTGCTTTAGTCAAACCAAACGCCATGTTCCTGTAAACTGAAGCTAAAATGGATTCATTTTAGCTTCTGTGTAGATGCACAGGGCATGGTTTGAAAATCAACTTTTTATTTGTAACTTTTAAAATGTTTTATTTTAACATACGTTTTCTTTGCAAACGTTAAGCACCATATTGTGTTACTGAACACCCTCTTATTTTCAACAGCAAATGTATATTGCTGGTTGGCTCTCCGTTCCTGTTCAACCCGCTGGGTAACCGGGTAACCAGAGCACTTCATATTGTCCCTATTCCACTCACTAGTCTGGCTGGCTTGTGCCAGCAGAGACCACTGTTGCCACCAGGCTGCCATCCATCTGCAACAATAATGGCAATTGGGCTACGATATTTGAAACTTATTTAGAATATAAGTTCTGCCTCTGGACGGAGGACCAGATGGCCGAGATGCTTTCATGTTCCCAAATGGGGAAAGAACACCTGGCGTGATTTTCTGGGCAAGGCAATATCGCGTGCGTTTTAAAGTCTTCAGTTTTAAGGAGTGCTGCTGTAGCAAAAGTCTGCTTGGGCTGCCCTCTAACCCTGTAAACGGAGTCTGAATCTTGGACACCTATTCTATATTTCAGTCAAGGTTTTTTGTTTGCCCATTGCGGGCTGATCCTTTGGAAACGGCACAGAACAAATTCCACAACCACTGAATCCAATGTAATGTTTATGCTGGTGACGCAGGGAAGCCTATGTTTCTGATGGGGAAAGCAAAACTAAAAGTTGAGAAAAAAAAATGAAGGTTGGCCGAAAGAAGTTTGGTAGCTTTAGTTCCTGTTTAGGGGTGGGGCCCATTAAAGCTGACTGATTCCCTCTTGGCATGGGCAGTGTAGTATGGGGCGGTAATGCGGGTTGAGTTGTCTTTCTACATCATCCCAACCCCATCCCTACACACATCCAGCTCCTGCTTTGCCAAGTTTGAGGCTCTCGTAGCTTCTGCAACTATTCTGCGACTGTTGTACACGCCTGGTCTTTGCATGTCCGTCTTCTGGTATGTTGGTCTCCAGATTGGGTGTGCACTGTGAGCTACTAAACGCAATCTTCTTATTTATCACATCACATTGCAGAAGGAAAAAGTGTCGCCTAATTATGACGTAGAAGCAATTTTAAAATCGTCTTGAAGAGTATTGCTGGGAAGGGAACTAAAATCCATGTAGAATGTTCCACATCATCGGAGGTGTCCTCGGCATATAGCCTTCAGAGCAGGAGTCTGCAACCTCTGGCTCTGAGCAATCCTGAGGGTTGTGGTCCAGGTGGCTCGCATTGATAAATCATGAGAACAACTTTGCATACCTGTAAAATCATTGTATGCAAATATAGCTCATGAATATTAATGAGGAGGGGCATTGTTTCAGGCCCTCGAGTGGGACAACTAGTTTCCTTGCGACTCCCAAGTCGCATCATCCCATGTTATTGCCATGGTTTTTCAATGTTCTTTTGCTGCCAGGTAAGCAACCAATGCATAATGCATTCAGCACAATGGCTCTTGGCCAGACTTTTCAGCTTCCAGTTTTATGTGCTTGCATATGGCGGGCTTCTTTTTTCATTCTCGCTTTTCTGCACTCAAACTACTACAGTCTAAGAACGTTTGCATTAGTGTTATCTTGTTGATCAGATTGCCGTGGTCTTTCCTTTGTAATTTGTTTCCATCCGTGGTTCCAACTCTGATTCGAAGATGAGTGTTCGTTGCCACCTTGCCTGCAAGTATATGAAGTGGTTTTCATCTGTCCCTGCACAGTTCACTGCAAAATGTTTCACTAGTTTAAAGTGGATGAACCGCTGTTTGGGAGTCCTGGCCTTTGAAGCTTCTGTTCCATGTAGCATATGGCCCAGGATTACATCGCATCACTCTGACTCAATGTATCGCAATCCTCTTGGCCATGCTTTCATTCCCTAGCAAAGTAGTAAACATTTTTTTTTTTAATTCAGTGATTGTGAAACGCACAAGTGTATTTGTTTTCAATGCCTTCTCTATTGGGAACGTGAACCCAGGGAGGTGCCGGAGCAGCACAGTATTAAGTGCTTCCCATTCATAAAAAGCTGTTCACACCTAGGCTTTCATGATAGTCTAACCGGGTCGGGGGATATAGGTGGGTGTTCCTTCCCTTGGGCACTAAAAGTAAATATCTAGCATAGGAAAATTAATGGGATATTTTCCTTCAATAGCCTACAGTGACCTTCATGCAGAGAGGCCATACACATTTTCCGAAGCCACAATCTAGCAAAACCTGGTAACCTAATGTGACCACTGATCATGGTAACCTAAGAAGCGGACTTATCCTGCAACTGAGGGGCTGGGGTTACCCTATGATACCATTTAACCAGGGACCGCAAACTGGCTCTCCTGGGATTTTACAAGTCACTTTGCTTCAGTTGCTCAATGAAAGACTTCTGAGTTTTGGGTCTCCATGTCAAATTTAGTCCCTTTGAAGCCCAAGGTTTTAAAAGATCTGGGGATGGTCATCCTCTCAAGAGCAGTGGTAGCCTGCCGAGTATATGATCTAAATGGTTCATGCTTGATTTGCATGTGGAATGTACAAAAGTAAATCAACTTGTCTTTACTTTCTTCTAGATTGCCTTGAAATATGACCAGCAGATAGAGGAGGACCTGCGCATGTGGATTGAGGAAGTTACTGGCATTGCCATCGGGGAGAATTTCCAACTGGGCTTAAAAGATGGTGTGATTCTTTGCACGTAGGTTTTCAATCTTCATGTGCCGTTATTGAACATGTAATTTTATGATCATCCAAATAACATGGATGTTCATTATTTTGTATCTGTACAGTGTGGCATATCACAGCAAGTGATTAATGTTCGGTTTATTCACCTCTTAAAAGCTTCCTGTTAGTTTGTGGTTTTAGTAGCTGAATTCGCCGATCCTTTTTCGTAGTCGCTCATTGCTTTGCATATAAATTCACCATCGTTGCTAAATTTGTCTGACCTTGTTCTAGGTAGTTGTATGTAAGCATCGTAGTATTCAAAACTGCTAATTAGCCTTTTTAGAGTCACTGTTGTCCTTTAGACATTCTTGTCCTTTAGACATTCTTGCTCTTTGACAGTTTAACTGGTATAATGCATGCATTTCTACCTCTGAAATAATATCATAGATCTGACTTCATTCTACGTGAGTGCCATCTTTGTGGAGGAACGGAGTATATGCACAGATGTGGTGGTGGTCGTCTCTGAATTCTGGTTTATCCTGGGTGCCCCCTTTCGTGAGGCTGCCTTAGAATGTTGTTGAATCTGAGAGTCGGTGCAAGACTTGCACTTTTGCCTAGAATGTTCTGTGCTATGCAGTAATTGCCAAGCCCACTAGTGCAAACTAATTTGGTTCTATGTCCAAATCATTGAAGCAATGTTCCTGTAAATTGAGTCCAACTTATTATTCAATTTCTTTTCTTTGATAGCCTTATAAATCATCTTCAGCCTGGGTCTATAAAGAAAATAAACACTGTGTCCAAACAAAACTGGCATCAGGTAAGTTTAGCTTTCCTTTATGAAGATTTACACTTTTAATACCAACATGTATGTAAAGTTTAAAAAACTATTCTAGATTGTTGAAACTAGTTGTATAGCAGTGTTTCTTTTACTTCAGGAACAAGTAATCTATGGCAGGCATATGTTTCAGCTCCAGCATGAGGTGGGGGGGGAATTCTCCTGTGTAATTTGATGCCCACTAACAATGCGGCTGGTTAAGATCTACTTTTAGGCCAGCACAGCAAACTGTACAATGTTCCGATGTGCATGTGAGATTTGATTCTGTTGAATTGGTGTGGCATTTTTAAGCGGTGGCTCTTCTTGCTACTGCGGGTGTTTGTTTTATTTATAAAGCGCAGCCGGGGGCATACGGGCGCATAAGTTTAGATCTGGTTAGTTACATTTGAATGCGGTAAACAAAGGTTACAATGGTTACGGATACAGATAAGTACTGACATTAGTATTACAGATACATACATACATACATGTTGCAATGTTCATGTGGAAGGCAATGGAGGCTGCCGATAAAATATAGTATAAAATAAATTATTTACAATACGTACAGTAGGCAGTCAGTCGTTCAAGCATCTGGGAAGTTTAGGCTGTCATTGTGTCAATGTCGTGAAGCCAAAGCTTCGTGTTGCGTTTGAATAGGTTAAAGGAGAGTTCTGACCTAAGGAGCGCGGGGAGTGTGTTCCATAATTTTGATGCTTGTACAGGGAAGCTAGCTCCACCCGAGGTATGGCGTTTGAATCTCGGTATGGACATGGTGTTTGCTTGAGCTGCTCTGAGTGGTCTTGATGATGTATGTGGTCTGAGTTGGTTGGTGAGGTAGGCTGGTGCAAGGTTGGCCCTGGCTTTGTGTGAGGGTCAATGTTTTGAGGGATATTCTGTGCTCTACTGGGGGCCAGTGTAGAGTACGTCTAGTCTCAAATATGCAACTTTTTAGGGATGTTGAGAGCTGCCCTGATGGCATTATTTTGAATTACTTGTAGTTTGTTGATATTTTTGTGGTTAGTGCCTAAATAAAGGGCATTCTAATAGTCTATTTTGGACAAGACTAACGCTCTAGCAAGAGTAATGCAATTGGGTGTGGAGGTGAACGGCCTACATCAATTTGGAGGTGTAAGCGGCTGATGATGCTACTGCATTAGTTTGTTTGGAGAAGGATAAGGTGGTTTAATGTAGATACCAAGGGTTTTTGTGTTTGAAACGGGGATAGGATTGCAGTGTTTAGATTTTTTAGTTTAGTGCGAGTACCAAGGATGATCAACTGTTTTTTCGTCATTGAGACGAGGTCCATGATGTGCCATCCATGCTTGGATTACTGAGTAGATTTCATTGAGGGTTTTGCTGTCCGTTGCATAGTCACCCGAGATAGAGTATCTGGGTGTTGTCCGCATAATTAGTATACGTGACACCCAGATAGTCAAGGATATCGAAGAGGGGCTTTGTAAATAATTATAGAGCGTCGGGGACACACGAGCCTTGCGGGACCCCACAAGGTACCGGTGAAGGTTCAGCTGAGTCAGTGGGAGAGATGACCCTCATGGTCTGTTCGTCAAGAAGGAACTGATCCAGGCAGTGGCTGCGTCTGAAAAGTGTGCTGCAGTTTTCAAGTGGTGACAATGTTTGGTGGTTGACCAAAGGAAAAGCTGCTGACAGATCAAGCAGTAAGAGGAGTGCAAGTTTACCGTTGTCTTTTAGGATTTGGATCTGGGTAGGTAGATCTATTAATGCAGTTTGCGTGCCATGTCTGGGTCGGAAGCCTGATTGCCTTAGTCCCAAGAGATTGTTCGATTCTAGAAAAGCCTGTATTTGCAGGTAAGCTGCTCTATCCAGTATTTTTAATAAGAAGGGTACAGTTGTTATCCGCCTATAGTTAGATGGCTTGGCTGGGTCAAGAGTTGGTTTTTTGAGTAGAGGAATGACCCAAGCGTCTTTTGTTATCGGGCACTACTCCGGATTTGAAGGAGGCATTGATAAAAAAATGGTGCCAGGTCATGTGCTGCTGCTTTGATGATCGGGGCAGGGCAGGCGTCGCCTTGGCAATCTGATGGTTTGAGTTTCCTAATGTTTTCTACTTCACAAATTGAGAGGGGTGAGGAACTGAATGGTTTGCAAGTTGACTTGAAGGTGGGTGACTTGTTAGGGAGTTGTTTGTAGTCCGGGTCAGCGAGTAACAGGGATTTTTTCGCATTGATTTTAGATTGTAGGTGAGCTATTTTATCTAATGGGGCCTTCTGAATGTTACTGCACCATAGTGCATCTGACACATTTGTCAAGGCCAGATGGCAGCAAGTACCACTCTATAGCTATATTCATACAAACCCAACCGCTTAGGCTTAAGCAAGAACTAAAGCCTCCCTTGGATATGGGGTGTCCTGTTCTCCCCAACCATTTAGTTGCACCTATCAAAAGTATTCTACTGCAGTTTTTTTCCACTGCCCCTTAGCCCAGTGCTTTATTGTTACAGCCTTAAATGTAATGGAAAATATTGTCCGCCTCCTTCTACCCCTTCTAGTTTTTCATAGTGCTATACAAAGCACACACATTCTGGATCCACTTGGAGGAATTAAACTTGGTGTACTTGAAGTGAATATAGTTTTTTTTTTATCTTCATTTCTTAACTTTATTTTATTGAGGGGTTCAATCTTCTTTCCTGCTCGCTTCTCTAGCACTCCTCTTGGCAATTCTTTAAATAAAAATTAACGGCCTGCTCTTGCTTCCTATGATGGTCTGTGCCCTACAAGCGGTAGGACTAGAGCGAATGTTGACTATAAACTCTACTCTACAGTGGTTGCCTCCTATTGAATCTTTTCCTGGATTTTCCATGTGCAGGTCAGTATGTTGGTGACTTTTGCACTTGCGGTGCTCCCAGCCCTCCGTTCCCCAGCTTTGCCATTGAGTGGGAACATCTGCTGCTGCTTTATTAAGCAGTGCTTTTAACTTTTATTTTAAATGGACACGAAATAAAATTGTGTAAATGTGTTCTACTATTCCTTAAGAACCCCCATGATGGTAGAAGATGGGGGGGGGGGGGCGTATTATGCTGGTACCAACATGCACACTAGCTCTGGGCCATTTTATCCACTGATGCTCTAAAAGCCGTGCACCTCTGATCTGCTCTTTAATAACGGATGTGCATTCAAAAGCAGATTGTAGAGATGTGTGTATGTAGCGCGCTGTCTCCGCACGCTCAATCGTTTGAATGTTCCTTACTGAAAAATAGAAGTTCTGTGATTGGTTGGGGGGCTTTGTAACTATACCTCGAGACTTGAAATTACTTTATCTAGCTTGCCTCTACGAGATTGTAGTGGGATGTCTTCACTGCTGGAGATTTGTTCTCTACCTGAACTACTGTGTAAGCATGTTCCAGTAGAAGTTTGAAGCTGGTCTGGTGGAGTAAAAGACTGTATTGCGTTTTATTTGTGTCCATATTAATGCTTTATGGTGGCCTTTTAAGCTTGTGCTCCGATGCTTTAGTCTGTGTGTAATAACTAAAAGAGATGGTCCCTACTCACTTCTGCCTCCTGAAAACTAAGATTGTATCAGATATATATATATATTTTTTTTTTTTAGGCCGATGTTCTAATCCTGTAAAAGCAAACTGTTGTATCAATCCGAATTTGTGGATTGCTTGATTTCCTATTTTACGAATTGAGTTTTGCAGCAGACCGGTTCTTAATTCCAACTGATCCTCTCTAGTGAGAACTAGCGATATAGGACTGCAAGGAGGTAATTTGGTATGTAAAAATTGTTTAACTTCTCTCGGAACATTAGCATTCCATAGACCAACTCCTTGGGAGAAACTGGGCGTGCTCTGTTGGAAATGCTCCAAGACTCGAGGGTGGATGTCCATATTGGGGCCGATCGGCAAACCTCCAACTCCTTCCCTGCTCATAGTGGTACATACGAGTTGCATTTTGGCACCTATGCTTTTTAATTTTTATAGCTTTTCCAAATAATTGCTTATGGCAAAGTTGATCCCTGATTGGGGAAATATAGTCCAGTTCTTTGAACATTATGCTGTAATGAGTTGTCATTCACCACTTTAGACCTTCAGAAAACTGTTGCTTATACAAGCAGAAGTGGGATTAAGTGTTTAATTCCTGCAAATCAACCTTACCAGTAATTTAAACTGTCTGTATGATTTGGACAGAGATTGGGAGGGATAAAAAATATATTTTTTTTATTTTGGGGAGAGGAATGTTTGCGAACATATCTTTGCTAAGGTAGCGCTGTGTTGCTATCCCCTGAGCAGTTAAATCATTGGCCATTCATCACACTGGATCTATAACCCATAATCAATCTGCAAGTCTATTCCAACTGCTCGTCATGGTACAGCACTTTGGGTAAGGCAGACTGTAATCTCAACTTGTTTTTGTGGTTAATTTTGTGCATCTTAAATGTGGTTTCTTCCCATGCTGGTATGCAAAAGCTGGCCTAGAAGTGCAACATAGCTGCTCCCTCATAGCTTGCTGGCATTCTGGGTTGCAATATGGAAAAGTAACTAAAAAGAAATCGGTCTCCCACTCTTGATGGAAATGATACATCTTTTTGCCTTTAGTTGGATGGTCCGCCTACTTCTGCATCCATGATTTCAACTAGTGTAGTTGGTAAGTTTCTTTTGGGGCTGCACACGCACTGTAATCTGAGGAGGATTTCAATGTGTTATTATGGTTGTAAAAATGAGTGCACAAGTTCTGCTTGGTCAAAAAAATGAAAACCAGTGCCATTTTGGCACATTGACGATTCCTGCAAATATTAACTTTGTGGCATGCATGCCAAGTCACAGAATTCAGCAAAGGATAATGAAGGTCAAAGCTTACTTTGTTGACTGTCCTAAAGTCAAAATAGGTTGTAGCAGAAAATGTTAGCCCTGCTATCAATTTTTCTGTCGGTCCTCTATACAAGAATCTGATATCGTGAATGGATGGTGAGAGGATCTGCCTGTCAAATCAAGTGATATGGGAGTACATGAGGGCCCGTGCAACACTAAAGCAATTGTAGGTGACAGCATGGGGCCATGAACAGGCGCATGAGAAGACACCTTGTCCTTTAAATCAATAAATCTGCCTCAATGTAAGGGCATGCAAGCCTGTATTCTAATGAGATTATTCTAGTAACTGTTCAATGTTGCAAGTAGTCCCTTCACATCTGAAGCCACACTTAAGGACTATTGTGAAAATTAGCCATCTCCTACCTCCCTACCCTGCCAATTACTCCCAGCATGGGCATCACGTTTTATTTGGGTAAATGGGCAGACATTCCCACACTGAGGGAAGCAATGGGGGCCATCCCCATCCCAAAAGCAAGCCATTTTGGAGCACAACAAGCAGCAAAAATAGTGGAAAAAAAGCCAAAGTATTTACAGGCACGTCTAAACATGACAATTTGGCAACAGTCCCCTAATCTACTGAGCTGTCTTTCCTCAGCTTTCTACTTTTGGAAGTCTGCCTTTCCCCTCACTACTTCTGCGCCTGCCAAAGCACTTTGGGCTGACCATGTAATTAAGCTTCAGTTGCCATATTGATGAAGCAGCCTTCCCGCTGTTAATTGAGCAGCACCTGCTAATTTTGCAAGATCCCTGCTAACACTTCACTAAATCTCAGCCCAGCAATAGGAGGGGGTGAGTGGGGCTGGGGGGGAGGGGTGGGAGGGCGGGGGTCAGAAGCCCTGTTATGCCAAGTGAATTAAAAGTACAGCACCCACTTTTTTTCCACGTTTTTGGTGACAAACATGCAGAATATCCACAGTGGCAAAATGACACTCCAGCTCAGGCCTATAGGACAATGCCCGAACCACAAACACAAAATTATAGTGTGGGCCAGTTTGATAAGTTACTTCACCATGCAGCCAATTGTTTTGATTATTGCTACTGGATAAATATTCTTTAAAATGCCTAATGTGTATCCCTTTTTATCCAAAACGTCCCCCTCTGGTACTACAGTCTGTCGGAAAAGGAATGAGTTTCCATTTGCAAATGCGGGCCACTTTTTCATTGGTTCCTGAAAATTGCCAACAATGTATGCAGGTACTGACAATGAAAATGATCCTAGGATGAAGCGGAGACATTTAGCTATCATACTTAATGTCTTTGCTTCATCCTGGGCTCATTGCTTCATCCTGGGCTCATTTTCACTTACAGGAGCAGCAGGCTCGGACTGGCCTATAAGGCAATAGGCCCATGGTTGAACCAAAGAACGCAAAATGCTGCTGTGAGCCAGTTTTCTTTTTTTTTTGGGTCGAAGTGGGCCAGTTGAATGAGTTGCTTCACTATGTGGCTAGTAGTTTTGACCAGCGTTTCTGAAAATATATTCTTGGGTACTATTAAAACGGTGTCACAAAAGGAATGGACAGCCATTTGCAACTGTGCCACTTTTCTATTGGTGCCTTTTTACGGCCTGACCCTGAGGAGCAGGAGACGCATTAGGAATGACGGGGCTCTGGGGCGCAAGCCCTGCTAATTTAAGTGTATGGCTGAAACAGTGGCCGTATGACTGTTTTTCCATACAAACACTGTTTTAGCCTGCCAGGCTTGGCAAATTAGCAGGACTTTCTCCCCAGAGCCCTGCTGTTTCTAAATGTAGCTGCTGTGACATAAAACGAACCCAGGGCGAAACAGATGTGGAGTGCTAGGTAAGAATTGGTGTAGTCCCACTGTGTGAGACTACACAACACTTGGCTGCTTGCTATTAGGTAACCCACTTTTGATGTCTGTACTACACACGTTGGTAGTGTGACTGAGCAGCCAGACCTATCTTAAGAGGGTTAAATGTGAGCGTAAATGCAGCTAGTCAAGTAACCATTGCATGCAAGATTTCGGTTATAAATAGTTAAACATCAATTTTTAAATGCGCTTTCTTTAAAAAGGCAATTCGTTGTAACAATGTTAATGGACTTTAAAATTACTTTTCAAAATCAAAACAAGTTGGTGGATAATCTTTGGATATGCTTCTTGCACAATTCCTACACCTTGATGGAATTCAATACCAAGGACAGTAACGGCAATATATAGCACACGAGTAAACTTTGCAGATTCTGAGGTTGTAGAAAGGAAACATGTTAGACAGTTTCTCAGTACATGCTAAATCTTCAAATGAAATCTATAGAAGCTTTTCCCAGCGGTAACGGTATACAACAAGCACCTATAAAGTCAATGGATTAGAGTCTTCCGGGAGCCAGGATGTTGAATGCTTTTGTTTAAGTTAGAGCTTCAGAAAAAACTGGGACATTAAAGGACTTGACTCTTAGTATAAAGCTGTTCATGGTAGCGTAGACTGAGAAGCCAGGCTTATCTTGGGAGGGAGAGAGGGCTGTAGACTGGTACAAATAATCTAGAACACACAAATGAATCAATAGAAACACTGACAACGAGAAGTATTCATTTTAAAAACAATTAGGCCAATTTAAGTCTTGGGGTAAGTACCTTCAAAGTAATAAACACATTAAAAAAAAACAATGCTTGAAGGTACATGCACCAAAACGTATAACCTTATTTGGAACACCAACTGGTTCTAGGGAAGTCAAACCAACGCATTCAGTATAGGACACACCTATTCTTCGGGAGTAAAACCAATGATTACATTCAGTAATACAAGGGCAGTAGACCCGAACAGTTGTACTGTGATGCTCAGCAAATCACATAAGTCAACTGGGCAATATACGTTTTTTGAATACTGGAACTTATTCTAGGTACAGTAAAAACCTATAACTAGTTTTGTGATGACAGTTATATTAGGTGAGAAACGATGTACTATTCAATTACAGGTGATGAGTGAAACAGATTGAGGTAAGCAGTAACTCTTGTAACTTATTTTAGGATGGCACACAGCTAACTCAAGGTAATTAAAACCCATTCTTTTTCAAGGACCTATTCGCAACTTGTGTTGGGTATAAAACTGAAAGTTATTGTCTGTCTAAAAAGGAAAGCAAAACCCAGTGTTGTTCTTTATAAATGACTCCAGGTTATTCTAGGTAGGTAAAACCTAATGCAGACTTATTCTGGACAGGTTAACCGCAAGTCAGGTGACAGCAAGACTCAGTTGGGGGTGGGGGGGGAGGGACGCTCATACAATTATCCTAACCGGAATAATAAACTGAAACCAACAGGTGGCACAACCAATTCACAGGTGAGTAACTTAATCTTATATATACTTTTCAGAATAGTGCAACACATTCAAGCCAAGTCAGAACTTAACTGTTCACTCTCAGAGTTAGTTACCAACCAAAATCTTCAGTAGGCAAAAGGCCCAATCCCTTAAAAGGCTTTCCCTTATTCTTGGAGCATGAGTGTTCTCAGTGATGGAAGGAAGGGTGTCACTAGGGTCTAGTATCTAACAGACAGTGTCGGGATAGGTTCTTAAGTAGCAAAAGTCAGAATTCCTAAGTAAGAACAAAGAGGCGAGTATTTTACTTAGTTGAAGGTCCAGGGTCTTCACAGAAGACACACTAGGATTATTCCAGCAGTGGGACTGGGTGACAGGCCTCCCAATCAACAGAAAACACCCCAAAACTACACAGGAATCACAAGAGACTCGAGGTAAGTTAATACCCAAGCCAGCACAGTACTTCAGCACAGATTTTGCAGCAGGAGGACATCAGGATCTGCAGCCAAAGCCTGGTTGGTGGATTCCTTGTCATGGGGACTGAAAAGAGGACCTTGGAAGAGACTTGGCAGCAGGGAAGGCTCTAAGAAAGGTTTTCCTCGTGGCTGGCTATGGCTCTGTGGATTTGGCACCTTTTCAGGAGCACAGTAGAAGACGAAATATCGCTGGTCAGATTCTCGTCATTGCAACGTTCCAGCACTCTGGTGAGGGGACTTTTCGCACTTGATTTGTGTTTCTGAAGATCCAGCAGGATGCCCACGAATCTTCTGCGGAATTGGGAAGATTGCGCACTGCACAATTGGTCCAGTTCCCAGCATATTGGGGTATTGCTGCCTCGCAAGGTCGCAGTGCGGCGTTTGGGTGGCTCAAAATGCAGGTCTTGAGTCTAGTGGGTCTCACCAGGCTCTGGCTGTAGGATGTCGTTTTTGGAGTCCCCAGGTCATTTGACGGGAAATGCTACAGCAGGCTCTGTTTACACAGCAGGCTCTCCATTCGCTGGAAATTGTCTGTCACGTTTCCTTCGTCATCCTCTTTGGTTTTGGTTCCAGTGGTCGACTTGTCTCCAGGTTCAGAGTATTTAACGGGAACTACAGCACAACTTCTGCATTCCCTCCCTGCATTTTACAACAAGGGGCAGTCATCAGAACAGCAAGCCGCCCCCTGCCCCCCCCCCCCTGGGATTTGCCCCATTCAGACAAGGGGGAAGACCAAGGGCTTTAGGTTTTGGACTCTGGCGAAGATAAAAATCACACAAAGGAAGGACCAGAAACATTAAATGGTGAGAAAACACAGGGCTCATTTTGGTAAAATGAGCACTTTTGTGTGCCCTTACTGCAGCTGTGAACACAGCCTGCGTTAAAGGTGCACCAAGTTAGTAGATTGCTGCCACCAGTCATTAAAGGCAAGCTTGTCACTGTTAAAATGTATACCCTTTCACACTAAAACTGGATCTCCCCAGATAAGGTGGGGTGTGCTGGTTTCACCAAATAAAATGTAAAAGGATCCAAATATCCTTTCTACCCCTGGGAACTGTAGTTATCTCAAGCTTAGCCAGAGAAAGTTAGGGGTTGCCCAAAGGTCAACACAGCAACAATAGGCAGTATGTGCCAAAAGATGTCAGAGGATAGATGTAAGGCACTATGGATAGTCTAAATAAATGACTAATAAAAAGAGTAAAAGACTGAGTGTGGAAAAAGGTTCCCACTTACTGAGGTTTAATGAAAAATAATCCACCAGTAACGCAAAAAGGTCTGGGTTGGCGCAGGTAAGGAACATCTATAATTACTATGAACATCGCCACAGGAAAGCCAAAGGCATTTGGGACAGTCTATGGAGCTGATGCACTTCTTGGATCAAAAGTCTTGCACAAAGTTGAGATTGTTGAAAAATCCGTTGTAGGGTCACAAGCAAGCCTGTGAGAAGAGAGTTGGAATTGACTCAAAAAGAACGTAAGCCAATGCAATTCCCAAATGAGAAAAGCGCAGCTACAGACAGGTAAGTACCCCAAACGGTACCTCTGGTTAGAGTGGTCCAGCTGGATTCTGTCTTGCTACAGCAGTGCAGACCATGGGGCCAAGAGCGAGGTCATCTGGAGGACTCCTGCGGCGGTCCTTTGAGGTAGTCAGCAGCTGCGGGCTCTTCTCGGTTCAGTGGCACTTCATGGTTTCAGCGCTTGCCAAACTGCACCAATGCTGATCATGGATATGGGTGAGGTGACTCTGGATGTGGAGGTCCTGCATCTGGAGCGTCCTTGGGAGGTTCTTAGGGCTTCAAGCCAGATGTGTTAATGCTGAAGATGTTTCACTCGACTACCGATAGTCGACCCCTGGCATTGGGCTACCGAAGCAACAGCAAGTCTGGGCTAGTGGTCCAGTGGAGTTTGTCTCTGGGTAAGGTCCCACTAACCCAAGGGGAGATGTCGTTCCATCCAGAGCTTCTATCGAGTTTCAGCAAAGCAGCAGGGCTTCACCGGGCAATTCAAAGGTCCTGGAGGTTGCAGCAAGCTTTGCTCAGTTTCTTCGTCGGGTGTTTCTCCCAGTGGTTGACTCTGCCTGTAGTACCAAAAGCCTCACCCTTTAAGCAGGTTTCTCCCATTCATGCACAGCCTAGGCTGTCGGCCATACAGCAGGGTGGCTCTCCTGGAAGGCCAGCCAGCTAGCCAGCCAATCGGGACTAGTTGCATTCAGGCATTCCTAGAGACCAAGGACAGGGGGCGTCTCGGGAGGCTCCCTCACATCCTTTCCTTCCAGACACACTGGAGCCAGGGGCAGGCTTCAGGGCTGAAGCCCGACAAAGGACTTAAGCCGGTCAACGCACAAGAAAGACCCACAAACAGAAAATGGCGAAGACGAGGCCGTTTTGACAAAATGGTCACCCAAGGGTGCTGCACTGCAGCAGAGGGTTCAGCCTGTGATAGAAAAGCACAATGGTAGAAAAAAGTAAACCACTGCCACCAGCCACTTAAAGTAGTGAGGATAACATAAAAATGTTATATGCGAATGTAGGATAAGGGGTTACTAGGTAACCCCCAGCACTCCACATAAAATGGTGTGTGCTGGACCTACAAAGAGAAAAGGTAAGTAAAGTCAGTTTCACTTTATTATTCTTGGGACCTGTCATTCACACAAGGAAACGTATATAAACGTTAGAAATCGAAAGGATTTCTCTGACACTGCACTGAAGGTGCAGTGTGTAACCATACAAAAAGCAGATGCCTATGGAATTTGTCAGACTCCAAAAATAGCGGAAACGCAAAATCCAAATAAAAACACATGAGTGAGAAGCCTCAATCAATCCAGAGTTTAAAAAAATTAAAGTCCCAAGTAAAGCAAAAGAGCTGGGGGTCTCGACCGTTGAAGAGAATTAGCACAGATGATAATTCTCCCTTACATGGAGCCATCGTGCTTAACGTCTCTGCTTCGCCCTGGGCTCAGTCATATAAGCTACTTTTAGAAACTGCAGGGCTGCAAGTAAATTAACTTGTATGACTAAATATGAGCCCTGGAGGAAGCATAGACATTAAGTATGATGGCTCCACGTCTCTCGCCCTGGGCTTGTTTCTCAAGTGCAACATGGACTCAGTTGCCACCGAGCTGCCCGCCCCTCCTCCCACATTGCAAACGGCTGTGTGCATGTGAAAGAAGGAGGGCTTGCAGTAGCTTGGTGGAAAAAATAAATAATAATCACCATCCACCTCCCCGACCTTACCTGAAGTATCAGCTTGACTTGAGCCTCTCCTTGTCTTCCAATGGCGTTCCCCCGTGCAGCTCCAACCTGACTGGGAAAAGATATTCTGGCAGTGTGCAACATGGTGATTTAAAGTAGAGAGCCTGGGCTTACCACAGAGCACAATGGGAACCACCATGGCAAATAAGGGCACAGCTTTGAGCAAGCAACTTGCTCTGGACGATCACAGGACTCCTATGTGCTATAGAGATTTGCAGTCCTGTGATTGATCAGAGCACTTTCTTGCATTAAAGTGTCAATAATCTTCTCCTCTTCTGAATGTCGAGCGCAAGTGACTTCAAAGGCTCATGTAAGCTACTGGTTGCTCTCGATTGACCATTTGGCGACCCCTGCTCTAGATGGATTACCTGGTGTACTCCCCTTCCAGAAATCCCGTTCTGGGCTTTGAAGATTCCCTGGTATACTCTCCTGCCAGGTATCCTTCGCCAAAGGCTCACTGCCTGATGTACTACTTTCACCAGGTCTTAGTCCATTGATCACCAGGAAAAAACTCTTTGACTGGCAGAGAACTACTGATCGCTTGGGTTCATATCAAATGTGTAAAGATTATGCACAAATCATTCCTAGAAGAGAATCATCCTAGTTGTATGTTTATTTACCAGCTGTAGAGCTAGAGCTATGTCATTGTGTTAAGTTAAACTTGCTTCCAATTTTAGACTGAGACCTGGACTAGCCCTCAATGCTTCTGAATGCATTTGTAGATTGCGTGCCAGGAGATGCTGAAATCATTAAAACATCTTGCGTTGTTCTTAAACTTCCTCTTTAAAGCTTACTCACTTGCATCGATATCCTATAGGAATTTTTAGCTTGCTGGCCTGTCACTGTGGTCTCGTTTCATGGAGGGCACAAGTGTGTCTCGTAGTGGCTTTCTATAGATTTTTGATTGCCTTGTTTGACTTGCTGCAGGAGCAGATTTTGAAGCTAATTCGCAGCAATTGTGACTTTGATTATCATAGATGGATTTTATGCTGAACAATTTAGAACATTTCACAAAAAATGAATAGTTTTACTGTAATGGCCTAATGATCGGAGATTAGTAACTAACTGATTTTAATGTTTATGCTTTGTTCATAAGGTGACGTCTTTTATTAAAAAGCATAACACAATAAAAATTGTTCCGGAATAAGGAAATAAAAAATTTCCTTATTCCGGAAAAATTTAGTTTTGGGTAGAACAGTGGTATATGAACTAACTGGTAAGCAGGGGTGGCTGTCTGGGCAACATTATTCAGACTTTCATGGAACATTCCAGATTCTTAGCTTGCATCCAATACAGCAGATGCACATGCAGTACATGCAAGGTACTTGGTCTCATTGTGGTCCTCTGTGTAGTAAGGACCTCATTTCCCAAGCTACCGCTTGCTGGATTGCTGCAGGACATTTGCTTTATTTTCTGGACAGAAATGGAGCTGCTGGGACTAAAAGCATTATCTATAACTACTCCTACACAACGCCCAACGAGAATATTGCTGAAGTTTTGGGAGTCTTCAAATTTGCTATACTAGGCATAAGTGATGGGCGCCTCAATAGGACCTAGTTGACCTCCTAAAACACAACACTTTGACACACACAAGAACAATACGAAAGGGACTTAAAACTAAATGCACAGATGGCTAATGGCCATATGAATTTGTATTTATACAACCAAAACCTTGATTTATGTGCATACATTTAGATTGCCATAGCATGAAGAGTCTTGCTGCAATTGGGACACCTTTTCGTAGATTTGGAATCCGGCAAATGTCTCCGCGGATCCCAAATACCTGACAACACCACATTGTTGGGCCACTTTAATACACTTCACTTGCAGTGATCAGCTGTTTGGTCTGATTCCGAGCTCAAAATAGCTCAGCTCTGGCTTGTTTTTGTTGTTGTTGCTTGTGTTGAATGTAATCACATCACATACTGTGAAGAATGAATGGTTGCAGGCGCAGCATCAGTGTAACTATTTGCAACTATTGTCTTCATAGGTGCAAATGGTGGGCCATAAAAAATGGGAGGGATGCATGAAGTACCATGCATGATCCATACCATAACTAGAAGAGGGGTTGCTTTTTCTTGCACGTTTTCTTCCTAGGTTCAGAGGCTATTTTTTTGTTTGCTTAAATTAATCTTCATACTCATAAACTGTAGGCTTCATTCAAGATTTGAAAATAAAGCAAGAAGCTTACTTTTATTTCTCAAATGTATTGTCAGATTCGTTTTATTTTGGCATCTAGTCGTTAGCCCTCGGTTGCTGGGCCGCCCTATAAAAAGACCACCCTCGACACACTGCCTACATGACTGAATACTGCAGGCCTGCAGCAGCCTGAAGCAAAAGGAAGTTAAGGGACATGGGAACAGATCGCTGTGAAGTATGAGGGGGCTGGGATTAATCGCAAGGGGCGGAGCAGGATTGATCCAATGCAGCAGGGAAGAGGGAGTAAATGGCAGGCTGGGGGCAAGTGGCTTACGGGGATTCGGTTGTGATACCCCTCTTGCAGAATGATCATGCAGGTAGACGGGTGGGGGGGGGGGGGTTACGGGCATAAGAGTTGGGTGTGAAACCCACCTGATGATGGCTGCTCCAGAGTGCCCTAAAGTTTTATTTCGGTGTTCTTCAATGTCTGGGTTAAAGACAAAACAGTAAATTCTGCAAATCTCAAGTAATCTGTTGTGTTAATCCGGTTCTTACTAGCCTCTGATTTGTCAGCTAGGACTCCATGCCCAGCTTTCCCTCACCACACAGGGCCCCTTCCGACCTCAGGGGATCCCGATAAATGTTCCTCCCCGTTTCCTGCACTGGTGGAGAGGTGAAATGGAAAGTTCCATCACTAGCCTCAGTTTTCTTTTCTCCCCCCCCCCCCCCCCCCCAAGGATTCAGGCCATTGCGTTGAATCACTTGCATCTTGAAGGAATGTGCTGTATGTCTGAGCCTCTGTGGAAAAACTACAACAAAGCAGGATAATTTATGGTGTTTTGCATGTCAACGGAAAGACAGTGCAATTTTGGGAAAGGACCAAACTTCTTGGCAAAGAAAGGGGAACTGTAATAACACTATTGTGCTCTGTGAAAATAATCTTGGTGATTCCAAGCAAAGGGAAATCTTGTTTCGTCGATATGTAACCCTGAATCTAGACCCATCTGCTGTGTGAGAGGCCATATACTGGTTTCTTTTGTCATATGCCAGATCTGTTGCCGGCGCCTTGTGGCATCTGGTAGCTCACTTGAATATATTTGGGCCCACAGAATCTGTTCTCGACCATTGTAATATCGGCTTACAGTGGAGTTGTCCTAAAGCCCACTTTAAGCAAGACTACATAAAACTATCCCTTGGCATACAGGTCCCCAACTCTTAGTAGAAGTCCGTACTACCCAAAAGATCTTGGTAGAGGGGCAGAGCAGCCAGGCTCATCATAGGAGAAAGCTGTGAGCTGTAGGCAAGTGCATTGAGCCCAATAAATGCAATAGTCCAAAGAAATACTTAACCATAATATGCTCCAATTATTATATTTACAAGAAAATATTAATTCACTAACCAGCACACATAGGAATTCATAATACTTAAGGCCATTGCTTCAATAATAGTTGCTGCTTCAATAATAGTTGCTAGCGGTTACTTAGTTTGACACTAATGATAGTTCTACCGTATTATCGGTACTAACGCGCACTCGTGTTAACATATATACGGTAATTGTATTGAGCAAAACCACACCAGATGGTCCTTTCAAAAGGAAAAAGGTTGGTTAATCACACAGCAGCAGAGCTTAACGTTCTCCACACATTTTTCAGGCTAACAAACACTTTAAAAGTCCAAACCCTATATGAAAGTCAGTGTAGGAGTGGATCCAAAGTCTTTAGTAGTAGAACAGCAAAAGCTCCTCAGGATACTTTGTCTCCAGGATAAGTTACTTGGCGATATCAACGAGGGGATCCTGCAAAAGGACTCCCTAAAGGGACAGAAGCTGGTAAGCCTGGGATCGGAAGTAGGGTGGACACCCTGGGCACCTCTTCACACACTCCACTCACTCTGGAGCGACTTATCGATTCACAGTAAGTTATACCTTTCACCCCACAGTATCTTAGGTTAGAAGAAATGATCTAAGCTGGATTCTCCTCTATGCAGCAGCTGCGGATCCGGTCTCCTGATTCCTTGATCTGGTGATGAAAGGAAGGAGTCTGAATGTCATGTCTCGAGGGGACCTTTTGCACACATTTCTTCAGTCTCCTTGGTTGGTCTGTGGCTTTGGCGCCTTTTTTTTTTTTTTTTTTTTTTTTTCTTTTCTCCGCTCCAACAGAGGACGGTATTCGCCTGGTTGATCTTCGCTTCTAAAGTCATTCCCACTGGATAGGGGACTTTGGTGATCTCCAGCGGCACTCATAAATTCTGGATGGATTCTGCCTGACAAGTTGCACTGCAAATGGGTCGGATGTCTCCTGGTATTCGCTGTCTGCAGCTCTGGAGAGCACTTCTGGAGATGGCTCAATTTGTAGTTTGGCTGGTGGGACCAAACGGCACTGAGACAAAGGGAAGGAGTAGTCCTCTTCGGAGATCCTCTGTTTGGAAAACTGGGTCAGAACAGCCATGTTCGCATCAGTGTTTGGAAAGGCCTGCATGCGTCTCTGGAGGTCTTTAGCATTGATTCTTCTAATCGAGTGGTTGACTTGCCTTTCACCTCAGGGGTCCACCTTTTTATTCAATTTTCCTACACACTCCTCTGCAAACTCTCTCAGCATTTTACAGAAAGGGGCAGCTGGCTGTCCTGATTGGACAGCCAGCCCCCAGTGGGAACTAGGTGAGGCACTCTGGCAGACAAATGGATTGGGAGAGAATAAGTCCTCCCCTTCCTTCCTGCCCTGACGCAATGAAGCCAAGCGTTCCCGCCAAAGGCAAAACACTCCTTCCCAGAATGGTAGATGGGCTAACTAAGAACCATGATGGAAATGACAAAAAAAGTAGCCACCATGTTAGAACATAGGTGACCCTATTATGCTCAACCAGGATTGAATACAGGCTGTGGTAAAAAAATAGTACAATAGTTGGTAGAACACGTCCACTGGCATCAGCCATAACGATAGGGATGTCTGACTAAAAAGTCACTGGAGCAGTGAGAAGGGGGATACTGGGTATCTGGGACCCCGTTTCAGGCAGGGGCAATGTGCTCACCTTGGAAGCAAGATGACATGGAGCACCACAGGTTCGATTTCCCCGGGTCCGTGCTTAGAAACCTCTTGGTATTAAGCGCGTTATAAATAACCTATCATATCCACATAAGGTGGTGTGTGCTAATCTCTCATAACGTTTTAGGAAGTATACAAAGTATCCTACCCTTACTAACTGTACTTAGTAAGGCTATGAAAAGCATCTCAAAAAGGAGAACCCAAAGGAATCCCAGCAACACAGCACATCAGATGCTGTGTGCTGCAAAGGTTAACGGATGTTTTTTAAGCGATATGGAGTCTATTGAATAGACTCACGAAGACCCCACACCAGTCATGGGCTTTTTAAAAAAAAAAAAAAAAAAAGTGCTGGCCTTACCCACCGTACCCATTTAGTCGGCAGGCCTCGCTAGGAATGTGGAAACGTACAAAAAATGCTGTGCATGGTGACGTGAAGGAAAAGTCCCATCGGTATTGACTGGCATAATCGGGTAAAACATCTTGTCAATGCATAGTCGTGTATCAGCCACTGCTAATGCGTAGACTGGCGCGTAATAAGCTACAGTAAGGCCACATTGACACAGCCCCATATGGGGCAGCGTGTTTGCAACTTCCAGCCTGGAAGTAAGAATAACAGTCACTTCTGTGGTACCAGAATCCTCTTGCACAGTAAGGTGCAGATCATAACCACAAGAACACTAACCACCAACTGTCCTGTCGCACACTCCAGCCTTGACCCTTCCATCTCCAGCTGCGGGGACGGAGACTTTCTACCGAGCGTGCCCGTTCACAGCGCCGTAAAGCATGCACTGAGGTGCTAGTCTGTGGGGTGTTAATCGTGAAGTAGAGCTTGAATCCCCTGTGACGTTCGTACGCTGCCTAAGACTTGCGCAATAAATCTGGAACTCGGAATGTCAGTCACTCTCTCATCTACAGCAGGAAAGTAGTAATATGCTTACTACAATGCTATTTGAAAAGCTGAGTTGGTCATTCACCGTTTAAATATATGAAGGGTTAAGGCAATCATTTAAAGGTTATCTGGTTCTGGGGGGGATATTCCATGACAATCCAGTTGTCTGTCAACAAAGGGATATGCTGGAACGCATACATTAATTATTGTAATCTTCGTTATACATAGCTCTCAAGTTCAACCTTTTTTGACACCAAGACGATTATTTTACTTAAAAGAATTTTTTTTTTGGGGGGAGGGTTGGACGGGGGTCTGGGGTGAGAGCCCATTCAAGTGAATGGGCATTTAGCGGGCTTGGCAAGTGAGACAGCTGATTGTAAGGAGGTTGATAATTTATTTTCATATTCTTAGTTATCAGACTATTCTAATGCAACTTAAATGTGCGTTTCAGACTTGAGCTTGTAACATTTAAGTACTGCTTTCAGAATGAGCTGTCCCCCTGTCCTGATGCCCTGCTAATCACTCCCCTGACATGCAAGTACTAACGGTAACACCCCATCACCATTTCAGTTGCCTAAAAATGTATGCATGCAAAAGCAGCTGCTAACAATGAAACGCTTTACATAATTGGTTGCCCTTTGTTAAAAGAGCAGAACCAAGCACTGTTTATTGTCTGTTTCCTGTCCTGCCACGGCTCTGTAGTTGACCCAGATCAAGTCAACAGACACACAAGCCATAATTTCAGGGCATGTGGAGGGGCTGAAGCCCAGTCTGCTCAATGGCCGCTGCACCACTGCTACCCACAGTACTAGCCACACCCTTCACCACTGCTGCACTGATGTGTGCAGGCAGCCTTGCATTGCATGCAAATGTGTGCTATTCGCATCTGCACACTTGTTGGGGACTGTTAGTGGCATGGCATCGCATCGTCGTCGTGCCCATTCGGGAGAAACATAATTTTACTGTAGAGCAGTAAAGGGTTATTATATGGAGGTAGTTCAGCAAACCCAAACCCGAATTGTGTGGGACAGAACTGTACCCTGCTTGATAGTGACCTAGGCGGCTAGAAATGTTTAGGTGTTTATATGAACACATAATATCAAACCATGTGTTTTCTGAATATACTAAACCCTTCCTTGTTAGTGTTGCCTCTTGTTGGAACTATGATTTGGTTGCACAACACTAAGAGTCCCCCTATGATGCTGTACTACTACTAGTAGTAGTCAAGTAGTCACCCTTTTCTTGGCAGACTTTCTGAGACTGTCGTTTGGGTTAACGTCCGGACCAGGACAATCTGACATTACACGATTCAGTGTTTAACTGTCCAGTGTCCATCCATACCCCCCTTCTATTAAGTCTTTGTCATTAATCATGTTCATGTATTGCTTATTTCATTAAACCAATAAAAAGCATTTCCTTTCCATACATTTAGTGAACTGAGAATGCAGTAGGTGCTACTAATATTAATTTGTGAGGCAGAATCTGTGTTCCACTAGATCACCTCTAATCTTGTACCAACCCACATAAAACAAAAGATCTTGCTAATGTTTAGAGATGTAAAAGGGACACAATTTGAGATGAACTAAAGTCTTAGGACGAATAGAGCACCCAAATGTCCCTTGACGTAAAGCTTGTCGTGCTGCAAATTCGCATTCCTTGCTTGTACACTGTGGAATCGGATCACTAAGCAAGCACTTGCTCACTGGTGGGTGCTGGGCTGGCGCCCCCGAGTAGCCGACCACCTGTCTGGCAGTGCATCACTCAGTTGGGCACATGACTGAAACAGCCCGCACACAACTATTTTTTTTGGCGCACACAGCCCAAACAAATTAGAGGTAACATTGCTGCCCATGCTTTGTTTTACAACTGTATGGGGGTGCGTTAAAGCTTATCCATGACTTTGTGTGCTTCACTTGCACATCGTTAGATGGGCCATGTCTCCTCTGCTTGCCAAACTTGGGAACAGAAAGCTGGGTTTAAATTCCATCTCCACGCCATTTTGAAATTGCCCATTACAGAACCTTGGATTTCAAATGGGCAGACTGGTGTCATTGACATTGCAGTATGCAACTGATTTCATGGGTTGGCTGTTTGATTTTATTTTTTCTTTGGGGGGGGAGGTAACAGTTAGGGTGAATTCTCAGAAATGTGCCAATTCCCTCTCCCTTGGAGACCCCCAGCAACTTTGCTGGATTTGGAGGACTTGATTTATTTTTTAACCTGGAGAGAGTGGGACCCTTGATTGTCTACAATGTTTCTTTTGGTTATGGAGTCTAACAAACTTCATAGGCATCATCTTTTACAATTTTGACGCAAAGCACCTTCAGAGAAGTGACACAGGGAAGTCTTCCAGATTTCCCGAGGTTTAAATACCTTCTCTGGGATAAACGACTGTTTCCCATGAGCAGTAAAGTGAAATGGATTTTACTTAGTGTGTGCTGGGTCTCGAAAGTTACAATGCTATCTTACAATAGAGAGCTGGAGGAGTTACTTAGTATCCCCTTTGTCTAGCTTTTTATGTAACATGTTTTATCTTGCCCTTTCCTCACTGAATGGCTGGTGGCAGTGGTTTCATTTTGAACTACTGTGGTTTGTATTTACAGCGACTGTTCACCGCTCGGTAAAGCAACCGTGGGAGCTATCTTTTTCAAAATGGCACAGAGCCATCTTTGATAAAATGGTCCCGGTCTTTTTTCAAACAATGTATAAAGGGGGAATCCCAGATTACCACATAGGTGGTAGCTCTATCTTATTCTGGGAGGTAGAGACTCGTTTAACAAAAGATAAATAGCTTAGGAAAACACAAGTTATAAACATTAAATAACTGCTATTTATGACACATTGAATATTTTAATAAAGACATAAAAAGTAATTTTACAAATTCGTTGTAAATCACTTAATAAAACACTCTAAAACAGTGACAATATTGTACCCTAATGGGTAGGATTGACATCAATGTTAATCTGATCAATGATAGTACAGAGTATCTAGCATATTAGTTCTCTGGTGTAGTCCTTATTTCGACATTTTTCTTATTACTATGGTGAAAGAATTACCATTGTATAGTCTCGACATGTTTCTGTTCGATGTCAATTAGTACAGAACTTTCATCAGGAGTATAGTCACTAAATTTAAAAAAAACCACAATCTGAACTTTGAATCTGTTAAGCCAAAGGATCTTCTGGTTGGATGTGGAAAGTGTATACGACAAATCTGACGTATTTCCAGTTAGTCCAGGGGAAATTCTCCCGGGGTCGGCTGGGCTGTCCGCGGACCTCCGGGCAGGGAGGCCCCAACTCCTCCCGTATATCCCAAAAAAAGAGAGCGAGTATGAGACACACGCAAGAAGCAAGGTGGTTCTGCTGTTTATTAAACAAAACGGCAGGGATGGGTCGAGGATCGTACGCGTCCGTCCTGACACACTCTCCTCATCGTGGGGCTCGCAGGCCCTTTTTACCTTAGTATGACGCGCTACTTGCGTCACCTGGGAAAGTTAGCAAAAAACCTATCGCCACTCTGGATTGGTTCCCCGAGTGGTAGGGTTAGTATAGCATACGTATAGAGAACGTTGTTAGTGGTTGAGGGTCAGTCAGGTGGTATACTTGGGTTGTCCCTTCAATTTGATACATAAAAATTGTTACATGAAGACCCCTGAGGATTGGTCAATGTTAATGGCGTCAGTGATAAGAGCCCCATTTTCTGATTGGTCCACCCGCAAGCCCCCCAGTCTGGGACCATCGCTGTTCCCAGCTCGCGGTGCACATGTCATTTGCAACAATGTTTCACTATGGGTATGTGCAGACAATGTGAGGATTTATTCATATGCTGGAAGGCCGACTACTCCCACCGCCGCAGATGTCCATTGAGGCGCTTAATTGTATCTGCCTGTGTCTTGAGACGGGGGATCCAGGCGCCTCCCTCCTCCTGGGCTTGGCACCCTATCAGGTTCGGCTTGGTCACGTGAGGTGGGACCGTGGTTGAGGCAGAATTCTGCACAATTAATATTGCATTTTCCACTGTGTGCCTGGCTCAATTTGCAGGTGTGACCTTGGCGTCGGCTTGCGGTATGCGAGTTTGCAACGTTGTGCTCTTGACTGTCTGCTTTCGCCGGGCTCATTCTGCAGGGTCAGCAACCGAACTCTTGCGCATTCAATGTTCATGGAAGCTTTTGCTTGCGGCCTACTTGGGTCTGGTGCATAGGTGGAGCCATTTGATACACAGGCGCTTTAGGTTATGGTATCATATTGCTTCATCCCCAGTATCGTGTCTTCGTTATATTTCTCATTAGGGAGCGTGAGCAAGATTTTTAGATGAGTTCATTATGCGTCTTGCGTTTCTGTATTTTGAAAAGCCTATGTGAAAAATAATAAAAATGCACGTCCATGGGTGTGTCCGTCACCTACGTCATAGCACTGAGTATGTTCTTCGTGTGGATTGGTGTGGGAGTGTCCAGTGTGCATGTTTGCACGGGTGTGCTGACCGTTGGCTAGGTCGTCATGGCATCTCTAACGATGTGTTGATTTAGTGCTGTATGGTTCAGTCGAGTCCATCCATGCCGCAGGTGTCGGCATGTGCAGGGCAGGCTGGTGGGCAGGCGGGTGGGCACATCCGTATGTTCCTGTACCAGGGTATTTGGTCGTCTGGTAGATGGGCAAACTCCTCTCGTGGCGGGTGTCTGGGCCGTGATCCTCTAGGCCAGGGGTGAGAGGGGATTGGTGGAAGCCTTTTGTTCCCTTTTCCCCACTTCAGTCCCCCCCTCTGGTCGACTTGTCGACCACAAACCTATCCTTTTCCTTATCTCCTCTCACTCTCCATATTTTAGTTACTCCTCCCAAATGCCCATAGTGGTTAACATGGTCTTCAAATGACCAATACATATATACACAGGTTCCTCCAGATGTGCAGTATACCCATTTCCCTATGTAGCTCCTTGGGTTTCTTGGGTTTTCGAGCTTCACAGATGGTGGGTCCAGGTGGTTGGTGATGATCTGGCTGCGCAACCTCTCTCTTTTATTATTGTGCCTGTGTGTTGGCCGTCATCTGCTGGCATCAAGGGGTGCATACCGACCATTTCGATAATCTCGTCTGTGGTGCGTGCCTTCCGGGCCTTCCAAAATCTTATTATGATGAGTGCAGCTCCAGCCAAAATAATGCATCCAACTATAATCTTCAGTCCATCTGACAGCCAAGATGGCATCCATGACCATAATATCGAAAACCAGCTCTCATCCTTTTTCACACCTTTACTTTCATCCATCATTTTGGAGTGCATCTGGGCCAATTGTGACACTGCTTCTGCATCGTTAGCAGAGATGAATGTGCAGCATGATTAACCTATCGTTGCGCAAACCCCTCCTTCCATTGCTGTGAGGAGGTCCAGTACATATCTGTTCTGTAGTGCTACCATCCTCACTGCTCGCAGTTCTTCTTTTATTGCGTTGAATCCATTTACTGTAGAGTTAATTGTCATTAGTTCCCATCTAGTTATCTGGAGCCATTTTGCGTTTGCGTAAGCTTGTAGTCCCGGATGTATTATTGAGGAGAAGAACATTGCTGCTCTGCTGAATAGTCTGTGTTCTGGCGGAATTGAAGTGAGTGCTGTTTCCGACCTTCCCCATAGGTAATTTCCTGTCAGAGGTTCTCCTTGTCTTTTCTTTCTATTCAGGACAGTGTTGTTGCCGTTGTTTTGGTTCTCTGGCCCCTTCTGAAGCTGTGCAGATCTTCTTCCTCTTGTTTCCTTCATCCATTTTGGGGAAGTTCGCCACATTCACATGTTTCTGGGGCACCACCAGTGATGGTACATTAACGTGTACCATTGTGCATATACCATTCCACAGAGGGGGCAGTGTGTGGTATGCCTTGTCTCCACAGGCCCAGTAATGGTCCATTACTACTGCTGTTCCTGCTCCCCCCCCCCTCAGGCAACTGTCACGCTTGCACAGTTGGTGTTGTATCCCACGTCCACTTCTCCTTTATGTTGGTAGCATACCTTGGGTGCAGTCATCGGCAGTATTGTTATTGGGTCTTCATCCTTCTCTATCCACGTTAGCATGGGTACGTACTTGACCCAAGTCATCCAACATCTGTTGTTGTGTTCAGCAATAGTTGTAGTATCCTCTCTCATTACCATGTTGCTGCCAACCACTCCTGTGTCCCATTTGTCACCCAGGTACACCTTCCCTGTTATTATTATCAGTGGTCTTTCCCAACATCCTTGTTTACCAGGAACTTCAGTGGCGTACCAATCACATGGTAGGTACTGTAGTGTTACTTTCTTTGTTTCTCCTTTTTCAGGGCCACTTGTTATGTATCTGAATGCTTGAGCATGTAAACTGGCCTTGTGGTAACTCAAATAACCCTTGAAGTTATTTTCGTACAGGTATGTGTCTCGTGTTTTCCATACCAGGTGCACCGTGTTCCCTTGAAATCTCCCTTTCGTTTGGAACAGTGCCAGGTATATTATACATCGTGCTGTTTTTTCATCTATTTCCGTGGCAACGAAAGTTCGGGAAGCGCTCATGGCGTATGGGATCAATGAGCAGACGTAGCAGCTGTCTTCTGTTTGCTTACCTATTTGAGTCATGTGTTGGTACCACATGTTGTTCGAGACGTGTGCTGAATTTTGTATGTAGTTGTCAATATCTTTGTCTGAGTATGTGCTGCATTTAACTCTATTTCCCTTGTGTGGAATTTTGCTAGTACCACCTGACGTAACACCTGTTGCAGCCGGGGGTGGGGGTATATTAGGTTTGGGTACAGCAAAAATATTGATAGCATAACTGTTCTGCCATACAGAGGCAGCCAAGAACCCGGTGATCATCAAAATCCCTATTATCTTTATTACAGAGGCTAATCTCACCGGCATTTTGCTCTTACCTTGCTGCAGTCCGGCAGCTAATTCTTGCGACGTTAAAGTTGCCCGCCTGAAAATTCTCAATATGCTTGTTATTAGTGTTAGTTGTTGTTTTCAAGCTCTCCCTATCAAGTAGTCGTTCAGTGCCCAGGCGAAGAGCTGTTCCCACGCCAATCTAAGCGATCTATCTCTTAGGACAGGCAAGTATGGGTGGAGGTGGGGCATTGATTGTTCTATGGCCAAGAGAAATGCTGTGTAGTAGACACGTACCCTCCTCCTTTTCAGGTGCTTTGGCCTTTGTATGTAATAGACAAATTGGTGTGATAATTCTTCAGGGTAGTTATCGTCTGAGGATATCTACTCCTGGGCAGTGAACTTTGTTAGTTATCTGTTTTCTTAGCAGTACAATACACTGTACCTGCATGTGCGAGAGAGAAAAAAGGAGAACATTCAAGTGTTTACATGTGTATATGTGCAAAACAATGTCCTTCAGTTGGGTTATTACTGCAGTGGGTAGGGGGTCGATGGGCAGAGGGTTTGGGGCTCAACTGGCAGAGGTCTCTTTACTCTTTGAACGTGTGACCATGGGGTGGGCGGTATGGTAATTATGGGGGTGGCAGGGTATGGGGACACTTAGGCCGTTAGCTGCGGTAGAAGTCCCTTCCTCCGTTGGTGACGCTGTTGCTGTTCTTCCAAAGGCCCTGTCGGTGACGCTAGGGCCGGTCTGGAGTTTGAAGATCTTTACGTCGTGTAGGTGATGCCAGGCACGTTTGTCCTGTAGCTTTACTGCTCTCGTTGATACTTCCTCTACAAGGTGGGGGCCAGTGAAGCGTGGGCTGTTCCACTTTCTGTTGAAATTGCGGAGTAGTACGTGGTCACCTTTAGCAATTTTGCACAGTTTTCCCTTTTCCAATTCTTCATCCGCGTCTTCTTGTTGATCACTCTTAGAGCCGCCCCGCGTGCGCTCGAGCTGTTGAGACACAAACATTACACTAGTAATCAAAGAAGACACATATTGGTACATTTCATCACCAAGAACAGTTGCAGTGTTTTCATAGTCAGTGAATGCTCTTGATGTTGGCGTTGGAGGAAGGCGCATTTGACGTCCGGTCACCACCTCGTGAGGGGTGAGGTGGTGGTCGGAGCCTGGTCTATTCCTTAGCTCAAATAGGGCTAGCGGAAGGCAATACAGCCAACTCTTCTTTGTTGTTTGCTGTATTTTTGCAAGTGCCTCCTTTAATAGGCCATTCAGGCGTTCGCATACACCGTTGGCCTGCGGGTGATATGCACATGCAAATTTATGCTTGATGTTCAGTAAGGATGTGATGTGCTGGAACATTTCATTGGCGAAATGCGGGCCATTATCTGACCGCAGTACTTCGCACACTCCCCACCTGGGGAAGACCTCCCTCACTAGGAATTTAGCTGCTCTGAATGCATCTGGGTGTGAGCAGGGCCCTGCCTCAATCCACCTCGAGAATGGGCAGACTACTACAATCATATACCTATTTCTCCAGCATGGGGTCTGGCATGGGTTCACATGCTCATGAATATTCCCCGTCGTCAGGCTGGGAATCCTCGGTAAAGAAAAAACCAGTATCAGTTTTGATTCTGATCTGTCTTTCCTAGTAATAACCAATCCCTGATCTCTGCGTCATACTGACCACAGCCAATGACTGCCCTCTACCTAAGCCCCGCCTCTGGCAGCCATCTTCAGATTTTTACCGCACGTTCATGTGTTGGGATCCTCGTGCTATTGCTCTCGAGCGTTAGTGCTATTTTTTTCACGTTTTTTCGGTCAAAAGAGCCTCAAGCTCCACCGACTCTCCATCCGATCAACGGGGACCCGTGTCGGATTCGTCTGCGCCCCTCAAGGGTGAAGATTTGTCGAGCTACGCTTTTGGAGGACTCCAGAAGTTTCTCAGGCCCGGTCATGGCCCAGGAGAAGGGAAGCTCGACGCCCGGAAAGCTGTTCAGGGTCTGCCCTGGATGCCAGCTGCAGAACGTCTTCAAGGAGGACGAACACTCGTTTTGTCTTTACTGCCTACATGAGGATGAGACGCACGTGGAGAAGGACTGTGCGTTTTGCGGCAACATGTCTGAGCGGACCATGAAGGACCGCCATCAACGTCTCGCCAACTGGCTAGAAGTTAAGAGCCCGTCCGGCGAGAAGAGAAATCCGAGCGGTCTTCTAAGACCTTTGAGGACGCCCCGGCGACGGGGGTCCAACATAAGGCCAAGCACCGCGAGTCCGCTGGCACCGGGAGCGCCGAACGGTCGGGCTCTACGGGCGCCAGGCAGGGCGCACCCTCCCCGGCACCATGAACCACGAGCCAACGCTCTGGGTCGGGTAAGAGGAAGGCCGAGCACCCGGCGAAGCTCCTGGAGAGGCCCCGGTCGAGCTCTAAGGCGGAGGGGGAGCGAGGCAGTGTCCCCCCCCCTCAAGGATAAGGCGGTGAGCGCACCTAAGGTGGTGAAGGCCTTAATCCATCCGGCCAAGCCCTCTATCGAAACTGTCGCGGCGGCCCTGGCTCAGCCTGTGGAGGCTAGACCAGTGGTGGCGACTTCGGGGCTCAGTTTCCCTGCCACCTCGGAGGGAGTCCTCTTTTGTGCCCATCGATAGGACTCCCGTGAAATCCCCCGAGGGGAAGAAAAAGGGGGGGCAGGGCATCGTCGTAGATTCGGCTTCAACCTCGGAGGAGGAACTGGTCGAGGTCTTAAGCCACGGCCTCGGCGTGGAAGAAGACCGGCCCGTCAGGATGGATCCCGACGCAGGTGACGACGAGGGTACCGACGGGGCCCCTGATCGCCCGTCGGATTCCCCTCTGCCAGCACCGCAAGACAACTCGGCGGCCATTTTGTTGGCTATACAGTCCTTATGCTCAGAGATAAGGACGAGACTACCGTTGCCGACGGAGGAACCTCTCCCGTCGGGTGACCCAGAACCGGGACCTTCTGGTGTTCCCCCTACCAAGAAAAGGATCCACCCTCCACCTCCTTTTCAGCCGTCGCGCCCCGTCCAGCCCTCCTCCCCGTCCACCCGAGGGGATGATACAGGGACTGACACGGCAGCGACGGGTACGGACGACGAGGTATACGACGAGGATGTACCGTCGTCGCCTCCCACCAGGGCTTCTCCGCCCGACAAGATTGGATCGTTCCACTCCATGATCGCCAGGGCATCCGAGCTTTTCCAACTCTGCCCTGAGGAGAAGGAGGAAGGTTTCCTTTATCAGCGGCGCGAGGCCAAGAGGAAGACGGTCCTCGCAGTGCCTCTATTGGACGACATTTGGGATGAGGGCCTCACCCTCCTCAAGAACCCTTCCACGACGCCAGCTAGAAGAGACCGGTACGAGAAGAAGTACCGGGTCCCGGACACGGCCCCCCTGTGCCTCCGGGCGCAGCCTACCCCGGACTCCGTCGTCTCCGCGGCGGCCAGGAAGAAAGCGGGGGCGGGGGGTGCGGCCTCCACATCGACTTCCCCACCGGACGGCGAGGGAAGGAAATTGGACGCTATGGGACGCAGAGTCATCTCGTCTGCAGCGATGACGGTTAAAGCGGCCAACGCCTTGGCTATCGTGGCCCGCTACGACAGGGAGCTCTGGTACAAACTGGCTCCCCTGCTGGACTTCCTGCCGGACGACAAGAGGGCAGAGGACCTGGAGATCCTGCAGGAAGGTGAGGTGGCTTCGGACCACGCCATTACCGTTGCGACGGACATCGCCGACACTGGGTTCCGCCAGTTGGGCAACAGCGTTTGCCTTAGGCGGCGTGGATGGCTCAAGGCTACGGACTTCCGTCAAGACGTTCAGACCAGAGTCCTGGACATGCCCTTCGATGGGAACAACCTATTTGGGAAAACAGTGGACGATTCCCTTCAGGCCATTAAAGCGGACACTGAGACGGCCCGGGCCCTTGGAGTTCTGCAACGACGGACGCCCTTTCGGAGCAGCGGAGGCAAGGGCGCCTCCAAAGGTTCCGGCGGCGGTTTCTCCACCTACCGTCAAGCGGCCCGCTCGTCGTCTCAGGGGGCCTACAGAGGACGAGGCAAGTCTGGCGGACCCCGCCGTCGTCGCCAAGGTCAAGGCGGCAAAGCCTCGTCGAAGCAGGATTGAACAGGCCGTGGGGTCGGGCCCCCACCGAAGCACCCCGGTGGGAGGCCGGCTGGCGAGCTTCGTCAGCGTGTGGGAGTCCATCTCCACCGACCGTTGGGTGCTGGACGCCTTGGCCCGGGGCCACGCGCTCGAGTTTCAAAGAAGGTGCCCGCGCGTCCCCCCCCCCCCCCACCCTGTGGCCAGGAAAGAACTTCACGTCCCTCAACTTCTCCTGGAGGTAAAGGCGATGCTTAGGAAGGGTGCCACCGTACTCGTCCCAAAGAGACTTCGGGGCTCCGGAGTTTACTCGAGATACTTCCTCGTGAAGAAGACGGGGGGATGGCGCCCCATCCTGGACCTGCGACGTCTGAACAAGTTCATCAAGGTGCAGAAGTTCCGGATGGTCACCCTCCAGCACGTCCTGGGTCAGCTGGAGGAAGGAGACTTCCTGTCGTCGTTGGATTTGGAGGATGCCTACTTCCATATTCCCATCCTAAAGGGGCACCGAAAATTCCTCAGGTTTGTGGTCCAAGGGCGTCATTACCAGTTCAAAGCCCTCCCCTTCGGACTACGGTCGGCACCCAGGGTATTCACCAAGTGCCTAGCACCGGTGGTGGCGCAGCTGCGCCGCGAGGGGGTCCACGTCTACCCCTACCTGGACGACTGGCTCATCCGAGCCAAGACGAGGGAGCTCGCCGTGGTTCACACGGCAAGGACCGTCCAACTTCTCACAGACCTGGGATTCTCCGTGAACTACGCCAAATCCCACCTGGTACCCGCGCAAGACGCTCTGTTTCTGGGAGCGAGGCTCAACAGTGTCCCTTCGGGCCTCCCCGTCGGAGGAGAGGACCAGGACCATCCTGGGCAAGGTGCAGCGGATGTTGGTGGCCGACGCGGCCAAGGTGAGGTCCATCAAGTCCCTCCTCGGAATGATGTCTTCCTGCATCTACCTCATTCCCATGTGCAGGCTCCGGATGCGCCCGTTGCAGGAGTTCCTGGACGCGCGCTGGCTCCAAACGACGGGCAGCTTCGAGGAAAGGATCACACTCGACGAGAGTTTCCGACGAGCGATCCGGTGGTGGGGCACCCGCGCGCATCTGACGGCGGGCATGGACTTCCAGACCCCAGCCCACCAGGAGACAGTGACCACGGATGCCTCCCTGGAAGGGTGGGGAGCGCACACCGAAAATCTGCACGCAAGAGGCCTTTGGCTCCCGACGGAGAAATCCCTACATATCAACGTCCTGGAGCTCCGTGCAGTGTTTTGGGCCCTCAGGTCCTTCCTTCCGTCCCTCAATGGCAAGGTGGTGAGGATCTTCACTGACACCACCACCATGTTTTACATCAGGAAACAGGGCGGAACCAGGTCCCCAGCACTGTCCAAGGAGGCGCAGGACCTGTGGCATTGGGCCGTCGCCCAAAGGATATTTCTGGTGCCGTTTCATCTGGCAGGGATAAAAAACACCATCGCCGACTCACTCAGCAGGGAGCTGCGCTCGTGCCACGAGTGGGAGCTACGGCAGGATCTAGTGGATCGCCTCTTCCGACGGTGGGGCACACCCCAGATCGACCTGTTCGCGACGGCGACGAACTCCAAGTGCCGGAGGTTCGCCAGCAGGTTTCCCCAGGCGAGGAGCATGGGCGATGCTTTCTCGTTCCCCTGGGAGGGCTTGTTCCTCTACGCGTTCCCTCCTTTGCCACTGCTAATCCGGCTCGTCAACCAGCTCAAGAGGTCACGGTGCAGGATGATCCTCGTCGCACCTGCGTGGCCGAGGCAGATATGGTTCCCGGACCTTCTGGACTTGTCAGCGTCCCCGCCAATCGAGCTGCCGGTGGACGCGGATCTACTCTCCAGGGAAGGAGGCGCCATCCTCCACCACGACCCGAAATCGCTGAACTTGCAGGCCTGGCTCCTGCAGCGCTAGAGTTTGGAGGATACAACATACCGGCCGACTGCAGAGAGGTTCTTGCAAAGGCCAGGGCGTCCTCGACTCTTAAATGCTACGGACACAAATGGAAGAGGTTCTGTCTGGTGCCACGCACAGAAGATTAACCCTCTACGGATTACGGCTCCCCAAGTACTGCCGTACCTGCTGACGCTGGCCAAAGCTGGACTGGCACACGCGTCCATCAAGATTCATCTTGCTGCGATCTCCTGATACACCAGAACCATGGGGCGGACGTCTTAGTGGTCTCATCGTCTGGTGAAAGAGTTCATGAAGGGACTGTTCAGATCGTTCCCGCCGGTGAAGGCTCCGGCCCCGGCGTGGGAGCTCAACGTGGTGCTGACCAAGCTCATGGGACCTCCGTTCGAGCCTCTGCACTCGGCTCCGTTGAAATTTCTGTCGTGGAAAACAGCGTTTCTTGTGGCCATCACCTCCGCACGACGAGTGGGAGAGATCCAGGCCCTTTCCTGTAAGGCCCCGTACTTGACTTTTCACGACACGAGGGTAGTGCTCAGGACGCACCCCTCCTTCATGCCCAAGGTACCGTCGGACTTCCATCTCAACGAACCCTTGGTGTTGCCTGTGTTCTTCCCGTCGCCGGCTGAGAGGACTTTGCACTCGCTGGATGTGGCTAGAGCGCTGAAGTTCTACGTGGACCGCACAAAGTGTTTTCGGAAGACGTCACAACTCTTTGTGAACTTTGGACCTGTCAATCAGGGGAAGGCTCTCTCGAAGGCTTCCATTTCCAGATGGCTCTCCGGCTGTATCATGTACTGTCACCGGTTGGCAAACCGACCGCTGCCTGGCCTTCTGAGAGCCCATTCCACCAGAGCGATCGCAGCTACCACGGGGTTCCTATCTGGTGTGCCCCTGCTGGACATATGCAGGGCTGCTACGTGGAGGTCGACGCACACCTTCACGAAATTCTACTGCGTCGACCGGGATTCCAGGGAGGAGTCCAGGGTCGGCCAAGCAGTGCTGCGCAACCTGTTCGCCTGAGGTGAGCCTGGTGAGGAGGTAAGATGCTTAATGTTGAGTTTGATGTAATGCTTAATGTTGAGCCTTTGCCACCTCCCGTGGTTGTGCATGTGTGTACTGCTATGTATTCTTTATTCATGAGCATGTGAATCCATGCCAGACCCCATGCTGGAGAAGGAACAAGTTACTTACCTGTAACTGTTCTCCAGCATGGGTCTGGCATGGATTCACATGCGAACCCTCCCGCCTACCCCTCTGCGGCTCTTCACTTGGTCATACTGCCACTTCACGTGCTTCCAAATCTGAAGATGGCTGCCAGAGGCCGGGCTTAGGTAGAGGGCAGTCATTGGCTGTGGTCAGTATGACGCAGAGATCAGTGATTGGTTATTACTACGAAAGACAGATCAGAATCGAAACTGATACTGGTTTTTTCTTTACCGAGGATTCCCAGCCTGACGACGGGGAATATTCATGAGCATGTGAATCCATGCCAGACCCATGCTGGAGAACAACAGTTACAGCTAAGTAACTTGTTCCTTCCTTGAAATACGTTGATCATATCAACATAGTCAATATGGGTGTGTCGGAAGGGTCCCTCTGGCCGGGGTATAGTACCTTTTATCACCTTCAGCGTGTGACCGGCCGTGAACTGTTGACATGTGAGACAATTGCTGATAAAATTTGACACATGGGAATTTAACTCGGGGCAGAACCAATCTTCCCGAATTCGTGCTGCAATGACTTCCTTGCCTGTGTGGGCTGGGTGGTGTAGTTGGCTCAGGGCGGTGTTCAATAGTGCCAGTAGCATTACCATCTTTCCAGTGTTACCCTGGCGCCATAGTGCGTCAGTTGGTGACATTGTGCATCCTCTTTTTACCCATATTTCTTTTTCTGCCATTGGTGCAGCCGCTTGTAGCTCCATTATCTGTGTGGCTGAGATGGGTGTACCCTTATCTTATCAACATCTCCTTAGCTATTCCCCTCCCTCTCCATCTCTCTGGGGGGTTCCATATCTCGCCAAAATATGCAGCATACTTCGCGTCTGCTGCTGCATTCCCTTTTGAGATATGATCTTCTCCATTAGTGTGTGCGGTACATTTGACCAAGGCTAATTCTTGGGGGTCATTTATTACTTCAATTAGTTCAGCCAATAAGAGAGCATGTTGCACTGGAGTGCCGTCAGCTCTCCTAAACCCTCTTCTCCTCCATTTGGACAAACCTGAGTGGACAGTTGACGTGACATATGCGCTGTCAGAATATATGGTCACTCGTTTGTCAAAGCTTTCCTTCAACGCCAAGATCAGTGCAACTAATTCAGCTGCTTGAGCAGAGTAATGCTGTGGTAATTGTACGAATTTCATCGCCACACACACCGGTACCTCCGTCATTTTTACCACTGCTTCCCCAGTTCTCCTTATTCCATCACTTTGGTCAATTGTTGATGACCCATCAATGAACAAGAGCTCACCTCCGTCTAGTGCGTTCTCTTCAACCTTTCTAGTACATGAGTACATTTCAGTAGTCTTCGTACAATCGTGTGCATAGTCTCCTTCCTCAATTACTTCTGCTATAAACCTTGCAGGGTTGACCGTGCTGGATCTAACAATCGATAGTTCAGCTCTAGATAAGATCTCATAACCTGACGCCCTCTGCATGGTTAGTGTGGACTTAGGCTTGTTCAATATTGCAAATAGTGCATGTTCCACAAATAGTGTGGTTGGGCACCCCATGGTGATTGCTGATGCTTTCTCTACCGCAAAGGCAGCTGCGGCGAGACCTTGTTCGCAAGGGAAATGACCTAACATCACAGGATCCAAGTGGCCGCTGTAAAAGGCTACTGGTTTGTAGCCCATGCTTGTTTTTTGAGCCAACACTGCTTTCATTACTGCTGAGTCGCAATGTGAAAATCTAAAGAATTGTCGTTCATAATCTGGGGTGGCCAGTACCGGAGCGGTTGATATTGCATCTTTCAGTTCATCAAAAGCCTCTTTCATTTCCATTGTCCACCCCAACTTTTTCTCCCCTTTGTTAGCTTCTTTTAACGCCTCAAGTAGGGGTCCTATGTATGAGCTGTAATCAAATACCCATGCTCTACAGTAGTTGCACAGACCCAGGAACTGCTGTAGTTCTCTCACTGTTTGTGGCAATGGTGTTTTTGAAATGGCCTGTGCTCTTTGTGGTGCAATCTTTCTTCCATATTGGGATATGAGCTGACCAATGTAAAGTACCTGTTCCTGACAGTACTGTAACTTTTACTTGTCTACCTTGTAACCTTTTTCAGCCAATATTGTCAGCATCTTTAACGAGTCCTCTCTGCATCTTCTTTCGTTTGTGCTGCAAATTATTATGTCGTCAACATACTGCAACACTGTGCTTTCCACTTCAATGTTACCCAAATCCATCTGTATTACTCTGTTGAATATTGAGGGTGACTCGCAGTACCCTTGTGGAAATCTGGTTTGTTTCCACTTTGTGTTTCTGTAAGTGAAGCTTGTCAGATCTTGTGAGTCTGGGTGCAGTGGTATTGAGAAAAAGGCATTTTTAAGGTCGATCACTGTAAACCGTGTTGCCTCTGCTGGAATGCCGCACAATATTGTGGCCGGGTTTGCTGCTATGGGGTATTTTGCTTCCACTATGTTGTTCAAAGGCCTGAGGTCCTGTATGAAGCGCCAAGACCCCCCTTTAGCCTTGCGCACTGGGTATACAGCTGTGTTGCATGGTGATTCTGATGGGACCAATATGCCATTATTTATAAGGGCCGTTATTGTTTCATATATGCCCTCATCTGCCTCTTTTGATAGTGGGTACTGTTTCACTCTGGGGAATATTGCACCCTTTTTCAATTTTATTCTTACTCCCCCTATGCTTTTTATGCACCCCACGTCATAGGGGCTAGTAGTCCATAATGATGTGGGTACTTTTGCCATATCCTCCTCAAAGAAGGGAACTGGGGTGGATGTGGGTGCCTCAAGTGCCATTGCAATTTTCTGTGCCACTTGTTTGTACGTCACCCTTAGCCATATTTCCACACTCATCATAAATACCATTTCACCTTCTTCCTTTTCTCCTGAGAAGAGCTCCTCATCTGACACCTGGGTGAGTCTACATCCCTCTGCTAGTGCTATCACTGCCCTCCATGCTCTTCCTTCTCTGTCTTGGGCATGTACTGCAATGTAATCAGCGGTTGCTATAATGCTCTCTATGTTCACTGAAATCACCTTTCCTTCTGGTTCATTTGTTGGTGTTTCTGGTCTAAACAAATAGGCTGCTGGCCTCCTCCAGATCTTTCTTTCTATCCCTGGCATCCATGCAAATGCCATGTCTGTCCCGTACTGGAACAGTTCACCATCTACTGGCTCAGCCCTAATCACTGTCTGTCCACAGTATGCTTGCATAATCTGTCGTGCAGTGAGCATGTTAATTCCTGGAGTGGAGCAAATTATGCCGTCCTCCGCAAAGGAGATCGTCATATTCAACCTGCTCATTATGTCTCTCCCCAGTATATTTACTGGTGAGGCCCTAGAATATAAAAGTGGGACTGACATGTCATAATCCCCTATTGATAAGGGAATGTTATGAGTAAAGGGAACCAACCCCCTAAACCCAGAGAATCCTTGGTTGTTCATGGCTTCACCTGACATCTTAAATTTACCTTCCCTTATGCAAGACCGGGTCGCCCCGGTGTCAACAAGGAATGATAATTTTTTGTCACCTATCGTTACCTCTATGCGTGGTTCCTCCGCACTATTAGGTGTTACCGACAGGATGGGACACACCAAGGCCGTCTGTGGGCTGTCCTATTGAGGGTATAATGATTGACCACTTCCTGTGTAAGGGTTGTGTCCCAGGACCGTCACCCTACCCAGTTGTGTTTGCTGTATTTGGGTATTGGTAGAGGTTATGTTATGGTCTTGGATTTGTGCAGGGTGCTGTACTTGCTGTGCTTTGGGTTGTTGTGTTATCGCTACCTGTTGTTGTGGCGGTGAATATGTCTGTGGCTGTTGTGTTACTAGTTGTTGCTGTTCATTTCCCTGTTGCAATGTCTGCTGTTGCTGGATGCCCTGCTGTTCCTGTGTGGGCCTTTGTTGTCCCTGTTCACTCCATGATGGTGTGCCTGGTCTCACTCTACACGTGCGTGACATGTGCCCTACTAATCCACAAATCCAACACACCGGTGATTCCCTGTTCTGCCATGGAAAGCTTCCTGTGTTGTCCTGGTATACTGGTTGCCCGGTGGGGTAGGAATTTCTAAGTCCTCCCACCTGCTGTTGTGGGTTATATCCGTATCCTCTCCCTCTCATTATTCCTCCCCTTCCCCTGTTGTAATTATAATACCCAGCTCCTGGCGTTGAGTATCCTCCTCCCATGTTAGTCGTGTATGGTTGGAGTGGCGGTATCTGTTGTGTTAGTCTGCGATGATTGTATTTGGGAGGGATCTTGTGCAGCCACTACTTGTGTGGGGCTTTGAGTCATTGTTGCAGGTGTAGTTATTAGTGCGCCTTCCATTGTGTATTTAGTAAGTTTTTTCTGTACTAGTTTAGCCTCTTCCGTTTTCCTATCCTTCCTTTTTTTTTCATTTTTTCTTGCCATGTCCTACAATGATGCACTATTGTCAGTTGTATTTCTGGCCATGCTTTCGAGGGGATTGGGTCCTCCGACGTATTCCATATCTGACATGTAATCACCACAGCTGTGCTGCTTACATGTCATAGATATGGAATACGTCGTCGGACCATCCCATCGAAAGAACGTTACCAGGTAAGAAAGTAACTTGTTCTTTGCTTCCATCCCCACTACTTTCTTCAGTTGTTTCTGAACTGCTTCTGGGAGCCCCTGTACTAGTATATGATAGAATATTGCTGGTGTTTTGTCCCATTGTTCTCTAGTTTCCATACGCCACTTCTCTTGAATTTCCTGGATATAATCAACAGGATCTTCGTTCTCACGCATCTTGCGCGAGGTAATTGCTCCTATGTCTGATGTGTCTGGATACTGTACCCTCAGTGCCTGCCATAATGCATGTCTGCAGTTTGCGAATGGTGCCGCATCGTGTGATGTTTGTTATTGTGTCCCCGGGGAAGCCCGCTCTCTTCCAGATGTCATCCGCTGCATCCCCTAATATTGATATTAGAAGGCCCTTTACATCTCCCACTTTCTGTCCTGCGGTGTGTTTTTCCATTTCATATATCCATTTACCCGCACCTCCACTTAATGATGGGAGTCTGCACTTTATATTTTCTTTGTCTGCATGCTTCCAAGGGGTGTATTGTGGTCTAACCCCTCCCCTCTCCAGAAGTGGCATTAAGTTGTGTCCCGTTTGACCCCCTGGGTTCCACAAAATCGAGTCCGCACACCCCTCCTCTTCTTCTGTCTCTTCTACATCGTCAATTTCGTCCATATTACCCCTGCTCGTAACTCTTTCTCCTCCATCTCTTCCCCTTCTTTCATCATTTCCTTTATTTAATGTGGGCGTGTGTATTCGTTTTCCCTGCCAGCATCCAGGGAGGTCTCTAAGCCTTCCTGCATAGTGTGTCAGTTTGTTTGTGAAGGGCGCGAGTTTAGATGGGCATGTTGCACGTAATGAGCGTGAGGTGGTGGAGCATGTAGGACGGGATGGTGACGGTGTGGCTTCACGTGTCTGCCTTTCCGCTATTCCTTGCTCTTCCTCCTCACTTCTCTCCAGTTCTTCCTTTCTCCTGCAGATCCATGGTGAGTCTCTATTTGTCCGGGTGGTGTATAATTTATCTAGGCTTTCCCTTTCACTATTTCTTCCTTCCTTCTCCATTCCTTCTTCCTCACTACAAAAGTCATTCGTAAATGGCAACCCCAATCTGTCTTTTTCCCCCTAATCGTTACTGTTCTTAAGTCTATTAGGTCCGTTCCTCCCTTTTCTTCTTTACCAATCGCTCCCCTTTGTGCTGATGTTGTTGCTACTTCTTTGCCTCTATATACATACCTCCTTACTTCACTCTCCCCTCCCCTCTCCTATCTTCTCTTTCCCCTTCATTTCTCTCCACTATTTCTCTACCAATTTCCTCTCTTTTCTTTTTTAATTCTTCCATTACTTCACTGCTCATCTTTTCCAATATCCTTTCATCTTCTTTCTTCCTTTCCCATCTCTCCCTCTCCCGTTCTAATATACTCTCGATCATCCTCCTTTCTTCGTATTTCCTTGTCGTTTCTGATAGTAATCTCTTCTTCCATATTGCCATTACTTTTTCTTTCTCCTCTTCCTCTTTTCCTCTCACGCAGTGCTGCTCTTGATACCCTTTCTGCTACTGCCTTTACCCTTTCGGCTTCTCTCTTTTACTCCTCAGTTCGTTCTCTCATTTTTTCCAATTCATTCTTACCTTCTTTCCTTTCCCGTGCTCTCTTTCCCCCCTCTCGAGCTGCTTGACCAGTGCATTCTGCTCATCCCTTAATTCTGCTAATCGTTCCTCCAAAAGCTCTTCCTTTTGTCGTAACAGCTCTTCCCCCTTTCTTTTCCCCTCTTCCCCTTTCATTTCACTCTCCCTGGTATTATCCTCATCCATTTTCCTTACTACCTCCTTCTCTTCTCCTGTTAATGAACCTCGTAATTTTAATAGTATCTGCGCAGCTACCCACTCATCATTTCCTACGTCCGTAGTCTGCTCTTCTCCAGTCCTCCCCTCCCCTGCTGGCATCTTCCTATGAGCTGATCCCGTCGTACTAGTCTGCTCCCCTCCCGTGTGGCCACCTGTAGCTGTATATGGAGGTGGGCTGTATGCCGGGTTCGAGTACCCCTCAGCCGCCCTTAATTGTTCTCTTGCTATTTCTCCTAGTTCTCTTAAAGGATACAACCCCCCCTCCCTCTGTTTTCACTACCTTCGCTAGGGGTATATCGTCGCTCTGTTCCTTTTTTTATTTCATTTTCGTTGGAGTTGTTACTCTTTTCTCCTCCCTCTTGTCCGTTCCCCGTGTTCTGTGTCTTCTCTCTTTTTCCCCATTCTTTCCCTCCTCAATCTCCTTTTCTTCCGTTGTTTCCCCCACTCACCTGCCTCCTAAAAAATCATCGGCAGGTGAGTGCTTGCGGCCCCCGACCTCCATTTTGCCCCGCTGACCCCCCCTTCCCACCACATCCCGCATCCCTTCCCCAAGCGTGTCCCTGCTCCCTCCCGCCTCCCAACCCGCCCACCGCCCGTGATTGGTTACTGGGCTTCCGGGCCCAGGGTCTAGCGACCTGCGCTGCAGGCGCCCACTGCCTCCTAAAAAATCATCGGCAGGTGAGTGCTTGCGGCCCCCGACCTCCATTTTGCCCCGCTGACCCCCCCTTCCCACCACATCCCGCATCCCTTCCCCGAGCGTGTCCCTGCTCCCTCCCGCCTCCCAACCCGCCCCCCGCCCGTGATTGGTTACTGGGCTTCCGGGCCTAGGGTCTAGCGACCCGCGCTGCAGGCGCCCACTGCCTTTCACCAACCAAAGCCCGCCTCTCCTCCTCTCCCAGCACCGTTCTCATTGGTCCCTCCAGCCTTTATCACCGGTCCCCCCGGGCAGCCCTCTGCCCGGCAGCCCCCAGCGGCTAAGGGCCCGAGGCCAAGGGCGACTCCAACAGAGGCAACTCCAGGAAGTGTCAGCAGGTGTCTGCAGGGGAAGCCACCCCAGTGACCAGCCGTCAACCAGCGACTACAGGGACCAGTAGGGTAGGAGGGCCGGGGTTGGGAGAGGTACAGCTTTACACCAGATACCTAACCCCGTTGCCCCAAACTCCATTTGATAGAAGGGCCGCCGCGCCCAAATTGCATTGTCTATTCTCCAAACTGCATTGATGGGCTTTTCTCCCACTATACAGGTGTCTCAAACTTAGCAGGGCCGCCGTACCCAAAGTGTATTGTCTGTTCTCCAAACTGCACTGATAGGCTTTTCTCCCACTATACAGGTGTCTCAAACTTAGCAGGGCCGCCGTGCCCAAAGTGCATTGTCTGTTCTCCAAACTGCATTGATAGCCCACTCCCACACCGTACGGGTGTCTCAAACCTAGCAGGGCCGCCGTGCCCAAATTGCATTGCCTGCTCTCCAAACTGCACTGATAGGCCTCTCTCCCACTATACGTGTCACTCAAACGTAACAGATAGGCCGCCTTGCCCAAATTGCACTGTCTGTTCGCCAAGCTCCATTGACGGGCCTCTCTCCCTCTATACAGTTGTCTCAAATTTAGCTGGGCCGCCGTGCCCAACGTGTTTTTTCTCTGTTCTCCAAACTGCACTAATAGGCCACCCCACACTATACAGGTGTCTCAAACCTAGCAGGGCCGCCGTGCCCAAATCTGCATTCTCGCTAAGGGAGACAGAGACTAAAGAGAGCCACTGTTAGAACCCAACTACATAACTATACAACCCTTAACTCCACCCTTACACCCCGACCAAGACAACAACTAAACTAAAACAACTCAGAATCGTACAATGCCGCGCAAACGACCCACCCAGAGGGAAAGAAGAGAAGAAAGAACAAACACCCCGAAACTTCAACCAAGAACCGCAACAACAGAACACACCCCCACAGACAGGTTCAAAGATCGGACCAACACTGAAAGAAGAGACAAATCCCTTTACCTAACTCCATACCTCACTGAGACCTACTCACCAGATCGAAACAACGCGACGCCAAAACCAACTACACTGAACAACCTACCAACATCACGAAGAATGACAAACTCCACCAGATACAACATGCGCACAACTGAAGCGAATAACACCATACATCACCAAAGCAAGAAGAACCCCCAACCCACAACCATGTCCCCTGGAAGACGAACCAGATGAAAACAAAAACCCTAGGCTAAACCTAGAAGTACTACTTGAGAACGCTGACAACCCGAAACCTGCTCCTGAACAAGAGCAGAAAACGACCCTAACAAAAAAAGGCAAACCAAGCTACACCTCTAAACTCCACTGCAATCTAATAAATGCAAGATCCATGTCAAAACACTCTACAGAGATGTTCGACCTACTCGACGACAACGGCATCGACATCCTCTTCATCACAGAAACTTGGCTGGACGACAACTACAAAATCACACTCCAAAGCTGCCTCCCAGCAAACTTTAAATGCCTTCAAATAAACAGGAAAAACAGAAAAGGAGGAGGCATCGCAATAGCATTTAAAGAGCAGCTAACAATAAGACCAGACGAACCACTCAACATCCCCAACTGCGAGTCCATGGTCATACACCTAACAACTAGCCCAAAAACCAACATAACATTCATCCTGGTGTACAGACCCCCAACTTATGATGCATCCTTCGTCGACAACTTCATAGAAGCCATAACCAACATAGCCATCAACCACGAACACCTAATCATACTGGGGGATTTCAACATCTGGGCCGAAGACAAGTCATGCCAACTCCCAAAACTCACTGATTGAACAACTCGCCATCATGAAACTACGACAACTAGTAAAAGGGGCAACTCACTCGGCAGGACACACCTTGGACGCAATATTCGCAGAGGAAAAACTCATCACCATGGCACCGCCGATACAAATACTGTGGAGTGACCATCTCATCATCCCATTCGTAATCACTCTGCCTACTCAAGTCTACATCCAACCTCCCAAACTCACAGCCACCACAAAAAGAAACTGGAAAGACGTCAAAGGCAATCTATTCGAACAACTGGAGTTAACCAAGCCCTCAACAACAGAACTAGACCTAGCTGAACTAGACGGGAAAGCGGAGATACTACACAAATGGATTCGACAAGATGGCCCCAGAAAAACCATTCACACCATCAAAAAAAAGAGCAATGGCAAAATGGTTTACCCCACTACTAAGCACCATGAAAAAGGAAAACAAAAAGATGGAAACGGAATGGAGGAAAGATTACAATCCAGACAAAAAAACAATGTTCCAGAAGCACATTCGCGCATACAAGAAGGAAATTCAAAAGGCAAAGAGAAAGCATTATGACAGAATCACAAATGCCACCAACACACAAAAAGAAATGTTCCGTATCATTAAAGAAATGAGAAAACCACCAGGCTGTGACAACACCCCAACCCCCTCGGAGAAACTATGCAACAACCTTGCAGACCACTTCAAAAAGAAGATCAATGACATCCGACAAACTATCCAACAGAGACCAACCAGCAGCGACTTACAACCAAACGAACCCAAATCAGAACCGCAGCACAAACTCAATAACTACCCTCAAATATCAGCAGAGGCATTCACAATGCTAATAAAACACAGCAAGAAAGCGGGCTCACTGATTGATCCCTGCCCCCCGGACATCTACAAATCAATCCTCGGACAAGGAACACCAGCAGAATACTTCAGAAACCTTCTAAATCTATCACTGGCAACAGGGACAGTACCAAAGATCTTCAAATCGGCTTACATCAAACCACTTCTGAAAAACACAAGCGGGGACGTCGATGACCTCCAACTACAGACCAATCTCCAACATCCCCTACCCAGCCAAACTCCTCGAAACCTACGTATACAAACTAACCCAAGAATACGTTGAACACCACCTGCTAGACCAAGCTCAAGTCGGCTTCAGACCCACAAGAGGTACAGAAACAGCACTACTATCCATCTGGGATGACCTAAAAACAAACGCAGACTCCAACACAACATCTGCCCTTATCCTACTCGACCTCTCAGCAGCCTTCGACACAGTTAGCCATGACACCCTAACCAAAAGACTAGAAGACATAGGCATAACAGACACAGCGCTACGCTGGACTAAATCATTCCTAGCAGACAGAACTGAAACCGTCTGGATCAAACCCTTCAAATCCACCCCACGAGTCAACGACTGTGGAGTACACAAGGATCCTCACTATCTCCATTGTACTTCAACATCTACCAAACCCCTGTAATCAGAATCTTCAAGCAACGCAACATCAATGCAGACGACACTCAAATCATCTACAAGATCGAAGACACCCAAGCCGATCATTCAAACCTAACCGACTGTCTAAAAGAAGTCTTCAACTGGATGAATGCCAACAACCTGAAAATCAACCCAGGAAAAACAGAAATCATGATCATATCCAAAGACCAAGAGAAGGAAACCGCCATCCCGTGGCCAACGGAAATGGGATCTATACCATCACCATCTAAGGTAGTAAAAAATCTGGGAGTCCTGATGGACAACACCCTAACCTTAGAACCGCAAATAAACGCAACAGTCAAGAAATGCTTCTTCCTCCTCCACACGGCAAGAAAAATACTACCTTTCCTCTCCTTCACACACAAAACACTCACCATCGGCGGCCTCATCATGTCAAGTATCGACTATGCAAACAGCCTCTACCTCGGTATACCGGAATACCTACTGAAGAAGCTACAACGGATCCAAAACACTGCAGCCAGCCTACTCCTCAAACTATCCAGAAGAGACCACATCACCCCGGCCCTAAAAACACTACACTGGCTCCCAGTAAAACAGCGTATCATCTTCAAAACAATGTGCATACCGCACAGGGCAATCAGCGGACAAGGAGCTGAATTCCTATAAAAAAAAATAACAATCTACAAGCCAACGAGACCACTCAGGTCAACAAACGAAATCCGACGAACAAAAACCTTACATCAAGAAGAAACTCGGAGGCACCGCTTTCTACCACTTAGCCGCGAAAACCTGGAACAACATCCCAAAATTAATAAGGAACACCAAAGACCACCTTAAATTCAGAAAATTACTAAAAACCTACCTCTTCAACACCGGAGACTAAAACCGAAACAACAGTAAGACAAACGAATCATCAAAAAAGGACAGTGACAAACCGCTAGAACCGACAGAAGTACCCTGGGCACCAGCAGGGCTGACGCTGGACACAGGGGTCCACCCGCGAGACCCAGAGAAACGGATACAACTACTCCAGCCAACCCTTACCATCCCCCACCGCCCTTACAGCCACAACTAGGTCCCACGAGGCTGTGGCACAGACAAGATACCACCAATCACCACACAACCGGGTGTATGGACACTAGCAGCGGCGCTAGTCATGTGGAGGGAGCGGGCGGAGGGGACAGCTAGATCCTCAAACGGCCTCGAATGGAAAATCGGGCACGTACCTCCTGAGGCTCAGGGTGTACAAGCATCCCGTCGGGTAAGATTACACGAGCCCAACCGGTTCAGTCCAGGATAGAGATGACTAACGAATACCATTAACAATTTCCTTCTCTGCATACACCTCTCAAACTCCAAACCAAACACAACCACAAACCTCTAGCGCAGCAAACCGCACGAACTTCACTACACTGCAACAACAAAACAAAAAAACACATACTCGCACATGATGACTACCGGCCGCATACACCCCAGGCCCAGCCGACGGAACCACCGGGCTGAGGCTGCCAACAGCACATCACTGCAATCTTGCACTTTTCCAGCCTCCACCCACTAACCCACCACCCCCCCCCTCTTTCAGAGCCGCCAGAGCGCCAGGGGACCACTCCGGTGGTGATAGTGCGCGGTACAAATGACCTTTAACATTAACATTATGAACATTCCGTTTGGTCCTGGTCGGGACCCTTGGAACATCCTCCATAAGTTGAACACCTCCACGTGGTGTGTCAACTTCTTCCCCTTGTATGTGTTATGCAGATGGTTTAATAGTGAATGTTGGGTATATGGATCGAAGCTACCATTAGGCGGCCATGGTGTCGTCATTTTGTTGTCCGTCCCCTGTGTCCATTCTATGCTATACTTGATCAGTTTCTCCCTATGGGGTGACAGTGTTTTACATGTGTTGCAGCGGGGTAGTGAGGGTGTTCCCCCAATCCCCCCCTCCCCACCCTCCCGATCCTGCCCCGTATGACATAGTAGCGCTCCACTTGTTATCCTTCCCCTATTTGGTAGCGGTTATCTTACTAACAGTTTACAATATACAGCCTTATATCTTTACCTGGCCCCGTAAGTTTGGGGACTTGCGATAGTCCGCTAAGGAAAATTAGTAAAATATAGTATTTACATTTGTATATTCTTTTCATTCTTTTCTTCCTTTATACAACACCCTTACGGCCCCCTGCGGCCGAGGCGCACGTAGCCCCCTTGTGACGTTCTTATACAGCCGTCCTACTTTCACTTGCTCCTCCTCCCTCTTCTACACTTGCTGTGGCCGGCGTTCTCCGTGCGCAGCCACGTCCCCCTTTTCGCCTTCCCCCGATCAACTCATTACCGTTTACCTCCGTTTCCACTCCCTTACCACAGCTCTCCTCCCCACCACTCTCAAAAATAAAGATCCCTTGTGCTTGAGATATCCTATGAAAGCCCTACTGGTGACGTCACCGATCTCTTCAAACTACTGGTAAGTTCTTCATATATTCTTTAAGTCCAAAATACACTTGCAATCTACCCCCGTTAATCCCACAGCTGTCTTCCTGTCACTCCTGGAACAAGGTAATCAATAATATAATCGGACTGCGCACGCTGCGTCGCCTCGCGTGTAATACGCCCCTCGACAGGAGGGCTTAACCAGCCAATTATCTTCCGTATTGGGCTACTAGCTAGCTACCGCCTACAGGGAAACGTCATCTATCTATCGAGTTTCCTGCTCGATCAATAGGGATCCTCATCTACTCATTGATCAATAATTGCCAAATCGTAGGAAACCGCGCGCACACACACCCTTACACGTGGTCGCGACCTAGGCCAATTAGTGTCTACGAGCGGCCACACGTGATGTTTTCGTGCTCCGCCCCCTTCTCTCCCGTAACGTAGCGGACTGCTCTCGCACTCGTCCGGCTACCATTCATTTCATGGCCAACACTAAATTATCAAACATTTGCCGTGCACCTGTGCAACACCTCCCACCTCCCGTATTCAATTCCTCCCCCCCCCCCCCTCACAATTTCACATTGCTTGTTGGGCGTGGCATACTCACCAAGTTCTCTTGATGCGGGGCCGCTCGACTGCGTGCACCCATCCAAGCGGCTCGCCACCTCCCCTCGTCTGGACAACGTCTGGACACTCGCCAACCGCGGGCGCGATACTTTTCAACCGGCTCCCGAGGGCCAATATCTGGATTGCGCTGTCCGGTCGTCTCGCAGTTCCGCGATGGTCCTGTAGTACTCAAAAGGGGGCAGCGGCAGAGGGGGCTGCGCCGCCGGGCCTCCTCGCAACGGGAGCACTCGGAAAAATAAAATAAAAGCAGATCTTAAACAGATCTCAGCAGTGCCTCCAACTTGTCGGGGGGGAAATTCTCTGGGGTCGGCTGGGCCGTCCGCGGACCTCCGGGCAGGGAGGCCCCAACTCCTCCCGTATATCCCAAAAAAAGAGAGCGAGTATGAGACACACGCAAGAAGCAAGGTGGTTCTGCTGGTTATTAAAGAAAACGGCAGGGATGGGTCGAGGATCGTACGCGTCTGTCCTGACACTCTCTCCTCATCGTGGGGCTCGCAGGCCCTTTTTACCTTAGTATGACATGCTACTTGCGTCACCTGGGAAAGTTAGCAAAAAACCTATCGCCACTCTGGATTGGTTCCCCGAGTGGTAGGGTTAGTATAGCATACGTATAGAGAACGTTGTTAGTGGTTGAGGGTCAGTCAGGTGGTATACTTGGGTTGTCCCTTCAATTTGATACATAAAAATTGTTACATGAAGACCCCTGAGGATTGGTCGATGTTAATGGCGTCAGTGATAAGAGCCCCATGTTCTGATTGGTCCACCCGCGAGCCCCCCAGAGCTGTTCCCAGCTCGCGGTGCACCTGTCATTTGCAACAATGTTTCACTATGGGTATGTGCAGACAATGTGAGGATTTATTCATATGCTGGAAGGCCGACTACTCCCACGGCCGCAGATGTCCATTGAGTCGCTTAATTGTATCCGCCTGTCTTGAGACGGGGGATCCAGGCGCCTCCCTCCTCCTGGGCTTGGCACCCTATCAGGTTCGGCTTGGTCACGTGAGGTGGGACCGTGGTTGAGGCAGAATTCTGCACAATTAATATTGCATTTTCCACTGTGTGCCTGGCTTAATTTGCAGGTGTGACCTTGGCGTCGGCTTGCGGTATGCGAGTTTGCAACGTTGTGCCCTTGACTGTCTGCTTTCGCCGGGCTCATTCTGCAGGGTCAGCAACCAAACTCTTGCTCATTCAATGTTCATGGAAGTTTTTGCTTGCGGCCTACTTGGGTCTAGTGCATAGGTGGAGCCATTTGATACACAGGCGCTTTAGGTTATGGTATCATATTGCTTCATCCCCAGTATCGTGTCTTCGTTATATTTCTCATTATGGAGCGTGAGCAAGCTTTTTAGATGAGTTCATTATGCGTCTTGCGTTTCTGTATTTTGTCCAGTGTGCATGTTTGCACGGGTGTGCTGACCGTTGGCTAGGTCGTCATGGCATCTCTAACGATGTGTTGATTTAGTGCTGGATGGTTCAGTCGAGTCCATCCATGCCGCAGGTGTCGGCATGTGCAGGGCAGGCTGGTGGGCAGGCCGGTGGGCACGCGAGTGGGCACATCCGTATGTTCCTGTACCAGGGTATTTGGTCGTCTGGTAGATGGGCAAACTCCTCTCGTGGCGGGTGTCTGGGCCGTGATCCTCTAGGCCAGGAGGGGATTGGTGGGAGCCTTTTGTTCCCTTTTCCCACTTCAAGTTGTAACTGTTGGTAAAATGCCGTGGAAAAAGAGAGAAGCTATTAGTGCTATTATATCAAATGAGAGAGAAATCTCAAGAAGAGGCATGGGATATAAATTACTGTGTCCCTTCTGTGGAGTTAATGCAGAAGCTGGCTTGGTTAAGGCATATTTAAGGCTTCTGTAGATGAAGAGACCCTTAATAAGGGGTAAACATCCTGCAAAAATAAAGGTTGCAACAAATTTAGAATCGTCCTGCGAGGTCGTATAAAAGGGAACACAGTGGAGAGATCACCCTCAAGGCATAAAAACTAGTAATGCATTCATTAGCAAACTGTCCCCCGGAATATTTACCTGGAGGTTTTGGATGGTAGTAGCTCTATAATCCTAAAAGAGCAGTCAATTAGAAAGACTTTATCTGCAGCCCAGAGTGGTTTTTGTTCGGCTGGGATAAACTGTTAAGGAAAATGAATGGAGTACCTCATTAGGGTCTTCAGAAGTTGAGTTATATAAATAAAATAGCAGTTAGGTTAACCACCAATGGGAATAGAATCTTACCGTGACTCGTTATAAGGCGCCGTATTCTTTAGTGGGCGCTGAAGTAGAGCTGTGTTAACTACAATCTGTTTCTGTGTACTATAGCGTTAGTCGCGAATCCTCAATTTTATTGTGCTTCTGATCTGACAGGGGGCAAAAGTCAGCCCGGTCTAGAGAGTAAGAAAAAAGGTTTTACCTGAAGTAGGGATCTCTGTCGCGCGAGTCTTTTAAGGGGACTTCTCTGAGGCCGGTAGAGTTCGGCCTCTTTCCTTCAAAGATAGACAGCCACCATCTTGCGTGGGGATATGTATATATAGGGATTGTAGTCCCTTGTTTGTGTCGGTTCCGCATAAGTGTCAAATACAGAAATGTAGCTATTCCAGTGGCGCTAGCTAAATACTCACGGGGGCTTTTAACTCTCGACCAAGCCTAGTTGCTTTTACTCGGATAGTCAAGACGTTAGAATGTTAAAACGCCACTCGTGCAAAAAACGATATCCATGGTCAAGATGATATGCACAAGTTGGGAATATTTATTACAAAGAGGGGCTAAGGAATGTACCTCAATCTACTCCATCAGTAGGAAAAATGATGAGTGCGGATTAAGGTGAATGGCTGATAGTTACGCAGTTGGGTCAATAAATTTTACCCCATTCCACTGCGTCGTTTAACCCTTCCTTGTCACTGTGTTAAAATTAGTCTTTGTTCCTTTGTTATTAAGGCTTGTTTCTTGTTGTTGATATCAGTGCCTATCATAGTAAAGAGAACTGTCCAGCGGAGATCTTCACCAGTATGTTTATTATTTAAAAAATGAGTAACCATAGGGGCTCTAAGCACCTTTTTGTTAATACAGCTTCGATGTTCAATAATCCGGGTTTTAACTTTCCTATTCGTTTTGCCCATGTATCTTTTACCACATGGGCATGTGATCATATAGATCACATATTCTGTGTTACAGTTAGAGAATTTTGTCTGTTGCCATTTTTTATTCAGACCTATCTCTACTTCGTTGGATTTAGAGGTATATTTACACACGTTGCAGTGTCCGCCTGGATGATGTCCTGTAATGGGGGTTAAGCCCCAGCTTTGAGTTAGAGTTTCACTTTTTGTAGGGTTCACTCTAAGCTTACTGCTGCTAATGTGGTTTCCGATAGTCGTAGATTTTCTGTAGGTGAATAGTGGACAAGTTAACTGGGTTGGAGAGTTTTTAAATATCTTCCAGTGTTTCCGGACTATGTTCGTAATGGTCAGGCTTCGATTCGAAAAAGTGCTGACACTTTCTGTCGTCTCTCGGTTTTTTAGCTTTGTCCTCTAATGATTGCCTATTATTATTATTATAGGCTCTTTTTGCTGCTCGGCGTACCAGTTTTTTACGGTAAGCCCTTTCTGTAAGTTTATCTGTCAAGATATCTGCTTCCTTTTCATAGGCCTCCTTTTGACTGCTGTTCCTTTTAACCCTAAGAAACTGGCCAAACGGTAAATTGTCTTTAAGGTGTTTTACGTGGTGGCTGTGGTAATAAAGTAGTGAATTTCCTTCGGTACTCTTATGATAAGGTTGCACCAGAAGGGTACCTGCCTCATGAAAAATAGTGACGTCTAGGAAATTAATCCTATTTTGGTTAATAGTCATAGTGAATTGCAAATGACGATTCTTCTGATTTTAGCCATATGAGGAACTCTTCTGCCTCTTGGCTAGTGCCTTTCCATATCACTATGACGTCATCAATGTAACGTGCCCAGGACATAAGATTAGCCGTATAAGGATGGGCAGTATAAATATGCATTTTCTCAAAGCATTCCACATAAAGGTTCGCCACACTAGGGGCCATAGTGGCCCCCATTGCGGTTCCTTCTATCTGTTGGTAATATACTCCTTGGAATTCAAAAAAGTTTTGAGTAAGGTCTATTTCTAGGCACCACATTATGAAAGAAGTAGGGACTGGATCATTATCTATACGAGTACCTCTTCGATTGTTTCAAGGGTAGCTGTTTGTGGTATATTGGTGTATAAAGAATTATATCAAGAGTGATCAAATATTGAGTAGTGTTATCAAAGGGAAGATATTCAAACCTCTTTATAGCGTCTTTCGTGTCCTTTAGGTAAGATTTCATTAACACGACGTAGTTTTTCAGATAGTAATCCACAAATTTTGATAGGGGTTCTAGGATGGAATTAATCCCTGCCACTATTGGTCGACCTGGGGGGTTCAAAAGAGTTTTATGAATTTTGGGGAGGCAGTAGATGGTGGGTGTGGATGCTTCTTTGTTCACCAGAAAATCACTCTTGTTTACTAATCCAGTTTCTTTCAACTGCTTTAGTAACTTTTCTGTCGGATCGCTTCTAGAAGTTTAACATTCGGGTTCTCTTTTATTGTTTTATAATACTGAGTATTATTCAGTTGACTGAGACACTCCCTGACATAGTTTTGGGTATCTTGAATCACTATGCTCCCGCCTTTGTCGGCTCTTTTTATAATATTTTCATTTTTGGCCAGGGCTTTTAGCGTTTCCATTTCGGTTTTATTTAGGTTATGAAAAATGCGCGGGTTCTTTTGTTCGAGCTTCTATTTCAGAGAACTCTTTTTTTTTTTTCAAAAATTCTGGATTCGGCTGAAAAGGAGGAGCTAGGTGGACAGAACAGGGATGGATTACGAAGTCCTGTATGATTAATGGTTTGAGTCTAACCTGCTAGGTTAATATCATCTGCAAAATATTCTTTAAGATGAATTTTGCGCATCAGTTTTTGAAAGTCTACCCGAAACTCGAACGGGTCGTGTTTAGAGATCACATATCCTAAGCCTTTGTTAAGGACTTGTTCTTCGAGGACTGTGAGTGTATGTTGTGATATATTCACTACGAGCGATTCCCGCTCCGTAGTTGCCGTTGGTCGTTTTTTTGGCCCCGTGTTGGGCCTTGGTATAAAAAATTCCTAGATCTGTTGCTCTGATCGTAGGGGCCCCATCTGGGGTTTCCTCTGCCTCTGGTGGGTTGGTAATTACCCGAATTGGAATTATCGAGGTCGCTACTGCTATTGCTGGAGCTAAAAGATGTAGGGCGAAATCTAACTCTTCGGTTCTGTTTTTGTGGTCCATTAGTGGCATTCCCTGTACTTTTATATCCATCAGTGGAGTAGGGGTATGCTTTTTCATGGCTAAATTTCACCAGATCTTTTTGTAGTCGTTGAATGCGTTCTGTAGTGTTATTTGTTTTGAACTCTCATTTCTTTGTCCATTTCTTCCAATCTTTTTTTAAGAACGTCTAGGGCTATTAGTTTTTTAATGTCCTCTTCCACTTTTTTGAGGTCGATTTCGATTATTTTTTATTTATTTATTTATTTTTTGTTGAGCTACTTCTTTAGCTGTGTCGATGATTAGAATCAGCCAATCCCGGCCACAGCGATTAGCTATGTAGCTCCATTGGAGCTTAAATTTAGCATTATCTAAAAAAAAAGACAGGGTTCATAAAGAACTGTTAGGCTTTGGGGAAGTGATTTATTTTTGAGATATTCGAGCATTATAGCCCATTAGGGTACGATATTGTCACTGTTTTAGAGTGTTTTATTTAGTGATTTACAACGAATTTGTAAAATTACTTTTTATGTCTTTATTAAAATATTCAATGTGTCATAAATAGCAGTTGATATTTAATGTTTATAACTGTTTTCCTAACCCGGTCTTTTTTCGCCATGTCTTTGTGGAAAGGTCCTTCTAGAGAGTTTGTCTGCGCGCCAAACCAGGTTTGGTCTCTTTGTTAATTTCGCCTTTGGCAGGGTTTCTGAGTGAAACCTGCCTCTGGCTCCAGAGTGTCTGGGGTAGGCAGGAAGTGAGAGGTGCCCGAAATTCCCTGTGCTTAGACTCTTAGGAGATAAGGCACTCTGTGGTGATTGGCTGGGTGAGTGACAGCTAGGCTGGAATGAATGGGAGAGAACTGAATAATAGGTGAGTCTTTTGGCTTGGAAGGCAGTCGACCATTGGACGAAGGAACCAAAGAAGAGCTTTAAGAGGACGCCTGCTGCAACTCCTGGACCGTTGGTTTGCCTGATGAAGCCCTGCTGCAATGCCAACTTGCCAAGTTCACATTGACAGAAGCCTCTGCAAGGACGACTTCTCCCTTTTTGAGTTGGTGGGACCAATCCACTCCAGAGCAAGCCACCTGGACATCCATCTCGGAGCTGGTTGAATTTCAAGTTTCTGCTGGAAACCGTAGAGCCAGGGAGAGGAACACCAGATTGTGTGTTGCTTTTAAGCTGGCCTAGAGCTTTTGGAAGATACTCTGGACTACCAAGAAGCAGGACTGACCAAGCCTGAGCCCCTCAACAGAGTGCAGGACCCCAGAAGCAAGGAGAGCCCACCTCAACAGCCAGGAACCGTGTTGCTGTTTGCCGTGGTCGCAAGGAGCTGAAACGCGAAACAGCCACAGAGTGAAGTTTGCCAGTTGCAGCTTTTGCCAGTCCCAGTGCATTGCAGGAGTGCCCCCTCCACCCGACAGCCTCCTCTTGGCCCCATGACTGAGGCCCAGGAACAGTGAGAGCTGCAGAGCTGTACAGGTACAGAAGTCATCAGCTGCATCTTTTCTTCATTGCTAAGGTACTGTAAAACAAGTTTAAGAACTTTCCTCTTACTGTGGAAGTGCTTGTAACTTCTACAACTCACAAGTCTAATCGGCTTGTGACCCTACATTTGATTCGTCTTTTCATCAAAGACTCCTGAGCACTTCTTTTCAATTTACTTACCAGAAGTACTTCATCCTATCCAAGACTTTTGCCTGTTGACTTTGGCTTAGCGTATTGAACTCTGACTCTTCTAAGAGGATCTGAAAGTATTGTCCATGCTTAAGAATATTGGTGGTCTCTTAGGTTCTAATAACCTTTGCCTTTTACCAACTTTTGTGTTTAGAATGCCAACAGTAAGATATTAATATCCCCAGCATCATGATTATTGAAGTCGCCTGTGGGTGTAGGTTGTCTGAGGGCCATCCCAAAAGGGTCTTGTCCGATTCAGAAACTCAGTGTACAGTATTGAAGTGCATTTGTGTCTTACTATTATATTGCTGCCTTCTAAAGAAGGCTTTATAACTGACTGATAAATACATAATTATTTATGCAAGACACCTTGAGTGTAAGAGTTTATTTGAATACCTGTAACTTTGAATCTTTGTAATTCCACTACTGCTCACATTTCCCCTCTTGAGATAAGCCTGGCTGCTCAACACGCTACCAAAACTGTGTAGTACAAACATTGGGTTGCCTATACCTGTAGACAGTTATTTGTGGTGTTCCCAAAGGGTACTGCATTCAAACTCTGCCTAACAACCATTCCCATAGTGCATTGATCGCCACTTTTCAAACCCCCTTGCCACATTGATTTTATAGAAGTGCTTACAATATCCAATTCACTCCACTACATTGGCCTTGTTTTATTGGCTTTTTTGATGTTTTTGTTGCTTTTCTAAACTCGAAGCTTACACCACAAACAGGAACCAGTATGTGCTGCGCTTGTATGATAATGGTGTTGTAAGCAATGCTATAATGTAGGATTACATATCCAAGGGGCACCCGAGCGCCTGGTATTCCCCCCCCCCCCCGCCCTATTGCAAGGTTTTGAAGCAGTGTATGGTGATTTGTCAAAATGTGTGCTGAACTTAGTGCCCAAGTTGCCCTTCCATTCGCTCACCTCTCCAACTGCCACCTGGTCCCCTAACATTTCAAGGTACTGTAAACTTCTCTTGCAACATAAGAAATAAAGATGGTCCAAAAAGTTGTTCATTTTTCCATAAAGGTGGTAATGGAGACACCATTAAGAATAATAATGATAAAAGAATCCTTCCACCATGTTAATTACTGTGCACTATCACCACCGGAGTGGACCCCCTGGTGCCTCTGAAAAGGGATGGGAGCAAGGGGGTGCAGTGAGTTTGTGGAAATAAGCGGTAAAAGTGCAAGATAGCCGTGATGTGCCATTGTCAGCCTCAACCCGGTTAACACTGTTTGCTGGGCTTGGGGTGTTCCGGTCGGTAGCCGTCGAGTGCTGTTGTGCGAGTCTGTGTGGTTTGTTTTGTTAGTGAAGTTTGTGCGGATTGTTGTGTTATAGGGTTGTGGTTGTGTTTGGTTAGAGTTTGAGAGGGGTATGCCGAGGGGTGAAATTGTTAGTGGATTGGTTAATTGGCATTGCTGTGTGGAAGCGAAGTGCTAAGCTTCCACATTCCCTCCTGCTGTGGCGCGCGAACATCTCTGCACCTCCCACCAGATCTGGCACCGGCCGACACCCACAATCCCTTCAACACATGACGCCCAACCGCATTCATAACCGTGTCCAAGTTTGGCCTCCGCCCACCTCCGTCAAACCTGTCTGTATGCGGGGCACACAAACGTTCATGATTCCATCCAAAACTGGCCCTGATAGCATCCTCAATACAGTCCATACGCGGCATCGACAGCCAATGCTACTCCATCCAGATGTGGCAGTGGTCGGCATTCAGTCCTATCCAGCTGCTCATGCAGGCTACCGCTCATAGCCCCTTCGATGCATGGCACATGCCAACATTCGCAACTACATTCAGGCGTGGCAACTGCCATAATTCACAACTCTGCCCAGCGTATGCCGACATCCACAACTCTGTTCAAGTGTGGCAACCGCCAACATTCACACAACTCTATCCAAGTATGGTAGCTGGTGGCATTCATGGAGTGGGTGGGTGAGGGTGTTGGATGGAGTTGGGCAGGGATGCTAATTTATGTCCTCATGTGGGGGGTGTCGCTTCTATCCTACTCGACCTAGTGTCCCTTTTTTTATTATTGTAGGAGTTTCCCGTAGTTGGTTCTGTGTGTTGTCAGTGCCATCCTAGATTCTGTCATCTTGTTCTTTGTTTCGTGTTTGATGGTTTAGTTTCAATTTGAATCTGCGGTGTTGAAGAGCCAGGTTTTTAGGTGGTCTTTGGTGTTTCTTTCCATATGGTTTTGGTTCCAGGTGGATTTGATTGCTTGATCCGAGGAGTCTTGTTGGCTTGTAGATAGTTTTTCTTTTGTAGGAATTCAGCTCCTTGTCCGCTAATGGCCCCGTTCATTATGCACATTGTTTTGAAGGTGATGCGATGTTTAACTGCCAATGCAGTTTTTTTTTTTTTTTTTAGTGGTGATGTGGTCTCTTCTGGATATTTTGAGGAGTCTGGCTGCTGCATTTTGGATGCATTGTAGTTTCTTTGAGGTATTCTGGCATCCTGAGTAAAAGGCTGTTGGCATAGGCGATTCTTGAAATAATGAGGGCGACGATTGGGAGTGTTTTGTGTGTGAAGGACAGGAAAGGTAAGATTCCTCTTCTTGCTTGAAGGAGGAAGAAGCATTTCTTGATTATTGCATTTATTTGTGGTTCTAAGGTTAGGGTGTTCATCAGGACTCCAATATTTTTTACTACCTTAGATGGTGTTGGCCCAGTTCCCATTTCCGTCGGCCAGGGAATGTAGGCAGCGTTCTCTTGGTTTTTGGATATTCTGTCTTTCCTGGGTTGATTAGTTGTTGGCGTTCATCCATTTAGAGACTGTTTGGACACTCCATTAGGGTTCAGCGATTGGCTGGAGTGTCTTCTATTTTGTAGATGATTTGAGTGTCTGTGTAGTTGTAGCATGTATTTTTTTTTTTTTTTTTGAAGATTCTGATTACTGGAGTCTGGCAGATGTTGAAGTATAGTGGTGAGAAGCGAGGATCCCTGTGGTACTCCAGTCGTTAAATCGTGGAGTAGATTTGAAGGGTTTAATCCATACAGTTTCTGTTCTGTTGGCTAGGAATGATTTAACCCAGAGTAGTGCCATGTCTGTTATACCTTGTCTTCCAATCTTTTGGTTAAGGTGTCATGGCTAACTGTGTCGAAGGCTGCAGAGAGGTCGAGCAGAATCGGAGCGGAGGTTGTGTTGGAGTCTGTGTTTGTTTTTAGGTCGTCCCAGATGGATAGTAGTGCCGATTCTGTTCCTCTTGCGGGTCTGAAGCTGACTTGTGCTTGGTCTTGCAGGTGGTATTTTTCTACATGTTCTTGGGTTAATTTGTATATGTAAGCTTCTAGGAGTTTTGCTGGGTAGGGAATGTTTGAAATCGGTCTGTAGTTGGAGAGGTCTTCCACGTCGCCACTTGTGTTTTTAAAAGCGGTTTGATATATGCTGATTTGAAGGATCTTGGTACTGTTCCTGTTGTGAGTGAGCGATTTAGGAAGCTTCTGTAGTCTTGTGATGGCCTTCCTTGTGCGAGGATTGATTTTGTAGATGTGGAGGGGGTTGTGGGGGCGCATCAGGGATCCATGGGTGATCCTGCTTTCTTGCTGTGTTTTACCAGCTTGGCGAATGCCTCTACATAATGTGTGCTAAACCTGACAGTGTAACTATCTAAAATCGGTGAATATTTAACTGAAAATAAAACTGTTTCTCATTTTTATTTCAGCTTCCATGCGGGCGGGATGGGGTGAGGGGTAGAATGCTCTCGCATGATGTGCTTTTTTACTTTTTATTTTGTCCTTACAATGCATCTACTTTTCATAACTTGCCACCTTGTTTGTTTGGAATATTCTAAATGTCTGCCCTTTGTTCCATCTGGCCAGTGAAGCAATTGGTCAAAAAGGCCCTGACCAAGTAGGACTGAGCTATTCCTTTAAGAGTGCATGCAGCGAGGTGTTGATTGGCCCATAAGTGTCAATAAAAAAGCCTTCTGGTATGGATCTGTACGATCACTAAAGGTTGGCTGCTTCATAATTCGGAGCAGCAGTATATTCCACTACGCAGTGGCTATACAATCTACTGGGAGCTATTGTTAATCTTGTCTTGTGGTTATCAACTTTTAATGCTGTATCGTACGCACGTAGAAATAAAATACCATGGCTGCTCAGGAAAAACACTACTGTAGCATAGAGTCGACATTTAGTAGGTGTGATTTTTACCCGTCCTTAACTACACACCATCAGTGACTGCAGATGCTATCTTAGAACAGCCACCAGATGTCCATTATGAGTTGATTTTGCTCTAATGGCAGTCTAAGGTGGAGAGGAGAGGGAATTCAGGTGTACATATGATGATTGGGCAGTGGTAGGGCTGGATGGCAATACAGGGTGTACTGCCCCTTCAGCCATGCTGAAAGTAATAATGCACAAGAACATCAATAGATGCTGGTTTGTGGTCACTTTAATAGGTTTCTATAAATTGAGTACCTGTATATTTGAGGCAAATCCCAGGAAACTAGTGAGAACCTGGGTATTTGTTGTCAAATCCTGGCAATGGTGCAAATAATTTGTCCTTTTTATGGCAATAGCTGATAATAGATAACCGCTCATAATATTTTTGATGCCAATATCTGTTATGTGATCAATGCCTGGCAAATGCCCATACAAAAGCCAAAATTAGCTTTGCCAATGCTGTTTTTTTGTTGGTACAATGTCAATGCTAATTGACACTGGCCGTGGCAATTAACTGTTGTATGATGCAAGGCCACTTTCATTTTATAGCACAGTGCATTAACTCATGGGGATCGGTTGTTGCTCTTCTACACGTATGTACACTTGGAGCAGCAATTACCCTGTAGGTTGTTTGGTTGAGTGACTTGTTAGCGGAAGATGGTGTCGCCATTTATTGAAATGCTGAAACTGGTTGAAATCTGAGATCAAATAGCACAGGTTCGAGAGTGCTTGATATCGCTCAGAAATCGCAATGTTCTAGTGTGCATTCAAAAGCAATGTCACAATTAAGGTTTTGGGCAAGCTCCTTTTTCGTGGCTTACTTTTTTAACCGTACCATTTGAATTTCAGGTTTTGGTTGCTGTGGGGTAAGGGGCACACCATTTGTACAGAGATCAGTCTGAAGAAGGTTGCCCCTTCCAACTTCACATGGGATCCTGCTGCTGTCAGGTGTCCATGTCTGGAGGAGGTGAGCGAAGGGCGGGCGTCAACTAGGTTTTTGCTACGGAGCGACAGGCTCCTGAATACATGTGCTTGAAAAGATCCCTACGAAACCCTGGAGGGAGTCTATGGACCAGGCTGATTGTCTTTTGGCCCTCATATAAAGTTAGTATAAGAATGGAGGTGGACTCTTGCTGAGAAATCTGAGGGTTAGGAAATCCTGAGGTAGGTTGGTTGGTGCTCACTGGAGGTTGAAACCACATCTGGACCATAGAACATTTTGATTTTATGTTTTTATTTTGACATAAAACCATCCTCCTGGTAGTTTTTGCACCCATCCGTGGCAGTGGGAAATCTTTCAGCCATCTTGAGGTTTTTTTGTTTGAGATCTTCATGAGTGCCATCTTTGAAATAAAAGGCAGTCATGGAAAATTGCTTAATATCTTTGACCAACCAGTTATATTTTCTAAAGCTTCTGTTTCAGGAACCTGCACTTAAAGTGTTAAACACGGAAAAGGAAAATACTGGGTGAGCATAGAGTTCCCTAGCTAGCACAACTAAATGTCTGCTGCCTGTTCTCCTTTGTGACATTGCTGCAAATTCCTACGGGGTTTCATATGCTTTTTAAAAATTTCTGGAACATGTTCTGCCTCCTTGCACGTCATGGTCCATAGCCACAGCTTTCAGTTGTTAAGAGAAGCCATGTGGGTGCTTCCCAATTTCGTAATGTAAAGCATCGGGATGGTGTCTGATTAATTCAGAACCATGCTGTTGTAACGTAACGCAGTGTTTGGAACAGCCCTTGGTTTCAGGTGACTCTTTTGGAGTGTGGGTCTGCTTGTCCACTGGATTCACTTTGCTTTTGTTTTCCCTGGAATTTGGCTTTTCCTATGATTGCAATGTAACGGCGGATACGAGTTGAGTGACGTTCTAGGGGTGTACACAAGAAATCCATCCTAGCTGCACCACGAACTATATTCCTGTGACAAGGGGGCTGATGGCTGGGTGAGGGATTGATAGTCGTTCTGTGATTGCTGTCCAGGATGAATTATCTGCCTTAACTTATTACGCTCCCGTGAAAGCTGGTGAACTGACATTTTTGTGTTGCAAAATGACTTGTCCATTTCTGACTAGATCTATGCATGTATGTTGGTGAGCACGGTCGTGCATATTTTTATGTGGAGTGTTGAATCATTCAAAGACTTTTTTTTTTTTTTTTTTTTTTCATGCACAGGAATTTTGTAATCCTTTATCGCTGGTTTCTGTTCCCCAACTGGCATGCAGGGGAGGGTTTTAATTGTAAGGCAGTTGATTTTTATTTTGCTGCTTAACTCCTTAGACTTCTATGGGACATTATCTTTTTACTATTGTCTGCTTCCAGACAGGACTTCTTGGAGGTATGATGGCCTGCTGCTTTACTTCCTTTTGCTCTTTGCTTTCTTTTATTGGGGAACTGATTAGTGCTTAAGACTATCAGTACTGGGAGACGCTGGCTCCCATAGTGGAATTCTTGTATGTTAAAGTCTGGCCTATACTTGTTCTAAATTCCTGTTTGCTATATTTTCTCACTGACTTTACCAAGGGTTCCCGCCAAAGGCAAAATGCACACAGACCTCTCCCCACCCCTCCCAGAATGGTAGATGGACTGGTCAAGATCAAGCATGCTAGTAATGGAGAGAAAAAAGGAGGCCCCAACTTGGTACTTGGGTGCCCCTATTGTGCACTACTGAGGGTATGGATATAGCCTTCGGTACCAGAAATACACAATAGTTGGTAGAGCATGTCCGCTGCCACCAGCCATGACTAGGAGATTATCTTTGACTACAAAGTCACAGGAGAAGGGGATACTAGGTATCCCTTTGGCACCTCACATAAGGTGGTGTGAGTTTTGGGAGGAATACTAAGTATCGCTCAATCCAGTAGTTAATTGAGGATATAAGAAAACCATCTTAAAGGAGGACACCAAGGGTCCCCAGCAACACTGCCCAGAAGGTGCGGCAATAGGCCTTTGGCGCAGACCGACTCCCTAGTGCAGGTTGAATACAAAGACTAGAGTTCCAAAAGAGCCCGCAAGAATGAATGAGTGTGAAAAAAAGCTCCACTCATTCAGAATTTGAAGAGAGGTGCAGAAGTCCAGCAAAAAGTGCTGGGGGGGTCGTCTCACGAGAGGATGAAGCATACAAATGATCTCCCTAGCACTGTGTGGCTATACTGATGTCTGTAGACCGTTTGCAGAGTGTGCCAAAGTTTAATGGGTACACCTATGGCACAGCAGCGCCCCATCTACTATATGGTTAAATAGGTTGAGGTCAAATGCCTTGCAAAAAGCAAGATTGGTGTAATGATTCCTATTCCACCATTATGACTAAGATTACAATCCAGAACTTCTGGGTGCAAAGTCTATGAATTCGTTTGTAGACCTGTAAACCACAACTGTCGTTTTTGGTGCAATAATCCACTGTAAACTGATACATTTGTAAAAAATAAAATCCAAAATTTGAAAGTCAAGTGGGAGATGTCATTTGCTCAAGATCAGTAACTCTATTTGGCAGCATCACTACTAGGTTGCATGTGCACACTTTCCTACTAGATGTGATTTAATTTAGTACATTATACAGAGGCGGGGAGCTGAAGCAATATAGCAAAGATCACATAATACTGCGGGTAAAACTGGATCAGAACGTATATCCTCGGGGTCCTGCAATTGAGTTCTTTGATAACATGCCTGCATCCCTTGGCTCAAATAAAATGCTTTTATACATCTACTTTACTTCTTTCCAAACACACTCTCCTTTATCACACAAGGACACGGGTTTGGTGGATTTCGGTGGTAAATCTGCCAGAATACCACCAACGGCTGGTCAGATAGCACAGTGCAGAGCCTGCTGACGCAGGTTCGAATCTCGGTAGGGCCAAACTCAGTCTTTATCCTTCCGAGGTCGATAAATGAGCCCCACACACCGTGGGAAATGAGCAGCGCTCAGGTACCTGAGGGTTTGTAGCGCTATATAAATGCACAAAACAAAAGGATTTACTGTTGGCCCAACTTGGTCTGGCAGAATTGTGTGGTATGGTCACCATTTATGGGTTGAACTGGGGGTGGGACCAATCCTGATTTGCATATGGTCTTCCTCTTTCTGTAATTGCTTGGCAGGCAAAAAACGATGATCTGCAGGGTTTCCCAGACCAGAGGTTTAAGATACATTCTACACTTTCCATTCGTCATCACTTTTTTTTTTCATGCGCTTACACATCTCGAGCCTGCCTCCTTCTGTTGAAACAAAGTTGTAAGGCTACAAAATTATAAGGTGGGATGGAGGTTCTAAAAGATTGCACACTATTATATAATCCGTAAACTAAGCAGACACTGGAGAGAGGGTATAAAGCCAAGTGGACTGGTCAATCAAGCTGAATGGAGCTCCTGTGGTACTGGGGCCATGTTTAAGTCCCATTGTAATGCATCAAGTATGGAGGAACTTTGCTGGCATGAGACTTCCCAGATTGCTCTTTTTAACCTTGCAGTGTGTATTCGGGCCGTCTTTTAAAGTTCTCCTGTGCCATTGCCCACCTGGCCCTGCTTCTGGTTTTTGGCAAAGTATGGAGGAATATTTGGCTTCAGACACTTGGATACTCGAGCTTTTCGATGGATGTCCCACTTTTACCCGATTGGCCCTGCTTGTGGGACATCTTAACCAGTCATGATTTTCGGACTCACCCCCTCATTTACACGGACTTTGTCTGGACTTGCTTATTATTACGGGGTCGGGGTTACCATGGGGGACATGCTGCCTGCTCCTTGGTCTGTTCATTTGATCAGATTCCTTTCTTTTAATAGAATTAAGGTCGGCCTTGCCCTCACTTGATCCAAAGACATGATTTTAAGACTTCATAAGGATGAGGTTGCCAGGATTTCTGGGGCTGAGGTTGCCTCTCTGGCTGGGGTTGTGGCACAGGCTCTGCATTCGATTGTATATTTCAGTAATCGTGAATTGGCTAAACAATTTATTAAATCAGCCTGCTCCAACTTGGACCTTCTGAAAATAGTCTAACCGTTTGTCTTCTTTCAATGCTCTTATTTTTGCATTTAAGAAGTGCACTAAACCCAAAGGCATCAAGGCTTCTTAAGAACGGGTCTGGAGAAAAACAATGAAGATGAAAATGCCTTGAATAGTGTAATAGCATTCCAGGCAGTCAACAAGGCCATATTTGAAGCTATATCTACATTTTTGCAGAATAACAAACGTTGCAGTGAATACACTTAATGTTTTCTATTCCCATTAAATTTATAGTCCTTCATGTGGCCTCTCCAGTCCACCTGAGCTAGCTAAGGAATTCAATATCTTTTTCATTGATATTAAAATCAGTCTTTCACCTAGCCCGAGAGAACCTCTTGGCTGTAATACACCCTGGGCAGAGACATCATTTGACTCCTCTATGGTTAATGCCGACACTATCCTCCCTCTTGCAGCCTGAAACCCACAAAACCTCTATTCGAAACAATTGCAGTGTGCATTGTTAAGACTCATTCTGCTAATCATTTATGACATTTATTTTTCGAACAAGGTGTGGCACCTTTTCTGAGCTGGCTATCAATGGTCACTGCCCTATTAAACACTTGACTATCTCTACTAAGTACAAGCTGCGCTACATATGCAGATGACGCCCAGATTCATATGTAGGTTCGTCCATCGAGTCCCTGCATAACCTAGTAAAGTGTATTACTGAAGTCGGCCAATGGAGAAAGACAAATCGACTCAAGCATAACCCAATCAAGACCAAGCTGAATATCTTGCAGGGTAATCTACACAGATCTCTCCCCCTAGTTTATTCAGTCTTCCTAAGACACTGTCACCCAAGGTCAAGACCCTCGGATGCATCTGGCAGGCAAATCCAGGGTGTGAGCAACCAGTTGGAGCAACACTTAATCAATATATTATAATCTACAGTTGCTCTGGCATGGCCTTCCATATGGCCCATCTGCTGACCATGATGTAGTGGTGGGCCATGCAAATGCCTTGTTAGCAGACATACCTGGCAAACCTAGAGTGCTCAAAATGAAGCTGTCCTACGCCTTTTTAAACTACCCAAAGCGACATCAGTCTCTGCATCCCAGATATTCCAGAAAAAAATAAACCCACCTATTCAACTAAGCCAGGACTCCCACTAACAGACTACTGACTTTTTTCTTTGGCAAATGACATGTATGCAACTTTCTTCGACAACTGTTTTTTTTTTTTCCTCCCCCCTGAATAACTATCTCCAAGATGCCCGAGGGCTTTGCGCGCTGATTTAAATGCTAAAATAAACAAATTGCAACCTGTTGGGCAAAGGATAGACTTTAAAATCTTGTTTGATGGATCAGCCCCTCTATCTTGATAACCAGCTCGCCTATTATCAGCCGACTGCCCTTGATTCAGCTAGCCCGCACTTGCCATCAATGCCAACATCTCATTGGGTTTCTAGAGGTGACGGTTTTTCTATGGGCACGGATATGGAGTTCACTACTGCTTTCTCTATGCAAACCTACCTCCCTTAAGGTTTTATGAAAGTTCTGAAAACTGTTCCAGCGATAGGTGTTAGTTTGATGCGTTCTCAGTCTGATCAATATTGGTAAAATCTGCCCTGTGGTTTGATCGGCTGAGCACACAATACAAATGTATTAAAATCAAATGCAATGGACTTCAATATCATCATTGTGACATAAAGGTGGTATTCCCCTCAACGTAAAAAATATAAAGGTAACCATAGGGGTCCGAAATCGGATATGTCACCGAGTTACACAAAAAATTAGTACATGTGATCCGTTTTTCTGGGGCTTGTGAATCATCATCATCATCATCTTGGATACCCATTCTATGCATAGTCTGCCATCTAGTGGTTGGCTGGTCATGTTCCATTTTCTTGTTTGAATTCGAGAAACTGGATGTTGGAGGTGTTCCTGTGGCTATCCTTACCTACGTTATACAGGAGTCCACAATCCTTCCCACGTCTGTCCTCCAGATTTTTTTTTTTCTACATTGGGTAGCAGCAACTTCAAAACAGAACTTTTCAATGTCATTTTCAGTGCGAGATTGGAAGTTTCGAGACTGTGTTGCATGAGAGCGGCTGCTACAGCTTTGAGGTGTACAGTAGGGAGAGCGGGGGATGGGGTAGGAATTTATTTACTTCAACGCTTACACCCAGAGAATGCATGTTCCCGGCACAAAGGCTGCTTCGAAATATCATACCCTTACTGAGAATCCAGCGTTTAACATGTGCCCCACTGCAATTCCAAGGTAACCAGGTGGGATATACTGACAGGGTGTGTAATCACCGTTTACCCGAGACTACATAGGGGGGGGATCACTGGCAGGCGTCCCAGAAATTCCAGGCCAATGTGCTCGGGCAGTGCAACCACAAACATTGGATTCGTGCAATCGGAGTCTGCACAGGGTGAGTTTGGACCAAACGTTTGTAGGGCAAGGTTTCTGATTCAGGGTTTGAAGCAGACCATCACCCCCTAACTCCCTAGCAACCCTGAGGTGCCAATAAGAAAGGCCTTGCTGGCAATCCACAGCTCCGACTGCTGATCGAAACAAGTTATGGAAAAGTCCCCTGGCGAACGAGAGGCTGCAAAACGCAAAAACATAAACCCGACGAAGTCGTGAAAAAAGCCTTAAGGTCTCATTGACAATAAAATGCAGCAACATTTCTACTACTCAAACGTTGAGCACAATCGTCCTCTACACCAAGAGGGGGGAAAAGCATGCACCAGCATGGAAAAGGCTCCCCCCCCCCCCCTCAAACTATTTCTGCTACCATACAGAAAAAGGTGTTGGTGTGCAATGGGAGAATTGGGAGATTGAGGAAGTGGGTAGATGCCGAGAAGCAAACTTCATTCACATCGCTGTCAGAACGGTCCATAAAGGGATATTCGAGAGACTAAAATGGTCTCCTTTCTGGGGAACCATAAACGGAGCAGAAAGACCACCTTCTCTGGCTCAAGGTAACATACCATAAAAAGGCAAACTGCAGTGCCAGGCTAGCTCTGAAGAGGACACCTACTCCACCCATAGGTTTTGATGAGAACACTGACGCAGTACTGTTGGTCTGTGTTCATCTATGTAGAACCAGATGACTTCACAATGACATCCCCAGATGAGGGAATAGCCAGTGTCGCCCCCCCCCCTTTCTATCTACAAATCTAGTCCCCAGAGCAGCACACCACTTTGGAATACTTGCTGAGAAACCCATTGAAGAGGTAGGGGTATCTCAATGCATTACTCTTCTAGTCTCAATTTAAAAAAAAACAGCATCAACCCCTCTTTGCTTAAACTAGCCACCACAAGGGCAGTAAACCATAGGTGGAGATAAAGTATTAGTAAGGATTTCAATCAGGCGGCACACACTGTCTCGGCCTATTATGTAGCGCACAACTGAGTTGCTTTTCTCCTTATTTTATGCAGATTCAATTTGAGATGGTACACAACTCTTATCACACCCCTTTTCAAATACCCTGGGTCACTATGGACCATGAACCAGGCTGGTTGGTAAAATGCAATATTTATTTTAAAATTCAAAAGAAATCATACTATTTGTAATATGGGGGCAGCAATCAACAATGGGGTGATAATTACAATGAGGATGTAAGCAATACACCTGGTTTCCACTTCTAGTGGAACATATACAAAACACAAGGGAATAGGAGCACTTTTTGATTTAGGAAAGATGGCACCCAAGTTAGGATTTCCCCCTGCAATGTCAACCCACAAATAAGAGTGTAAAACTGGTTTTAAACCCCTTGCAATGTTATGAAATGATACTCGGAAATTGACAATGTGCGTTTAAAACTTGTCAATAAAATTTCTCACTAAAGCAACAATGCATAGACACTAACAATCACCAGCAATGGATTACCAAGAGCATATAATTGAAACGGAGTGTAAAGTTTAAAAAGGATTGCAGCAAAATGACATGTGTAAAAGTTGCATTTCCTTTCTATTTCCGTGTAAATTTACTCAAACGGTTTCTTTAAAAAAACAGGTGAAATATTGCAAATCGTTATGCAGTTTTTGGTCTGGGGGATAGCGGTACATCTCAGGAATACTACAGAAGTGAAAGAATGGGGGTAGCTGGTGAATTTATAGATTTGTGAGGTTTGTTTTTAAGAAAATATAGCAGTGAAAAAGAGAATCGGGTTTAAAAGTGGAAAGGTACGTTTTAATTAAACTAGATTTAATGGCTAAGAAAAGAGCGCCGCCCATGAAAAGTTACGCTGCAGTTGTAACCCTTCATGCAGAGTACCCCTTTTCTTTAGGGAAAAGTTATTTATTTAAACACTATCGCTAATGACTTATGGAGTAGGGTCAGCAATGCTTTGGCCTTGTAGTTGGCATCTGGACTCAGCAGGATGAATGGCACAGGAACGCCGATGCAGAAGAGTGTGTGTCCAGAGTCTTGTCAGTGACTGTTATTTATAATGCATAGTGACATCATCAAAGTATATGGCTGGGCAGGCTTAGCTAAGCACATCTCTAACCCACCGGATTGGTAAGGGGTGCTAGTCTCTGGCTCGCTCTCAACTGGTTGGATTTTAAAGCAGGAGGTCAGATTTGTGATGTGAGTTTACAATGTTCAAAAAACCTCCCACAGTTTTCTAAAATCTGATTTTTGCCATGAACGGTACATTTATATAGTTGACATCTCTTAGCAAATTATATACACACGTTACATATTTTATGTAGAGCATAGCACTCCAACTCTGCAATCCGTGAGACATTGTTTCATATTAATTCTTTTTGGTAATTTGGAGTATGAACGGTTCAGCCTAAAATTCCATAACCTTATACACGTGTGGATTAACCAAGGGATTTCAGTATAAAAATATGCATTGGCAACATGGATACTTTCCTTGTAATCCCCGATTCTTTGCCATTTCCATTCCCAAAGGGTCAGGGAATTCTACAATGTCTTAAATGAAAGCCCATAAAAGCACTTTTAAACTGTGAAACGTTTACATTTTTACAAAGTCTTGCTGCAGAGATGTCCTTGTTTTTAATTCATAAATAGTCTTTCAAAGCAAATGGCAGTCCTTTGTCTGTCCCAGGCCCATTTTTTCTTTCTTCAGCTGCCACCAACTGTCACTTCCTCCAGAGAAAGGTGGGAGTTCTGGTTGAAGGTTTATTGCCCCTTCCCCACTTCCTTGTCCTGGAAATCCCATTCAGTGGGTTCAGCCAGACTAGATTCTGTCCAACCTAATAATTATCCCTGGGGTGTTGGTATCTGCTGAGCGAGGCCCTCCTGTTGGTAGCATCTCCCCAAGCAGAAACCTATTTTTCTGTTGGAACTTGCGAAAGCCAGCCAATATGGTTTAACAGTTTTACTTTCTTATATATGGTCCTGAATTAAACAAATTAATAAGTGGGGTCCTGGGAGTCCCTCTGCCAGACATTAGTCCTCGTTACAAGAGACTTACCCAGAGTCTTTAGCTCACTATCTTTCACAGAGAAGAAATATCCCAAACATATCAGTCTTTTTCCTGCCCTGGGGCAGTACAGCACTGAAACGCTAGGCAATTCTCTGAACAAGAGTACCAACGGAAACCCCAGACACGTGTTTCAGTCTGGTTGGACCTCATCAGTAGGGTGGATCTGTGCCTCTCTAAAGATTCTGGGTAACGCTCTTGTAACCAGGACTCATGTCTGGCAGAGAGTCTCCCAAAAACCCCCCCTTGTTGTTTGCATATCTCAAGTAACTTTGGGCTCACCCTAAGTTACTAGGGGAATCCAGACGTGGACCCCTTGCTCGCTATTCTTAGAGAGGCACAGCTACACCCTACTGATGAGGTTCTACCAGACCGAAACACGTGTCTGGGGTTGCTGTTGGTACTCTTGTTCAGAGGAGAATTGCCTAGCATTTCGGTGCTGGACTGCCCCAGGGCGGGACAAAGACTGGTATGTTTGGGATATTTCTTCTTTGTGAAAGATAGTGAGCTAAAGACTCTGGGTAACGCTCTTGTAACCAGGACTCATGTCTGGCAGAGTGTCCCAGGACCCCCCTTGTTGTTTGCCTGAATTAAACAAGCCAGTTGAATAAAATAACCCATGTGTATTTTCCCCAGCGACAAACCCCTTCACATTGCTAGATAATGGCAGGCTTTCATTCAATAGGTTAGTTTTAAAACGGGCCTTTCTCTCCTTGAGTTTGCAAAACCCATTTTAAATGTGTGGTGAAAAGCTGGAATTTCTTTTTAAATTTGGTTTTGCATCTCCCTCTGGATTCCCAGTGTCTTGCAGCTATAATCATTTCTTGTATGCAGGAGTTTTGTTTGACGCACAGATACCTTGAAATAATTGACATGGCTCAGATAGGTGGAATTTCTTTTGAACTACTCATCTTTAATACTTTGTGAGGAAAATGAACGTGTTTTCCCGTGCGGGTAAAAGTGGAGTTCCCTTTTTTTTTTTTTTTTTTTTTTTTTTTAGTTTATTTGATGGGGCCTGTCATTCAGAAATCATGCCTAGTTTTGCTTAAGCACAATGATATATACTGGGCATGGCAGGGCCTTATCTGTGGGTTAAGGAAGAACAGATGGAAATAATGTCAGGGCAGCATTCTTAAAGGCAAAAAAGTTTCCTTTTTAATGGGGATTTTGGGCTTTCAGCAAAGCAACCATGCTTTTTCACTTTATTCCATTTGTATATGTCGGACACACTAGCACGCTCCCTCAGTGTGTCCCCCTTGTTCAATCCTGCCCAATGTCTGCTTTGGCAAGACTGGAGGTATGTTTTTGTTGCTGCAAAACAGTTAGGCCATGGTGCTCACAGGAGCCAGCGCAACCATTTTGCTGTTTCTGCGCAAATGCAGCTTGGTTTTGGTGAAATTCTGTTCAGTGGGTCAATGTAGCCCACAGTATAAAACCTCACCCACGAATCCCATGTAAATCAAGGGAAAATGTACCTCTTGATTCTTTAGCAGCAGATGCTGCAAACAAAATGGCTATTTTATCACTGGCAGGGAAGGGTAGTAGATATGTGCATATATGCTATGGAGCATGGATCACTAATAGTACAGCACTCAGAGCCAGTTAAAACTGGTCACAATGAGACATGAGGACCTGGTCAAGCATATCCTGATGAACTACAGGGAGCTTTCTGCAAAATCATTACGGGAGGGGGAAACATTCTGACAATGCTACTATAAAGAATAGTCTAGGAACAGCTGAAACAGCAGGGTCAAAAACCGGGGCAGCCATTCATTGCTAAGGAGTACTGGTTTCAAACCGGAGACACAACACACTCTTACTGACGAGCCAGAAGAGGAGACTCTCCTATTCAGAGTAGCAGTAGCAAAGGCCCCGGAAAGGTCACCTTTAAAAACACTGGGACAAAACTAGGGCGAATTTTTGAAAGGTTTCCCAGCAAAGTCATTTCGGACTACAACATATGCACTACTAACTGGATAGTCATGAGTAAGTTTGTATTCAGGGCCACAAACCTAGTAAACCACTCCCTTACCCTTTGCCCTCCCATAACATGCACACAGGTAAACAAAGGGTAAGAGGACAACCCACACAAGGATTGTCCTAGACTGCAAAGCAATGGCTAAAAAATTGAGGACCCCACTGATGCATATCCAGTAGGGTGCATAAAACATTTCACCCACACATGAAAGGAACATAACGGGCCCAGTCCCCAAGGGGAAACGGGCATCAATGTACTGCAGTCTACCTTTGTGAGACAGGAACATGCTCATAGAAAACAAAACGCTGTGGAAGAAGGAAACCATGGGCCTTCGAATAAAGAATGCCGTCAAAACTGTTCCCTAGCACCAGGTAAACCAAGGCATTTACTCACTCCTTCCTGGTTCCAAATAAGGACAAAACAAAGGTCAGTGCTGGCCTAGCAAACCAGTATGTAACTCGCGCCACCACTGTGCGCTGCTAAGACTAACACCCAGGACATCAAAGATGACTTGACATAACATGTCTGGCTCCCCCTTTTCTCCTTTACTGACATATCTAGGCCACATGGTTTTCTTCAGTAACAGTCAGGAACTAAAAATTGAAAAGGTACTATATTTGTAGACTTATCCTTCAAGTATGTTCTTACGGTAATTCCCTTAGGGTCCAGTCACATCATATGAAACCTATACATAGGGGAAGACGGAGGCTTGAAAGACAACAATCCTTTCTGTGCATGAAAATAATCAGTAGGGTTATCAGCACTTTCTGAATCTGTTTTTTTTTTATTACTGTACTTTCCCTGTATATGCTCATATTTGTATAAATTATACTCGCACTACTTTCCTTAGGGTCCAGTCACATCATGTGATACATAAACATGGGGGAAGTAGCAGCTTTGAAGCAGAGCAATCATTTCTGTGCATGAAGATAATCCGTTAGCTTATGAACACTTTCTGCTACTTTTTTTGCTTACTTCACTTTCCCTGTATATACTCATATTTGTATGTGGTGTTGTATCTGTGTTTTGTCTGTAATAATGCAATTATGTAGTGAGTTTTATTATCTACTTATTACATGTTTCACAGTAGCCAAAACTCTAATAAGAAAGCAGATATCATTTCACTATTCAACATGGCAAGATTATGAATATTGCACCTCCATCTATGCTGCACACAATGCCTATGTTCAACATGAGTACCTTAGTATACTGGATGGAACTTCATAATAGAATGCTATTTATATCAATGCATTGCTTAATGCGCTAATTAGCTCATGATATTTATTCCAATGATCCTTGACACTTTTTTGTCAACATTATAATAAGAATCCGTTGTACAGACTTGTCATAAAAAGTAAATGCACATGTGATGTCATCGATGACATGTGTGATGTCATTTTTGATGTCCTGGGTGTTAGTCTTAGCAGTGCACAGTGGTGGCGCGAGTTATGGTTGCTTAGCTTACCATAACTAGCGAATTTCAGGGGTTTTTCGGTTTTACTTGGAACCATAACGTCCCTTTAACAAATTTTTTTGTAAATTTCTTTTATTTTTTTTACTGCATTTCATAGGTTTTTAGTAGAGCAACTTAACCATAACGTCCCTTTAAATGGATGAAGGCCATTAGCACCCTAGGTTCCCAAAGCGGCCTGTGGCATCCCGATGTAGGAAGGAAAATCCTTTACCAAGATGGCCACCATGGAAAGGGAAGGCGGGGTTCCATACAGGGCCCCGCTTTGCTTTCCATGGCGGCCTACAGAAGGCAAAAAGAGAACTCCTACCATATTACCACAAGCACATTTTTCTTCCTTTTGAAATCAATACCAATTTCGAATAACTTCACCACAAAGCCAGTCCCAGGAGGACATGGCCACTTTAACCCCATGTTTTGTCCGTCATGGTCATGGCCAGTAGCCAAATTGTCCAGATCATTACCTTATTATATGACCCGGACAATGTGGCCACTGCCCATGGCCACACCTCGGTCACCAAAGGTATATCACTATTTTTTTGTACCTACATTATGACACTAGTAAAAAAAATAAAACCCTAGCACATTTGCAAAACCATGCTTGTAGGTCCTTGCCAATGCTCCTTACACAAGTTTGCTGGAAATCCACCCATATTTTTCAAAAGTGTCAAATATATGCACAAACAATCATATAACCTAGCCCCCACTTGACAAAATCCATTCACACTTTACGAAAACATTTATATCTAGATCTATAATCTTTTTGCAAACCTTTGTGTAGATTTGTCAAATGGCACCACATGAATAAGCCTTTACAATATTTTGGGAACCCTCCCCCCCCTACTAATTTTGCCCCTCTTGACAAAATCCCACCAAACTTTGCCAAGAGCGGGTGAAGTAGTTGCGCGTGGTTTTCGTTTGCTTGTGTCACTAACTCTGCTGCAGTCTTCATTGATACGTGTTTCTTCCAACGCATGTGCACAGACTTCTCTACTGCGTGAAATCTATGCGCGTGCACTTTGCAACATGAACTCTTCTACGTGTGTGTGGTTTACACTGCTACGTGCTTCCTTGAACATGTGCGCGCAGTTTTCACTGCTACGTGTTTTCCGTTAATGCCTGTGCACGGTCATCATTTCTGCATGTTTTTCTTCATTGCGTGTTCGGATGAGGCGCGAGTGAGCTTGGATTCATCTGTTAAGAGCACGCGTGCGAGTTTGAAAAAGATGCACTGCTATGTGCTTCCTTCAGCGCGTGTGTGCGCGGTCTTCACTGCTACATGTTTTCCATTAACTCCTGTGCACGGTCATTTCTGCATGTTTTCTTCAACGCGTGTTCGGATGAGGCGTGCGTGCGAGTTTGAAAAGTGTCTGCACGTTTTGACTGCCGCGGTATGTAAAGAGCGGGTGAAGTAGTTGTGCGCATATGCTTTACCATGTGAACTCTTCTATGCGTGAGGGGTATAGGCAATTGGTACAAATTCCCTTTTTGGGGGGAGGGAGGTGCTTGTAAGAAAGGTAACAAAATTAATAGGCATGATTGCTTCCCGCATATATCTCCTCGCACGATACAGCAGTGGCTCTCAGGCCATTGGTTTCAAGTAACTGGCGAGAATATGATTTAGTTATTATAACAAGAGGTTGTACGTGCTCTGCATTGGTGGACAAAACCTCTTAAAAGGAAGGCCAGTCAGGCCACTGCCAGGAAAAATAACACTGCCTACTGATGTCACTGCTAGGATTGGGTAGAGGGAGGGCATGGTGGGTTCACTGTCAAGCACTCACAGCCCAGGGACCATGGTCACAGCGGGGAAAAGGAAAAACTGCAAAGTGTGAAAGCTAGCCATTAGAGTGGCATGATTATCCTTTCAGACAAGAATAACCAACAGCATGTTGTCAACACCACCACAATGTCTTACATAAACAAGCAGAGAGGAACACTCTAGTTCTATGCCTCCTTGCACAGAACACATAGAAATGGTGCATCAGAAGAGGGATTTATATCCAGGAACAAGCAGTTCCCACTGCAGAACTGCCTAGCAGACAACCTAAGAGTGCTGCAAAAAAGCCATGCATGGGGAAATCGACACACCCCACAGATTTTACAAAGATGGACATCCCAAAGTGGATATTTTTGCAACCGCCCACTATACAAAATGCTGCACCTTTACAATCTGGTACCCAGAGAAAGGGTCACTAGGGAAAGCACAGTGGATGAAGTGGTCGGGAACTTTTACTTAGGCTATTCATCCCCTCCCCAACTCTTCTCCTATGAAAGGTTGCACCCAAACCACACTCTATAATCGTAGCCCCACAACAAACATGTTACCCTCACACCTTGAGAATGGCAATTCAACCACCAATAAAGACGCAGATTAAACATAACTAGCTAACCCAGCAACACTGGCAATTAACAAACCCATCCCCTCTAACTCTGAATGTGGCAACTTGGCTGTTGAAATCATAGCTTGATCACTTGCCATTTCCATTATTTTTCGGAGTTTGAAGGGAGGCTAGCAAACCCAAAAGTCACTGATAATGTGGGGACGTTTCATCATGTGGTGTATAGGAAAACTGATTGACCCCATCAAAGGCACACGACAGATCTTGTAATATAACTATTAACCAGTTACACTTTGGGTTGGTCTATAAAGTACATCTGCCAGCCTAATCTAGCTCTCAACATACAATGTCCTGGTGGAGAGTACCGGTAATGAAAGCATTCATGGAAGGGTTTAAACTCCTACACCTGTGGTGGCGCACCCACGCCCAGGATAGGGATCTTCACACAGTTCTTCAAAGTCTCATGGGAGCTTGTTTTAAATCTATGCACAAAGCTTCCTGAAGAGAACTCCATTATGAATTGGCTTTTCTAATGGATGTCATTATCTATTAGCAGAGTATGCGAATTACAGGCACTCTGTTACAGAACCTTTTGTATCCATTCATAAGCACAAAGTAGTCTCAAGAACACATTTACGTTTCTCACGGAAGTACGATTCAAAATTCCATGTCAACCAATCCATCAACCTAACTGGACTACCCAGGTGGGTGGGGCCAGACTGACCAGCAAATGGATAGTTCTCTTCTGTGAAAGGTACAGTGAGCTAAAACGTGTTTGTAGACCTGCCAGAGTGGGAACTGTGATCAATCTGATGTCATTACTCCTTTCCCTGAAGTAGCATCTCCCTATCCGGGCAAGGGACTGCAGCTGCTGCCTGATCCTGTGGGCAGTTATATGATGCAGGACCACCGGGAGGAGGCCACCTTCAAGGGTATAACACAATATCATTGGGGGAAAGTCACATACCCCCTAATTCCCTCTCAGGTTTGCTCCATCCATGCCTCATGCCTTAATGGCAGATTTCAACTCTCCCTCAACCATGTACCAGATCAACTTTAAGTAATCCCCAACAGACATAAAGAACAATATATCAACCATTGAGATGAGGAAGAGGAAGAGGAAGAGGCAGGGAGCAGGAATGACTCACAAAAAGGTTCCCATACCAGTTTCCTCAACAGCACATAAGGAAGGATGTGATAACAACTAAGACTAGAAAGAGGGATGGAACAAAGACATTCACAAAGGCCAGTAAGCCACACAGCGGTCTAGTCTTTGGAAACCTGCATGGAAGCTGATCAGTACATTAAGGGAGAGGATACAGTGGGAAGCAGTGTCGCGGCTGGCTCAGACAGCAGACGAGGAAACCGGTGTGCCGATGGCTCACTGCCAAAGAGCACAAGGCAGCAGGAATCTTATGCACACATGGCGAGGGCTCAGCGGCTAACGGGAGGAGCATGATGAACACAAAGCACCCGGTAAACCCAGGCAAAACTGAAGGGTTACCAGGCTGCTTGAGCATGTACGCTGCTGCTTCATAGAAGGAACACACACAAGCAAATTGAACTCTGAAGAAGTTAACCTATTTTAAGCTATGTCATGAAGGGGTTGTTGCACCCCCACCATTGAAAAAAAAAAAAGAAGCAAAGTAATTGTGTACGAGGCCCATTGGGTGAAAAATGTATTATTGAAACAAACACTGTTCAGCAAGGAACAATCTGCCAAAAGAGGGCAAATCTTGTTTCATGGATAAAAGAAAAGCCCTAGTAAGAGTATACCAGGTGAAGTCAAGAGTGAGGAGAATTCCTAGGAAGTCGCATGCTCTTAGGAAAGGTGAAGAAACACCAGGCGAGCCATCTTCCTGAACTTTGAATGTACCAAGAGGGGGCTAGCCTCGCAGGCTTCTAAAGAACTTGGTTTCTTTCTTTGAAAATTTTATATTGGTAAAAGAGACTAGGGGAAGGGAGCCATTCCCTGGAACTGTGAATGTTAACAAGTTGGAACTCTTTTGTTGGATTTACATCTTTGTGTTGAAGTCAACTTGTGTGCCCCTATCCTTTGCACTTTAGAGTTAGTTTTTAAAGTGTGAGGGCCAGAATAGGATTTTGGACGTGTGTGTGTATATATATATATATATCATGTGGTGCCATTTTTTTTAATTTACTGTCCACATCTTGACAAATGATCCACCCCTTCTTTTTTTGGTTGAGGTAGGGAAATACCTCCAAGATTAGAGATATTGAGGCATTTTCCAACCCATTATTATGAAGAAGAAAAATATATAACCAAAACCATGAGTCCTGTGTCCTCGTCTCATTCCTGGCTCCTCCCAGAACCTACCCCTAGAACCAATTATTTGGCCGTATTCATTCTTGGTAGAGGGTCTCCCAGACATTTGTTGCATTCCAGCGAACTGCTTTGCATTTTTCCCCCCAAATGCTCGAAGTAGGGGAGGGGAGAGCCTTACATACATGTATGATTTCTAGAGCAGTAATGCTCTACCTCAACAAAACCAATCGAGGAAAAAAGAAAATTCCTTTGTTAGCAACAGGCTGAAGGGCGCCATGCTGCTGTGGCTGGTCTATCCAGATGGAGTGTCAAAGCATCAAATTGTGTTCTTAACTAGCACATAATACATTACCTTTTTATACCTAGAGCACACTACACATGCAGCACCAAAGCAATTGTATCATTCATTGCTAATGTCCCTCTAGAAGAAAAATATATGTAATGCTACAACATGAAGTTGAGTACGTATTTACACTACACTATTGTGTAGAGACACGCGGGCAAGGGCAGGTTTCATAAATGGCCACCAATTCTTAAGCATTGGTTTTCTTCTGTCTCTGCTTCTCACCCACCACCTGCTTTTTAGGCACTGCTTGCTAATCTATGCGTAGCATGTGAATCTAAGCAGACAAATATTCTTTGCACAGTAATTCTCTTACTGCGACCTGTACCTGCTTTGAATTACATGGGCCCACCCATCCTCCCCGCAAGAGAAACTGAACAATGGGTAGAAAACAACCTGACTGGGTAATGCATTTTTTTTAAAGAAGTCCTGATAGAAAATCTGAGTATGTTGACCCATGAAGGAATGTGGGTCTTGTACACGTGTAGGGCAGGGTTAGTGTGACAGGATTGCCCCTATCGATGCCCAGTTTTTCAAATGCCAGAAATTGGACTATGCATAGCATGTGATTCTAAGCGGATACACGCCACAGAGGCCATTACTGGTTAAGTAATTTGTCATCCATTTTGCTAGGTTCTTCCGTGCTAGGAAATCCTGTCCCTGCATGCAGATTCCCCATCCACTGCTAAACTTGCACAGCTAGCTTACTTGTATGAACAAATTGATTTATAGCTGAATGCACAGTTGGGTCCAGCCAAGCAGTCTCATGACAATGACCTCAAAATTTACTTCCGAGGACCTGCTAAACAGGTGTGTGGAAACAGTAGCATCATAAAGAAGCATCAAAATAAATTGGGTGGTGGGGATCAATGTGGCTCTTGTGATGTAAAACAGTAGCACTTAATATCAGTGCTTTACTGCAATGATTGGTGATAGGCGTGCCATAAAAAAGAATGCCTCATATGTTCAGTCCCTAAGTAGAACTGCGTAGAAATCTGCTGAGCGTTGGATACACACGGGGCAGTTTGGGTGGCGGGGCGGTGGGGGGGGGGGGTGTGAGTATCCGTCTTCTGCCATTTGCTTGTAGAAACCAGTGGTGCGAAAATGATAAGGTAACCTAGCACTGCTTGCACAAAGATGCCAAGGTATTTGAATGCAAAAAGAAGCTGAGGGGGTGGGCGCTGGGAGGGAGGACCAAGGCAAGTAGATGCCTAGATATGGGTTATTGGGAGGGACAAGCCTGGCCATCTAGCTCATGTTTTCAATTAGAAGTACGAGTCATGTCACATGATCGATACTTGACTCTGGTCTGTATCATCGGTCTGTCTTTTGGGCAACTCTCTGTGCCTCCACCCTCCATAATGCAGAAGTCCTTGTGATCAAAATGGAAAGAATATGATTGTCAATGCATCTTACCAACACTTCCAGTCATTGTCTCACAGCATGAAGTGATATGCACCTCTCCCCTTTCTAACCACCCATCATTCACACCCCTTAAGGGACATGCCAAACACCATCGGTATTCCATCACAGAGCTGTGCTGCAGCAATCTCTTGTTAGTCCTGTTTAATTGAAGATCATTGCTGACCACTGTGGGGGCAGTATTCTCTCTGAAAGAGGGCCTTATGTACCAGATGGGGAATGATCCTGTCCACAGGGGCTTTTTTTGGAGGTAGGGGTAAACATGGGGATGCATAGTAAAAGCCCACAGGGTTTGGATACCGGGCCGGCGATTCAGTCGGAATGAAAAGTAAGTCCCTTTACATGACGAAGCAGGTTAAGAGACTTGGAGATAAGTGAATATTAAAGCGGTTATGAGTGGTGGCTCAATGCCGGGGCTGTTAATAGATTGTTGATTTTTGTTCTTAAAGGTGAATTGTGGTTGACAAGTGCAATCATCTGCAGTCTGCTGCCGGTTCCTTTCAGTGCCAGTCTTGGCTATGGTTTCTTCAACATCCTCCCATTCAGGTTTACTCTATGGGTGGGGAGTTGATACTGGACCACTTGGTTGGCTGTGTTGCAGTTTTCTGCTTGGCAACTGATAGTTAACTCAATTATGCTAGTATGTATGATCATACACAGCAGAAATGCCACCCCTCCTCTCCCTTCAGCTGTGTCTCCTTTGGGGATCTCCCCGGGAGCGGCGGCTTCTTCCCGAGTTGCAGTTTATATTTCCAGCCCCCACAAGAGCTTTTTCTGTCTTCTGTGGGTGCCTGTGGTGCATTGAATCAACTGAAGATGATTGCCTTTTTTACAAATACAATTGAAAATGCTGGAACATTGCAGTCTGAATGTGGGAGAAATATTTTTAACAGGGTCTCATCTGATAAGCAATTACCAGCAGCACTTGACAAAATAACCCAGTTCTCAATCTGTGTTTGGGAGTTAATAGAAACCCTCATTAATGTAATGGAAATGAGATAGACAATATCTGAGCTATGTAATAGATTTGATTATCCTCCTGTGAATATCGGGAGGACAATCGTATCCATCACAAAATCCAGTTGACCATTCTACAAAGAAACTAAACAAAACAATTGAGAATTCTGAAGTCCATAACAATTGTACTCGGTTGTCTTCAGCCAAGGGAAAGAAGGCCAGAAGTATTTACACAAGTAAGCCATTATTCCTCCTGAAGATCCACTTACTGTGGTGAAACACGTGTAGAGGATGAGAAGATGCGACCCAAAGGTCTGACCGGATAAGATGGGACCTAAAAGTCTGAGTTAGACTAATTTGGATTAAAAAATGTAATCGTCTGAAATTGCTCACCTGAATGCCACGGGGCACAACAAACTAATATAACCTTTAAGGTTACAGCTACAATTTTGTTAAATCAAGACTATATCACAAATGAAAAATCGAATGATAAATTGTGCATCTGTATACTGAAATTTGAATAACAAACTATTCAATAAAAAAAGTGCAACTAATTGCCTACTGTGTGTTTTTGTATGTGGAATCAACATTGGGACCATGCAGTATACTATATATGGCACTAGGTCAACAATAATCAAACATGCATACACTTGGATTTCTATCATCAATCAGCCTATGGAACCAGTTGTTGACATAATTGGTGTGTCCTAACTTTTGCTATTAACTGTTTGCAAGGTCGATGCCCGAAGGTGCTAACCCCTATAGCTGATGGCTGAGTTATTACTTCCCCCGAAAGAGGTTTATTCGATGTTTGAAACTAAAGGTAAGACAAAAAAACCACAACAGCAGTCAATAAAAAAAGAAAAAAACCTACTCCATTTTAACTTTCTCAAAATCGCAATAACAGTTCCAGAACATTCTTGCCCTCTATTTCCAGCCAGTATTGGAAGATGACCCACAAGTTGTTCCAACTCGCCCAAAGAACAAAACAAGCCAAAAGTAGTTGATCAATCATGTGTGGTATTGTTAGACTGTATGCAATTACTTCAAGACCTATCCACTTAATTGACTGCAGCTCAAGCCCCTCTGGATATTACTCTAGTTGATACGGGCATGTTGCCTGGTGGAGCTATTGGCCAAGAATTAGATGGTTCAAAGGATTTCTGCTCTCTTGCAGAAAAGACAAACTGGCAAAGGACTGTGGGCTCCCATCTTTTAGGACATGTAAAAGTGCAGAAGTAGGAGGCTGACACACTGGTGGCATGCTTTGTCTACAGACTTTTATTAGATAAAAATAAAAGGAATAAAACCTTACCTGGCCCTAATTCTAAGAGGGGTTTCCCGGCCTCAAACAAGGATTCTGTCAGGAGGCCCATCAAAATCAAATAGACTGGTGTCAAACGATTTACTTCCCTTGCACGCTATAAATCAACAAAGTGAATAACAATTGGCTTCCCCTCTTTTGGACGCCATAGGAAAACTACACCACAGTCTCAAGGTTCCTTGAATTGACTCTCGACCAGTGCACATAGAAAAGTCTTGTATCCTCACTGTTAGGGGGATGATTCCCTCCCCTACTCTTCCTACGGTTTCTCACTGTTTGCCAGGATAATTTACTTTCTTTCCCTGGCCCTTCTCAGGCCCTTTGTACTGCTAAGAGTGATTCTTGCGTCTTAACTTTTGCAATGTTCACAGCTCCTGATGGAAGTGTCTCCCTTCCCCAGGTCTTTCTCAGACTTCTCACAGTATCAAGAGAATGATTCCCTTCCTTTGTCTTTTTACCATGTCCCCAACTACCAGGGGGAATTATCCCCTCCCCCTGGTTCGCCTTAGCTTGGTTTCACTTGGCCAGGTGCTGGGACTATGAAGATTAATGTTCGTAACTCGATAGCGGGGGGGGGCGCAGGGTAATGCTTTTCTTCTCCTTACTCTTGGATTCACCGCCCACCTGGCTCACTTCTCTGCCAGGTACTGTGACTGAGGAGCAATGAGGGTGCATCAATGGGTGTGGGTCCCAGAATCGCACCTTCTATCTATGCACATTCCACCTGGTGTACTCTAGTGCCAAGTACTGAGACTATGAAGAATGCTTTAGATGTTTCTCCCACAATCTTCCTCTCGCTTTTAATCTTGGGGTCACAGACCCTATATGCACGGCTTCATTGGCTTTCCCAGTCTCCTAACCACTTGGTTGGAGCCATGGTGCGTTCCCCACTACCCGCATACCTTCTCTCTTGGTCTGCAGTTGTCTTGGGTGGGATTTTCCTGGCCACCTGTGGTCTGCCATGGGGCTAACGATGCTTGCATGAGATTAGTTTGCCGCAGCACTAATCTTTCTCCTGGTAGTGGTTGCGCTGCCCAGGCTTCAAGAACGTCTGAACCATCATCCGGCAGGCTGCTATCCCTTTTGGCTGGGGCCCGGCTTCGGACCTTCTGGTTTCTTCTGCTGAGTTCTGGTCTTTATCCATTCTCCTGTGCACACGGGACCGTTCCTGGCAGTTCCTCCAGGGAGGACTGACGCATTTGCCAAGTCCTCCTTACCTTATCTGCCTAAAAGAATCGGCTAGATCAGAATGTCTAGTTGGCTAAATTTGGCTCTGCACGTTACTCCTTAGTACTCTGCACTTCTTCTTCATCACAGTATTAATTGGTCCAGGAGTCAACCAAGTTGTCTTGGTATTGTAAAGGGAGACTCTAATCTGGTAGTCCTTCCTCTTCCCGGTACTTCCTGTATTGGAGGTATAGGAACACTAGGAATGGTACTTGTGTGGGTCGGTGTGGAAGGTGGGCGATGGAGGTACCATATTCTTCCCATGTTGTCACTAATCCCATATGGGGCTTCCCTCCCCATGAGATCCACCCCCACGGGGACTAACTGGTGGCAAACTCTCCTCCCTGGCCTCATGGGAAGGGGGCTACCCCTGGGGGAGAAGTGAACACGTCTAAGGACTCGTCACAGATGGTAAAAGATCACTTGCTCTTTCCGCAGTGACCTGCTTTTATACTAGTTTGGAGCGCATTGTGCCTGCACAATTTAACTTTAAACTGATCAAATGTGCTTTCATTATTGGACACAATTCCCTCCGATCTCAACCAGGTTGAATTGAAGGAGCAACACAAAGCAGGACCCGCAATTGAAGCCAACCAAAACCTCTCAACTGCACCACCAATACGAAATCTATGAAGTGACCACCTCATCATACCATTCGTGATCCAGGTAGAGCACCCAGTCAGCCCCAAAAGCTCGCCCCCTCCTCCCCTGATCTGGAAACAAACTACCATTAAAAGCAGTAACGTAAAAGAACAAATCCTCAAACGGCAACCGTGGATGATGCTGACCTAGACTTAAAAAAAGCTGACCATATACAGAAATGGATTGCTGAAACAATAGACTGCATCTCCCCGGAAAAAACGCTTCATCCCATCGCAAAGAAAGCAGTGGCAAGATGGTTTACACCCAACTTCAATACAATGAAGAAAAGAAAATGGAAACTTTAACTAGAATGGAGGGGAAAAACTACAACCAGGCACGAATAAATTATCAAACTAATTCTGAGCATACGAAAAGGAAACTCAAAGCCAAAAAGAAATACTATGACAACCGATAACAAAAGCCATCAACCCCCAGAAAGAACTATTCAACATCGTAAATGCAATTAGAAATCCACCTGGATGCAATAACACACTGGTACCTTCACAAAAACTGATCTGCTCAACCTAACCTGAAACCACAGAACAAGCCGCAAACCCTCACCTAAATCGGGTGAGAAATCCCAAAAGCTGGTGAAACAAAGCAGTCTTCTCCAGAGATCCCCCTGCCCACCTGACCGCTATAAATCAAGCCTTACACAGGGCACACAATTGGAATGCCACAGAGGCCTCCTCAACCAATTACTCAATGGGAAGAGTACTGCATGCTTTCAAATCTACGTACATCAAACCACTCCTTGGATCCAGCGGGTGATGTGGAAGAGCACAAGTTGGCATGTCTCTATTTGGGATCACCTAAAGACTAATCAAACTCTCACAAAGGGACGATATCACTCCAGCGCTAAAGATGCCATAGTGGCTGCCAGTCAAACAAATTGCATTACAAAATAAATAACCCCCAGAGCAATCCACGACCAAGGAGCAGAATTCATACAACAGAAAATCAACATTTACCAGCAGTCGGATCCAGCAACATCTGCTTGGAACCTAAACCATACACAAGAGGGGAGGGGGGGTTTAGGGGCTCAACGAATCAGCATTCTCTTGCCTAGCCACTAAACTTTGGAAATCCCTTCCGAGAGAAATACGAACCATGAAGGACCATCTAAAATTAAAAAAAACTCCTTAAAACCTGGCTCTTCAACTCAGAACTGGTCAAACGAATGAGCAAAACCCACACCCCACAGAGTGAACACATGTGGCAAGACTGGGGACAAGGCCAGTCCACGAAGTAGTACAGGGAAGTAGAGAGGACTCTAAATGGGAGGGAGACACAGGTGCTCACATTACTATAGAGGGCCCTACCAGAAACGTAGGAGAGATATAGGACCGACCTAAGTTGAACCATAGACGGAGGGCATTAGAGTTAAAGGGGAAAGAGAAGCGACGGAACAGACACACCACCAGGCTCGGAGTTCTATGGCACAGGGAAGAGGTCCCACCACATTCAAGGGGTCTAGGGAGGTGATGGTAGCTGCGCACCAGTACGTGCCAAGGGACAAATCAATGTAGACATCCACTAGTCTAAACAGGGGTGGTGGGGAAGGTTTGTAGGAGTTATCACCATTAAATAGCCCTGCTAACAACTCGCAACTCTGCACAGAAAATAGGTGGGACCCCTTGCACACCACAATGCATGACCCTGGCAGGGGTGTGCCACACGTGGCCAAAACTGAGGGAATACGATAAAGTATCACCACGAACCAACCCCACAAAAAAAACATCCCTCTGCTTACACCTCTCAAACTAAACCCAACCATACCTTTACAACAAACCACACAACCTCGCACAATAGCACATGACAACTACTGACCGAAAATTCGCACCTACGCTCAGCAAACTGTGTAAACCAAACTGAAGCTGCCAACGGCTAACTTTGGGCCTGGATCTCTCACCCCATATTCAATTGAACTAAACTGGGGGGGGGGGGGAACTATGTACTCTACTACTGAGCTGGTCCTTCTAATTGGCGTGAAGTTGAATCCTCTATTAGTAACCCGGCAAGAGACAATCTGAATGCACTCTCCCCTCAGTCCCACTAACTTCCCCACACCTTACCCACTTGCTTTTCATATCTGCCGTGGGACCACTCAGGTGGTGATAGTGCGTGGTATAAATCTCATGTAACATAGGATCGGAAGGATATCTGGCTCAATACTCATTCAATATACATACTAAACCTGATCCCAAGCCAATGGGTTTAGTGCCCTTAGTAATCTCCTGTAAATGTAATACATTCCATGGTAGAAAGGCATCTGTTGGTTCTAACTGTGTAGGTGGCTCAGAACTGGTAATGAGTAAGTGTTACATGGCCCTATGCCAGTGGCAGCTAATGGAGAACCTTGTCTTGCAAGATCATGAACTTGCTTTCTTTATTCTTCGTATATGAGGGGTTTCCTTCACTTCCGTGGGGATCCTACTGATTATCTTAAATAAGGAACATTTGATATCCTGTACAACAAGAGGTTTGGTTAAGGGAGAAACCTTTCTTAGATGTGTCTGGTGTTTCTGAACCGAGCCCTCAAGGGGGAAATGGTTGATGGAGGGTAAGGCCTTATGGTGGTCTTTTAATTGCTATGCAAAATAGAATAGGCCTAACGGCTAACTTTGGGCCTGGATCGCTCACCCCATATTCAATTGAACTAAACTGGGGGGGGGGAACTATGCACTCTACTACTGAGCTGGTCCTTCTAATTGGCGTGAAGTTGAATCCTCTATTAGTAACCCGGCAAGAGACTATCTGAATGCAACAAGCATTCTGATTAGCTCTCGCCAGGTCCCTACCCGGCCGGGAATCCCTCTGTTGGGATTCCACGGCCTTTGTCCCTGGCGGGGGGCGTGGCAACCCCTTAGCCAATGAGGAGGCTCGAAGCGGGCCATCCGTTTTTCCTTTCCATGGCGGTGGCCATTTTTTTTTCTCTCCCAAAACGCTGCAGCGCCTGAAACGCTGCAGCGTTTCGGGACAAAAAAAGCTTTTAGTGCCCCGGTCATGCAATGTTTGCGGGCTGGGGTACTAATGGCAATAGAACCGTCGCGTCGGGGGCATTTCCGACTCTGGTAATGCCCCAGGGCCTTCAGTAAGCCCCTCGCTTGCTCAGGTTCTATTGCTTAAGTAGTAACAGAGCATGACCTGTTTGAAACAAGGCTCATCTATTTGAGGGGTAGAGACTGTTGGAGAATGGTTATAGTATGTTGTTGGCAGATGACCTGAACTGTTCATGCAACAAGGATTCCATGAACAACGGTCACATTTCTGATCAACGTCATAAAAGCTGCAGCAAGCGTGGTACGTGGTAAACAACGGTTGCAATTGATTAATGCATGGGGGTTTTTAAAAAATGAATGGTAATCTGAAGGGTGATGTTTTATTATGCGCGTCAGACCCAAGGGTGTCGGGGGCACAGGAGATGCAAGAAGACTTTCGGCTTAGGTTACACAATCAAATACAGACAAACAGGAATACATATACAGGTGCAGGAAATGCAAATGCGAGTGGAAAGGTATATACAAGGAATTGGGCACATGTGACAAATACTATGCAACATGAGCATAATTTGAAATAACAATCTGGAAACTATATACAGTACAGGTGTATGTATGTATCTTTAAGCCAGTTGATGAGGTTTTGTCTGAAATTGTACGTTTGGTCGGCTCTCAGGGAAGTGGGACGAGAGTTCCAAAGCTGAGAAGCTTTGACTGAGAAACTACTCTTGTCCACCCCCCACTTTGAATAGTTTAAATCTTGGGACAGTCAGATGATTGGTGTTTGCTATTCTAGTGGCCATGCTGGAGGATTTTCTAATTAACCTCTCAGTGAGGTAGTGGGGCGGAGCTTTATTCAGGCATTTCTAGGTGAGTGAAGTGGTTTGTAATTTTTTTCATGAGTAGAGAGCCAGTTGCTCTGTCTTCTTACTTCAGATGTATGCTTGTTCCTTGCAATACCCAGGGCAGCTCTAAGGGCATTATTTGGAGCGTCTAATCTCCTAATGATATGCTTATTGGCACCCATGTATAAGGAGTTGCAATATTCCAGTTTGGACAGGATTGGTGCTCTGGCCAGAATAATACAGCTGTTCTTGGAAAGGAATGGTTTGCCAGCTTGGATTAGTTTAACTGTATATGCAGTAGCAGAAGCCATTACGTTTTTGGCGAAGGTGATGGTGGAATCAAGGTAAAAGCCTAGGGTTTTTACCTCTTTGGCAACTTTGATCAGATTACCGTCGATATCTTTTGTGTACTTGGGGCCAAGTATTAAGATGTGGTGCCCAGGATGATCTCAGTTTTATCATAATTCAGGCATAGACCGTGGGCAGCTATCCATGCCCGGATGATGAGGTAAATGCCATTTACCAAGACCAAAGCCTTGTCGTAATCCTCAGTAAGTGGTAAGAGAATCTGGGTATCATCTGCATAGTTAGTGTAGGTGGTACCAAGATGGTCCAGATCATCGAAAAGGGGCTTGGTAAATATGTTGTACATAGGAGATGCACAAGAACCCTAGGGCACTCCACAGGTGATGGTGCTAGGGTCTGCTGCTGCTGAAGGTGAGAAGACTCTCATGGTCCTGTTACTTATGAAGGACTGTATCCAACCTATGGCCGCCTGAGAGAAATGCACTGCTCTGTCCAGGTGGTTACATAGTACCTTGTAGTCCACCAAGTCGAACGCAGCCGAGAGGTCGAGAAGAAGTAAGGCTGATTTCCCCTTGTCCTTAAGCTCGTCAATTTGGGCCTTAAGGTCAATTCACGCCGTTTCGGGGACATGTTGTGGCCTGAATCCTGATTGGTGGGTTTCTATGAGATGGTTGTGCTCCAAATACTTCTGCATTTGAAGATGGGCCACCTTGTCCAAGATTTTGAGAAGAAAGGCACTGTTGTGACTAGTGTCTGTTTTTTTTTTTAAGGAGGGGGGTGGGGGGGACCCAAGACTCTTTTAGGTTGCTTGGGATAGTGTTCGAAGAGAAGTGTTGATTAATTTTGATATAAAAGGGGCCAAATCGCTCACTGCATCTTTAATTGAGCAGGACATTGATCGTCCTGGCAGTTCGAGGGTTTGAGTGAAAGGATAACTTTTTCGACTTCGAGGATGGACCTTTTAGAGAAACTGAAGCCTGGAGGTTTCTGAACAGTCATGGGAGTACGATCTAGTGCGGTCAAACTTGTTAAGGCATTTTTTATTTTTTTTGCAATCTTGTGCTGAAGGGTGGTGACTTTGTTGGTTAGTGCTAGCTGAATATTGGAGCACCAGGTTTTGTCCTTCACGCAGCGGTCTTGCACTGGGATAGGGTTTTCTAGTTCTTTTAGAATTACAAATAATTCCTTAGTACTAGAGAATGCTTGCAATATTCTGTTATTGTAGGTTTCTTATTTATCTAGGAGTGTTCCTTGTAACGGGAAGATATTTTGATGAGATTGGTTTTATTTTCAGCGGGGGGTAATGACCTCCATGGGACTTCACAATTTCCTTTTTCTATTGTCCAAGTTAGGTGTGAGCCATGAGTTGAGGTGCGCTTTGGCTTTACTTATTTTTTTGCTGGGTGATGGAATCTAGTGCAGAGGTCATGCCTTTATTGTATTCGACAGGCATGTTGGGATCAGTAGTTTCAGGCAATGCATTAAGTGTAGGTAGGATTAAGGGGAAGGGTTTATCTGCTGTAATGTTCTTTTTGTTCCTTGTTAAAGGTGGGGGAGCTGATGGAATATTTCTGGCAGTGAGCCTCTTGGTTGCTAGTGTAAATGATAAAAGGTGGTGATTAGTCCATACCTGAGGGGTTATGGCAGTGATCAAGGCATTACAGTTAGTCTGCCGCCCAATCAAGTGTTCTCCCCTTGTGTGTAGGTAAGTTCACTTGTTGGGTGAGCCCAAACTCTGAAAGGATATTAGCAATGACAGTTGCTTGATCATTGGAATCATTAAATCCCAAATTAAAGTCCCCTAACAGAAGTACTTGCAATGTGTTTTTTTTTTTTAGTTTATTGGAGATAATGATATAAATAAATGATATGAATGGTCCGTGTTGGGGGTTAGCGGTAGGTATTTTGACCGTGACGGATTCGCATGATTTGATATCTAGTGAGGGGGCTAGTCTCATGGATAGATTGGATTTAGCAATGAGAGCTATACCACCTCCTTGCGATTCACCTCTCTGCTCTAAGAATGGTGTAGTCGCTAGGCACTACTAGCATGAGGGCAGGACCTGCTGCAGCATGCAGTCATGTTTCAGTAATGGCAAGAAAATCATAATTTTCTGCCAAGATTAGGTCCGATATATCTGTAGCATGTGCTACTAGGGAGCTGGCATTTATTAAAGCCACCTTGAGGTCTGGGGGTAGAGCTGCCCATCTGAGTAGGAGGGGAGGTACAGTTAGTGACTCCAATATCTGGGATGCGATATGGGGCTGAATGTATTGAGGTTTTTTGCAAATGGGGCTATGAATTGTAAGGGGAAGGGGTGGTAATCCGAACCAGCTCTGCAGTAGCCATTGTTTGTCTATGTAGACTTTTTCTTAGTCAGAGCTAGCAGGTGGTTCAAATAGTTTGGATAGTCTTGAACGGAGCCTATTATTGCTGGTAGTGATGCTGCAGGGTCTGTTAGAGTTGCGTGACCGCCAGGAAAGGTCCAAGTTACTGTCCGCTGATTACACATGATCTCATGGTCCATTTGTAGAGGTACTTTGTTTGCTACCCTTCCCTTTTTGCTTTGTTTTTTGTGAACTATTTGTTAGGCATACTGATAGAACTGACCACTATGCTCTTTGCCTTTCTTGGGTAACTCCCAAAGTGTAAACCGACATTATCTTGAACCATGTAATTCGAATAATGTTGCCATTTTTAATGGCCATTTTGACACTCATCTTAAAAACTGGCATCTGAGAAACTACAAGCCTGTTTTAACCTTGGGTCTTTTTAGAGTAGAGTTAATACAATTGAGATGTTACAATTCTATCTCCTCGTGCCCATTGTTTTGATAAATTTCAAGTGACAAAAAGAAAATTAAGGCAGGATATTAGAAAGCTTTGTAGTATACATCCTGAGGAAGCAAGAACTGAAAAAATACAAGAACTTGCAGACAACACTAGCCCAGCAGGATTCAGAATTAATGTTGCATATTCTGAATTCAAACAAATCGGCCAACTTTTTGAAACTCATTAATGGAGATGGTAGACGCCAGGCATTTTATTTGCTGAATGCTGTTTCAGAGGAAGCTTGGATGGCCAATTTCAGCCATCTTCACCATACCGCCAGAAGGAAATAGTTGGGCAGCAGTTCCTTGCAACTAAACCTCTCCAGACATTTTGCAAATAATTATTCAACTCAAACCATCTAGATCTCTGGTTATCAATGGGCTTTCCAACTTTACTCTAAAGTGTAATCCAGAATTTGAACTCCTTTTATATTGCAACGGTCTGTCCATATTTTAGAAAGGGAAAAGGGATGACAGCAAAAATGATCGCCCTATGAGACTACTTTTTCTACAAGTTAAAATGTTTCAGTCCTCTTAATGAAACGACTATAATTATGGCCAATACAATCTGGAAGCATTGATTCCCATCAATCAGGGTTTAGGAAAGGAATGGGGTCTTATCACACTTTTTTGATTCTGGAACGACTGTCTTTCTAGCCTTAATTGAGCTTATTAAAGCTGTTGACCAGGTAATCTGCAATAAGCTTTTGGGACAAATTGCTGTGGGGTCCACAATATTTGATCCTCCCCATACGGTATTTGCATTCAGGTGCCATCATACAGGTCTGACCTAATACAAGTGAACTATTAGCATAAGCTGTAGTGGCATGGAAGTCCAAGTCAGGGCTGTTTTTGCTCCATCCTTAATTAATATATTGCAGACATAAAGGAGGCTTTTACGGAGACCAGATCACTTCCCCTGTCAATAGGAGTCCTGCCCTGTGTCCTGGCTTGCGGATGGCCTGGTGCTGTTGGATTTCACATCTGTTGGGCTTGAGCATCTGTGGTTAGATTTAGAATCCTATTACAAAAAATTGTTTGGAAATTAATTGACAAGTCTAAAATTATGGTATTCTCCAATACTCAAACCTACTTGGGTTTTGTCCTTCATGGGCTAGTAACCAAAAATAAGTTTTGATAGAATCCATGCAAAAATGTTAACTTGTTGTTCCAGCGAAAGAGTTCAGACACTTTTCTATGCTTGCTAGTTTTATTATTTATAATGCGCGAGCGTACCCGGGGATATCGGGGCCCAGCCTTTACAAGAATATTCAAAGCTTAGTTACAGTACAAAGAATATGCATGGTACAAGAATAGAATACAAGTGTTATGTACAAAACAGTAGTGGGCCAACATAGCTAGCAGTTTGTTATATACAGATAATCGGGAAGGCACACATGGTTAGTTTGTGCGGGTAGCTCTGGGCACTTCATGGTGTTAGTGGGTCTCCAGTTTCAGCCAGGAGACTACCAGGGAGCGGAAGTTCTGAATGGGCAGGTCTACTCTAAGGTTTGTACGCAGGGAATTCCATAACTTGGCAGCTTTTACCGCAAATCTGTTGCCCCCTATGGTGGCCGGTTTGTAGTGGGGAACAGATACAGTTTTTGTATGCAGTTCTGGTGGGTCTTAATGAGGACTGTCGGTGGAATCTGTTGATCAGGTAAGCTGGGGCTGCATTGTTAAGCGACTTGTGAGTAAGTGATGCAGTTTTCAGTAGAATTTTATCTCTGGTGGAGAGCCAGTTTGACTGAGTCCTGTAATGTGTTCTCTTCTGGAAATGCCCAGAGCTGCTCTGAGGGCGTTGTTCTGCAGGGTTTGCAGTTTGCTTGTGGTGGCCTTAGTGGCTCCCAGGTAAAGGGCATTACAGTAGTCGAGGCGAGACAAAATAAGAGCTCTGGTGAGTGTCAGGCAGCTGGAGTTAGACAGGAAGTGTTTAGCTGCGCGGATTAATTTACATGTATAAGCCGTAGAGGATGCAAGGGAGCTCACTTGCCCTTTGAGGGAAAAATTGGAGTCTAAATAGAATCCCAATGTTTTGACCTCCTGTCCGACTTTGATATTGTTTCCGTCAATCATGAAGGAATTGTAGGGCGGGCCAAGTTTCTTTATGCTGAATGAAGTACCTAAGAGGATGAGTTCTGTTTTATCATTCAGGCATAGTCCATGAGTGGCCATCCATGCCTGGATGATGTACACCCTATTTAACAAGGCCAAATCCTTTCCATAATCTCCAGAAAGCAGAAGGAGGATCTGAGTATCTGCGTAGTTAGTGTAGGTGATACCGAGATGATCCAGATCATTGAAAAGGGGCTTGGTAAATATTTTGTATAGTGTGGGGGAGATACAGGAGCCCTGAGGAACGCCGCAGGTGATGGGTATAAGGTCTGCTGCAGCCGTGGGAGAGGAGACCCTCATAGTCCTGCCGTTAAGGAAGGATGTGATCCAGGTGATGGCCTCCGTAGAGAAGTGAGCTGAGGTGTGGAGGTGTGAGCAGAGGACAGAGTGATCGACCAGATCGAACTCTGCAGAAAGGTCAAATAGGAGTAGGGCGGCTTTCCCATTGTCTCTGAGCGAGTCGATCTGGGCTTTCAAGTCTATGAGTAGTTTCAGTCCCATGTTGGGGACGGAACCCAGATTGTCTAGATCCTAGGAGGTTGTGTTCTTCAAGTGCTTCTGTATTTGTACATAGGCAACCTTGTCTAAGTTTTTTAGTAGAAGGGGAACAGTCGTTATTAGTCGGTAGTTTGTGGGTATGGCTGGGTCGAGGGTGGGTTTTTTTCAGTAATGGAGTACCCAGGATTGTTTTAGGTTAGTGGGGATGGTTCCAGAGGCGAAGGAGGCATTGATCAGTTTTGTGATGAAAGGGGAGAGGTCGCGGGCAGCATCTTTAATAAGCTGTGCAGGGCACAGATCTCCCTAGGGATTGGACGGTTTCCGAGAGATGATTTTTTTCAACTTCAATGTGTTAACTTTAGAGAACTGGAAGTGGGCTAGGTCGGTGGACATGGTTGTATCAGGAATTTTTGAGTTTAGGGTATTATTCAAGGAGGCTTTTACTAGAGATTTTACTTCGAAGAGTCACGATCTTGTTTGCTAGGGCATTTTGTATTTCTGAGCACCAGCTTTTGTCTTTGGTACAAGTGTCAGCGGGTGCTATGGGGGTTTCTATTTCTTTGAGGATTGAGAAAAGTTCTTTCATATTAGATTTGGATTGGGATATGCAGGAGTCAAATGAGGTACGTTTGGCAAGGTATATTTCTTTTTTGTAGAGTGCAGCTAGTTTGGAGAGTTTGAATTTATTAGCGTCTGAGGGGGATTTTTCCAAATGGCCTTTTAATTTCTTTTTTGCTGCCTAAGATTTTTGAGGAATGGTGTGTACCATTTGTTGAGGTGTGTTTTTGGTTTACTGGATCTAAGTTTGAGAGGGGTGATCTGATCCAGCGAAATGGCCACAAACTTGTTAGTCTTCAACCAGGGACTTGGGGGTCCAGGTTATCGGGCAGTGCATTAAGAGTGGGACGTGGATTAGGGGGTAAGTCTTTCTGCTGTCATGTTTTTCTTGTTTCTGGTGAGGGTGGCTGGGGCCTTAATAGCTGGCGGAGGTGGAGGTCTGTCAGTGGAAAGCGTGAATATCAGGTGGTGGTCAGTCGAGGCTAAAGGTGAGATATTTGTGATATTCGCTAGGCAATTGTAGTTGGCTAACCAGTCAAGTGTTCTGCCTTTCGAGTGTGTTGGTAGCGTGCATCTTTGTACGAAGCCTAATTCAGTGAGTGTTGGCTATAGTGCTAGCAGGATGGTCTTCCAGGTCATTGTAGCCCAAGTTGAAGTCTCCTAAGGTGAGTACTTGAGTGGAGCACTGAAGGTTACTAGAAAGAATAGAATTGAGGTCTTCATCGAAGGTGCCAATGGGGCCTGGCGGGCGGTAGATCAGATGGATGTTGAGCGTTTGGGTGTTAGTAAGTGGTATTTTGACTGCTAGGATTTCACAAGAGGGGGCGGGGCGTCTATAGACTTAGCTAGTCCCATGATAAGACTGCATTTATGGATAATGGCGACACACCTCCTCTCGAATTGGGGCGGTCCTGTCTCAAGATGTTGTAGTTATCGGGGACTGCCAGCATGAGCATAGGGCCTGCAGCTGGGTGGAGCCAGGTCTCGTGATAGCAAGGAAATCAAGGTCTTCTGTTAAGTCTGCAATTTCTGTGGCATGGGCTACCAGTGATCGAGCGTTGATCAGGGCTTCCTTAATTTTAGGGCCAACTGTATTTTTAGGAATACTTGCTACTTCCGTTGATTAACTATGTTAAGGTAATCCCTAGTGACATATAGGGTAGAGATGCTGGGCATTACAGATGCTGGGCATCCCCGGTCCATTCATTTCTAAGTACAAGTGACAGCTCAAATGTCACTCCCTTCCACAGTCTAATGTCTGAACCCAAAATGGCTACTGCTCTGGATGAGTACAGAGGTGAGTCCTGGTTACCAAATCAAACCATCGGTGATCCCAATCATAAATGTGAAATAGGCACAATCCCGACATGTATACCTCCTTCGTCATTTGTGGTAGTGCAAGCAACGTGGATTACTTCAGCAATAGTTTTGTGCAGTTTAGACTTTTTCGTTGGGTGTGTTTCAGATGTGCGTATTGGGTGGTCAAGCAAAACCAAGTTTCATCACATTACTGCTCCCTTAACTTTTTTGGTTCTAGTAAGCTGAAGAAAGTGTGCACCCTTGATGCTGGAAATATTCTCCAGCACTACTGCCATTTGGAGAAACCTAGGGTTTTACTTGCAGTTGAAGTTCACGCCTCTTCGGTTGGAAAGCCTCAGGTTTCAATTTTATGTAAAGTACCCCAAATCCAGACTTGGCTTCACAAGACGAAAGATTGTCACAAACTCTTGAGTAACCTTTCCCTTGTTGAGCTTTGTGAAGCTGCCGCATGGAGGTATGGTTAAGCTTTCTCACAATCTCACTGCGTACAGAGGCTGATTTAAGGACTGGTGCCATAGGCAAAAGGATAGGTTCTTAGGTTGTGATATTGTGCTGATCCCTTTTGACAACTTTTTGTCTTTCTCCTATTCCCCCTTGCCTGATTATCAAAGGTGTGAAGTTGCAAGAAAGCATTACACAAGGGAGTCTGGAGTGACTAGGGCCTGCTAAACTTGAGCTTTTCGACACATCATGAAACCAGCCTCTGCAGATGCACGTTTTGCTATTTTTAACAGCTAATCACATATTTAATATGTGGAGTTATGTATATTTGAATGTGTAACTTCTAAAGTTACACTTGGCATATTGGTGGAGCTCAAGGATTTTAAGACATTGGCCCTCATTACGTGGTGGATTTCCGGCAACCCTGTAACAGCCATCTGTAGTGCGTGTGCTAAATGAGCCACAAAACATGGCGCTGATGCAATGCCATCTTGGGTATTCACTTCCATTTATTGCAAGAAAACAGTAATGAAAGCCCACGTTTTCCTGGGCTCAACTAGCAAACGTGTATTTCTGCTGCGTAGACAAGGTCCCATTTATGTCAATGACTGAGCTGGGGAGAATAGTTATTGTATTGTCTGCCGAAGGGCAAGCTTAGAAGGGGAGTCGGAGCGCACTGCAGGTGCAGTGATAAGGGGCAGAGGCAATGACAGCAAGGAGGGAAGATGGGTTTTTCCGCTTCTAACTGGAATATTCCACTCTGTTTATGTGTCATGAGCACTGCTCCAGAGAAGCCAAGTCAAGCCCAGCATCCCCGGAAGCAGGCTCACGACACTCGTCCCCGGCTCCAGCAAACCCCTATTGGGGCCCTTTGGACCATGTCCTGGTGCCTCTGGCGCCGGGCTCATAATTCTTGCAAAGGTGCTTGGGTGGACCTACCTGTAGCAGACCATGCTGCATACTCACCTTTGCAAATGCTGGCTTGATGAAGTCCCCAGCCTTCTGCTGGGAGGAACTATTCCCTGAACTGGGACTACTTTCTTACGTGGGTGGGGCTGGTGCCACTCCTTAGCTCTGGAACACAGGAACTCTTTTACCTGGGCGAGGCTGAGGAAGAAGACACCCAATCACTCCAACGCTATTTAAACCACACCCGATTGGGGAAAACGTGCTTCGCGTTATTCTGCATCTGTAGCAGGACGCTCACCGAGTCAGCTCCAGCATTCCAGTGACATCTTCAGCTCAGCAACCTGTGGAAGAAAGACACGAGAACTATACTTACATCCAGGAATCCAGACACCGGCAGAACCTGCAAGCAAAAGAAACATAAGGTTAGCAAGTTGCAACACGTTCGCAGCCGCGCTCGCTTACCTGATCCATCTGTGCTTTCACGGATTCTTCGCGGCCTTCTCTTCAGCAGCCTAACGGCACCTGTAAAGACAAAGAACATTGTTAAGTAGGAATCGGGTGAAGGCGGCCGCATTTACTTTTCTTACCTGCTTTTGTGCGCGTATTACGATCTCTTCAACCGCAGCAGCCCGGCACCTGAAAACAAGAAAATACATTATTTAAGTGCCATTAAAGACTGCAAGAAAGCCTAACACTTACGTGTTTCCCCACGTGCATCCGCGACTGGGAAAACGCCCGCAAGGTCCCGACACCTGCAAATAAGAAAAGAACATTGTAAGAGGTGCTATAATAAGGTCACAGATCATTATACTCACGTACTTCGCACGTGCAAAGACAATGGACGAACAACGCCCGCAACATCTCAAGACCTGAAAACAGAAAACAAGGGACATTATTGAGGTGTCATTGAAATTCCCATACCTACGAACAACCGCACGTGTCGCGCTCTCAGTGACCACGCCCTCAGCATCCAGGCACCTGAAAAAGACAATGCAAAGACTTCATTAAAGGTGCCCATCACTTCAAGACTATAAACTCTTTATACCTACTGGCATCCGCTCGTGCAGTAACGGCGGCATCACCTTTTGGCATCTGAGCACCTGTGCCACTTCTAAGGCCACAAAAGACTTTCAGGACCTCCAGTGACGTAGCTGGAACCCACGCACCCCTGCATAAGTCGCAGGATGGAGAGCCCAGCATTTATACGCCTAAGGTGAGAGCTCACCAGGACATTGGACTTTCGGAGAGTTGGCGATTAGTGAGGAGGAAGTCCAGCCAAACGGTCATTAACCCTTTCTTCCACCTGCAGAAACCTTACCCTGCAAGCCAGACGGTCAATAAGAGGAAGCCCAGTCCAGAGAGTCATCCGAGCTCTACGCTTCTCAATTGAAGAGACTACAACAGTTCAGCCGGGAGCAGCGCCTCCGTGGGAATCAGGTGAGTGTTACATTATGCCTCATGCTTTGTCTGCTCTTCAGCCGAGGGCAGCTTGGTAACCATGAGGGATGGGGATTGAAAGTAGCCCCCATAAGAGACGAGGGTTTTCCTCTTGGAGCGCAGAGTTAGAGGTTGGACCCTGGGTGTTGCAGTCTCGCTGGAAGGGAGGACGCTCCACTTCGGATTCCGTTAGAACGATCTATCTCTTTGCCTACCCGCTGTGGGACTAAGCAGTGTTGCCGTGGCAGAGATGAAGGTGTCTCCTGTGGCGATCTTAATGGTGATGTCTTTCTTATAACAAACTATACAAACAAAACAAACACATAATCTGAGTGATTAAAGGGCCTATAATGTGCCGTTTTCCTATAACTATTATTGATGTCATTTTGTGCCTATCTGAGTCCAATGATTACTTTTGCAAGGGTCTGGATAACGTAAGTGCAGGATCTCCACAAGCAATCTCACTAGAGCAAAACTGTCCTGCCACCTGATATCCTGGTGCCACTGGGATACCACAAGGGTGGCGGTAACGGTTAATCCCAATTTCAAAGGATTCCCTTAGGACTCCATGGAAATGGGGGACACAGAAGCACGGGCACTGTTGCTAACCGTGCCATTGCTTTTGTGACAACCATGCCGGTAGGGGCCTAAACCTGGCAGGTCAGTCCTGCCGGGGGATCCGTAGCACCAACTGTCATTGTTTTAGTATGGTGGCCACAAAAGGGGTGCTGGTACGTGGCTACCGGCACCCTCCTTTCCACCGCCATACTCTGAATGAGGCCAGTTGTTTTCCTTTCCTTGCATTTGAAATCTGTCTGTGGATAAAAGCACAGGCACTTTTAACCCACTGCATACTCTTAATCATTTTGCAGATGTGCCTTCTGTGATATTGAGCCAGAGAGTGCTATCCTGTTCAGGTTGTCATCTTTGGGGTCAGGAGATCTAACTTCAATCCCTGCCAGTATCACATAATGTGGTCCTGTGGTGACAAATGACCCCACTGCCTAATTTCCTTAATTGGATCACTTGGCATTGTTGTGGCATACATGCCTTAATAAACATATTGCTGCGTCCTATACGAAGCCATTCATGCCATGCATTACACTTCACAAATTATTCATATCACAAAAAAATTTACCATTTGATTTTGCAAGCTGAGTTGTACACTACTAACTCAGCCAGTCACATCTCTCTCCTTGCAGTGTCCTATTTGTTGACATTTTTGCTAGGTTTTAGAATGCACCATTTATTTGCAGGCTTAATATTTGAGCATTTAGAGTATGGACCTAGCTTCGGGAAGCAACAGCGTGCTTTTCGATCATAGGGGGGGGGGGACTCAGTGAGGGAAGCAGAGAAAGGGGGGGGGTTAATGGGATGGTTGGCAATTGGCAGCATGGGGTTGGGGGAAAAACAGTGGGGAGCAGATTACGGAGTCTGTTGGGATGGGCAGTGCAAGGGGTGTGGACCTAGGTGTTAAGGGGAGTCATTCCTTGAAGAATAAACTCTCGAGCTTTTTCCTGAACTATAGAAGTGATGGGGCATGTCTGGTGTTGACTGGAAGGTTCCAGGCAGGGTCTTGGAGCATAGACTGAGCAGGCCTTTCTTCTGGTTCTTTACTACTTGCACTGGCTTAATTCAAGTCTCACATTTCCTTGCCTCTGGTGGATTGCATGCCTCAGCAGATGCTGAGTTTCTCAGTGAGGTAGCTTGGACACTTCTGGACGACTGCTTTGTAGATGATGCAACATGATTTGATGATGTGCTTGCAGTGGGAGCCAGTGCAGTTCGGTGAGGGTCTGGGTGATGTGGTCAAATGTGCGGAGTCCTTTATTGAGTCTTGCTGCATGATGCTGGACACCTTTTAGGGGTGCCGGGGTAGTTGCCAGAATGCCTTTGAAAAGGGCATTGCCACCATCCAGGTGGGAAGAGGACCAATGCTTGCACAGCGGATCTGAAGTTGTTTTCTGGGATGAAGGGCTTAACTTTCCACAGGAGAGCAAACTGGTACCAGGCCTTTTATGTCTTCCTTGTTATGCACTGTTTGAACATGAGGTGTCTGTTGTTGAACCCAAGGGACTTGGCACAGGGCAGCCAGCTGTTGTGATTCCCTTGGTTCATGGCAGAGAGCCAGGTTTGTGTTTGGTGGTGGTTAGCAGTAGGAATTCAGCCTTGGAGGGGTTGAGCTTCAGGTAAGTAGTCCAGTCCAGGACTGGATCATGGTTTGATGGCACTCTGCTAGAGCAAGTATGGTGGGTAGACTAAGAGGGCAGGCATTCAAATCAAGAAGGAGCTAAAAAGAAACTTGCAACATCTACCATTAGTCGCACATTAGATTGTCCCAAACTATGCCCACCCAAAGTCCCATCACTTAACACCCAACCCGCCTTGGGCCCTTTTTGTTATCCTTGCCTAAGAGACTTTGTCTTAAGTCTGCCTATCGCTTCACACTGATTTTATGGTGGAGGATCATTATGAATGCCATGTTATGGAGGATAATGTATCAATTGCAATTTTAAACTGTAATATGTAAGCAGGATTAAGACCTCATCGGGTGCCTCCTATTAATGTGAGGGTGATGGCTCCTCTTGCCTGTAAACCACTTGCTTACAAGCCACTAGAATAGCAAAATATTGCAGGTGTAGATTTCACAAAGGCTCAGTTCCTGACCCTCTTGCGTATCTTGAATGGGTGAAATTGGCACTTTGGACTTGGGTGCCTATTGTATTGGGTGAGTTTGATATGAAAAGCATTATAAATAGATGATCTTCTTGAAAGTAAATGTATCCATCTTCTGTCTTTATGTAGCTTGAGAACATTGGGAATTTCATTCGGGCAATCCAAGACTATGGAATGAAACCTCACGATATTTTTGAAGCCAACGATCTGTTTGAAAATGGGAATATGACCCAAGTGCAGACCTCATTGGTGTCCTTGGCAAGTATGGTATGTACATTTGATACATTTAACTTCAAGCTTATATATCCCTGCGTCTTTAATACTTTCATTATTTGGAGATTTGGCAGTTGTGTGAAGCCATATTAAATACCTGATGTGACACAACGTTTTTGCAAGTATTGATGTGTTTAGTCTGTCTAATATTTGTAGATTCTATATTCAAGCCTGAACAAGATGGTGGCCTATGTTTACTGGAAAGCCTACATCCAACTTTCAGTTAACACGTTTCAGTGAGTTTTATTTTTAGTAATTTTTTGTATTTTTTTTTTTTTTTTTTTGCTAGTTCAAAACACAAACTGAACCACTGCTCCTGGCCTCATCCTCCCTCCCTTCCCTTTCGTTGATTCCATTTAAGAGCCATTCCTTTGCTGTCTTTACAGTGGACATGAAGAGTAAAAGGCTGGAGGCAAAGCCAATGTTCTGTTAGAAAAACAGCTGTTCCTGGTAGCTCTTACGTACACTTTGATGGTTGCTTACATGAGTCCACCTTAGTCTTGTTCCACAGGCAACACTGATGGGCAGATTTTATCTTTTAACGCCTGTTGCAAAAAAAGTTAAGCATATTTTATGGTGACATTTTTCACCTTCGATGGGGGTAGCATGTTGATGGTTTCGGTTTTCCATCGGCAGCACAGGTTCTTGAAAGAGTTTGGGCTATAAATACCCTTTGTGCCGTTGGTGCTCCTTGGTTTCCAGGATGTCTGGAGAGTGATGCTTTTCAGGGACCCTTTGCGAATTGGGACTGGGTTTACTTATCCACTGCTGTACAACCAGAAACTCGCCAGTAAGTGACAATGCAGAATGTAAGGTGGGGATTAGAAAATGAGCTAAATGTCAGTGGCTTGCTAAGGCTGTTTGGTTTGTTTAATGTCGGCTTGTGCAGATTATTGTTCAGCAGTGTGACTAGATTAATTAAAATGGATCTTTTGTAACTCGATAATTACCAGAGACACTAAGCGAGGGAACAGGATTTGGACCGGTGTTGCTCTGTTGTCTTGCTTCCAAGACAAATGCGTTGCCCCCGAGCTATCCTCTCGGCCCAGGGTTTCCAGTGTTACTAGGGTGGGCAAAGAACCGTGTTGTGCCTTGCTATAGAGATCAGAAATTGGACTACCCGTTTGTATTTAGGGCTGCAACCGCTTTGATGATTGATCTTCTAAGCAGAATCACTTTAATGTTTAATCCAGGAGGTCCCACAAACATTTTGGTGTCCAGGAACTGCTGATGGCACCATCTTTTAGGTTGGTGAATACCAGGGTGGTGTATTTAACGAACAAAAGGGCGCCTGCCTCTCCTACTACACCAGCTCGGGGAGCCCTTGAAAGACTCCCTTGAGCTGGCGTGGCAGGGGGCTAAATGCAGCCAGCCTTGCTCCAACACAGCAAAGCCATCTTCCATAAGACAATATTGGCTAGAATTACTGTGGCCTATACAAAGACATCAGACAGCCGTTAATAACAACTTTAACGTTTGATTTACTCAACATTTTGAACGGGTAGCATGCCAATTTTTATCACAATCCATCAACTTTGCTAGTTTTCCCAGAACTTCCAGCTAGCATTTCCATCATACCTTCACACTTGGAAAAAGGAGCTAGGAATGTATATCCAGCCCCATCTACCATGACGGCATATACCAGAGCTTGGGCCTACAACAGTAGGATGCAAATAACCCGGTTGCTCTTTCATTTATGAATAGCCTCGTTATCTACATTTAGCAAGACTAAACGCCATCTACAACAGCCTTTCCCAGTCCACCGTATCCTAGCTTCCAACTGTACAAAACCAAGCATCCCAACTCCAGTTCAACTTGCAACTCCATGACCATACACATCAGACACAGTTCAGTAGCCTCTTCCCAGATACTATTCGGACCCTTTGCCACAAGGGGAGCCAATGTATATCTAAGATTATATAAAGAATTAACCGCAAAGACCCCCTTCGGCCAGCGGATGACTTGCTACTGTAAATTGGGGTTGCTGCTTGGAATATTCTGCAGTCCATTTGCAGCCCCAACAGCCACAATGATGTTCATTTCCCCTAATGCAAACACTTCTTTCGGTCCCCATTCCCCTTGCCATCTTCTTGCATCTGCACACCTTTACTGTGGCAAAACCAACAAGCTGCTTTGGCATCCTACAAAGGAACTAAAAATGCCAATGCAGCACCACTGATGGCTGCAAGGTGGGGAATGTTAATGAAACAGGAATCCAAAATAGATTTAGAGGTTACTTAAAGCCGACTAATCAGACCTTATAACAATTCAGTCACTATGACAGTATTCTCTCAAGAAGAAAAAAACATTTTTCTTTTGTCATCAGCACCCTATTGAGATGATTACCTCCCCCCTCCGACGTGAGAGCGAGGTGTTTTCTATTAGAATGGGACACTCGTGCATGAGCGTCCTATTCCGGTGATACACTCCCTGTTCAGTTGCTGGAGCAGGGAGTAACAAATAAAAATGCCCTCCCCAGCTTTGAAAAGAGGTGCGCAGGGAGGGGGAGGTGCAAACATTTTTCTTAAATCAGGGTGCTGTTGGCGCCTATCTTAAGCTTTGAGAGATTCTGCTTCAGTTACCCACACCAATTTCCTGCAAAAGTCAATTCCCACCTCCTTTTTTTAACTCTACCTTCCCTCCAAACCTTGAACACTCTTGCTCCTTAAATGTTTTTTTCCCCTGCCACACGATCGTAATCATTGACACTGCCACGCAATGGCCAGAGGCATTGCTCGGAGTGGGATGAGGTTGCTATAGCCCCAGGTCTTTCGGTTGTAGCCCCGGATAGAAGCTCGGGGGCTACAACCAAAAGGCTAGCAAGTCCCGACATTAGCGTAGCCCCGGATCATTACCAGACCATGCAACACCCCTGCACTGGCTATGGAAGCTGAAATACAGTTTGCAGCTGTCAATATAGTACCTGCAAAGTATTTTCTTTAAAATGTTAACCATGTGTGTTTCCGATTTTATTGTAGGAAGATGAATATCTAGGTTTTTGTTCCCCCCCAACCCCCCCCTCCCCACCCCCAAGTTCCTGCTTGGCAAATTTTAAAAATGTGTACTGCATAGAGCGTTCTTTTCCACATTAATGTTTAATGCTGGTCAACCAGCTTCTCATGTACTTTTGTCAGTTTTACCTTTCTTCTTTATTTGTCAAGAACTTTCTAACACTGCACTCCATGAAGGCGAGTAAAGGGCATGTAAAGCTGTTAAGTGAGATTTTTCAATATGCTCCACCTGCTGCTAGTTGTGGACACTCCTCCTGTCCAGGATGTGGAGAATGACTGGCAGCACAGTTCCCAGTGTGCTTTGTTGTACAGGGTAGTATGCAGCCTGCCACTCAGCAGGGCAGCAACCCCTGCTACGCTCTTTCTTTGGAATGTTCTTTTCGAAATGTTTGTGCATGAATGGATTGTATGTTTTCATAAATGCGTGCATGCAAGGTGTTGTATGAATGATGTGTGAATGCACGGTTAACGGCATGCCAGCCCCAACCCCTACATTTAGGAGTGGGGGTTGCTTGGACAGGGACCTTATTTTTTTTTGTCGCTTTATTCTTGATGCACAGTAACTGTTGATCAGGGGTAAAGTAAATAGTGTTATATACTTATTCTGAGTCATTGTATGGTAATAATGGCATATATTGGTGCAGCATGCAAGGACCTGTCTAGACTCAAAGCTATACTGCCGTATGTTGTGGGCAAAGGCATAAGGAAAATGGTCCTGTGCACAGTTAGTACCTTACATCTACTAGTTTATTTTCATGTGCTCCCATACAAAATTGATTGCCAACTGTGTGGCTTTTTACCCAATTTCTCACAAAGGGCTGTAAAATGCACCATTATTTTAAAGATGTTCTGAGAATCTCCCCTGAACCCACCTTCTTTGGTCTACCCCACTGCGCTTGTTCAGTCACACACCTTAGAGACATACATTTATGCCCATCCAGTTAAAAAAAAAAAAAGCCACCACATGCTCATGAGAGTAGGGACAAGTTGGTATAGGCCCAATATTAAACCTGTTTTAAGGCAGCTGCTTTCCAGATCTTGCCAAAGTATTTGGCATGCAGACAGTTTGCTTATGTTTTCAAGAGTGCATTTGAGAGAGCTGCGCCCCAACTAGTGCAACATCTGGCACCTCGGTTTCTTTGCTACCTATGCTTGCAATTTTGTACATCACTTTTTGTGTTTTCCTTGAACTGTGAACATTATTTTGGCGACTAAATGTTTAGTCTGACATACAGCACTTTAAATGCCTTGCTTGCCTTTATTTCTTCGTTGTCCTTCATCCCAAAGAGATACAGCTAAACATATCCTGTTTTGTCTAGCCTCGTGCTCGGATGACGTTTGCAATGGTGTATTATTCGTCAAATGGAAACTGAAGAAGCAGTTGAATAAGCCAACCTAGTGCTCATGGTGTCCGAGTGACTAGGCCCTAAAATTCAAATTATCTTTGTTAGTTTTGTGGCTTTGTTCATTTTCAATGACCTTTTGTACCAATCATCATCCTTTTCTTTTTAGGCAAAAACTAAAGGATTCCACACTACGGTAGATATTGGTGTCAAATATTCAGAAAAGCAAAAAAGGCAATTTGATGAAGGAAAAATGAAAGCTGGACAGAGTGTAATTGGATTGCAGGTAATTGCATTAAAATGACTCGGCTGTATGCTCACATGAGGTACAAAGATTGGCATAAATAGTTGAGAATGTTGACATACAATTACCTGCTGTGCTGCTTATGAAGTTTACACTCGTGTGAAATCTGTAAAGAAATAATAGACAAACTTGCAAGTGTCTTGCTTAAGGAATTTTGAAAAAAATGCCTAATTTTATTTTTAGATTTGAACAAAAAAAATCAAAAGTTAGCTCTCGGATATGGGTGTGCCTAGCCAATCACTGTTTGGAATTATTCGTGAATGAGGGGTCGCGTTCAAGCAGTCCCGAAGGATGTTCACTGCTACCTGACTGGCTGTGCCTCTACCCACCGACCTTAACTGCCATTCTTTTATTGAACTTTTGTATGGCACCTATACAGCATAGTGTTTCCAGGCACCACAAGACAAGAGGGGTGGGGGAAACAAGGGAGAAAAAAAGAGTAATGGTCCTACTAGACAATCGGATAGTGCAGTAATGAGTGGGGGGGGGGTGGGGGAGGAAGAATAGGTGGAGGGATTGGATTAGGAAGGAAGAGTAAGTGCAGGTGTAAGGTGTACCATGGGCTGGCTAAGTGCTGGGGGAGCCCAAGAGCCGGGGATCAGTTGGAGGGGTGGGGGTCGGGTAGGTGTGAGGATGGGGTTGGACCAGAGCCAGGGTGCTGGCCAGGGAAGGGAGCCCAGGAGCAAGTGCTGGTAAGGGTGAAGGGGAGGACTTGTTGAGGGGGCCTGGCTGCAGTAAGACTCGGGGGGGGGGGGGGGGGGGGGCACAGGCAACCAGTTGCAGTAGCAGATCAACAGGGGTGGGGGGAGGGAGAGAAGAAGGGAAAAGGAAGGTCTTGAGAAGCTTCTAGAACTTGAAGATCTGGATCAAGTCAGAGTGCCAAGGAGGGCATTTCAGAGGGAGTCTCCTGCTGTGGAAAGATCTACCTCCCACACTCTGCTTGGAGAAACGTCTGATCTGCAGAGTTTGGGCTAGAAAACCGAAATACTCTAATGGGGAGGTATTTAGGGAGAGAAAGTTGGATGTAGCAGGGTCCCAGGCTCAACAAAGCCTTGTGGATGATGCAGAGGGTCTTGAATTTGATGCTTGCAACCACTGGGAGCCAGTGGAGAGTGTTTAGTGCTGGAGAGATGCGGTCCCTGGGCTTGAGGCCAAGGATAAATCTTGCAGTGCTGTTCTGGATTAGTTGAAGAGGGAGGGAAGAGGCATAGCTCTGGAGACATGGAGTTTCTGGGGGAAGGTGAGGAAAGGAAGAGTGCCTCTGAAGAGGTGAAGCTGAAAGTGGGCCTTTTTGGCGAAGTCAGCAATGTGAGGAGAGGAGTCGAAGATGACGCCAAGGTTTTTTTTTTTTTTTTTTTTTTTTTTTTTACCCCTCACAGGAGTGTGGGGGGGGGCAGGGAGGATGGCTATAGTGTAGGAGGCAAGAATGGGGCAGGAGTCCCAGTGAGAAGGGTCTGTTTTACTGGCATCAAGACAGATCATTCGCAGCACACCATGCCTGAAGAGCAGTCTGGGATGAGGGAGAAAGATTAAGAGGAAGGAGAGCTGTCCTCAGCATAACACTGGAATTGAGAGGAGAAAGTGGAGATCAAGTGGGTCAGAGGGGCAAGATAGAGGAGCCACAGCAAGAGGATGCAGCCCTAAGGGACGCTGCAGGTAGAGAGTGAGGTGGAGGAGAGAATATGGCCCAAATGCCCTTGGGAGGGTTATTTCGAAAGGAAGGAGGTCAGCCAGATCAGTGCCAAGTCTGTGATGCCCAAGTATCACAGAACTGATTTATGAGTATGGAATGGCTGACACTGGCAAAGGCAGAATACCGATCAAGAAGGACGAGCATGGAACGGGAGTTGGAGTCAAGGTTAAAGAGCAGGTCATCACTGGTGTTGCCTGCTCTAAATTCAGACTGATGGTCATGGTGACAACCAGCAGATTCGGTTTGGAGGGTCATTTGGGAGATGACCAACTTCTCCAAGAGTTTGCCCAAAAAGGGTGTGGTAGAGATGGGTCAATAGTTAGCCACGCAAGAATGGACCACAGATGGCTTTTTTTTAGGAGGGGGCGCACAACGGAGTGCTTGGAGAGGGGGTCAGAGGGGGAGAAGTGGGAGAATCAGTGGCAAGAGTTGTTACAGAACTCAGCCAAGGAGGGAACGAGAGGCTATTTTGTCCTTGGTTGGTCTGGAGGAGCAGGGCAACACCTGTTTAGAGGAGACTTTCATAGAGCAAACTATTTTGGTGACCTTATCGGGTGCTATGGGTGAGAAAGAGAAGAATGGGTGGGGGCAGAGGAAGGTCTGTGAGGGGTAGAGGAAAGGGGACCAGATGTCCTAAGTGTTTGTGGTAAAATGTGAGGCCATCACTGTGCATAATGCCTGGGAAGGAAGAGGAGAAATGGAGACTGCAGTAGGATTGGCATGTTCCTTGCAGATTTCAGCCTTGCTATTTGTCGCCCTGAGATGCAGGCTAGGATGTGGGCCTGTTTCTTGGAGCGGATGGAGGTCTGCATTGTCGCTGGAGCAGGCAGCAGGAAAGTTTGTCAGATATGCTAGAAGCCAGCCACTTCCGTTCCGTGACTTTGCACTTGTGTTTTGAGCAAGGCAAGGTCTGAGTCATACCAACTATTGCACTTGGAAGGAGGCTTCCTGCGAATCCTTGTGGCAGGGGCAAGGATGTAGTGTGTGTTGGAAATGGAGAGATGAAGATTAGCAAGGGCTGAGTCAGTGTGAGTCATTGGCAGGAGTGGGGGGGTGGCAATGAAGGTGATGGCGAAAGCAGCTACTGACACTTACTTCATCGGTCGAATGTCTGAGAAAGAGACTGGTAGTGCGGGTAGAGGTATAGTTGGGGACCCAGGAGCTCCAGATGTGAGGAAAGGAGAGTATAGTCTGACTAGGCAAGTGGGGGGTAGTGAAAGAATAGGAGGGCAAGATGTCAGTAGAGATGAAGGCCTCCAGGGTGTTTCTGGCTGCATGAGTAGGACCAGAGGGAAGAATGGTGAGGGAGAGTGTTGACAGTTGTGGAAGTGTAGAGTGGACATCGGTGTAGAGTGGACATATCGGGAGTGTCCAGATGGATATTGAAATCTCAGAGGAGTAGAAGCTGAGAGGTCAGAAGAGGAGGCGAGATCAGCCTATTCCGAGAGGAAGAGGGATATCTGCCTGGGGGTCCTGTAAATGGTGGCTAGAGAGTGAGCGACAAGGTAGTACAGATCCAGAGCTTGCAGATGAGAAATTCAAAGGAAGAGTATTTTTGAGTGGGTCTGATGGAAGCAGGGACCCATTCTGCAACCACACTCCCTCCAGGCTGGTTAGACATGGGATTGGGTAGGATTTTATAGCCCTCAGGAAGGAGAGTGTCACACGCAGTAACAGAGCGGCATTGAACCGTGTCTCAGTAAGGGCGAGGACGACTGGTGGCAACAGGGGTCCATTATTTTAGGACTGCACCCCAGTCAATTTCGGTAAGAGTGAAGAGTATAAAAGCCTTCCTTTTTTGATTTTGTACTATCTTTATGACCCAGTAGGTAGTGTAAGTGATTTCAACCCGGCACTTCACCAAAGTCGATGCCTAGCATGTGATGCACAGCTGAAACCCTTATTTATTTATGTCCAAGTTCTTTTATTTCTGAATGATGTACCACTTGTATCGCACCTTTCTCTTTGAATCACCCCTGGTCACACTGAACCAGGAAGCAGTCTGGTTTGCAAAGTTACAAATATTTATTTTATGTATCTCACAATATATATCGCACTATTATAATGGCTATGCAATGATTACCAATGGGGTGATGTCACACTAACAATCTCTTTAATCTCAAGAAGTAATGATAGGAAAAATAATGCAGCACGGAAATGATACTTTTGTGTGAGTTCAATCAAGATGCAATGTGATTACTCTTTCCCCTTGCACACTACTCCATACCTCCCCCACCCCCCCATTATGCAATATAAAGAGATGGAAGGAGCGAACAGGTTTCAGGAATACACAATTCAACAAAATAGCATCAATCCCAATTTTAGACCAGCAAACCCGAAAGAAACAGGAATGATTGTGAACTTGTCAAAAATGGTTTTAAAGTTGGCTTGAATGAAATGGGGGGGGGACACTGAAAATGGATTTCATGCACTGAAATTGTTTCAATACTAGTGGAGCTGCTTTGTATGGTTTCAGACATACACTAGCAATGATTATAGAGTAACTAGCAAGTTAAACTTAATTTGGAGGTCGGGTGCAATGAACCGCTATTTCACACGTTATAGATTTGAGCCAAAAGAAAATTTGCGGCAAACTTTTCAGCACGCGGTAAGTGCAATTGTGGAAAAACTACAAGGCGTTGAGATGCAGTTTTGGGTTCATTGGAAAGCTTAGGATGTTAGCTTCAAGTAGACACTTTGTTTCTAGCATAAACGGTGAAGTTATGGAGATTTTTGTGGAGGTTGTTTTTTTTTTTTCAAAAGAGGCAAAATTGCAAAACCAGAATGCACTTTTAAAATGACAAGCAAGGTTTCTTTTACACTAGGGGTAGACTAAGATGCAAACTACACGACAGCACAGTCGCCAGCCCAGGATATCTCTGGTTGGTTTCACCTGCCGAGACGCTCGCCTTTCTTCAGAAAATATAGATCAGCGCAAAGATGATTTTAACACTACTATTAGAAAAGGACTATAGGATAAGAGTTCAGGCAAGATGAAGAGAATTTCTAAAAGTGCAGTTCTGGATATGAGGATGGGTTTGGATAGGATGACTTATGGCCAATACATATGCTATTGACCATCCTATGCTATGGATACTCACTACCAATGTTTGGACAGAACCATCAGGGATTCAGGTCAGTCAAGATTCCTGGACCAGAATTCTGCTTGGCACACTGGACTGAAGGCGCTCTGGTCTGCAATCAGCAAGGCACTCTGGACACCGCACGGTGAGACTGGACGGGATCTCACGGGCTCTGGTTCACGGCTATCTTGTCACAGCACGGCTCTACTGGGTTGGATCTTTGAATTCTGGCAATAATTCTTAGCAGGAAAGCAGCTACAGCACAGCCAGGCTGTTTGGTTTCCCTTAGAGGTCTGGGGTAAAATCAGGTGTCTGGATGTTTAAAGGCCAAACTGAGAATGGTTCAGCTTTGGAAATGGGCCTTTCTGCTTTCAAAGTTCTGGAGTATGGAATATGGATTTCTCTTGCAAAGTGCTCCGCCAGCAATCGGTTGGTGGGTGAATGTGTGTGTGCCTAGGTCCTAAGCTGGCTCCATTTATGGGTTTACTAAAGGGTTAGGTATGCTGAATTATAGGCACACCCCCTAGGTATTCTATTGGCTAGGGTCTTTCCTCTCCCTTGATTGGAGAAGAAAACAGAGTGTCACCATGTGTTTTATGATCCAGGGAAATATCTCCCCTTTGTTTTTGCACATGAAATCTACTTCTCATATAATACATATTTACAATTTTACAAACTTGACAGCAATACCATATCTATATCACATATTTTGTGGAGAAAGTATTCTTCCAAGACCCATCGCTGTCAGCTTGGGTCTGCATTTGGCAACTTTTTGCACTTTTGTCCGGGACCCAATTGTCTGATTCGTCCACAATTTCCTACATTCCTACATATGTGCGCATGATATCTGGGCATATTCATATGAAGTTTCATGCTTCTGACATCAATACAATGGCTACAAAACCAGATTGTTCACTACGCCTTCTCAGAACATCGCACAGAGTTCCGAGTCCTTTTAAAATGTGCTCCAAAAAAATTCACATTAACAATACTGTAATTTGTCAGTCCTTTTGAAAAATATACTTTCTGTGCTTTGAGAATCAACAAAAATTTCTGTTCCCGCCTCCAGTTTCTGGTGGCTCAAGAGCAATCCCCGCCTTCTTCTTCTGGCAGGAGCTACTGTTGACACCTTAATCTGCATACCCTTTCAGCCAAGGAAGTCCTTTGTCTCGCCCACGAGCAGCAGCCCAAATCTCCCCTCTTCAACACCTGAATGTGATTTCCTGGCATTTTGGTGGGAAGCAGAAGGGAGGCGTCTTTCCCAGTGGGGGAAGTTTCTTTGTAGTTTTGGCTGAATCGGGCTTACTTTAAAAGTACATTTGTTACGTTTTTTTCTTTGAAATTAAACGTACAATTTTAAAACCGGCAATCAGAACTCTAATTCCAGTCTCTAAAACACAAAGATGAAATAGTTGAAACCTATATTACTTTTGATAGCAGGTCACTTAATTCCAACCATTTGATTTTAACTGCACACGTTTAAGCTTCTAATGCAATTAAATGACAGCTGTCATACAGGCGGCCAGTGGTACTGCACCCATATTTTGACAGATTTTCCAGGCAAGCACTTTTTTTAAAACATTTTTTAATGTGGATATTCTGGTGATAGATTCTGCTTTTCCTGGCCTTGTGTGCTCCTGTTTACTTAAAGTGACGGGTAACACCCAGCAAGGATGTTGGATATTTTCTGATGTTTTGAACCATTATTTTGTATTTTAAGATTTCAGAGCAATTTCTGGGTTTCCTTGCAATAAAGCAGTGCCTTTCATGCAGTTTCCATTTTTCCTTGATAGGCAGCCCAGTGAGGTTTCAGCAGTGTGGTCTCCTTCCACTACTGACACAGGCAAAGTAGATTGGCAGCCATCTTTTCCCGTTTCACAAATTTTCATGCGTAGTGCGCATGGGCCTTTTGGCCATTTTGTTGATTCTGGTGCCACCAGCACACAGGGATGTTGCAGGGCAGAGCCTAGTGGGTTAAAACATACCACAGTAGGAAGATAAAAGTATCCCCTGATCTGGGTTTATTGGCTGGTTTCTGCGAGTGTGGGAGAAGCAGTAGTAGATATTGAGCCAAAACTATGTTGAGCAGAGGGAGAAGTCACATATTGGAGGCAGATAGCTGAGATGAGAATGGGTGAGACAGAAGTCAGTAGTTAAGTAGGAGAGAGCGAATATTTGAAAGTGGGGGCGAATTAGCAGGAGAGGGCGGGGGGGAAACGGGGGGGGGGGGGGCTAGGGCAGTAGGAGAGCAAGGAAGTTTTGAAGAAGGAAACAGTCTACAGTTTGGTACTTTCACTACATTACCCTGAATGCAGTGTTGGGGGATTTATTTGACAAGCTTTAGGTCTCATCTCACAATGTTGGTATCCAGTGATTTTAATGAATATAAAATGACATTTTAACTAAACAAAAAACAATGACATGTTTTTTTCTTTAAATGTGGGGTAAGGGGTTAATTCTGGTGGGGAGGGGGTTGGAGTTGTGTTAAACATGCGGAAATGTGTTTGGGGGACCCCCCAAAGAAACAATGTTTTAAAAAAAAAAAGTTTTCGTTAAAAATCACATACATCCCACAATGTCTTTAGATGACTGAACTGTTTTCAGAGGTTCAGCATCAGGCTGCAGTCTTTCACTTGCAGCCGCAGGATCTTCCCTACCTTCCCTTTTTTCCTTTAGCTGGCCTTCTCGTTTACTTCGCTCTAAAGAAATCTGTAATGTGCAGCAAAGGGACAGGGGGCTGAAATGGTAAATGTCATGCATCTTCTCGGATGACCCACTCTTGGGCTTTCTGTAAACTTCCCAGCATTGACTCCAGAATACATCCTGCAACCTTGGTTCTCCTGTGCAGTCCACCACCTGAAAACCACCCCAGAAAATTGAGCATTATCCCTGGTCCAGTTCTCTTCATATATTTTACAGCTACTGTTTGCCTCCCTACTTACAGGTCTAAAAATTACCTCCTTCCATGTGATGACTTGGCCAATGTGCAAAGGAGATGTATATCGCTTAGTTGCGAATATCTATATCTAAAAGGATGAAGTACGTCGACTGCCTCCCATTCTCGATGCATTATACACGGACCAGAGTGGGCGGGAACCCAAGTGTGCAAGGTTTCCTTAAGTTTCTGACAAATCTCCCATTGGGGCTGCACAACACATGGTGCAAAAGAAGGCAAATGCTAGACTTTTTCTTTGGTGGAAACATGAACTGGACGACGGACTGGTAGAAACACTTCCACTGATGGTGCAGGTTACAGAACAGTTCATGCGCTGCATGGTTAATTTATTCTTCAATGAGGAAAAATAGGAACTGACACTATAGGATCCTGTGCCTCATAGGATTATGGATACAGTATGAATGAGGTTTAGCAGATCACCTGACTTGGGGAATAAGCAATCAAATGCTAGTAGTAGGGAAGTAATGTCTTCAGAAACTGCAACAAAAGAATTGGCAATGATATTAGCCAGCTGTGATTGACACAAATGGGATGAGTTGGCACAATTGTATTGAAATGCTGCCTGAAGAATGTGTGCACTAGCCATTGTGCCAAAATGGCAAATAACCTCGCGTACAATGATCAACTGCAAGACTTTGAGCAGCAGCAGGGCCCAAGCGCCATGTCATAGTAGTCAGCTCAGCCTTCTGTTGCAGGCAAATATAAAAATGCCTACTGCTAGACAAAATTCTTTTTGTGAAGAAGTGAATCCTCAAATTGCATGACAATTTGTGTGATGTCCTCAAACTATGAAAGAGCATTTGTGCTGGGCGTGTCTGATGTTGGTGGTAGACTGGCCACCTAGACACTTGGGACAGGGTGGCATGACCATGACCATGAATATGTGGCGGTGTGGATTGAATATGTAGTTGACATCTAGCAATTGCTCACCTCTCCACTTTGCAATGTTGTCTCCCACAAGGTATCCCTGCTTCATCTACCTCATTATGCCCTAGTGTTCCACTGCTTCTTTGTAGACACTGTTTCCCTCAGTAAATGGCTATAGGACCACTTTTTTAAAATTATTTTTAACCAGGCTTTGTGTCTTGAAGGAAACCATGAAATTGTCCTGCTCAGAACTTCTGAACTGTTGAGTAATCTGTATTTGCGATGTGAAATATTTTTGAAATATTGTGTGGCATGTATGCTTACTTTGAAGGAGCAGATGTTCAAAGTTGCTCTGCATAGGTAAGTGTGGTTTCTTTGTGAGAAATTCAACCTAAAACAAGTGAAATCTACTTGGACAGAATCTTTTAAAAGTAAAACCAAATCAGTTAACGGCCCACTTCTCATCCCCTCTGATGGTACTCCAGTGGGGGAGGTGTGTAGGATTGCCTAATCTTTGCCCATCATTTGAGGTGATGCCAAAAGAACAGGGGGCTGGACACTACACAATGGGTACTGTATAGCATGCCAAATGACCTTTCAAAGTCCAAATAGGGGATTGATACAAAATAGAAATCTACTGCAACTTCTTGAAACCCTTTTCTTTGGGGCCATAGAAGGGACTTATTCTTCAGGCGTAAGTATTCACAAGTCCACGAGGCATTGTGGGTTTGTAGCCACTAAACAAGTTTGTTGAAGCACAACCATTTTGTTTGACAGCACTCGTTGGACGGCACTTGAAGGAGTTCAATGGTTTCTGTAGAAAACATGAACTTCTCCAGCATGGGGTCTGGCATGGATTCACATGCTCATGAATATTCCCCGTCAGGCCGGGAATCCTCGGTAAAGAAAAAATCAGTATCAGTTTCATTTCTGATCTTTCTTAGTAGTAACCAATCGCTGATCTCTGGATCATACTGCCCCCAGCCAATGACTGCCCTCTCCCTAGGCCCCGCATCTGGCAGCCATCCTCAGATTTTTACCGCACGCTCAAGTGTTCGGAGTCCTCGTGCTTTAGCTCTCGAGTTTTATTTTGCTGCGTTTTTGCGCTTTTTCAGGAGATTTTCTCATTTTCTCGGTTTAATCGAGCCTCAAGCTCCACTGTTTCTACTTCCGACAACGGGGACCCGTTTCGGAATTCTTCTATGTCTCAAGGGTGAAGTTTACATCAAGTTTACACTTCTTGGAGTATTCCGGAAGATCTGCGGCCTACCTCAACGGACATGGCCCAGGACAAGGGAAGCTTGACGCCCAGATCCAAGCTGTTCAGGTGCTGCTTTGGATGCGGATTGCAAAACGGTTTCAAGGAGGACGAGCATTTGCGATGTCTCTACTGCCTTCATGAGGACAAGACGCATGTGGAGAAGGACTGTGCATTCTGCAAGAACCTTTCGGAATGGACCAAACAAGATCGCCGTTCCCGCCTCGCCACCTGGCTGGAGAAGGGCACAGCAGGTGAGAAGGCGAAGAAAAAGTCTGAGCGGGCTTCGAAGTCCTCTGAGGGCGCCCCGGTGACGGGGGCCCAACAGGCCAAGCACGGCGAGCCCGCAGGCACCGGGAGCGCCGAAAGGTTGGGCTCTTCAGCTGCCAGGCAGGGCACTACTTCCCTTGCACGTTCGACCACGAGCCAGCGCTCTGGTTCGGGGAAGAGGAAGTCCGAGAACCCGAATAAGCTGCTGGAGGGGATCCGGTCGATCTCGAAGGGGGAGCAAGGCGCTGACCTCCCCCCCCCCCCCCCCAAGGCGAAGGCCCAGGACGCACCTAAGGTGATGAGGGCTTTGATCCAGCCGGCAAAGGCCTCTATCGAAGTGGTCGCTGCGACCCTGGCGAAGCCGGCTGAGACTACGCCAGTGGAAACAGCCTCTGGGCCCAGAGTATCCCTGCCACCGCGGAGGGAATCCTCTTTCTAGCCCATCGTTCAGACCCCTGTGAAGTCCCCAGTGGAAAAGAGGGGGGGGGCCGGTGGCCATTACAGACTCGGAATCCTCCTCTGAGGAGGAGCTGGTGGGAACCGAGAAGGGCCTCAACGAGAGGTTCGATCCCAGGGGGCGGTCCCTGCTGACGTGATCGGCAAAGAGGGCCAAGTGGAGCGGCCATCCCATCCGTCGCAGCCATTACCCGAGCCACAGGATAGCTCGGCAGCCATTTTGTTGGCAATACAATCCTTATGTACCGAGATAAGGACGAGATTACCACGGACCCCGACGGAGGATCCAGAACCAGGCCCGTCGGGAAGCCCTCCGAACAAGCGGAGGAGAGTCCACCCTGCTCCGCCCTTCGTGCCTGCGAGACCTGTGGACCCCTCATCCCCCTCGCCGGACCCTAGAGAGGATACGGCGATGGATACAGCGACGGACGATGACGGCAGCGATGACACAGCGGACATCCCGTATCACCGCCCCCCCCCCCCCTTCACGTGCTTCTCCAGCCGACGAAATTGGCTCTTTCCATGCCATGATAACCAGGGCATCCGAGCTCTTCCAGCTCTGCCCTGAAGAACAAAAAAAGGAAGGGTTTCTGTACCAACGACGAGAGGCCAAGAGGAAGACGGTCCTCGCGGTGCCTTTGCTCGAAAACATCTGTGACGAGGGGCTTGCTGTCCTCAAGAACCCTTTCACGACACCCGCCAAGAGGGACAGGTACGAGAAGTAGTACAGAGTCCCCGATGCCGCCCCTTGTGCCCCTTGTGCCTCAGGGCCCAGCCACGCCGGAATCTGTTGTCTCGGCAGCGGCTAAGAAGGCAGCGGGTGCGGCGGCTCAACTTCCACTTCCCCGCCGGACAGCGAGGGCAAGAAGTTTGATTCCGTGGGACGACGAGTCATCTTGTCGGCGTGGACGATTAAGGCGGCCAATGCCTCAGCGATCGTGGCCCGCTACGACAGGGAGCTCTGGTTCAAGATGGCTCCCCTGCTAGACTTCCTACCTGACGACAAGAGGGCGGAGGCCCTAGAAATGCTGCAGGAAGGCGAGGTGGCGTCGGATCACGCCATAACGGTGGCAACGGACATTGCCGATACCGGATTTCGCCAACTGGGCAACGGAGTTTGCCTCCGACGACGGCTCAAGGCGACAGACTTTCGCCAGGACGTCCAGACCAGAGTGTTGGACATGCCGTTCGACGGCAACAACCTTTTTGGTACGGTGGTGGACGAGTCTCTACAGGCCATCGAGACCGACTCGGAGACGGCCCGGGCCCTAGGGGTGCTTCAACAGCGACGGCCCTCTCCGGGCTCCGGAGGCAGACAGGGTGCCTCCAAAGGATCCAGTGATGGCTCCTCCACTTACCGCCAGGCGACCCGTTCCCCTTCCCAGGAGGCCTACAGAGGTCGCGGCAAGCAAGGGGGATTCTGCCGTCGTCGGCAAGGCAGCCTCCAAGCAAGACCGTGTTGTCGGGGCCCCCACCGAAGCACCCCGGTGGGAGGCCGGCTGACTAAGTTCGTCAGTGTGTGGGAGTCCATCTCCACCGACCGTTGGGTGTTGGACACCCTGGCCAACGGGCACTCGCTGGAATTCCAAAAGAAGTGCCCTCGCATTCCTCCCGTGGCCAGGAAGGAGAATCACGTCCCTCAACTTCTGTTGGAGGTAAGGGGAATGCTCAAGAAAGGTGCCATCGAGCTTGTCCCCAGGAGGCTCCGGGGCTCTAGAGTATCAAGGTACAGGCGGTTGGCGCCCCATCCTGGACCTGCGTCGGTTAAACAAATACATCAAGGCGCAGAAATTCAGGATGGTCACCCTCCAGCATGTGCTGGGACAGCTGGAGGAAGGCGACTTCCTATTGTCATTGGACCTGGAGGATGCTTACTTCCACATCCCCATTCTAAAAAGGCACAGGAAGTTCCTGAGGTTCGTGGTTCAGGGACGCCACTACCAATTCAGGGCCCTACCGTTCGGATTAAAGTCGGCACCCAGGGTTTTCACCAAGTGCCATCCACGTCTACCCCTACCTGGACGACTGGCTAATCCGGGCAAGAACAAGGGAACTCGCCGTCGAACACACAGCGAGGACCGTCCAGTTGCTCATGGAGATGGGGTTCGCCATTAACTACCCCAAATCCCACCTGGTTCCATCGCAAGTAGCACTGTTTCTGGGAGCGAAGCTCGATACAGTGGGGCAATTGGCCTCCCCTTCAGAGGAGAGGACCAAGACCATCCTGGGCAAGGTGCAGCGCCTGTTAGCCACGGACGTGGCCAGGGTGAGGTTCATCAAGTCCCTTCTCGGGATGATGTCCTTGTACACCTTTGCAGACTTCGGATGCGTCTGCTACAGGAGTTCCTCGACGCCCGCTGGTTTCAGGAGACGGGCTGCTTCGAGGACAGGATCCCTCTCGACGAGGAGTTCCGTCGGGTGATCCTATGGTGGGGCACCCGTGCTCACCTCGCTACAGGCACGGACTGTCAAACCCCGGCGTTTCAGGAGACTGTGACGGACGCCTCTCTGGAGGGTTGGGGGGCCCACACCGGAGATCTCCACACAAGAGGCCTTTGGCTCCCGGAGGAGAGGTGTCATGATGCCTACCTCCAAGGTGCCAGACAAGACTCTGCTACCCCAGAGGCAGACATCATGTCTTCAAGGCAAGTCACAACAGCCTCAAGTAGGGGCTCTTTGGACTCAGTCCTGGCGCCTTTGGCGCCAGGCTCATATCGGGCCACAGTCCTGGCGCCATAGGCGCCAGGCTCATAAAAGGGGACTTTGTGTTAAAGGTGCTTAGTGTTAACTTACCTGATGCAGACCATGCTGCAACATCCAGGACTTCTGAGGCCTGAATGGGACTACTTTATCTTTGGAACTACTTAACCACACGGGTGTGGTCAGGGGAGGAATACATACCTGAGAGGAAGGATACATACCTGGAACTACTTTGAAGGCTATTTAAGCCACGCCAAGCAGCAACTCACGCTTCGCGTTGTTCTGCATCTAGCAGCTGGACGCTCACCGTGTTTGCTCCAGCATTCTGTCTTCTGACACTCCTGCCAGCATCCTGGAACACCTGCAAAGAGAGAAGAGAAAAGGGTAAAGAGTCCTTACCTGCTAAATCCGCATTCCGGAGACCTCTCGCCGACGGTCCTGAAAAGGAAGACATCCATTTAAAAGCACATCGCATCGATCGCTGCAGCGCCACATCTCACTCACCTGTACAAGGTACCACCACGTTCTACGGCGACATCTGGACTCGCAGCCACATCACCGCGCCTAGGGAGAAAAAGACAAGGGGAAAGAAAACAAGGAAACCTTAATTTCCATTACAAAGCTTACCTGTTGGGTTATTCCAACTTCATTTCGGGTCGGTGCCGCATCCTGGCATTTCCGGACCCCGGCCCCTAAGGGGAAAAAAGACCATCAGCGTTAGTGGGCGCATGAAAAGACAATACCCAAACGCCCATTAAAGATTTACCTGATTTCTTCTGGATTGAGCTTCGTTTCGGGTCGGTGCCGCATCCAGGCATTTCCAGACCCCGGCCCCTATGGGGAAAAAAGACATCAGCGTGAGTGAGCACATTGATACAAGGACACTGAGAACTCTCATCAAGCTCACCAGAGTCTCATTCAACGGTTCCACAGCTCTTCTCAGAATAGTTTCCGCACCTGTAAAAGAGACAACAAACAATTATTATTGCAGAATCATACTCATTAACAGAATCCTTACGGTACTATACCGGGAAAACAAAACTTGAACCCTCTACAATCAAAATCCCAGTGAAGTAACTGGATACAACGCGCCCCTGCATGAGAAGCAGGATTGAGAGCTCAACCTTTCAAACCCTAAGGTGAGACTTCATGTGGGGGTCGCAGGAGGGTTTCGTAGAGGGGTGAGAAGGGAGCGGGAGGCTTATACTTTCTCCCGCAGATTGTTAATACTCCCTTTTCACATACAGAAATATATTCCTGCGAGCCAGACAAGCCAGATTCGAAGGTCCGGTCTAGTCCATCTTCCGGGTCCTGCGCTTCACCATAGAAGAAGCAACAACACTCCAAACCAGACCTGCGCCCCTGTGGGAGTCAGGTGAGCGTAACAAGAGGTCTCTCCACATCAACATTTTGGAGCTCCGAGCAGTGTTTTGGGCTCTCAAGTCGTTCCTTCCCTCCCTCAAGGACAAAGTGGTGAGGATCTTCACCGACAACACCACCACAATGTTCTATATACGGAAGCAAGGGGGCACCAGATCCCCAGCCCTATCCAAGGAGGCCCAGGATCTGTGGCACTGGTCCGTCACCCAGGAGATGTTTCTGGTTCCCTTCCACTTGGCAGGAATAAAAAACACCATCGCTGACTCACTCAGCAGGGAGCTGCGCTCGTGCCACGAGTGGGAACTGCGCCAGGATCAAGTGGATCAGCTCTTCCAACTATGGGGCAAACCCCAGATCGACCTGCGACGAACTCCAAGTGCCAGAGGTTCATCAGCAGGTTCCCACAGCCGAGGAGCATGGGCGATGCTTTCTCGTTCCCCTGGGACGGCCTGTTTCTAGACGCATTCCCTCCGTTGCCGTTGCTGCTCCGCCTCATCAACCAGCTCAAGAAGTCCAGGTGCAGGATGATCCTCGTCGCACCGGCGTGGCTGAGGCAGATCTGGTTCCCGGACCTTCTGGACTTGTCGACGTCCCCACCAGTCAAGCTGCCGGTGGACGCGGATCTTCTCTCCAGAGAAGGAGGCGCCATTCTCCATCACGACCCACAGTCGCTGAACTTGCAGGCCTGGCTCCTGCAGCACTAGAGTTTGGAGGGTACGATATACCGGCTGATTGCAGAGAGGTTCTTGCAAAGGCCAGGGCATGTCCTCAACTCTCGTGTTACGGTGATAAATGGAAGAGGTTCTCTGTCTGATGCCATGCACAGAAGGTTAACCCTCTGCAGATTACGGCCCCTCAAGTACTGCTGTACCTACTGTCGCTGGCCAAAGCTGGACTGGCTCACGCCTCCATCAAAATACATCTGGCTGCCATCTCCTGATATACCAGGACTACGGGATGGGCGTCCTTGTGGTCTCGTCGCCTGGTGAAGGAATTTATGAAGGACGATTCTGATCATTCCCGCTGGTGAAGTTCCTGTCATGGAAGACAGCGTTCCTTGTGGCCATCACCTCCGCACGACGAGTGAGAGAGATCCAGGCCCTATCTTGCAAGCCTCATGACTTTTCATGACACGAGGGTGGTGCTGAAGATGCACCCCTCCTTCATGCCCAAGGTGCCGTCGGACTTCCTCCTCAACGAGCCCTTGGTGTTACCAGTTTCTTCCTGTCGCCTTCGACACCGACCGAGAGGACTTTTCACTCGCTGGATGTAGCTAGAGCGTTGAAGTTCTATGTGGACCGCACAAAGTTTTCGGAAGACGTCACAACTGTTTGTGAACTTTGGGTCTCTGAATCAAGGGACGGCTCTCCCGAAGACTTCGATTTCCAGATGGTGCTCCGCTGCCCGGCCGTCCGAGAGCCCATTCGACCAGAGCGATCGCTGCTACCACGGCGTTCCTGTCTGGTGTGCCCCTGCTGGACATCTGCAGGGCTGCTACATGGAGGTGGTCGCACACCTTCACAAGATTCTACTGCGTCGATCGGGACTCCAGGGTCGGCCAAGAAGTGCTGCGCAACCTGTTGTGAGCCTGGTGAGGAGGTAAGAATTGCTTAATTTTGAGTTTTGGATGTAATGCTTAATGTTGAGCCTTTGCCACCTCCCGCGATTGTGCATGTGTATACTGCTATGTATTATTTTATTCATGAGCATGTGAATCCATGCCAGACCCCATGCTGGAGAAGGAACAAGTTACTTACCTGTTCTCCAGCATGGGTCTGGCATGGATTCACAGGCGAACCCTCCCACCTACCCCTCTGCGGCTCTTCACTTGGTCATACTGCCACTTGGCGTGCTACCAAATCTGAGGATGGCTGCCAGAGGCGGGGAGTCATTGGCTGGGGGCAGTATGACCCATAGATCAGTGATTGGTTACTACTAAGACAGATCAGAAACTGATTTTTTTCTTTACCGAGGATTCCCGGCCTAACGGGGAATATTAATGAGCATGTGAATCCATGCCAGACCCATGCTGGAGAACAACAGTTACAGGTAAGCAACTTGTTCCTTTCTGGTTGCTATTTATCTGTGCAAGGCCGCCCAACTAGAATGGCATCAGCGCCAAGTGTGTTCACAAGTCTGCCATGGGTGGCAGTAACACATGTACACCAATGCGCTAGTGTAGCCATGCCTAGACAAATGGCTGCTAGGTAGAGGGTGGAGCATGTTCAACACAGAGGACAGTCTCATTCCTACACTACTTGGGATTTGCAGTGAGCATCCATGCAATCTCTCCTGGGCCCAAACTGAGTCTAGAATGTTCTGTGAGTGGTAACGGACGTCAAATTGGCACTGACCTTTCCCTCACAGGATGTGCATCTTTCGGGACATGGCTCCCCTTTACCAGGTGTTACCCTGACAGTGAGGAAAGTAGTGAAAAGGTTGGGGATGACTGCATGTTTTATTCATGTGATAACAAACGCTATGCTGCACATGCATTGCTTGGAGCAAGGATCTCAGTCAATAGCGACGCGTCGTGGGAACCTTACTCCTAAACAGCTAAGCTGGTTTGGGCTGAGATCTGTAGTTTAATCTTTTGGAGCGCCAAATGTTGATCTGTTTTCCAAGAATGGCTCGAAACACAATGGTCCCGTGCAGAGGGAGACTGGGAAGGTATAGTGGTTGTAGCTTGGGTCATTCAGTGACTCAACTGGTAGACACCATAGGTTTGTAGTGAGGGGGTGATTATTTATTTTATTTTTTTTACATTCCCCTCAATTGACCACAAATGCTACATCCCTACTGGCATAGCCAGCCCACATACAGGATTTAGCTGCACAGGGTGTGTAGCTACAAAACTCCCCGCACAGCCCCTTGTTGGAGATTACAGTACTGGCCCTAGTGTGTGTTTGTGTATATATATATATATATATATATATATATATATATATATATATATATATATATATATATAGCCTCGGTAGTGGCCATGTAGTTGTGGTTAAGTTGGTGTTTCCATAGGAAGAGCACTTTTTGGGCGGCTTATAACTTCGCTCCCCCTGGACGAATCCTCACCAAACTTTGCAAAAAAAAAAGTATATGGCCCACTCTTTTTTTGCAAAGTTTGGTGAGGATGCGTCTAGGGGGGTCCCAAAACTTTTTTTTCCCCCATAGACTGAATGCGAAAATATTTTTGCTCGTGCCTACAGCCCAAACCGCTGGACGGATTTTCACCAAATTTGGACCAGGAGCAGCGGCTTGGTCCCGAAAGTGTGCTTTTGCAAATTTGGTGAAAAATCTGTCTTTTTTATTTTTTTTATTATTTTTTTTTTTTTAATGACCAAAAGGTAGGTCAGAAAAAATTAGTGATATCTGTGTTCGCTTCGCGGACACACTTCCCTGTTTGCTCCGCCGACAGGACGGTGATTGGGCAAGCAGCTTGCGTGATGTCTGCGGACATCTGACGTGCTTTTCTATTGGCTGCCATGAAGCATGCAGTGCGTCTATTTTCAGAGACGCCCGCCATCTTTGTTTATCAGAGCGTGATCTGCTGCTGCGGCTGCCTGCACAGTGTAGATGTGGGCTGGGTCGGCTCTGCATCGGCCACGAAAAGGCGGTGAGGCACAGGCCCTCGTCTCTCTTGTTCGCCCCACCCCCCGCTCATGGCCCCTGTCTCCCATGTCCCCCCCCCTCGCTGAGTCTCCGTGTGTTCCTCCCCCACACCCCACTCATGCCCCGTGTCTCCCTACTGTTCCCCCCCACCCCCGCTCATGCCCCGTGTCTCTCCCCTTCCCTCCCACCCCCGCTCATGCCCCGTGTCTCTCCCCTTCCCTCCCACCCCCGCTCATGCCCCGTGTGCCCTGTTCCCCCACCCACCACTCATGCCCCGTGTGTGCCCTGTTCCCCCCACCCCCGCTCATGCCCCATGTCTCCCTCGTGTTCCTCCCCACCCCCCTGCTCATGCCCCATGTTTCCATGTTCCTCCCCACCCCCGCTCATGCCCCGTGTGCCCTGTTCCCCCCCACCCCCGCATGCCCGGTGTGCCCTGTTCCCCCCCCACCCCCGCTCATGCCCGGTGTGCCCTGTTCTCCCCACCCCCCCGCTCATGCCGTGTGCCCTGTTCCCCCCCCACCCACCACTCATGCCCCGTGTGCCCTGTTCCCCCCACCCCCGTTTATGCCCCATGTCTCCCTCGTGTTCCTCCCCACCCCCCCGCTCATGCCCATGTGTCTCCCCTGTTCCCCGCCACCCCCTGCTCATGCCCTGTTGTGTTCTCTTTATACACCCCGTCTTCCCTTTCCATGGTGGCCATCTTGGTAAAAAATGTTCCCTCCTACACCGGGACGCCTCAGTGTAGAAAGGAATTTTTTTTTTCTTTTTTTTTTTTAACCACCCGGGGTTCCCACTTTGAGGACCTAAGATGCTAGTGGTCTTCATCTATTGAAAAGGACGTTATGATTAAGTTGCGCTACGACCCATATTCTTAGCAGTGCACAGTGGTGGCGTGAGTTATGGTTGCTTAGCTTACCATAACTGGCGAATTTCAAGGGTTTTTCGGTTTTACTTGGAACCATAACGTCCCTTAACCATAGCATCCCTTTTAACAAAGTTTTTCCATTGTGTGTGTATGTGTATATATATATATATATATATATATTATATATCTATATATATCCATTTTTTTAACCCTGGGCGAACCTATCAATGTAATATGGCAAACCTATCAATGTAATATGTCAACAAACGGGAAGGCATGCACTCCAATGAGCCAAAGTAGCGCAAGAGATACGGCAATTGCGTTGCCTCAAAGATTATACAAATTGTATTCATGTCACATGTGCTGCTAAGTGAAAGTGTGGATATATGAAGTTATCCCTTGGAGCACACACAAATGGGAACGTATTCGGCAATGGACACTCCGGGTATGCAATGGGAACCAAAAATGCAAGAAACGTAGTGCTCACAAACACAAAATTGGGCAGTGTAGTCCTCTTATTTGGTCCGTGGTCTTTGCATGCACTTTCAACCCCTCCTACCACCCACCAACCACACATTGATATCAATCTTTCATGTTAACAATTGATTTAACAGATCATTTCAATCAATCTGACACAAACTAGTCTGCATGCACGTTCGGTTCAGAGAACCGAACTGTAAATCATTAACAGAACAAGGCCATGGGAAACTGCACTGGTTTGCCTGGTGGCAAACCTGGGGCAATTACATGGGCATAGGACATGGGTGGGACAGGGGGGACAAATCCCCCCACAATTTTAAGTGGGGGGGTGTAATGTCATTTATCCCCCCCCAGAATATGTTTGGTGTGTCGTGCAGGAATCTGTTTTTTGAAGTGGGGGGAGGGGTGGCTTACTATGTAAGCTGCCCTCTCCCCCTGGCCCCCAAAGCATGGGAGGCAATACCCTGGGGGCAGATGGGTGATCTGCCCCCAGGGAAGGTGGGTAAACAAAAAAAAAGTTTAACTTAGTTTTGGGTGGGGTGGGTGCAGGTGGGACCACTAGCCACCAGGGATTTTTGCAAGGGGGAGCCCCTCTTCCCCCCCCCCCCCCACCCTAAGTGGATGGGGGCACCTGCTGTGTGAAAAGACTTGGGGTTACCAGTGTTTTAGGATTTTCCCTTTGCACCCAGGTAGGTGCACCACACATGAGGTACCATTTTTCATCGGGAAACCTGTGGGAACGCGGGAAGGTAGGCCATGTGTTTTCTGCGTGTTTCTGTGGGTGACCAGAGTGGAATATGCGGAAATTGAGTTTTTTTGTCATTTTCCCATTTCCTCCCAACTATGGAATCTTTCCCTACATAGTTGTTGCCTGACCTGTGCAAATCACCCCTTCCTAAACTTGGAATATTGTCTACTTTTCAGAAATGTATGCCTTTCTGGCTCCCCATTCAGCTTTCCTACCCTTTTCTTCCATTCCGTCCATGCATGTCCTATTGGTCAATAAACGCCAAAATCGCCTACCTCTCACAAAACGGCTGATTAGCATTTGGTTTCCACTCAATCTGTTCTTGAAAGCCTGGAAAATGGCGAATCCAGCACATCAAACCATTTGTTCCTAGCTCTTACAAGGAAAACGCCACAGGCTTCTGTGTACAACAGTTTATTGGCATTTGCTGAAAAAAAACAAATGTTCTCCTTTTTGGTTATTTTCTCTCACCCCCCCCCCCCCCCTACAGCAAACCAGGATTCCTGGGTGGCGTTATGACCGCCTAAATGTGGGGAAAAAAAGGGGCCGAGATATCTCATGTAACGAAGTTACAAGGGATTGAATGGTGACATACAGAAATCACCAAAGAAGGCCTTGGCACTGGGGGGGTGGGTAATACCCATGGCAGTTAAGGGGTTACGATGGTAAAGCCCCAGAGGAGATATCATTTGTAAGGTAGCTCAATTAGTTAATTCTCAAAATGCAGATTGTGCACAGGAATATAGAACACCTGTGTTCAGCACCTGGCTTAATCTTCCGGTGGGATAACAGGCAGAGTGAATGCATTCAGCTTCTGATGCAACACAGTATTTCCAGGCCAATTGGTTCAGAAAAAGTGGTGGAAAACCCGATTACTGTCGCTTTTTCTAATTGGCTAGATTTTCATGCATTTTCTGAATGGAGTTCGGGAGCCGAGTGGATGCACCAGGACCCCCTGAATTTCCCACTCCACCAGACAAAATGCAGCCTTACTGCAGCATGGATTCTCATGCTGGAAATGAGGAAAGGGATTCCTCTAGGATCTGCGTAGAAATTAAACCTGGTAAAAGTGGGCGGAGTCCAGAGGAAGCCATTGTCCATTCCGCCAGTAATCGCTAATTGCGTGAGGTATTTACACCCTTCCAAAGTGGAAAAGAAATGTGATTTCACCTGCCTTTTACGCTAAAATCTTCCATTTTTTGGCGGAAAAGTAAAAATGTGCGGCAATGGAAGTGGTCCACTCCATGCAGTTTACTTTGCGCCTTGATGCTTGGGGGTTTTGCGTGATGCTACACATGTAATAAATACATTTACCATGATCCCAGATAAATGCCAATTCGTGATCAGAATGAGTGAGCATGGCATGTCGCTGGTAAGAGGGTATCCTGTGCTTCTTGAGTGCATTGGCAAATGCCCCGAATTGCCATCTCGCTTTCAGCAGGTGCTGAAACCCATCAGTGTGGATTGCGCAATAAGTCGACAGAGGTATTTCAAATGGCCAATTTCGCTCTTTGGGTGACATTGTCAAAGTAGAATGTTGCCCAGCATGTGCCACTTTCTCTACAGAGTGAATTGTGCCCACCCCGAGGAAGAAGTGTGAAAAACCCACAAGGGCACTGTGCCCTGCTCTTTCTGTGCGTCTTGCCCACAGGGCGACAGATGACGACTCAGACATGGGTAAATCTCAGGTGGCAAGCCTGTACCCTAGTTGATGTGGCAAAGGATTCCAGACTTGAGGCTTAACATTAGTAGCTTTGAGTTAAATGCCTCCTGACAGGTAGGTGTGATAGTTGCAAAGCAGAGCTGTTAGTGGGCTAAAGCAGGAGGCAATGTCTGCCCACCCTCCAAGGGTATGTACAACCAAAAGTAATAGGCCCCTCCCCCCATCATGGCTGTAGGGGCCAGGCTCCAAAACAGGGCAAGAATGCCCTCCAATCATCCATGCCCACGAGTAGGGTACCCCTCGTGCTCCAGGAACTCTGTTGAGCAACCTCTGTGCTTTCCAGGTGATATTAACGTTATTTAAAGCCAGAAGTCTAAAAGGTAAATCGCTTAATTGCAGTTGGAAATTAGCTCCTGGCGTGATCAAAATGTCTTCACCAAGTGTGACATTTCATTCCTTTATAAGCAATATGTGTGCTCTCGCGTTTCTTCATCCACTGAATTACTGTTACAAACAAAGGCAAGAGTTGTGTCTCTAGGCATTAGGAAGGCAGTTGCCAGCCTCTGGCATAATATGCCCACGTTCTTCCAATATTGGCTAGCTGTTGCCCTCTTTTATGGCCAGGTAGAACCATCATGGCAGTGACTCGCAAATGCCTTTCCCCTGCAGACAGAAAAGCGGAAATAAGAAGCCAATTCAAGATACGGAACAAATGTAAGTTAAGGGCGACTGCAGCTGCCTTTGCTGTGTTAGGGAGAATATGTTTATATGTTTAATGTTCAAGCAAGGAGGTATGTATTAAGCAAGCAAGCAGTGAGACAAGGGAGAGGCAAAGAAAGGCCAGAGGGGCTCTTTGAATAATGTAACCGGGCAGAGGACCCATGCTCTGCCGTCCTAGTAACATATGAGGGAATCAAATGGATCAGGCTTTGCAGCAAATGTTAAACGAGAAGGGAACAGAGTTTAGTTCTGCCTTCAGGGCAAAGAAAGGCTAGGCTCTGAAGCCAGCATGAGATGGAATAAGAGGGACCAGACTTGTGAGAGGCTGGCCCGGCCCTCGCAGGAGCGCTAGAGGGGCAGCCCACATAGCGGGCTGCCCCTCTGGCCACTTCCTGGGTCCACATACACCCCACCTACTAGGCATCCCCTGGGTCTGACACATCCGGCCGCAGACCAGGGGAGTGCTTATAAGGGGGTGGGCTTGCGATCGCTCATCCTCCCTCCTTGTTTGCTGTACACCCCCCCACTGCCCCCAATACCCCCCCCCCCCCCGGAGGACAGTCAAAGCAGCAACATCACACACCTGGTCCCTCTACTCCCATAATAGGGCTTACTCAGAGGTACAATCAAGATTTCCTCTTTCTTTGAAACCCCCATCTTTCCATTCCAAGAGACGCACACGTCTCCTTGCCCCACACAAAAAAAGTAGCAACTTGCAGTTGGTAGAAAAGGCTTCAACGCCTTTATTTGGCAGGAATCCACTTACAGGTGATCTGCCTCTTAACCAGCTGGCGTCCTAGCTGTGGCCCACTGGAAGTAGTTATTTCCTCTTACCGTGAGTGTTATAAAGCTCAGTCCAGGCAGCTTTAGGTTACTTGATAAGTTTACTTCAGTTCATATGTTACCGTTACAGTTACAGGATTCAGACATAAGCAATAAGGAGAGGGAAAGACAAAGACACCGGCACCCATCACCCAGGGAGGGAGGGCTCAACTGACCAACATAGAACTCATCACAGCATTCTCCCACTCATGCATCAACATTCCACAGGCACTCTGGTGACATCATAAATCACATGACAAACCACATCAGACTAACCAAGCACATCACAACACATCTTCCCCCTTACCAAACACACTTGCAACAAAAGCTTCACAACACATCTCCCTCCTATCAGACATTTTCACAAAGGCACGACACACATCTCATCCAAACCCAAGAGCAATGGAGGTTTCACATGAAAAACCCACAACTATGCAATTCCAGAACTCCGCCTATCATTCTTAAACACCATCAATAATGGCACTAATCACCTCCCATCCACCCCTGCCACGAGCAGACTCTAGTCTCCCACACTAGACACAAACCAGCCCAGATCCAAGGCTATACCTAACCCACAATACCATAACCAACACAAAACAACTTTGGTCCTCCTGCTCGCCCCTGCCACAGGCGAGCCTTCAGGCTGCCACCCTGAAGCACCTACTTGTCACCCCGACGCAATACTAGTCATCAGGATGACAACGAAATCACCATAGACAGATAAGAGGTTCAGTAAACTTCTACAGCTCACTAACACACAACCAGCAACAGGCATGCCTCAGAAACGCACAAGCATATATATATATATCTATCTATCTATCTATATATATATATATCAAGCAAACCTGACCATACCATGGTGTTAAAGCTCCTCAAACAGCTTGGAGATGCTGGCCAGTCAACTCCAAGACCATCTACTAAACATATGGTTGACTCTAACACTCTTCTCAATGGCAGTACAATCCAGTCTCATAATCAAACCCTGACCAGATAAAATATCCAGGATCAACACATAACACACAAAGATAAACAAATCACCCTGAGATTCTTCACCTAGAACAGCATCTTAAACTTTATCATAGTATTTACTAGAGGGCGTCCCCTACCAGCAACCCGCTTCACCTGACTTCTACAAGCTGTCCTTTAGGATAAGAATCATATTCTCCAAAGAGTGCACTACCGCCATAACAAAAGCACTAGACTACCGCTATAGCAAAGACACTAGACTTTCCAGTACCATTCACATTTGTGCAACTCTCACTAACCACTAATTAAAATCCCTGACAAGGCGCTACCCTCAGGATTCCCCTTACTCACACTTAAAACCTACCGAGGCGCTACCTCACTTTAGTTGCATCACAAAACGCAATCTCCATGACCTAAACAGCGCTAACTAAAAACACTGATAGAGTGCACTTCTAAGTGGCGCTACCACCCAACCAAACAGTGAAACTTCCTACTGTTAATACCAAACGGAGGCGCTACCTCCCTAGTATCTAAAACTTCTAGTTAAAAAATGAATGTTGCACCCACTCATTCTTTTATACATCCATACGCATTCTAGATAATATGCTAGTGACATTCCTTCACTTCCATACTTTCCAAGTACATGGATATACATGACATTTCTACATCATCGATTAACATCTTTTCTTTTAGCAATTATAAACACTATAGATTTGCAGTAAGCGTACACTTTGTAAATTCTACAGCTCACTAACACACAACCAGCAACAGGCATGCCTGAGAAACACACAAGCATATATATATATATATGCCATTTTTTTTTTTTTTTTTTTTTTTTAGGCATCCTCGTCGCCATTGTTATAAAGCTCAGTCCAGGCAGCTTTAGGTTACTTGATAAGTTTACTTCAGTTCATATGTTACCGTTACAGTTACAGGATTCAGACATAAGCAATAAGGAGAGAGAAAGACAAAGACACCGGCACCCATCACCCAGGGAGGGAGGGCTCAACTGACCAACATAGAACTCTCATCACAGCTTTCTCCCACTCATGCATCAACGTTCCACAGGCACTCTGGTGACATCATAAATTGCATCACAAACCACATCAGACTAACCAAGCACATCACAACAGTGAGCTCATAGTCAGATGAAAAATCCAGAAATGCAACATACAAGGACCTGTTCTTTGCTGCTCCAATCTTTAATTTTCTTGTTTTCTTCTTTTCTCGTTTTATACAGTGATATTTGTAATTTAATACGTACTGCTATTTTAATTCTAATTTTGTGAAAAGTCGAGTTCTTTGACTAAATCAGCAAAGACCTCAAGATGTCCCCTGTCCCCTCCAGATTTTATGTGTCTCCTACGCCCCTGGGCGATTCCATAAGTAAAGCATGAATGTCCAGGCGGATGGCACAGTGCATCAAAGAATGATACTCTGGCTGGGACACGGCTGCTGGACACCTACCAAGCCAATAGAGCTAGCCGGGCTAATGTTACCTTCTTAGTTAATGGTATATTAACTAATAGATGTGTGAACCACAACTTGGAAAGATTCAGGCACTGCGAAAGGAAATGTCAATTTCTGTAATGTTTTTGCAGCTTGCATCTGTTTTGATTCCCATGTGCCGCATCCAGCCTATCAGGTTGATGCAGTATTGGTAAACCAGCAAACCTTTATACTCTGGCCGAACCATTAACTGCAGACTTTGCATAGCATGAACAATATAGACAGGATACCACCGTCAAAAATACTTTAACATATTCCTTATGCTGGGATCTGGTTTAGCAATAGAATGCTTATATTCTCCTTAATGTCTTATACAGTGTTAACCTTATTCTAGTTAATGATACTATCGGGAAAGCAATGCTTGCATATACATTAAACTTGGTGGACCCACATTTACGTTTTTCTAAGTGCCATCTGACTGCACGTGATACATATAAGAAATGACACCTTTTTTTCAAGATACTCGTCTATTTATCCTTTTTAGTCTGCCAAAAACAAGAAACCCTTCCAGGATTATCTTCAGCGCTTTAGTGGGACGTAAATCTTCTTCTCCTTATACCTGCTTCTCCGTTTGAGCATTAATGACCAGGAAGCACTCAAAGTGTAAATTAATGGGTGGTATGTACAATTCATTACAACAATGTGTTGTAATATCTGCACACTGAGGCGCAAGGTCTATGCAAACCTTCTCTGATAACGAATCTGTGCTTGTATATAAAAGGAGCAAAACATTGGGGAAGTGGCTGCGAAGTTAATTTATGAATTCCAGATAGTGGTCATCCGTGTCAGCTCACAGGAAATAAGTTATTGATTGTAATGAACAATAGCCATTTCCCATTCTTCAACAGGAACATTAATAAATGGAAGTTCGAGAAACGTTGCCCTTAGTTGGACCGCTGCTAGCAGAGAGTCTGAACTTTGATGGGCAAGGATGGAAATGAGCAACAAGACGGATGTCCAAGTTGAAATATTTCTACAAGGTTGTAGAATTTCCTGCCCCCCTAGTTAAGGTACTTGGCCGTCTGAAATAGAATAGACGTGTGTTAAGGAATCTCCTATTGAAGTCCGGGGCTGTGACATGTATTGCACCCCTGTTACAAGTTGTGGGGTAAACATATGGATTGAACATGCCTTCTCAATGTGTGGCAGCCCTTTGATGGTGTGAGCAATGGCCTCCGAACAGAATTCTCGAAGAGCACTCTGTTAATACCTCAATGTTGTGGGATGTTTTTACCCATGCATACAAGCCCTACCATAAAACTGTGCAGTACTGGCATGGAAAACCTCATGATGGCCAGAACTCCCCAGAGAGTGCACAGGGAAAACATGAAGAATAGGCTGCCACCCATTTTTGCCTATGTTGTGAGCACAGGAGGGCACTGCCTAAAACCACCATTGGGCTACACAAAGTAGCCTGAAACCATTGGGAATGGCAATGCTGATTGCCAAAAAAGCAACTCAGAACTGTGGGAAATTAATTATCTTAATCCCAAAAATGGTTGCATTAGCAGTACTAACCACTATCAGAAAGCCGGCGTTTTAAAACCACCAGACTTTTGTGTAAAACTGAACAAATGAAACAAAACCAGGCCAAGGAAAGACTTGCTAAGAGGTGGATACAATGTAAAACTATATTCTGAAATGACTTGAAGGAAGTAATTATTTAATGTATATGTAAAAATTGTAAGTGATTTAAACTGGGAACAAAAAGTGACATTTAGCTGAAACCTGGCTTAATGAAACTGAATTCTGCCTGACAACTACCCCCGACAGGAGTTGAAACTGGATCAACAGCTGTGTTCCCAGGCCTGGCTGCATCCTGAGGTCACATGGCCCTGTTGATTGAAAGGGGAGTGGCAGCTGGGGACTACAGGGAGTTGAACAAAGGCCTGTCCTGGACTCAGGCAAATGTTATATTGGGGGGGTGGGGGGGCGTAAAGTGGCTTCCTCCTTAGGGGAAACTGGAGGGGCAGTGCCTCTGCAAGCCAGCTGAGCTTGGGTGGAAGTGGATAAACCTGTGATGTGGGAAGCCACACCCCTTTTTGACCAGGGCATAATTTTAAAAAGATAGATAACTCCTAGTGCGGACTGGTCAAAATTATATAAATAATACCATTATTCTTGTGATTTTTCTGTGCACATTTTAAGAGGTGTTAGGACCCTGTGGTGTATTCTGGGGGGTTGCTAGCGGAAAATAGGGTCTCACTCCAAATGTATGCATGTTAAAAATCTGACACTTTATCATCTGTAACCCATATCCCTGGTGCACATTTGTGTAAAATCTGGAAAGGTTTAGAGGTAGTTATCTGGATGAAAAGGGGAGAATTCTGTCATCAGTGGACACGACATCCTACAAAGACAGGGATCGGATGGTTTGGTGCTACAGAAAATGTTAACTGGACCTATAATATTATAAAAATGGTACATAGATAAATATGTATTTGGGTCAGAAATAGATTTGTGTGCAATCTGACAAGGGGCGGTTCCTCTGACCATAAAACCTACAGCATCACTCTGACTCACATGTCCTTCCCCCAATCAAGGGAGAGAGGAAGAATTGGCCAATGATAAGTGAGAGGGGCAGGTTTAGTTATGACCAACGCACACACCCACTTTCCAAAACACATAAAAAGAGACTGCTGGGACAGGTAGAGACATTCAATTCCATTTGCTGCGGAGCATGCTGACCGACAACTTCACATCCATAGATCCAGACTTCAAATCCATCAATCTCCAGAACCTGTAGCAGAAATTAACTCCAGAATTTGTAGCAGAGAGGCCTGAATCCACCAGCTGAATCCTCTTCAGCAGGCCTCAATACTAACCAAACTATTCAACAGCCGGGCGAGCTGTTTGAAGTTTTGCCGAGAATTTTTGCAAGAACCTGTAGCAGTAACCAGAAAGCAGTGTTACATCCAGAGAGGCTAGACCAGCAGAGCAGAGCTGACCCAGATCGCTGTGAGCAGAACCGGTGCCTGATTGAACCACCGAGCAGACAGAACCGTAGCCGGACGTGTTGACCAGATCCGTGACGAGGCCTAGTTCAAATTTATATTGGGAGTACCTAGCAGAACTGTGCAGAACCAATCTCTTAGGTTAAAATAGTTTGGATTAGATTATTTTAACTAAGTAGAACTGCCTCCTAGAAATCGTGTCATCTGTCATTTTCAAAGCTGCACAACTGTCACCTGTCACTTCTGCAGCTGCAAGCTGTCGCCTGTCATTTTGAGTTTACTTTAAATCCGAAAAACGACCTTTATTTAATCGTCCGTATCTCTGGAACCGTCTGGGCTAGGAACGAAATGTAACTTTCATCTGAAAGCTTAGAATCTAGGCTTTCCAGCGAACCTAGGACCGACTTCCTACTCGCTATACATTTTTCTGTAATCGCGAGACACGCACTCGCGAAATATACCGCGATTTGCGATTTGGCTCGATTTCTTCATCTGTAGAAATCCGCAGCTTTTTGCTTCTCTTTGCTAAAATTCGTTTGCAATCTGCTGATCATTCGTAGAGTATTGTTAAAGTGAGCCTGAACTAATATAAAGTAGCCATCACCTACCCTGAACCTCTAGGGAATTAAAAGCAATTTTAGCACCTTTTCACTTCATTGCCATCACATTTAAAAGCATTTTGGGCCTGTGTTTCAAACCTCTACCTGTTTTCCTCTAAGCTTGCTGGGGGGAACTGCATTTCGTATTGCATTTTGTTGGGATTCTTGAAGACTGTGTGCTCTCCTTCCATTTCTTACATTGCATAGGGGGGGAATGAATTGTCAAGGAAAAGTGATTACATTGCCTTTTGTTGAAGCCATATTAAGTTATTTTCTGTACTGCATTTCATTCATCATTGAGTTGTCCTTGAAGCCATAAAAGCACTCTCAGCTACCTCATCCTCTATACTACTCCTAAGTGATCAAGTGTACCACTGTAACATTAACCATTGTGGATCCACATCATATGTCTGTGTACTATCAGATATTAATTTATTATAAAAGTGATATATATATATATATATATATATATATAGTTTAATTTTTCAAATAAACCTTTTAATTTGCAAAACAAACCTACTTCTTGGCTCAGTGGGGTCAGGGGGATTCTAAGAGGGGGGTGTTATACAAGGGTTGTCATCCAGAGTACTGAACTGAATATAAAAATACATCAATAAGGGTTTTCCTCAGCATCCCAGACTAGGCATTGACTAAGCTGTAGTGTTGATTGAATATCGCTTACAATGTCTGGAGTGAACTCCAAATGATTGAAGGATCATGGGTTTCTACCAAAGGCCTGCTTTTGCCAAGTGGTCAGTTTGTAAATGCTGCCAAGCCCCAGACACATACTCCATCTTCCTAAGCTGCTGAGACCACATCGTACCAACCTGCACAATAAAATCCTAACCGCATACAATGAAATCACGACCGATGCTCAAAGTGCAATATGGCTGTCACTCGGCAACACAAGGCAGTCTTGTGCCCATATTGTACTCCAGATGCAAGCCTTCAGTTAATCTTCATCCTCTGGCAACCTTCTAGGAATGTGGTTTTGGTGGACCCCACCTATTCCGAGGCTGCTGTAAAGGTTTGTTATGGCTGGCATAACATCAGTGACGGGATTAATCTGGTTCTGCATGCAGATATCAAACTTGATTTCAAAATTGTCTGATTTGGATTGCCTCTGCGAGTGTCCTGCAAACTGAGGGTCAAAGAAATTGGCGGCCACAAAATGCACCAACCATGTGCAAGACGCAGAATCTATACAATTGATTAATTATCCGGCGTATGTGGATGGAGGGATGGGTGGCATACATGAGTAAATTGGCCACCATGGAGAAAGTGAGTTTGCAGTCCAGGAATGGGTGCATGGTTGCTTGCGTTTTAAAGACGTAGTGGCTAATAAAGGCTTTGCTTTTTCAGCTGTAATGTGTTTTATAGATCATGTTTAACTCTACTCCCCCCACCCCCCTTTTTATTCTTGCATTTGTTTGGCAAGTAAATTTGCTTTTATTGGAAGACATCGTTGTTTATTTTGAATGTGGGCAGTGCTTTGTTTTCCATATATATATTTTGGGTACACACAGCCCTCAAGAGATGGGGTGCATCGGCCACTTTTACTCCCTAAGAATATGCAAATACTCCCTAAAAATGGAGTAAAAATACTCCCAGCAAAAAATAGGAAACCGATGCATGTCCCCCCCCTTTTCACTCACGCAGCTCCATGGGTAAGTCTGGACCAGTAGTGCACGTACTACCACAGGAACAAACTACTGCGGGATGGAAGAACTAAATATGTATGTTTTAATGTGCATCGCTAACTAGGTCCAAAGAAATGATTGCAAAAACGAACATATTTTTACAGGCTTATAAAAAATTTTAAAAATGCCCCAATTGCGAATTGGACTTGATCCCAACTTTAAAACCTGGGTGAGTAACATGCTCCTAATTTCAAATCTTACCTGTAGCACTGAGTACACAATTGCTTTGTGAATTTTCTTAACTTTCTTAACTTTAAAAAAAAATATTCTAGAGGATTTCTGTATAGGACTTGTGCCGCAGAGTGCAGTCTGCCCCTATTTGGGCCAAAGCAAAATAATGTGCAGGGCTCAAGTCCCCAAAAAAAATGGTAGGAGGCTGGGCACTGGTGAGAATTGGGATGTGATGTCGCGGACGTGAATGCTTTCTTTACCAAAGCGCACACGACAAAACAATTTGCCAAGAAAACAGATTTTCATATTACCTTGCCGCTTAAATCTGAACCTGTATCAAGACATGTTCCTATAGAACCTTGTCAATATGTAACATTTTGCAACTTTACTTCCTCAGGGGCTCGAGGCCAGGGTTTGAAATCCACTGCAGCCTTTACTTTTCTTTATTTTATCTTTGTTCAACACAGAGGGGGTTGGGGGGTGGGGGGAACGGCATCTGCCCTCAAGTCGAGGCACCACGCAGCGGGTGGAAACGATCCACCTGCGTGGTCCCTCGACTTGAGCCTAGATACAGAGCATGTTTTTCTAGGATCTTTCTCAATTCTACATTGTGAAAGTAACTGTTTTCTATTGATGAAAAGTTGATGTCTAAAGAGGAACTGATGTTCAAGCCGCATTGAAATTATTTACCACAATCGGTGTAAAAAGGGTCAGTAGTACCCATTTTATCTTCACATACCCAAATTTCGACACAGGTTTTTGCGTACATCCCATGGATCGTATGGCAGTCTACTGCCTTAAATCTGTTCACGACACATGAATATAGGACAGATTCAAACTGCAAAAGGAAAACGTCACTTGTAATTAAAAAAAAAAAAACTGAAACAATGGCCTATTGACTTGCCAGCCACCTGAGCTTTTGATGCCACTTGTTTAACCAGTCTCATTATTGAAGAAGAGGTTTGTATATAGAACTGTGCAGACTGTGCCCGATTGATACTTGCTGTTTAATTCAAAGAAATACCAGAAATGATTCCTGCTCGGACTCTGGGCCTGGCGCATACCAGTGGATCGCAAGATCATGCAGACCACATGAAGCTAGACAAGATCAACATTTTACAGTCCAGGAACCTACTTCTCATTATACTGAATTTGGTTCTCAATGTCAACTGTTTTTATTTAGCAAACCCTTTAATCTGCAATTTGTAGAGCCTTTCGATTTGAATATTCATGGCATTTCTGATGCAGCAACCCTGGTTTGCAGATGCTTTTAAAATGGGCTCTTTGCCACACTACCGTAATCTACTTTTTAACCTTGGCGTATACCTTTCCGGTGCCCCCTATTCTGTCATGTAGGGGCCTTATTGTGGAAACTTGCTGCCTGTGTCGAGTGTCATTTCCTCTTGCCTCTCTGAATGTCTCCAAACAGTTTTACAGAGAGCACTTGTACAGAGTAAGCACTCCGGATTCCACCAAGGTGTTGCAGTCGCGAAAAGTAATTTTCTCCAGCATGGGGTCTGGCATGGATTCACATGCTCATGAATATTCCCCGTCAGGCCGGGAATCCTCGGCATAGAAAAAATCAGTATCAGAATCAGTTTCGTTTCTGATCTGTCTTTCTCAGTAGTAACCAATCACTGGTCTCTGGGTCATACTGCCCCCAGCCAATGACTGCCCTCGCCCCAAGCCCCGCACCTGGCAGCCATCCTCAGATTTTTACCGCACGTTCAAGTGTTGGGAGTCCTCGTGCTTAGCTCTCGAGCTTTTGCTGCGTTTTCGCGCTTTTTTCAGGAGATTTCTCATTTTTTTCAGTTAAATGGAGCCTCAAGCTCCACAGTTTCTACTTCCGATCAACGGGGATCCGTTTCGGAGTTTCTACGCCCCTCAAGGGTGAAGATTTCATCGAGTTACGCTTTTGGAGATTTCCAGAAGTTCCGAGGCCTACACCGGACATGGCCCAGGAGAAAGGGAGCTCGACGCCCGGGAAGCTGTTCAGGACCTGCCCTGGATGCCAGCTTCAGAACGTTTTCAAGGAGGACGAGCATTCGTTATGCCTGTCTCCATGAGGACAAGATGCACAAGGAAAAGGACTGCGCGTTTTGTGGGAACATGTCGGAGCGGACCATGAAGGATCGCCACCTCCGTCTCGCCAACTGGCTGGAAGGTAAGAGCCCGCCAGGCGAGAAGAAGAAAAAGAAGTCCGAGCGGTCTTCTAAGTGCTGTGAGGCTGCTCCGGCGACGGGGGCCCAACAAAAGGCTAAGCACCGCGAGTCCGCGGGCACCGGGAGCGCCGAACGGTCTGGCTCTTTGGCTGCCAGGCAGGGCGCATCCTCCCTGGCGCCATCGACCACGAGCCAACGCTCTGGCTCGGGTAAGAGGAAGTCCGAGAACCCGACGAAGCTTCTGGAGAGGCCCCGGTCGATCTCAAAGGTTCCGGCAGAGGGGGAGCGAGGCTCGGACCCTCCCCCAAGGTGAAGGCCCCAGGCGTACAGAAGGTGACGTTGGCCTTAATTCACCCTGCTAAGACCTCGACTGAGGATGTTGCCACGGCCCTGGCTCAGCCTGTGGAGGCTACACCAGTGGAGGCGCCCTCAGGTACCGAGTCTCCCTGCCACCGCGGAGGGAGTCTTCTTTCAGGCCCATCGAAAAGACCTCGTTGGAAAGGGTGGGGGAAGGGTTGGTGGCCGTCATAGATACGGACACGACCTCTGAAGAGGAGCTCATCCAAGGTGCAACGTCTGCTGGCCACGGACGTGGCCAGAGAGGTCTATCAAGTCCCTCGGAATGATGTCCTCCTGCATTTATCTGGTGCGCCACTGCAGACTTCGGATGCGGACCTTGCAAGAATTCCTCGACGCCCACTGGATCCAGACGGGCAGCTTTGAGGACAGGATCCCGCTCGACGAAGCGTTCAGTCAGTCGATACGATGGTGGGGTGTCAGCTGTCATCTGACGGTGGGGACAGGTTTCCTAGCTCCGGCCCACCAGGTGACGGTGACGACGGATGCCTCCCTGGAAGGTTGGGGAGCGCACACCGGGGGTCTCCACGCGAGAGGCCTTTGGCTCCTGGAGAAGACTCCACATCAACCTCTTGGAGCCCGTGCAGTGTTCTGGGCCCTCAGGTCCTTCCTTCCTTCCATCCCTCAAGGGCAAGGTGGTGAGGATCTTCACCGACAACACCACCACGATGTTTTACATTCGGAAGCAGGGCGGAACCAGATCCCCTGCCCGATCCAAGGAAGCCCAGGATCTGTGGCATTGGGCTGTCGCCCAAGGGATGTTTCTGGTACCCTTTCATCTGGCAGGGATAAAAACCATCGCCGACTCACTCCGCAGGGAGCTGCGCTCGTGCCACGAGTGGGAACTGCGCCAGGATCAAGTGGACAGACACTTCCGACGATGGGGCGAACCCCAGATCGATCTCTTCGCGACGGCAGCAAACTCCAAGGGCCAGAGGTTCGCCAGCAGGTTTCCCCAACCGAGGAGCATGGGCGATGCTTTCTCGTTCCCTTGGGACGGTCTGTTCCTTTATGCGTTCCCGCCGTTGTAGTTGCTACTCCGGCTCGTCAACCAGCTCAAGAGGTCCCGGTGCAGGATGATCCTCGTCACACCGGCGTGGCTGAGGCAGATCGGTTCCCGGACCTTCTGGACTTGTCAGCGTCCACACCAGTCAAGCTGCCGACGGATGCAGATCTTCTCTCCAGAGAAGGAGGCGCCATTCTTCATCACGAACCAGAGTCGCTGAACTTGCAGGCCTGGCTCCTGCAGCACTAGAGTTTGGAGGATACGACATCCCGGCCGACTGCAGAGGTTCTTGCGAAGGCCAGGGCATCCTCAACTCTGAAGTGCTACGGACACAAATGGAAGAGGTTCACTGTCTGGTGCCGTGCACAGAAGATTAACCCTCTGTGGATTACGGCCCCTCAAGTATTGCCGTACCTATTGTCCTTGGCCAAGGCTGGCCTGTCTCACGCTTCCATCAAGGTACATCTGGCTGCTGTCGTTATACCAGAACTACAGGACGTGCGTCCTTGTGGTCTCATCGACTGGTGAAGGAATTTATGAAAGGACTGTTCCGATCATTCCCGCCGGTGAAGGCCCCTGCCCCGGCATGGGAGCTCAACGTGCTGCTGACCAGGCTCATGGGCGGGGCCCCATTCGAGCCTATGCATTCAGTGCCGTTGAAGTTTCTGTCGTGGAAGACAGCATTCCTCGTGGCATCACCTCTGCACGACGAGTGGGGGAGATCCAGGCCCTATCTTGCAAGCCTCCATACTTCACTTTTCACGACACAAGGGTGGTGCTAAGGACGAACCCCTCCTTCATGCCCAAGGTGCCGTCAGACTTCCACCTCAACGAGCCCTTGGTGTTGCCAGTTTTCTTCCCGTCGCCGGCTGAGAGGACTCTGCACTCGCTGGATGTAGCTAGAGCGCTGAAGTTCTACGTGGACCGCACGAAGAGTTTTCGGAAGACATCACAGCTGTTTGTGAACTTTGGACCTGTGAATCAAGGGAAGGCTCTCTCGAAGACTTCCATTTCCAGATGGCTCTCCGGCTGCATCATGCACCGTCAGGCAAACCGACCGTTGCCAGGCCATCGAGGGCCCATTCGACCAGAGCGATCGCTGCTACTACGGCGTTCCTGTCTGGTGTGCCCCTGCTCGATATCTGCAGGGCTGCTACGTGGAGGTCGACGCACACCTTCACGAGATTCTACTGCGTCGACCGGGATTCCAGGGAGGAGTCCAGAGTCGGCCAGGCAGTGCTGCGCAACCTGTTCGCCTCAGGTGAGCCTGATGAGGTAAGAGTTGCTGAATGTTGAGTTGTTGTATTGCTTGATATTGAGCCTTTTGCCACCTCCCGTGGCTGTGCATGTTTATACTGATACGTATTCTTATATTCATGAGCATGTGAATCCATGCCAGACCCCCTGCTGGAGAAGGAACAAGTTACTTACCTGGAACTGTTGTTCTCCAGCATGGGTCTGGCATGGATTCACATGCGAACCCTCCCGCCTACCCCTCTGCGGCTCTTCACTTGGTCATACTGCCACTTCACGTGCTATCAAATCTGAGGATGGCTGCCAGGGGCGGGGCTTGGGGAGAGGGCAGTCATTGGCTGGGGGCAGTATGACCCAGAGACCAGTGATTGGTTACTGCTGAGAAAGACAGATCAGAAACGAAACTGATACATTTTTTTTTTTTTTTTTTTCTTTTCTATACCGAGGTTTCCCGGCCTGACGGGGAATATTCATGAGCATGTGAATCCATGCCAGACCCATGCTGGAGAACAGTTGCAGGTAAGTAACTTGTTCCTTTGCGGTTGGAGACTCGCACTTTCAGTTTCGGGTCCTGCCGTTTGGGTTGACCTCTGCCCCGAGGGTCTTCACCAAGCTCGTGGTGGTGGCAGCGTATCTCAGGAAAGGGGGATTCGCATCTACCCCTACCTGGACCATTGATTGATAGGACGCGCTCTCCCGAGCAAGTCCTGGATCATCTGTCCGTCACCTGCCACGCCCTTCACAAGCTGGGCTTCTCAAGAAGTCCCATTTGACGCCAACCCAGCAGCTCCAGTACATCGGGGCAGTGCTCGGAAACACATCCCTGGGGCAGTGTTTTCCTCCCCAGGTGAGGGCTCATCCCATTCAGCAGATGGTGCACAAGTTTCAACACGCCCAGAGTCTCCCGGCGTTAGAGTTCTTGAGGTTGCTCGGCCTCATGGCATCCTGCATTATTCTGGTGCCAGAGGCCAGGTTGCGGATGAGATCTCTGCAATGGGCCCTCAAGAGGCAGTGGTCACAGTCCTCCGGCTGGATGTCGGACCCCATTCAGGTGCCTCCCTCGGTCGCCCAGGACCTTCTGTGGTGGGCCGTCAAAGGCAGTCTGATGAAGGGGGGGGGGGGACTCCGTTTTGGCTACCCTGGCCGGAGGTGACGGACGCATCCCTCACGAGTTGGGGAGCTCATGCCAACAAGTTGGCAGTCATTGGTCCAGACTCCATATCAATCTGTTGGAGCTGAGAGCCGTCAGGCTTGCCCTGAGGCTTTTCTGCCAACTGTGCGAGGGAAGAATGTCCTGCTTCTGACGGACAACAGTGGCCATGCACTACCTCAACAAAAAGTGTGGGGGGGCGGGGGGCAGGGTCACTTCCTCTGTGCAGGTAGGCGATGCAGCTCTGGTTCTGGGCCATCCAGCAGTACATTTCTATCTCAGCAGTTCATCTGGCCGGAGACGAAAACGAGACGGCGGACGCTTTGAGCAGGCAGAGCATGCTCGCTCACGAATGGGAGCTGGCTCAGGAGATTCTCCTGGAGACCTTTGCCCTTTGTGTGACCCCTCAAGTGGATCTCTTCGCCTCCAGTGTCAACCGGAAGTGCGAAAGGTTTGCTCGTGGGAATTTCCTCCAAGAGGAGCCTTAGGAGACACGTTTGTGGTGGAGTGGTCCTTCCCACTGCTGTACGCGTTACCTCCAGTCCCCGTTATCCCGCAAGTACTGCAGAGGTTCAGTTCCCGGGTGATCCTCATTGCTCTGGCATGGGCCCGGAGGACGTTTTACACGGACCTTCTCAACTTGTCCATCCGCCCTCCATGTCGTCTTCCCTACTGAGACCATCTGCTCTCACGGGAGGGGGGGGTCAGGTTCTCCATCCAGAGGTCAGATCCCTCAACCTTCACGCTTGGCTTCTGAAAGGTTGAGCTACAAGGATTGGGACCTCCCTGAAGACGTGATGAGGTGTTGCTTTCAGCCAGACAGCCGGCAACAAAGTCCCTGTACCGTTGCCATTGGAGAAAGTTCTGCGACTGGTGCAGGGTTACGAATGTAGATCCTTTTTCATGTGACATTCATGTGGGTCTGTCTTTTTTTGCTTTCGTTAGCCCACAAGGGCTTGCAAGTGGGTACCCTTAAAGGTTACCTGGCGGCACTGTCCATCTTAAAGCGCTTGTCTGAGGAGTGTTCTTATTTCAAAATTCCTTTAATTTCTCAAAGGACTCACTAATGTGTTTCTGCCGTCACCTTTACAGGTGCCTGGTTGGGATTTGAACCTTGTTCTAAAATTCCTTATGGGTGCTCCGTTTGAGCCTTTGCATTCTTGTCTTTTGAGACTGTTAACCCTGAAAACTGTATTTTAGTTGCAGTCACTTCCGCTCGCAGAGTGAGTGAGTTGCAGGCACTTTCAGTTAAGCCACCCTTTACTGTGTTTCAAAAGGACAGGATTGTCCTTCGAGTTTGTCCGTCCTTTCTTCCGAAGGTGGTGTCGGAATTTCATTTAAGCCAGAAGGTTATTCTTCCGGCATTTTATCCTCCTCCACATCCTGGTAAGTAAGAGGAGAGGCTCCATAGGTTAGATCCTAGGAGAGCTTTAAGTTTCTACATTTCACGCGTGTCCCGGGTCAGAGTGGACGATCAGCTCTTTATTGGTTATGCTGGAAGGCGTTTGGGACAAGCTGTTACTAAGACTTTGTCTAGGTGGATTATCTTGGCAATTGCTGAATGTTACCGCTTGGTGTGTAAGGACCCTACGGTAGGCTTACAGGCCCATTCTACTAGGTGTATGGCTGCCTCTACTGCCCTGCAGATGGGTGTTCCTATTTGTAACATCTGTGAAGCAGCCACATGGGCTGCGGTCCATACTTTTGTACAACACTACTCCCTAGATTGTATCCATGGGCAGGATCTGGCCTTTGGAAAGGCGGTCCTTTACTCTGCACTTTGATTGGGCATTCTAAATTTCTGTATTCTAAATTATTTTCCCACCTCCTTACGTTGGTACTACTTTGGGAGTCTGTCATACGTATGGAATACGTCGGCGGACCCAATCCCCTCGAACAAGTTACTGTTACCTGGTAACGTTCTTTTGATGGGATGGTCAGACGACGTATCCCATATCGCTCCCTCCCTGCCTACCCCGCTACAGAATTTCTTATGCGATTGCAGCTTATGTTTCTGCAAGGCTTTCTGTGGTCAGACTGGCAGAAGATTGGTGCCACACGTTCTAGGGAAATAACTACAACTGAGGCTACGGGCGGTGTGTATCCTACTTATAACATCTGGTGACATCGGCTCGACGGAGGCCCTCGAGGACAGCGTATTGATGTCATCGACGCAGACGCCGAATGATTTTCCGAAGCAGCACAGCTGTGGTGATTACTGTCATAGATATGGAATACGTCGTTGGACCATCCCATCGAAAGAACGTTACTAGGTAAGAGTAACCTGTTCTTCTGCATGCCTAAAAGCTCTGGCCTTGTCCAGAAGGAGAGCGAGGTCTCGCGGCACTGCCAGGCCCTGCCCTCAGGTGGCCTGGCAATGTCTTAGTAGTTGGCACTTTGTACTCCGCGGGAATACGTCCCACTCCCCAGGGATGCCTTTGTCAGATGTACAACATCTATGACAAGGAACGTGACCAGATCTGATGGGTTCTAGGGAGGTATTGTTTTACGACGGTGGGGGATGTACTGGACATAACAAGGGACCTGCAAGGGGCCATTGGCCTAGACACTTCCCCATGAGTTGGACATCTTGCCAGCTCCTACTCCAGGTACCCTCAAGTCGCCTTCTGGTGCCTGATGGCAGAGGTGGCAGATACTCTGGGATGGTCTTCTCCATCCAGAGTTCAATACAAGCTCTGATATTCTGGACGATGCCCCAAAGAAGGAAAAGCTTGTGCGCTTCAATGTGGCAGTGGAGGCACTGGTATTGGAAGTGTGGAAAAATCCTGCATCTCTAAGCAGTGGACCCAGCTTTCCTCTCTGCCCACACTTCACCTGAAAGTCTGTTGGTTCAGGCCATGACAGCATGCCTGAAGACCTTTAACTTTCCGGCCCTTCCACTGAACAGGGAGAGTGAGACCTTTGACATGTGGGGTAAGAAGGTATTTTCATCAGGCAAGCTAGTACTACAGGCTGTGACTGCCTCTTGTGCCATTGTGAAATTCTCCGGCCTGTGGTTGTCAGTAGCCAATGTGGTGGAGTATGTCCCAGAGGGAGACATGAGGAATGGGTTTCTGTCATTGGTCTCGTAAGGAGGTGGCACGACAGATGCTGCAATATGAACTAGACACAGCAGGTGGCGTAGGCAAGTTCATGGCCACTTGCAGTGGTCGGGTGCCATTTTTGGCTACAGACATCAGGTTTTCTGTCTGACATTTAGACAAGGACAATAGAGCTGCCTTTTGATGAACTAAACCTTTTCGGAGCAATGGAGGACACCACCCACCAGAAGGTCATCTCATCTATGGCATGTTAACTGTTTAGTGCTTGCAGTCCAACAGCCTTTCACACCGTGCTTCTCAGAGCAGGGTTTTTGCCCATTTCCCCAGACGGGCCATGGACAACCTGGCACAGGAAGGGACCAGGGCAGGTGCTACGTGAGAGGTAGAGTAAGGAGTATCAAGCGGGGAGGTGTTGCAGGAACCCCTGCTCCCCCAGGCCACCAAACCTCCGTGACTGGCTTAATCCCTTGTCACCAGTGGGAGGGAGGCTTTCCTTGTTCAGCTTGGAATGGTTAGAGACCTCAGACTCTTGGGCTTTACCAGTAATCCGTCGGGGTTATTGTTCCCCATTTCTCCAGCGCCCACCGACTATGCTTCTCTGGCCACCCCCTCGTCTGACCTCCCCTAGGAGGATGGGATCCAATCAGCTTCTGGCAAAAAGTGTGATCAAACTGGTTCCATACTCAGAACGAGGAGGGGGTGTGGTACTCAACCTATTTTTACAGTTCCAAAGAAGGACGTAGGCTTGCACCCCATTCTGGATCTGCGGCTGCTGAACTTCATCTTGTGCAAGGACAAGTTAAAGATGGTTACTCAAACCCAGAGCATGCAGGCCCTCAATCTGCAGGACAGGTTGGTTTCTCTGGATCTCCGACACCTACATCTAAAGCACAGGAAGTACCTGAGGTTCATAGTGGGCCAACAGCATTACCAGTTCGTTATCGCCATTTGTTCTTTCCTCTGCACCCAAGGTTTTCACCAAACTGCTGGCAGTGGGAGTGGCTCACCTCTGGGGCGGGGGGAGGGGGGGAGGAAGGCATCCATATCCTTCCCTAACTGGAGACCTGGCTCGTCTGAGCTTGCTCACCGGAGCTAGTGTCGGAGCATCTGCTCTGCACATGCACTCTTTTGCACAGTTTGGACTGTTCCCAGAACTTACATCTCAGGTTCTGCTATCCCAGTCTCTCTGATTTATCTGGGCAGTCTTGGATACTCGCTTGGCAGAGCTTTCCTGCCACAAGATCGAATGGTGAACATCTTTAGGATGGTCAATGTCCTGATTACAGGAACAGGTCAGTGCCTCTGCTTTCCTGGGCTTCATGGCCTCATGCATCCTGGTGGTGCCGGAGGCAAGACTTTGCAAATAAGATCGCTTAAATGGCTTCTCAATTGCCAGTGGTCTGTTCCAGAGCCACATGTCAGACCTTCTACAGGTGGCCCCGGATCTCACATGGTGGGTGCAGGACAACAGTGTTCATCAACCTTGGCCTCAGGTGACAGTGGTCACAGATGCATCTGACTGGCTGGGGCGCTCTCCTGTCGGACCTAACCATGAGTGGACTTTCTTCTCCTGCAGAGTCTGGGGTGATCAGACTGTCTCTGGTCTCTTTCCTCCCCTTGGTGAAACGCAAGACTGTGCTGATTCTGACGAACAACACAGTTGCCATGCACTAAGTCAATGAACAAGGTGGCTTGGGGTCCTTGCCTCTGTGCCGAGAAGCAATGAGGCTGTGCTTGCTTGCTGTCACTGGAGACTGGCAGTAGGTGCTTTTGTAGAGTTGATTCCAGCTCTGCCCTTCACAACCCTCCCAGCTTGTGGCCCAGCAGTGCACACTCTACAAACATTGCAAGACTTGCGTGCTATCTAAAGAAGTGCCTCAGCTCCATAGACCTTGTTCAAATTGACTTTCGCTGTCCTGGCTCCCTGTAGACTCTTCTAACCCATTGACTTTGGTTCTAACTGTCCCTCATGGGTGGTAAATAAGTTTAACTTGTATTGCCGGGAAAGATCTAATCTAGACTTCATTGGGAGATTGAAAAGTATTCACATGCTCTGAGAATCTGTTAACCTTTTTCTTCCCTAACCTTTTCCATAACGTCAGTATTTCAAGCAGTGCTATATTAATGCCAAATATTGTCCTAGCAATTGAAGTCACCTTGGGATGTAGGAGTTTGTGTAAGGCATCCCAAAAGGGTATCTACTTGATATTAAATCTGAGGAAATGATATGAAGTGTATTTTTATTTTTGGATATTGCCCTTTCTAAAGAAGGCTTATTTAAAACTGGCTCGTAAATAATTATTTTACAAGAAAACCTTGAGAGAAAGGGTTATTTGTATACTTGAAATTGTGAATCTGTCGCCTCTCTACAGCTCACATTTACCCCTCTTGAGAGAAGTCTGGCTGCTCAGTCACTCTACCAACTTGTGTAGTACAGACATATCCCAATAGGTTGGTTACCTATTACCAAAAGGGCAAGGCTGGTGTAGTCTGCCACAGGGTTACTGCATCCAATCTTATCTAACAGCCCTCTGTAAGGTTCAGGCAGTTTTGACTGTGATGCCCCACATTGTCTAAACTAATGGTGTTGATTTGGGCCAACTCCACGTTCTTTTTCTGTCTGTAGTGGGTTTTTAAGCCAGCCCCTGAAGCATTACGTGTTGCTGTCCGCATAATTTGCAACCCTATGTATGGTCCCGGTTGCCGTAGAATTAAGTGGGTCTTGGCTTTCTTATTAATAGACTAATTTGGGCTATGTGCTCTGCCTCATTTTATCTATTGGTGGTCCTCCGGTTTAAGTCCAAGATCAGGAATACATGTTTTTGCTAACATCCGTGGTATTCTGGAGTGGTCAGCCCAAGGACTTCAAATACATTTAAGATTTCTGACCCCTTTAAAAGGAAACCTAAAGATACAGCTGTTTTGCAACTTGATCAGCTATTTTTGATTGTTTACATGCTTTACTCCACGGGGCCACAAGTACTATCTGCATATTGCATTACTACAGAGATTTCATGGACTCAGAATTGGAGCATATATGGCTAGTTCCATTTTTGCATAGAAGCATTTATGCAGACTGTGAGGGAGGGGGGGGGCGGAATTGAATTTGTAACCTTATTTTTATACTGCTTTTATTTATTTAATGATACCGTTTTTAAAAATAAAAACTTTACACATCAAATAAATCATAGCAATATAATACATCAAGTTATTACAAATTGTCCTTACTAACTCAAAACAGATAATCAATTTATCATACTTATCCCACTCACATTCATATCATAATCCTATTCACCTCACCACAAATAAATTCCTTATATGAGCAGCTTCTCTTTCTTAAAACATTAGGATCATTACGATATCACTCAATGACTTAAATCAGAATCAAATCCAGGTGACGGTGGAAACAAAACACAATTATTCCAAATATTGAACTTATAATAATTTTGACATGAGAGAGAACCAATAGGACTATCCATCAGACAGTAGATTAATAACCAGAACTTCACAGCTTCACAACCTTATTTGTGATGTCATATTTACCCACCAGTCCCCTTGAGCCGGTCCTTATGCCACAAGGCTCCATCTTTACCACGCCATCACTATCCCAGTCTGTCAATGCCTCAACATTAATTCCCGTACTCACGGGAGCCATGCTGCTAACCTTAGTTGACACTACATTGTATAGGGCGATCTGGAGACTGGCATTTGAGGTGTTAATGCTTTGATGCCAAAATTCAGGGTCCCTGATGTAATCTAGGTTATGCACATACTTCTCGTAGTAGTTTACATAGACTGCTCCCAGCTTTGAACACTGGGTAAGAATGTGGTTGGCTGTTTCCAAATGATTGTTGTCGCTGCATAGTCGGCAGTGACGTTCTGACCTAGGCAATAGAAATTGCTTACCCCAAACCTCCAATACAGGTAGATTTATTCACAGTAATAGTACACATCTTCTGAGTTTAATCCCAGGATACAAATTGAGATATCTTTGTGCTTGTTTAAAGGAGTAGAGCATATATGAGACATGTTTATAGCTTTTCAGTTTCTCGAGGTGGCTAAAATGACCTTGCCAGCCCCAGGTATCCAAACGTTTACCTAGCATATATTTAAGTGTCATTTTTTTGTCCCCATACTGGGGACCAGCAGATAACTTTAAATAGTTGTTCCATGCTGTCCTTAAACCCTGCTAGTTTCTTAGTGTTAATCTCTGTACCCAGGCTGGCAAGTAACTGGTTAGTAGGGTTATTACAGATTTGAATATATAACTCAGCCCTTTTCTTGAGTACCAAGGCTTTCAATAAATCCAAGTTCTAGCCTCATTATGGCCATTGGGATAGTTTGTGGTAAACCTAGCAACTTCCCTTCCAAAACCTCTAACCAATCCAAGTACATATCAAGGAATGACTCGAACAATACCAAATCATTGGAGTTCAGCATTGGACATAAAGCTGGCTTGCCCCCCACATCAAAACCACTTTGCTTACATAGAAACTGATAAATCAGTGCTGTTAATTGAGAAGCCTTTGTTTTACGGGCTTGAGTACATTGAAAGTATCCCCTTTTCATATCAAACTCTACTCCCAGATACGTATAAGTGTCTGCATACTGGATTGCTAAAGATCCAATACAAAGACGAGGTCGAGCAATCCTTTTATTAGAATATACCAACAACTGGGTTTTTTTCGCGATTAATCACCAAACCATTATTCTCTGCATACTGCCACAGATGATTCACAGTTCTCATTAACCCACTAAAAGTATGGTCAAAGATCACTAGATCGTCTGCGTATGCCATTACCAGGCAAGACCTAGTGCCAATTTTAGGTGGAACATTACATACTTCCTGTAAATATTGGGGGATATCTGATACAAAGATTGTAAAGCGGGGGTGCAGTCACGCACCCCTGCTTTACCCCCCCCTCCCTATCGTGTTTGATCTCCTTGGTCAATGTGCCTCCACTGTCCAGCTTCAATCTTACAGTGGTGTTGTCATGGAGTAATAGTAGCCCCTCCAGGCACCCAAGTTTACGCAGTTTGTGCCACAATCTATCTCTGTTGATGTCAAATGCAGCCTTAAAGTCAATATACAAAGCATACAAAGGTGGACTATTTCGATGCAATGCCCTACCTCTGACTATATTCATAATCTGGAGATACCCAGCACGAAAACCGCACTGAAGGCAATCCGAGGCCCCCCCCTCACTCTCAGCCCATACTTGAAGTTTGGCTAATAACAGGGAAGCAAATAACTTTCCGGTACAGTCAAGCATAGATAATGGGCGATAGTTGCCTGTGTCAGTTTTCACCCCCTTTTTTGAATACTGGGACAAGAATAGATGTTTGTCATGTTTTCTGAATAATTCCTTCTCTTATTACACTCTCAAATAAAATCTGGAGTAATCTTGCCCAGAATACTGCGTTTTTTTATATTTATTTTTTTGGACTATGTTGGACAAGCCATTAGTGCAAGGGACCCGTGAATATTTAAATGTATTGCTTTTGACTTCCGATCCGGCAACTGTCACACCAACCGGGGTGCTCAGAGTTCTGATGGGTATAAACCCATCCCCCCAGCGTCACCCTGTTCATTACATGACTCAAGATAATTCTCCCAGACCTGTGCTCCAATAGGGTGACCAAGTATGACCTCGTATCATACCTTGCTCTCCCCAACAGTGCCCAGATATTACGGGAATTACATGTACACATCACCTTTACTGTGTGCTGCCAGGCTGCATATTACTTATCACTTTTCCTTAGCTTGAGCCACATCTTATATTTATTTTTTAGGGCTCTGGTGCTCTTATGAAGGAGTATCAATGAATGGCCCGCTCTTCTGGCCATACGTATTTCCCTTCTGAGCTTTCCATATGCATTTTTAACTTCACTATCGTAGGGGGTCCTAGTGATAGCATCCTTAAACATCATGTATGTTTTGGTTGTGGCATGATCCCCCCCCCGCCCAAAAACCTGCATATCCAACTTTGTATTTCCTCACTTGTCATATACTTGCATTTGGCCAGGAAATCAACATTAATATCCAAAATGGTACTCTGCTTTAATGATATTTTTATCTGACCAAGTTATCCTTGTAGCGTCCTGATTCACACATGTTTCCTACATAAGTAGAATTCTGGAGTGATTCAATAGCCCCAAAATACATTGATAGAGCCTCATGATCGCTCCAATCATTGGAGAGTACAGACATATCATTAACCAGTTGTGTTATTTCACAACTGGTAAAGATATAGTCCAAAGTATTTGTTGCCGTTCCAGATTTCCAAGTAGTCTTGCCCGGACAGTCACTCAAGGTGCGACCATTAATGATCTCAAGCTCCAAGTTGTCAAAGCTCAACCAACAATCGCCATCCCTATCGGTTCTTCCCGGCACCATCTTACTTATCGGCTGCAACCTAGTATTGACACCATCCTTTTCCCCCCCTCTGGATTTGACAATTTAGGTCCCCTGCCACTATGATGTATTTGTTATTGGAATCCTGTAGCCAATTACTAAGCACACAATGCAGGGAATCCTGGCTCCTGTCTCTGTGGAAATCCCCCCCCCGCCCCCTGGCGGATTATAGCCGTTAACCAATAACAATTCATTGACCATGATTAATGCCTCCGCAGCACAGATGCACTCCTCGTCAGTAGTGCCTATTTTACTAGTGTGTTCTACTGCTTCGTTTGTCTCAAAGATTTGTATTTAATTTGTTTAAAGGAGTTATTAGTCTATAGAGTGAATGGGGGGGAAATGCCTGTTATGTTTTTTTCTGTAAAATGACTGAATAAATGTATATTGTACTAAGTCAAATTGCTTGTCTAGTGAAAAGAATGTCCTACCTTTTGCTACAACTATTGGAGGTTATTCATAAGATATTCAATGAAGTCACACGGTGTAACATTCACAAGTGTATTTCCCTTTGCCATCTGCCACACTATTTTGCCCGCCTGTCATTATGGCAGTTCGAAGAGGCGTTTGTGTTTAAATGTTGCCACGTATGTTCTGGTAGAAACACACATGCTTTTAGATATGAGGTGTGTATGTAACTTGCACATGCGTGCTGCATCCACCAGGCCAAACAGCTACTGCATTTCTCAGCACACTAGACTTTTTCCTTTGCATGTTGCTAAGTGATCTGCCTATTATTTGATGACTCAAACTCTGAACCCATCAGACTCCCTTGCTGCACTTGTGGACTTGATTTGACTTTTAATAACTGGTGCAAGACAACTGGGAACTATACATTTTAAACAAACAGTAGTTTTTAAGTACTGCCATTTAGGGGTTGTCTTTCCATCTGTAACGAAGATGATTTGCGCTCTTTGATCCACAAATGTCCCTTTGTCAGTTGTACAAACTCTTATCTCTTCTGATTGTTTTTTCTTTTGTATTTAAATTCGCAGATGGGGACCAATAAGTGTGCCAGCCAGGCAGGTATGACTGCATATGGGACCAGGAGACATCTGTATGACCCAAAGATGCAGACCGACAAACCTTTCGACCAGACGACCATCAGCCTTCAGATGGGGACCAACAAAGGAGCAAGTCAGGTATGTGGATTTGTAATAATGTGTGGTTGGAGGAAAAGGAATTGGTGGTTGCCCGAGTGTTCTCCAACTAGTGCCCCACAGGGGCATATTGTAGCCAAACTTTAAAATGTTTTAAAATATAAAGTAAGCGTGAATGAAAAAACCTCTGTTAGGCCTTTTCCACGAACTGTTCTAGCGCAGTTAATTTACTATTCCAACTTCATTCCTATAAGGTTCAAGGAAGTTTGGGATTTTGGAACCGTACAGGTGGATCAACATTGTCCCTCCGTTTAAGGACCTGCTTTAGTCAACTGTGATTGCTTGCAAAGGTGGGAAGGTAGCCTGGGAGCAACATGCCTGCAGCTCTGAGCTTATTCAGAGCAAGTGAGATTTGCGGTAACGACCCAGGCCTTTTCCCATCTGCCCCCATAATGCTGAGCAGAGACCTCCTGTCACATCTGCCCTCACGCCTCAGTCAATGCACAGGTGCAATTGGAGAACTGTGCTACATCTGTGTTACAGTCCTGGAGCAGTTAATGGTGTGAGGAGATGTCTTTACATCCTTGGCAGCAGAGCAGTTTAGCCAAGGACTGCCGCACGCTGGGCTTCTAACTGGTTAAGAGCTTGCCTTGTGTGGTTGTGCATACATGGCTGTAGTTGTAAAAATCAGTGGTCTGCTTAGTACTGCCCATTATTCTGATACTGGTGGGCCCAGTTTGGAGGTCCATCGGGCAAATTTCTGGGTGAGGTAAAAAAAAAGAAGCTACCATACAGCATAGGACCCCCAACACTGCTCATGCTTTCCACTGTGTGCTCTAGACTGCTAGGCTGCTGCGTTATCCTTTCTGGCAAAATAGTCAACAATAAAGAGGTAATGGCTAGACGGTTCTGACTTAATCTGAACCTCTGGCATTGCTCTGGGCAACCCTCCATATCATTGTTCTTCGGCTGCCACTGGAGTTATAAGGAGATAAGGGATTATCTGGCGGTGTCTGGTACAATTGACGTTGGGAGGGGTTTTCAGAATCCGCAATGGTGTGGGATTTGGAGAGGCTAACCTAGTAGATCAGCAAGGGTTTTTCACACTTTGGTTTAATTAAACTCTGTGGGTAGCATAGGCTGAGCAAGAATGGTTTAGACCTAGAAGATTAGGATTAGGGGCTTGGTGTAGAGTTGCAGTTAGCAATACATACTGCCCAGTTTTACAGGTCCACACATGTACTATTTTTCTGGGGCTTGTGAATGTTGAGATTCACATGCTGTGCAGGTCCTGGTATATAGACATTGGTCTGGAGTATCTGTTTTCTTCCAGTGATAATGGTTCTAGACTGGCGCGTTCCTGTCACACTATGCCTCTGTGTATGAGCCCCTACAATGCTCCTGCGTTGTACACTTTATTTTTTTTTCTCAGTTTTTGGATGGTCGCTGGAAAAGGTATTTTGGAATCGAACTTGGTCATTGCTGAAAACAACAACCGATCTTGAATACCAGAAGCGAGACCGACTGGCCGTCAATGTGTCCTTTTAAGCATTTGGATTCTGTGGTAGTGAGGGAATGCATATTTCACTGAAACATCTGATAGATTCTTAGATTGCATACACAATCTCTGTAGCTGGCGTCTTCAGCAAGACATGCAGTACTAAATGGTTGTGGGTGCACACTTGCTCAGTGTGCAATCTCTGCCTCCCCAAAGATAACACAAGTGTGCAGCCTGTAGACATGTTAAACTTAAATACAACATATGCAGATCGCTGCATAAGGGCCTAGCTACACCCTAAGCACTCCGGCCGTAGTGAGGAGTAGCATGTCTCCAAACATAAGAATTCTGAGCCAACGGGAGCACAGTAAGGGAATGCTGCATCAAAGCAGCTGTCCCATCTGTACTAAGCACACGGAAAGGGTCTCTAAGGGACCGTCGCATGCTGTGTAGAAGACCTACCCAAAAAGACCTCAATGTGTGGGGGGGGGGGGCGGGAAGTTGCTCCTGTGGGGGGAGAGGCGGCTCGAAAAGTAGCATGTACGCTCTGTCTCAAATCCAATTTTCAGAAATGTTACCCCCAAGTAGGCATTGCTGGGGCCAGCAACTCGTGCATGTTGTCAAGGGGTCATGGGTGCAGAGGTTGTTTGCTCAGAGTTTGGTTTGGGTCATGCTAGTGACGGTTCAGATTTCCTAAGGCACAATTCCAGGGGTCCAACAGCTGTCCAAGAAGGACCGCTATGGAATAACCAGACTCCCATGACTAAGAGCTACCCCCCCCCCACCCTCCCTCTAGACTGGACCCTGCAGGTGTGGTGAGTTAGCAGGGTGACCCTGGTTGGGGTCAAGCAGGCTTTGATTCTATAGCCAGTAGAACGCTGGCTCCAGACAGGTCTATCTGCTTGGATGAGAGCAGCTTGCTGCAGAGGTTGAGGTGCCTGTTCTACAGGGAAGAGGTCTGGCAGGTGTCTGGCCACTGGCAAGACTGTCCAGTGCAACTTGAAAGCCTCTTCAGTGAGGGCCATCCTCTGGGATGGTCAAAGCACACTGCCAAAGTTAATCAAGGAATGGCAGCAGTGCAGGACACTAGACTGGTTAGGGCCACTCTTCTGTAGGAGGAAGGCACCCAAGTAAGGTCTGCCCTAGCTGCTAAATGTACAGGGGTTTACTGGTGGCTCTCTGGCAAGGTTTGTTTCTCAGTAGCAGACGTCGGCTCTCCGCTACATGGTCTTCCGTATTTGGACTCTTGGTTCGAGAGGGCAACCTCCAAAATGGCTCCAGACTCTAGCCTCGTTTTGGAGTTGGGAGCCACCCCAGCCCACCAATGGGAAGGATCTGCATCAATCTGGCAGAGGATGTCAAATCATGGACTGTCAGCTGCCCAACATCTGCTCAGTTAGATATCCCCTTAGTGGAATGTGGTTTGGAACCTGACAATCCCATTCCCAGTTTCAGGCACACCAATCACTGACTGGGAATGCAAGTCATAATCCCACAAGTGTATTACCTTGTTTGGGAGCGTCTAGTTTTTTAAGGACGGAAGATGGCCACAGAAAGCAAAATGACACAAGCACTTGTACATCAAGAATTGGTCATTTTGATTATATGGTACTAAAAAAGCTATCCTATTAAAGAATTGTGCACTGTAATGCACCAGAAAAAAAAGTACAATCCTGTTCACTGGCAACCTTTCCTGTGCACATTAGAGATGTACCATGCCACTGAATGCTGTTTGTGTAAAAATGCGGGAAACTGTAGAAGCTATCCTTGCGCGGGCAGCTTTTGGGGTCTGACCAGTGCCCCAAAAGCATGCAACAGCAACCAAAACGGCTTGTTAAAACAAATCTCAGGTCCATCACCGCAGGGTGAGACTTCAACACCTGAACCACAGGCCCCAAAACTATAACCCATTAAACAGTGAATCATATGGATCTAAATGGCCTCGAAATAATGATGGGTGCTAAGAGCATTTTCTGGATCACAAAACTAAACTGCACTGAAAGTGAACAAAATGGCATGAGGCATGTGCTTATAAACCTGCTGCTGAAAGGCGTTGAATGTTTGGTGCCCTGCACTCTTTCAGAGGCATGCAAATGGCCCCAGGATGCTGCTGTCTAAACTGATCATGACACTGTAAGATTGGAGTGAATACTTGGCGCATGGGTCTTCACCATAGAGTACCCAGAGCATTAGTGTTTGATAAAGGAACAAGAATAGGAACTGTCACCAACCCACATGGACTCCAGTGGATTTTATGGAGATGTACTAGTTGGATGGCTTTGTTAATGTGAAGACACTGATGCAAAGCATTAGCTGCTCTTTCATTGGTGTATTCAGATTTTCTATTGAGTAGAAATAGCCCATCTTCTGATCAACCCTCGATACACGCTGTAGAAAACTAGCAGACTGCCCCTTACACTGTAAATAATGAGTTCACTACCCAGGACGGAAGAATACCTATTGAACAAAAGCACTTGGAATGATTCCATAATGGGGGGGTTGCACCACTGCATTTATCCTCCTCCCTCAATGTCAAGTGGGCATAATGTGTCTATTGGATGGGGACAATTAGCATACCATGTGTACTCCAACATCATAACCAGACTCCTTTAGAAATAAAACTAGCAGCACTAGACCCAGTCATTACTTGGGACCTCCTAAAACACTCCATGATCCTTAACACTGCTAGAAAGTGATGTGGTATACGAATACCGTCATCTAAATTGCAAATGGCTTGGAAAGCAAATGCATTTCTGCACTGCACTGCACTGGGCTGAACGATGGCCACCATGGTGGCATATAACTTACTCCTAGAGAATTCGAAAGCCCTTCTAGCAAAAACATAATTTAAAACCAAATGTATAAAGATGATTCAATAAGAAGCTTGTGTACATGCCATTTTACAAGAGTGCCAAATGCATTCAAATAGCACGGATAAGACCAACTTGAATGTTGCCGAAACAATGAGTAAGCAGGCTGCCATCTTCTGGTTATATAGCGATACCCATGCCAGAGGGGGGCAGGTTTTTAACCCAGAAACTCATGGGAACATCACGAATGTTGTACAATGAAGAAAACCTGTTTTGTAGACAGTTTGAGGCAATGTAAAACTACCCCTAAAACCAAGACACTCTCAGAACCACATTAGCTTAAATCTCACATTACTAGATGTCGCACCTCTCCTGAAGACTACATGACCATGATAGACATGAAAGATGCCTGTTTTAATGCATTGAAGACCTGGTTCATGGTGGGTGTTTACATTCAGTTCAAGGTTTTCATTTCGAATAAACGCCCTTGGTTAGGAGCTCCAAGGTGTTCTTGGCGGGCCCCCTCTCATTCAGTATCTGAGATTCGCAATAAATGCAGGAAGGTATTCTTTTGACAGGATCCTAGAAACTTCTAGGGGAAATGCTGTACTCCTCATAGAGGATGGCATTTTCTCCACAATACGTTAAACGGGTATTTGTTGGCACTGCAGTCCGTCAACAGTCATTGGTCCCTGAAAGTGAGGAATGTAATGACGATGTTTGGTATGATGGCATCATCCACCCACCCAGCATCAAGTGCTAGACTGTACATGGCTCCATGTGCTATGGCTGTAGACAAAAGGACTGAGAGGATCTAATGGTTTTAACACCAAGTTCATTCAGTCACCAAGTCTAGTACAAGAACCTCACAAGAGTCTGATGACCATAATTTAAAATTAATCTTTCACGGTGCAAGTACATCTGCTTTACATGACTGTGCAGGGAGCCGAGACATGACAGCCAACAGACGCATTAGGGTGTTCAGGTCAATTGGCTTAGCACTTTGGAGTTTCCACACCGTTCAGAGGGAATCCTGTTCTGATCAGGATAGACCACACAAGTCATGTAAGAAGTCCACCCTCTGAGAAAAGTGTGGGGGGGGGGGGGACTCTGTGTACCCTCGACTTTAGCCCTGATTCCAAGACCTTTTTAGTAAGACACGGCCCATCCTAGATTGATTGCCTTCTGATACCTACAAATAGGGTGTCTTGGGATTGCACTGGATATGATAAATTTTCCTACGCTTTTTCACCAGCGCCATAAATGTAAGCTGGTACAAGAGATGCAATTGCCATTTCTCATTCTCATCTCGCCAAAGTGGGCTCATTTGTAATATCCACATGCACTCCATATTTTGGCAGCCCTCAATGAAACGGCTGCCACATATTTATTCAAAACAGTGTGTGGATTGGTGCAAGGAGTCTATCCTAACCCCACCGAACCAACCTGCTTCACATCATTGTGCTCTGGAGCATTGTGTTTTAGCCCCCATGTCTCCGCTTTCACACAATGTTCATATCTTATAATCCAACTAGCATATGGAGGGTGCAAGAAACTCGCATATCAAAATGGTCTACTTGCCAACTAGCCCACTAATTGTGTATTCGTGTTCTGTGATAATTTGGGCTATAAACTCCCATGGTTCAAACAATCTTTACTTTTCTCATAAAATGAAGTACAGTTTATCTAGAACGGGTATCCAATTGTGTTTTAATTGGTTTGCATTCACCAGTGCCTCCTGATCACCTAGGCTATTTTATAACCCTTGGCTGTCGAGGGAACCCAAGAGTCCCTAAAAACCCTGCAGTCCTCTCTGCAAGGCCTCCTACTCCTGAGAGTTGATACTTCAGTTCATCCTCTGTGAGCCTCGGAGGACTAGAGGGTAATGGCTTGGATGCAAACCCATTAGATGATGTGGAATCCATTAAGTAGGTGGAGAATTGTAGAAAAGTTCAAGGAAGTCGGAAATACATGATTGTGTCGCACAAAAGAGCATCCCCAGCACCAATAATGTGCTTGTTCTTGAACCTGTTGGAACCCTTCCATTACTCACAAAAGGAGGAACCTCAATTTCATCCCAGGCCCTACGACTGCAGAACCTCATTTCACTGCTGTGCGGGAATCTAGCTTCCACCTGAGGAAGCGTGTCAACTGAGATTTGAGCTAACCTCGGTGTAGAATCCACCACTGGAGACTAGTATCCTTCAACACTCGGGGCCTCAGTGCCTTTCACGATGGTCCTTCCCGGTATCTGAAGGCCATTCTAACATCAAATGGAGATACTGGATAGATATTCTGCTCTAACTGTCCAGTTCCTTTTCAGGCAATAATGACAACCATCCTTGGCCAGAACCTGGATTTGGTATGGCCCAGGCTGTTGTAAATTCTGCTGATCTATTGTCCATGTGGAGAAGTACATGGGTATTTTGTCACTGCTCAATGACTTATTCACAAATGACATGGATCCAGTTCCCCTAGAGAATTCACCCTAGCGGAGACCTCTCCACATCTGGCCCTCCAACCTGTCCTGGTTACGTAGTGTGGTGAGGCCTGGGAGGGAGCCAAAATTGCTCACCCTTTCGGACAGTCTGTGGTCCAGCCATCCTTGGACGTTTAGTACAAGTCTCCTGGCAGTATGACTTCGATGAAAGAAGCTAATAAATGTTAAAGGTATTCGTAATTGGTCCCCAGGCGCTCAGGCAGATCTGTAAACGATAAAGGTGGGATGGGTTAGTAAGGTGAAGGAGGGAGTAGGATAGTGAGAGGAGTGGTGTTCTGTTGGCAGCTTCAACCCGGTATACACCGGGTGCTGAGCTTTGGTGCGGGTATTGGATCGGAGTCACCCCGGAGTCAGGATTAATAACTCTGCCCATCTGGCTAGTTGAACCACTGCCTCGGAGAGGCCAAATCTTTTGCCCCTCACGCAATTGTAGGACCATAAAAGGGCCATTTTCTTTCAATTACCAAGAATTGTAGCTGTTGCACTGGGGTGAATTTCAACTTATGCCAGTTGAACAGGAATCCTGGCCAATGCAGCAAGGTAATCGCCAGTTTGACATGCGTCACTAAAACGTTTACCTCCTGTGACCGAAGTCATTTATTTGTGATGCACGACTTGACATTTGCAATCTTGGTTGACACAAAATGTATCCTTTGCTGTGATTGGCTGCATATGTCAAGCTGCAGGATTTGTAGCTTCCCATGATGCTCTGCTAAAACATAGGGACTGCTCATTCTGGAAAAGTAGTGGCCCTCTATAGCGACTGAAATTGCTCCTCCTAAACGTTTACTACAGTGTTTCTGGCCAGGCACTAATTCCCTGACTCACCTTTAAAATTGTTTGCTAGTCTGGCTAGTTCAAAATCAGTCTCTGGGATGTTATAGGGTCCCAACCACATCTTTATTGGGGCTGTTGTCTCTCTTGGGGTCTTTGGCATCTCATGTTCACCCTCCCGGACAGTGCTGGAAGTTGCCACTTCTCCTGCACACTCTGGTTTTCTTGACTGGAGTGGGGGAGATCAAGCCTCCAACTCTGAAAGAACAGTGGGAACCTTTTGATACTTCCATTTTCCCTTCCTCAGACTTTAGTGACGCCCTAAATTGAGAGGCAATTGCTGGAGTCTGTTCTTTTCTAATTACCTTGGTGCTTAACTTGACCAGAAAGTTCCTCCTCTAGGCTCTGGTCTTTGCTATGGCCCTTGATCATCAGCCTAGAGGGTTCATCCTGGCCCAAGTCTTAAATGTCTTTACTTTCTCCTCCTTCCTCCTAATACTAGTTCTCCCATCCTCATGGACTTTATCTTAAGTTTATCTTCTGCCCACGTTGTCCTGTCCTTCTTTACTGTGCCAGTGGTTTTTACTCCACTTACTCTCTAGCTCTGTAATGGTATGTATCTGCTCCCTCCTCTCATTCCTCTAGCTCTGTGTACACCTCTGCCTTCCTCTGAAGATTTCTTTTCTTGCCCTTTCTCCTCCGGTTCGCTTACCGAGTCCCCCTTCCATGCCATCAACTATGCTGTTTCTTCCCCACCCCTTCACGTTTCACATGTTTCTCATTCACTCGCTCCCTCTGCAGATGTTTACCCTTTATGTCCTCTTCCTCTAACTGTAAATCTTCTACTTCCCCCTTCCTCGTACTGCTTCCCCCGTCTCTTCTGCCGTCTGATTCATTCGTGCCTCTAATTATTCAAGCTCACCCTTAAAATTCTTGCTCTTCCCTCTTCACCTCGCTACTCCATTGAGCAAACTAATTGGGCTAATAGCTAAGGGCTCCATGCAGCTGGAGAAGAATTGGGAGAGGGACCTTTAAGGAATTGTAGTTTGCTCAAGTTTCCACCAATGTGTGCTTAATTGTGAGGCGGCCAGCTTTTTAGAGCCGTGTACGGAAGAAAGTGTGACCCTAGACACATTTTTCAATGTCACCCATTCTACACCGAGGGGTTTGGCTTGCTTACTACTTTCTCTCAAAGTTGGGGATGGGTGGTTTGCTGCAGAGTAAAAGTTACAAAGAATGTGTCTGTGGTGACCCTGTAAAGCAAATTTGTGCATACGTATGGAGTAAGAAAAACAAGCTGTCCAAAAAACACTTGGAGTGAGGAAGAATTGAAGCTACATGACTATCTTTGTTTCAAAGGGATATGAGGGGTGGGTTAGGAAATATTGCAGGAAGGGGGGAGGGTAAGAGGAGCAGAAAACCAGGGTACCAACACAGTAGGCCATGATGTGGAAATCTCCAGAGTTCCTGTAGTCCAGTCCACCATTGGTAACGCAAGATTGGAAGGATGGCCCAATATATTTGCATTGGGCTGCCAAGTCTGTGATTCGCTGCCCTTTTGGATTAACCGCAAACCCCTGATTTCTAAGCCTCGGAAACTTGGCTTTAAGCAACTTTTAATTGCATGTCGATCTATGACCTCTCATATACTCCTGACCTACAAGACTAGGGATGGTTGGAGACCCTAGGTTTCCAGTGTACTTCATCTGAAGCAAACATTGCTGTGGTCTCTGGCTCCCCCCTGGCTCCACCAGGACCCATCCCCCTAATCTTTCAACTGGGCACTCCGCACAGATCCAACCGTCTCCACGTGTTTCATGCCTTGAGTGGCACTTCAGGGCTCCTTTTTAGTGAATTATGTTGTCTCCAGGATGCCACAATAGGCTTTATTGCTACCTGGCGTTCCGAGAGTAGGGGGGACCATGCGACTTAAAACTCCCAGTGTCCCCTTTTTCTGGAGCTTGCGGATCTACTGATTCACTTGCTATGCATAGTCCGCCATATAGTGATTGCCTCTGAGTATTGTATATTCTTTTGCAAATTTAAAAGACTGGGTATCAACAAAGGTTATCCCTATCCTACGTGTGCAGGGACCCACAATCCTTCCCTCGTCGACATCCTCACATTTTTGACATCGGTTGGCTGCAACTTTGTGAAGGAGAGATCTTTTTGACACCATTTTAGACTAGGGTTATATTGATTAGTAGAGTAAGTATTTGGCCGAATGCCAAATAGTTGGATAAGTATTCGTCGGAGTTTAATGGCCTTTTTAATAGTTATGTAGACCAGAAAAACACTTTGTAAATTGAAAACCCACTTTGAAATATGCACATCCATTCTTCATGAAAGGAACAAATTATCAGAAAATAAACCGTTCGATAACAGCAGTTTGTATTTTTGTGTATCCACGGGTGGTGCTTGTTTGGCAGGGCCCAAGTGGGATGCTGGAAATGCGTTGGAGGGACAAGACCTCCCTGACTCCCTTTTTATTTTCTGCAGAGGAGTCCAGTTGGGACCCTTGGCATTGAAGCTCTTCCTCTTTTTGTTTGTGTTGAACAGAGACCCTTGGGATACCTGCATGGCACCCATGGGTGGGGTATAACCCTATACCCCTGCCAGCTTCCACCCCTTTTTATACTCGGAGGGGGGAGAGACGGACAGAAGCCTAGCAACAAGCTACTGTGGGAAGCCAAGTAAAACCTGCATGCAGGTCCACATCTGCACAGGATCTGCGGCATGCGAATTAACAAAACTAGTCTCAATGCCTGCTTTATCTGCGTGGATACAACGCTGCTTGGCACTGAAGAGCTGGCGCAAGTGACTCCGAGGCAGTCCTGAAGTGCTCCAAGGCATGCATGCAAACGCAATTTCCCTGCTCACAATCTCAGGCTGCTAGTGTTCTGCATAAATCCAAATAAAAGACCAGTCGAAAAAAACCACTTGATTATTCTCATGCTAAAACGACCAGTTCTTTAAATGGAATAGCAAAGCAAATCTACTGAGATTTTGACTGCCAAACCTTTCGGCAAAAAGTGCCAGGAGGGAGGTGAGGGCATATGATCGCCAAGATGCGAACAGCTGGGCAGGTAGTGATCAGATGTGAAATGTTTCAAATCTACTGAACTGTACAGTCCCCGGGTTTCAAGTTCAATTTGTTAATGTTCACTTGCTGTTAAGACTTGGGTTCATAACACTGCCCTTGTTGCCTTGCAATAGAATTGTGATTTAATCCAAGATTATGCATGATGACATAGCAGGTGTAGATATTTAATTTTTTTTGCTGTGATCCTTTTTCACTTGTACGCTAAAATACATCAACTATTTTCAATTTCTTCTTAGGCTGGCATGTCCGCACCAGGAACCAGGCGAGACATCTATGATCAGAAGGGACTTTTACAAGCATTGGACAGTTCTACTATTTCACTGCAGATGGGCACCAACAAAGTAGCATCCCAAAAAGGAATGAGCGTGTATGGCCTTGGCCGACAAGTTTATGACCCCAAGTACTGCGCAGCTCCTACAGAACCAGTCATTCACAATGGGAGCCAAGGAACGGGAACAAATGGCTCTGAAATCAGTGATAGCGATTACCAGGCAGAGTACCCGGAAGATTATCCGGGCGAGTATCCGGATGATTATCCAAGAGATTATCATGGGCAGTACAGTGACCAAGGCATTGATTATTAGATTTGCACAGAGTAATCAGTGTTAGTTTTTTTTTTTGTTGTATTCCATGAAGACCAATCTAGCCTTCTGCCTTTATGACCCGTCTTCCTTACACACTATTATGCCTGAAGTACCTAAAGAAATATTGCCTTCCTTACATTCCCTTCGCTGCCTTTTTATAAATGTATCGTTGCCTTTAGTGCTGTAAGGGATTTGTTTTTTATTCTGCAGCATAATCAGAGTGCATATGAAGTCAAAAGGAATGCTGTGAAGTGGTGGCAAGTTCTTTTTGCACAACCAACGAGTTCATAGTGACCCGTAAACATTTTATTTGTACACATTAGAATCTGGTTTCCCGGTGAGAGATTTTTAATGTATGTCCTACTTTTTGTTTTAGACTGTAGTCTGCAGACTAAATTTTAAGCTGTGCTGGAATTTAGTAACTAAACGCTGCTTAACGTAATCTACGGAAATGTAAAGCAGTCCGATATGTACTTAATGTGTGATTTTAGGCATTAGTATTTTTCTTTCCGTTATCTGCAATCTTGATGTTAGCTAAACCTAACTAGGTGTGTAACGGGGAGCTTGTATAAAATTGTGACCTGAAGTTTTTCCTTTCTTATTTTGACAGAGCATTTACCAATTGTATGTGCCATATTGTACCAGTTTAGAAGTCAATTCTTTTTACCTATATTTATTGCCACACTTTCTCAGTATAATCCACTTTGTGTGTTTTTAAATAAATGTTTCATTGCCCCTTCAATGTACATTAACACTTTTTTTTTTTTTTGTTTAGAATGTTCACAAGAATAAGTCTAAAGCCAATTTCCTTGTGCCCTTAAGATGTTTTTTGAATTTGATAAGGAATTACAACATTTATTTTACTTGACAGGAAGTTTCAAAAGCCGGCTTCAGGAGGGCACCCCTCCTCCATAAGTCGCCGCCTCTCCTCCCCGAATGTGGTTGAGCCATCAGGAATTGGGATATGGGTTTAAACATCCAGACTTTATCTGCAAAGTCAAGTTGACCCAACTTTCAGAATTCTTAACTCCAAAACACTACAAAACCACTTCGCCCCTGCCCCCACCCACATTTTCTTGTTTTCGGAGCATGCCAGCCATACATTCCTTTTGTATGGAAGTTTTAAAAAAAAAACAATGTCCAGCTAAAACGTACATCTTATAGGTGATATGCATTTTACCTGTACTAATTAGGTTTCAGGTATTGTGTAGCTTTAAACCCCACCCCTGGAAGAGAAACTCTAACCCATGCTTCCATACAAAATCCTGCTCTTGAAGACCAGTATTAACAAGTCCATTGGAGCTTTCAAGGGGATATTGGGCCTGCCCTATTGTCACTTCGAAACACTTTTGCATTTAGCATGCATCAAAGATTCCATGCATTTCATTAAAAAAAACTTTTTGATGCCATCCTCCAGATAGAGTGAATTAGGAGATAGACCCAGAGGGCCGCTCAACGCTGTTAATTTCATCCATGCACATTACACATAAAATGCCTGATGCTTTTTTTTTAATCATGATTTTTGAAATGCCAAGATTGGACAATGCAGATACATAGTGTGAATTTTTGTTTGTAACCTGTTGCTTCTGTTTCCAGTATTAATGTATCCATGTTCATTCATTATACAACTGAAGTTTGCGCATGTTTAATGACTATGCGTGTACGTATGGAGCATTCTGTAATTGGACAAGGATTACTGAAGGATTTTTTTTTTTTGGGGGGGTGGGGGGATTGAATATTTCTGCATATACAGCTATAAAAGGAAATAAAATATCCAGTGTCTATTTTCTATTAGTGCATGCTTGATCTCATGATTGGTGAATTTACTACATACACAAGAAAACAGTCAATACATTTAAAGCATGAGATTAAATCAGTGGTTGGTTAGTTTTATGCGGTTCAGGGCTTGATTTATGTTGACCTTTCAAATGCTTCTCTGAAGGAATTGCCTCTTATGTTGAGAGCTGCAGAAATGCACTTTTAGTAATGGTTGGGAATAATATTTTAGTTTTCAGTGTTTTGACAAGAAGAAAATGTGATCAAAAGAAGGGGCATCATCATCTCTTATTGGCCGGCAGAGTTTTTATGGAGGCCATTACTAGTTTGGTTGTGATATTACTTGCCCTGTTGTAGCTGTGTGATTGCCGTGAGATGTGCAAGAGTTCCTTTGAGTTGTGTGGGACTACTAACTAGATAATCCAAGTGATTCCCTCTTGAGGGGGGGGGGTTCTATTAAAGTCAAGCCTGCTAATGGAAGCATCAGCCAGGAACTGGGTGTGTGCATAATGTGTTCCAGGAGACGGTTTCAACCGAACCATACCAGATTGACCCTGGTGGAAGAGAGAGAGTGTTGCGGTTGTATGAAAAGAATTGTAAAATATTGGAATGCAGTATGAAAATTAAATTGCAGGCATATTTGTAAAATGATTTATGGTTGGCCACCAGGTCCAAGGAGACCACAAACAAATACCACACTCTAGGAGGGCTACTGTCCATTACAAGGCCCATATGCAGAGGCTCTCTGGCTCCTTAAGCAGAAGCTTTCTACTTACTCAGTAGGCCCCTCAATGACCAGGTTCTGGAGACCGGCAAGTTGGGAGGAACAGAAAGTACTCTTAAATGGTCTTGGTCTGCATGGGCCAGGCTCCCTGGAAGTACCTGAGGCTTGCTGGGATGGCAATGCTAGTGTCAGAGGCCGGGAGCTCTTCTGTGAGTGAATATGCATAATCTAGCATCACTTCAGCCTGGTCTGCAGTTCCCTTATCCTGTTAAGAGGGTAGCAGGGGTAATCTTATATAGCGGGGTCTTGGTAATTTTGGGTTCAGAATGGTTGCAAAGTCTGATTTTTGTAGGCCTACAATGGGCGATGTGTCTTTTTGTGTTTAAATGGAGTTCTGGCAATGTGTATTATTTGGTGAAGGCTTTGGAGTGTGATGTCACTTCAGCTGTTTCGCAGACTGTTGGCATTGTGAAAAGCTACATAAAATTGCAAATATGGCCCAACAAAACATGAAACGGTGTTTGATAACATCATTTTTAGGAGTACAATAGTTTAGGGGGGGTGTCAATATACACAGATGTAGTGAGAAATGAGCTAAACTCCCTTAGAAGTGAAAAATTACCTTTGTTAAGAAAATCGAAATTTGGAGGGAACACATAAAATGAAGAGATGAGAAGTGGAAGTGTGTCAGCGAGCTAGCCACCCTCCCACCCCGAATAAAGGTGAACAGAAGGTTTACATGAGAAGGGTCCACAAATGGTGTTCAGGCTTTTTGCCCAAATTTAACAGTAAGTCAGTAGTATTGCAACCTGTCAAATGTACTTCCCCCCCCCCCCCGACTGGGGTACTTCACCAGAAGCCGGATAAATGGGTAATTGGGCCATTCTCGATTGGCTAAATGCTTCACAAACACTGTCGCAACACTGGTGGGATCACAAGTTTCCCCAACACAAACCCTAAGAGTAGGCATTTTTTCGAGCTGCATGGAGAAGTGCATGGAGAAGTTCTTTCTTTCAAGGTTAACTGAGGAGCCATGGCAAGCATGCACCCTTGTGTGTTTTTAGTTTTTAGTTGAGAGATGGCAGACAGAGGTTTAAATACACTGCCTGCGCAAGCCTACACCAAATGCAACATTTGCCAGCAGCCAGATGGCAACCCTCATTTTAAAGTGCTAAGGCTTTTTCTCATGTGCAACAAGTGAGCTTAATTTATGATGACTGTGCCGATTTGTGATGAGGAAGGCCAGCTCATCATGAGGGCAAACTTGGCCTCAAGTGCATGGGTCTATATGAAAGGCAGACTGGTGTGTTGGTCAGATAGCATGACAGCAGATGATGGCTGCAGGTTGAAAATACCTGTTAGCTATACCAATATAAAACTGTTCTTTGCAACTGGGGCAGGTTAGCAATTGGCAAAATGGTGGTTGATAGAAAATGGGTATGCTAGGAGTCTGTTATGTACACTAGGCATGGTGGTAGTCTTAAGGGGCGAGGGCAGTGTATGGTTGCAACATTTTAGTAGTGAGGAGTTGGTTGAGGTCTCGGTGGTGAGGAGGGAGTTATGGTTTTGTCACTTCCTGGGTCTGGTTGTAGATTTCAGATTCAGGTGAAGACCATTGTCCAGTTACAGGGGATCCAGAAGTCAAATGGTTTTCCCACAGATGGTAGTGTAAAGAGGGTCACAATTGCTTGTCATAAAGTAGCACAACTTTCTTTTTTGCTTACTTTTTTTATTAAAGTTTGAGCATATAGTTGGGTGAAATAACAGTAGTTCATCATGGAGTATATGGCCAATGCAATCAAGCAAATGTAACAAAAGGACGACATGGGGAAGAATTCTGGCATTGACAACCAGAAATCCTAAAACAAATATGGCTACGCATCGGGGAAAACAAATGATCAGCAAAAAGTCATGGGTATGATGCGGAAATATCTGGGATAAATATAATCACAAGTAGCATTTTATTGCAGCCAGTGAATTAGAACTACAAACCTCAAGGAACTTTTAATATGGACTAACCGGGGAAGACGAGACTAACGCGATGCAATAAACTGGAAAGGGGATGGGTATAAGCTCAATTAAGAGTAGACTGGTGTTGCAACCACCTGATACAAACTTGCTTGATAGTGAATTCATAAGCAAATACTGAATCATGAGCAGACATGTTGTGAAATGCCAGATAACTATGGAGAGAAGCCAATTTGGTGTCCAATTTAGAAATCGTATCAAGGCGCGCTGCCAAATACTGTTCCAGCTTTTGTACCTGACACAATATTCCAACCTGTAATAAAGTTATGAAATTGTTTCCAGTTAGTAGTAATTAACTTAATAGCCATGGCAATGTAGAAGTCATACAGTATACATGTATCAACCAAATGTGCACGCAACGCTGCCCCATCATATGTTGGCAAAGGAAAGTGTGAGGTTGACTTTACAAATAGTTTTTAAAGAAGACTCTTTATCATGCCAGAATTTTTTAATAAATGGACAATCAAAATAACATGTGCTTGCAGGACCCCAAAGTATTACCACAGGACCAAGCATTTCCATCATAACCATGACCAGTCTTGTATAATTTCAACAGGGTGATAAATGCGCTGTGTAAGAAGAAAACATTTTGTGTAGTTGGTAGAGGTGGATATACGTTTCACCTTAGCCCAGATCAGACTGTCAGTCATTCTCCCACTGGTACTGAAAAGCCACTTTTACAATGGGAATGTTATCCACTGCAAGGATTTTATACATAAGGGCAGCTTTGGGCGCAGATGGCATAATTAACATAAGTAGTCTAGCGGGATGATAGAGAAGCTAATTCTTTTCATGAAATTATCCATTTTGTCGAGATGAGCGTTAACCAAATTGTTATAAAAATTGTCCTCTGATAATGGTAGAGGGAATACCTGTCTATGATCAAAAAAGGATTTAAAGCTAGAATCTTCAAATATTTGAATAAAACTAATCCCTTTATCCATAGTTTTCGATATAAAATTCTATCATTGTGAGTGATGGGTTACTTATGCCACAAGTATGGCGAGAACCCTTAGTTATTTTTTATAGGTTAGAGGCTAGGTGACACCAGATAGGATTTGCACCAGATCCACTATGCAGATGGACCCTTCGCGGGTGCACCCGCCTGAGCACCAGTAAACTACAACAATATGCAATGCATATCTATAGAAAAGATAAAATAATGGTTCAATTAGTCAAGAGCCTGTGGTTGCAGAATTAGGAGAAAAATTATCCATATTTTTGGTTTTCATGGACCTAATAAAAGACCTGAGGTCGGTAGGATCATCAGAGACCGATGTTCTTCCGTTAAGTTTAACTTTGAATGAACAAGGATGATAGAGGCCATATCGAACATTGAGTTGCTTCAAAGCAGGATGAAAAGATGAGAATTATTTTCTTCGCTGTGGTCCTTTTTAGCCACATCCTGGGAAATATAGATGCCACTGCCATGCCAGAGCAGGTTTTTTTTTTTCCTTTGGCTTTAAAGTTGATGAGCTGCAATTGGCTATATTCCAGCAAAAGGAAGATCGGAGTGTGTTGTGCTGAAGGTGTTTTTTTTTACCGGCCCAACGCAGTGGTCCCGTTGGATGTTAAGAACAGTTTTCAGCGACATATGAAGTGGAGCAGGCAACATTTTTTGTAAGTTAGAAATTGCATCATTCCCCTCACAGCCCTCCGGAAAGCCAGAAATGCAAAGTTTGTGTCTCCCTATATTTTCCAACTCTTCATTATGCTTTTGCAACTCCTTAACTGCTTTTTCTAGGAACAGTATCAACATGAAGGATTCTGGTCTCCAACTCGACCATCCTGTTTCAAAGATATTCCATCTCTAGTCAAGTTGTTGTCGTTTTTGATTCATAGTTTCAATGAAAGGTTTAAGAAAGCTAATTTCCTGCAAAAGAGCATCCATGTTTGAGTCTAGATAAGTAAGCAGGGGAGGGAAAACGCTCTTCTGCCTTTTATGGGTAGCTCAGGGGGCAGGAACTTCAGTGTCTTTGGTGCCCAAAGGGACTTTCTGCCCACCTCTGCCAGAGGACATGGTAGATAGAGGGAAGACTTATTGGGCTGTATCGGAAAGAAACCACTTTGTGCAGGAACAGAGTTCCAAACCACTACACACGGGGCAGTGTGTTAATGTTAAAATGGCATAAACGGTGAGCCAAAATGGATCCGAGATGAGAAAACAATGACTGCAGTAAAAGAGCGGCTTGTGTACTCCTATTTGTCCATGAGATGACAGTGTAGCTGAACAAAGGGTCTAGTCAGATCAGCGAGGTAAAGTAATGTCTGTGCCTGTACTTCCCATGAAAAGTGGCAACCAATGGCTGTTCCCCACCCTCTGAGGACCAGACGTCCAGGGCTCACACTTGGGTGCAGCAAAGGGCACGTCCTTTATGTGCAGAGAGCGGGCCACACGACACTGTGTGATCGGGGAAACAACATAAGTTGCTTAAAACCGATGCAGAACCTAAATAAGAATGTTATGGGTGGGGGGCAGTGCAGTCAAGCAGCCATCTACATCAGCACCAAAAGACGCCCCATAGACAACTTTCTGGTGCAACTTTTGTAGTCTATTGATATGATCTTTCAATTTTATTAAAGTGGTTGGTTGAACCACCAAGCTTTGAGCTGTTTCCTGAACATCAGGTGGTTCACTTCCAGGCAGATTTGTGGCTATGTTTCAGAGTTTTGTGGTCCAAGCTCTGAGCATCCTCATTGATGTGTCTTATTGAAGTGAGAGACTAGTGCAGCATTAATGAAGTGAAGCTGATCATATTCAAACCATCTAACTGCCACAGTGATCTATGCCCTGCCTCACTCATCAAGGAGGCGGCCAATGAACTCTCCCCTTTCATCACTTGTTTCATCAATGCATCTTTTGATTCCAGTACCGTTCCCACCAATCTGAAAGATGCCTGGGTACTCCCACTGCTAAAAATAAAACTTCACTGGACCAGAACAACCCATCGAACTACAGACCAATCACAAAAGTCCCGTTCCTGCTAAAAATACTGGACCATGCAGCCTACCTCCATATTCAGCACTACTTGGAAGCAAACAATCTTAGGACTAAGACGGTCAGGATTCAGACCTAGACACGGGACGGAGATGGCACTCATTGGCTTAAGAACACAAATTCAGATCCTAAAAGACCAGGGGAAATCTGCCTTGCTTCTACTACTAGACTTATCAGCGGCATTTGACTTAGTGAATCATTAAATTCTATGTAAACACTTATCTGCTGCACACTTCTCAAACCAAGCTAACCGTTGGATTAAATCCTTCCTTAGCAACAGATCTAGGAGGGTCTTTGCACCTTCTACCTCTGCCTTACCAACATCAGTTACCTGTAGAGCACCTCAAGGATCCTGTTTATCCCCAACTCTCTACAATGTATTCACCAAACCCCTATTTGATATACTTGACTATCTGGGTGTCATGTACACTAATTACGTGGACGAAACCCAGATACTCCTCCCCACCACCGGTGACTACACTGTAGATAGCAAAACCCTCAATGATATCTACAGTACTATTCAAATTTGGATGGCTAAGCATGTCTTAATGACGACAAAACCGAATTACTACTCATTGGTTCTCCATCCAAATTGAATAAACTAGGGACCCTATTCAACACCTTTAACATCAACGGCAACACCATTAAGGTAGCTAATGATGTGAAAACCTTAGGAATATACATTGTCTGTCTCGTGAGTGCGAGTGCTGAGTCAAATGCATTAGCATCCTCCACAGCCTATACATGCAAGCTCATTACAGCCTGCCGTCACTACCTGAATACAACCAATTGCATATCAGTAGCTAGAGCATTAGTATTATCTAAGCTCGACTATTGCAATGCGCTTTACTTGGGCACATCCCAACAGATCATGAACAAAATGCAAGTTATGCAAAATAATAATTAGATCAGCATGCAACATCCCCAGGAAACACATTACTGCAACCAGACAGAACATAAATTGGCTAAACATTAAGCAGAGAATGGACCTAAAGCCTCCCTCACTTACTCATAAGTGCCTCCATAACCAGGCCCCCATCTATCTGACAGCTTCTCACGCCATACTTCAACAAGACCCACCAGATCAGCACAATCGCACTGTCATCCCACGATTCAACCAACAACGTGCAGGTGGAGTTAGCTTCCCAGTCCTCGCGGCTAAGAAATTGAATAATGTGCCCATCTCCATAAGAGTGGAACCGTCCTTTATGCTATTCCATAGTAAGGTCAAAGCCTGGTTCTCTGAGCAGGACCAAAACACACCCTGAATATAAAACTATACAATCAACCACTTTATTCAACCTGGGCCTGCTTATTTGTATATAACTGTATAGTTTCTTATGTTTAGGTAAATTCCTAATGTCAGCAGATTGTATTATATCCTTTCTGTATGTGTAACCTCTTTATGCTTGTATAGTTTTTGCCTGTAGAGTTTGTACCTGTGTAAGTTATAGCGCCCAGTTGCCCCATGGTTCGGCTCTGCTTTACAAATAAATACAAATTGCTGGACCTAGGTGTTCTGAAGGCATTTTGGTGGAACTTGCTTCTGAAGGAGGAAGGACACGGTTCGTGGTTTGATGGGCAATGTGCAAGGGTTTGAAATTAACCCTTAAATGGGCAGCCAGTGGAGGATACAGAATGCTAGTGTGATATTTGAATTGCTTCATTCTGAGTAATCTTGCAGCATTTTGGGCTCTGAAGTTTCCTCAGCAGATAATCTGGGAGTCTAAGGTGGAGGCTGTTTTAAATAACCTAGATTTGATAGAATTGAAGAAATTGTGGCCATGGTTCTGTGGGTGAATGTTTAAGGTAAGATGCAGCATAGTGAAACCACTTTGGATGATGGCTCTGATCTGCAGTTCAAGAGTGAGAGAGTTCATTGGGGTTACTGTGGTCACAACAGGATTTGGAAAGGGCACATCTCGTTGGACCAAGGGATTGTGGTGGTGTTAGAAGCTGTAGGATTGGAGAGCATCGGTTCTTTTTTGCTAATGTTGAGTTTTTCTGTTTCTCATCCATGCTTCCAACTTTGCAAGGCAAATCTTAATGTCTGGAGTGATTGGTCCATGTAGTTGTAGAAGGCAATACCAGGTCTGTTGACGTAGAGTATCGGTGTGCTATAGATGTTAAAGTAGAGGTGAGTGTGTATCCTTTGGGTACTCTGCAGGTAAGTAGCAGAGATAGAATTTTATGGGGGCCCCAAGAACGTGGTTTCTGTTCTGAGGAAGGTGGTGATCCAGATTAGAGCCATTTCTCGAATATCCATATCTTCCAGTCTTTTTAGGAGGATCTTGTGACCAATGTTCAATGCAACGAAGATGTCCAGAGGTACGAGTGCACGGAGAACTGAGTTCATATGCAAGTTTATCCCAGATAGACCAAAGTACTGATTTATATAATCCTGGAAGATCTATATCCATTCTGTGTGTTAGCTAGATGGTGGTATCATGAAAATTGCAGAGTTGACCATAAATAGTTTCCAGAAGAAAGGGGTGTTTGCTGGCAGGTTCATATGGATCAGCTCTAGGCGATATGTAGATTTCAGCTGAGCTGCGACTCGTCTGGTGCTAATAGAGGTGGGATGGGAAGGTGGACATTAAGTCTGGGGTTTTCATGGTGGATTAATACATATTTAGGGGGGCATGGGTGGGCTGCATGAGTCAGTTAGCTGTAGATCCTCCATGGCCAGAAGGTTGAAAGACGATAAGAGGTAGTTGGAGGAATCTTGTTGGTTGCATACAAGTGTCCTTTATTTTCAAAGTGACCCTATATGATGATCCGGATTTGGTTTTGTCACGTGTTGTTTGGTTATTTATATAGTGCTCTTTCCCCACTTGTGTGGCCTCAATGTGTTTTATTTATGTTGGTAGGGACGCCCTCTGTGACTGTAGTCAATGTGCTGGAGAATTCTAAAGGGTTTAGTTTAGGAGATGCGTGTGTGCATTTTGCCGGTCTAGGACTTGGATCGCTGGCTAGGCTCGACTAAGCAGCCAGGCACGTGGGTGGGCGCTGTTGGTGATAGATTGCTATTGTTTAGGGAGTTTGTGTGGCCGGCTATACTGAGTTCCTTTCAGATGGTAGTCGCTGTATGCTAGTGGCAGAGGTACATTAGGTGCTTCAGTCTGGGCCGCTATATGCATTGCTAGACCAGATGTGCATAGCCATAGCAGCATTCTATGGTGCATGGCCGCTTGGCCGTGCCTGCGGCCTCATACTGGTGGTGTGAGGTATACATCGCATAGTCTTTGAAATTATTCGGTTGGAGGTTTCACACCCAAGTTTGAGAGTCCTGTATAGTGGGAGAGAGGCCTAGGTTTCACATTACCGTAGGTATCACAATATAATGGCCAAGATGGACGGATGTGGTCGGTGGGGGGGGGGGGGTGAGTGTTGCAGGTGTGCCACAGCAATAGCCAATGGCATACCTGGAGTGTTTGTCAGGTGTGAGTGTTGTGGGTGGGTTGATAGTTTTTCTGGTGTGCCACAGCGAAGGCTGCTGGCTTAACTGGGGTACTTGTTGGGTGGGCGTGTTGTGCAGTTGGTGGTGGTGAAACTGCTGTGAGAGCTGCTGGCCCCTGTGTTGAGATGGATGCAGGGGAGTGTTTATTAGTCGTGTATTCTCGGGGTGCAATGGATTAGGAGAGTATTGGGAAAAGCCAGGTTTTAAGGGCCTTCCTGAATTTCATGTGGTTTCCAGTGTTGTAAATGTGTAGCAGTTGGGAATTTCAGATGATTGGCACTTTGATCTCAGACAGCATTTCACCTAGTGACACCACCCCACAGCTCCACAAGGCTTGGCGCTTCCTCTTTCTCCGTCAGAGGTTCCTGGAAGGTTGATGGGGGACAGATTTGTCTCAGAAGAATTCCGGGCCGGTGTGGACTGCACAGTGGGTGATACACATGGCTTTAAAGGTGGTGCGTCAAGCTATAGGGAGCCAGTGGAGGACTCTCAGGGTAGGGCTTGCATGTTCTCTGGTGGGCAGGTTAATGAGCAGGCGTGCTGCTGCATTTTGGTTTCTTTGGAGTTTCCTTAGTTGGGATGCTGGGGCTCCTAGGTAAAGGCAGTGTGGTCTAGGTGGGACAGGCTGATGGAATTGGACAAGAAACTGTGGTGATAGCTGAGGTAGGGGAAAATCCACCTGAGAATCCGTACGTGGTAGAAGCAGGTTTTGGATTCACTGTTGGTATGTTGGGTGAGGGATAACTCTGAATTGAACTCGCATCCAAGTTTTTTTTACCACGTTCGAGGGTGCCAGTGTTTGTTCTAGTGGTTTGGGCTATGGGATTGGTTGGGGGAGGAGTGCTGTTTTCCTGCAGACTAGGATTTAGGTTTTTCCCAGGTTGAGGATGAGGTGGTTGGTCGTCATCCAGTGGTCTGTCAGAGGCACGATGACCGGTCCTGGTTGCCAGAGCATTTCGGAATTTGGGATTTTGAGGATAATCTGGGTATCTCAAAAGTTGTAGTAGGTAAGGTTGTATGAGCGGATGATTTTGGGAATGGGTTGTATGTAGAAGCTGAAGATTAAGGGTGATGTGGATGCTACTTGGGCGACACCTTTACATACTGGTCGTGATATGGATGTGAACTGGTCGAGGTGCATGATTTGCGACCGATTGGAGATAAAGGATGAGATCTTTTCCCGCTGGGGAGCAGGTGTAAGTGGATCTAGGTCACCTGGCCTAAGCACCACCCACCTTCTTAGCCCTGCCTCTGCCTGCCTGCTCTTAACTAGATCAAGGATGTCTCTTGCCCGGGCGTCCAAGGCAAAGGGCAATCAAAAGGGCAATTCCTGTTTGGACCTGTTCGGACCAGGAGGATCCAGGACCCAAACCCCTGCTAAGACAGCAGGTAAACATGCACCAGCATGTGTTTACACCCTCTGTCCCCACAGGCCATCGCCACCCTCTCTGATTTTCCCCCCCATGGTGTTCCCTTGTGCCCCCCCCCCTTCCCACCCACAGTAGTCTGTCCTGCTACAGTCTGGTTTCACCATCACCATCTTGTGGCCAATGCTGGATTTTACTTTTATGGAGTTTGCATTACCCTTTCTCAACTCTCATGCTGGACTTACTTTGTGTTACGCTCACCTGGCTCCCACAGAGGCGTCGATCGGAACTGGACAGCTGCGGTCTCCACCAATGTGACGTGTAGGGCCGAGATGACGGACTGGACTGGCCCACCTAGCTTCGTTTGCTTGGCCCGTAGGAATATTCTTCTGCTAATGGAGAAAGGGAATTAACCACCCGTGGAGTTGAGCATAAATCCCCCCAACCCCTGCTGTTCTCCCCACAGATCACCTTTGATGTCCCCTCTTATAGTCTCACCTGATGGTTTGAAATGATGAGCTCTCTATCCTGCATTGAGCGCAGGGGCTCGTTGATAACCAGTTGCTTCACTGGCTCGAAGGAATTGGTGAGTTCCAGAACAATATTGACTCTGAGATTCCCGGCAAGCCGCCGTAAGTATAAAGTTCGAAAGAGTTCAAATGCCTGACTTTCACCCTTTTCTGATTCCTTGCAGGTTGCAGCTTGATCCTAATGAAGAGTTCCTCGTGGCAAACGGTAGTATTCTGGTAAGGATTTGTATTTTCCAACACAGTTCGATAAAATAATGTCAATATGTAACCTGTTGCTTTCTCCCTTATTCAGGCGCTGAGAGAATGTATGAAGTCTTGGGGAATAATACCTCTGGTGGTAAAATCAGGTAATTCTATTGTGGTGAGGAGGGTTCCCCTTGTTAGTCCCTTTGTTTCACCTTGCTGTCCTTTTGTTTCCCCTTAGGGGCCGGGGTTCGGCGAGGATGCAGTGGAAGCTGCGCAGACCCGTGAAGAGGAATAGTACTCCCGGTGGTAAAATCAGGTAAGTCTATGGGAGGGTAACTAATATTCCTCTGTGTATCCCCTTGGCTCACCTTGGTGGTGTTGTCTTCTCCTTAGGTGCCAGAGTGTGGCAAGAACATACAGGAGGATGCGGTGGAATGTGAAGATGCTGCGAAGGCCGGTGAGTTCAGCGCGGCGCTGCAGCAGGCGAGGCGACGCACTTAAAATAACTTTTCTTCCAGCTCGAAGGCGCGATGGATCGGGAATTCAGGTAAGGATTAAAGGTATTGCTCTTGTTCTAACCTTTTCTCCTTCTTTCTCCCTTTTTCTAGGAGCTCCAAACTCGAGGCGGGCGTGGCAGAAGGCTGGATGCAGACTTGCAGGCACTGTGTGTTACGCTGCTGGATGCAGAATAACGCGAAGCGTGTGCTGCTCTTCGGGCGTGGTTTAAATAGCCACCAAAGTAGTCCCAGGTAAGTATTCCTCCCCAGCCCCGCCTGAGTAAAAAAAATAGTCCCTAAGTAAAGTAGTCCCTTCCAAGCCTCTTTTGGCTTGGAGCTCTTGCAGCATGGTCTGCATCAGGTGAGTTTTAATCTATGAGCCTGGAGCCTATGGTGCCAGGACTGACTCTCCATATGAGCCTGGTGCCATAGGCGCCAGGACTGGACCCAAGTAGCCCCTAGCAGGGGTTTTTGGATTGCTTAGGATAACTTGATGCCTGCTTCCGGGGTTGCTTGACATGGTCTGGGTCCCCGGGGGTAGGCATCATGACACTTTGTAGCTTGTACTCATGGTGACCCTGAATCATTCTGTTCCCATCTTCACATTGTATCCTGGCTTGCAACATTATGTGTTACTGATTTCTGCAGTTGTATTTGCTCTTTCCTTGTCACGCTCACCTGAAAACTCTGCAGGAGCGATGGATTCCTTCGGCCTCTTCTCTTCCCTTGCCCGAAATCCTACTTTTTCCTCCCTTTCCTGGGGTTCCACCTGTAAGGTAAAGGACAGGTTAATGAATAGTGCCCAGACCCTAAGACCCTCCTTCCCGACTCCCTAATGGTTTAAGCACTGTCTAGGGGCTCACCTCTTAGTTTGGAAAGGTGGGCTCTCTGGCCTGACTCCGCAGGGGCGCAATGGTGCGGGGCCCAATGGCTGCCGTGCTGTAGTGATGCTGTTCTCACTGCAAGTTGTGGTTATGCTGCTGGGAAGAAGGCGCCGCTGCTTCCTTAGTTGGAAGAGTTCTGGAGATCCCAAAATATGTCCCAGGGTCAGTTACTTCACTGGACCCTTAATGCTGTGGATCAGGTGAGTACAATATGTCCAAGTGTCCTCGGTTGCCCAGTTACTTCACTGGGTGCTAGCAAGAGAAAGTGCAGGTTTGAGTTGTCTTTTCGGATTTTGCTCTCAGAATGTCTTTAAAGTCTAACCCGTCATTCCCTTGTGTTTTCTCTTTGCAGGTTTGCCAAAAAAATACCTCTTTGGAAGGGAATCCGACGAGTGGTCGTGACTAGAAGGTCCGCGGGTGGAAGAAGAGGTTGCAGACCTGATCGGAACCACCGAGAAACAGGTGAGTTGAATTACTAATGCTTGTGTTGCTTTCTCTTTACAGATGCGGAGCTCGTAGTAGCGAGGATGCTGGCCAGCCGGGTACCGGAACTGCAGAAAAGCCATAGGAGAAACTCTGGAGACTGGAACCAGGTAAGTGCGTGCTCAATGCTACAGAAAAACACTCGAAGCAAGTCTTGTTCTTTGGGCGTGGCTTTTTTAGAGGACCTTGCCCAAATACTAGAGCGTTGTTAGTTCCGGATTGGCACAAAAGGGATCCATGTTAATGGAACAGGAAGTCTCGTTATTCTATGGGCGTAGGAGGTTCCAATGGGTGATATGGAGATCAACCCTGACCTTGCTCTCCATGCTCTTACCCACAATGCTCCTGACCGTTTTCTCTTCTGGTTATCATGAACTGGGTATGAAAGCGACTGGATAGTGTCACTTAACCTAGTACCCATGACACCCTTCTTGCTTTTCCACTCTTTTTGGCTGTTTACTCTGTTCTCTCCTCCCCTCTCTTTTCCTATTTCCTCCCCTCCTTATTTTCTTCTACGCACTTACTCTTTCAAAATTGTCCCTGGACCTAGTATGATAGCAACCTCGTCTGTCGCTCCCCCATCCCCTTACTGTTCCAAACTCCCCCCCCCCCCCCCCTTCAAACACTATCTGAAATGTTGTCAGGCCTAGTACGATAGTCGCTTGTTTTGTTCCTCCTCTCCCTCACCTTTTGTTTTTCTCCGGCTCTAACAGAAATGTTGTCGGGCCTAGTACCGGTAGTCGCCTGTCTGTTTCCATTTCCTTCCCACTCTCCCCCTCCCTTCCTTATCTATGTCTTAGCTCTTGCACTATCTGAAATGTTGTCGGGCCAAGTGCGATATTTAATTTCACATCCTTACTGTTCATGGCCTGTAAGAATGTCACTGTATTTTCCCTTGTTCCTTCCTTGCCTTGAAGTGCTTTGAAACACATTGTGTATAGGCGCTATATAAATAAACTATCATCATATCGAAGAAAGGGCTGTGCTTTTGATTCCTGGTGTTTGTAGACTGACTAGAAGAATCGACCGATCGAAGGCTGCAGAGAGATCTAGCAGGATGAGAACTGCGCAGCCGTCAGTGTCTGCTGTTCTATTAAGGTTGTCCCAGATGGAGACTAGGGAATATTGTTTCCCTTAGTGGTCTGAAACCTGATTGTGCTGGGTCTAGAAGGTGGATGAACCACGCGGCATACAAACAGCTTGGCCAATTTCCAAAGCCAACAGTCGGGTCGAGCGTCGGTTTTGTTTGATGTAGGATGTTTTTAGGGCTTTGGGAAAAGATCCTTATGTCATTGAGTGATTAAAGGAATGGTTCGGTCAAAAAATATTATTGTTCCTAAGGGTCGGCCATGTGCTTTTAATCATCATTCGATCGTACAAACATTTCCTATGCACCTTACCCGAGTTTTTGTCTGTTGAACACAAGCAAAAATCAGGCAGCAGGATGTGGCCATTTTGTGATATCACTTGCCTCATCGCCCTTGGTGACCTGCATTTGCGGCACTAAATTATATCCCCCCCGCCCCTGACATCACTAGACGCGTACCGCCCAGTTCACAACGCCAAAGCACATCTCGTGTCAACATTCTTTGCGCCTCAACTAATGACGTGTTGCCATGGAAACGGCAGGAAGCCTCTTTCCTCGATAAGTATAAACAGAGCGCTTCACAACACACAACAGCAGATTCTTTTCCATTCCTCTCGCTGTATTTCTTTGAGTATTCTGTGACTTGTTTCTGTGCTCTGGTCAGCTACCTTCGTTGCTTGTAGCCTGTGTGAACAGATACCAGTACGACCGCTATAAATTATTTTCGTTTCTTTACCACACAATGGCAACAATAATGCCCTACCTGTACGAGCCTGAGTATTCTAAGGAGGAATTACCGGAAAGAGCAAGCTCTGTAGACGATGGGGATTTGGACAACAGTTGATTGGACGTTTCAACAAATGAAGAGCCTGGGCCTAGTCGCATGGACGGCGTTTCCACCTGGTGTACCTGCAATCGGTGCGTGCTAATGTCAACTGAGGTGGAGAACTGCTGCTGCTGAGAAAACTCTGGAAGCTTGTTCTACATATCGCAAGGCGATCCACAGCCGCAATGCGTTGGCGAGCGGCCAGACTTCACGGCAGTCTGTCTCACACGGTCCGTGTTGAGGATTTTGATGGTGCTTATTCACGAACTTCGCAACAGTTCGCCCTCGTAATCCAAGTAACGACTAAGTGTATTGTGGTTGTGATGTCAGGCCACTACTATTTCACGGTTGTCCCCTATATTCTCGTAACCCAAGATATCATTGTCTTATCCGTTTAGTCTTGCAATTCTCTAGTAATAGTCGCATAAAAGTCCTTCAATATTGTGCAGTGTTTAGTTGACATTTGTCCTGGCAAAAATGCTATTGCATACAAGAATTGTTATTGACAACCAAGGTTTAATACACTTATCTTGGTCATTTAAAAAACAGATTGTATCTTTCTCTTTCATAGGTGGTACTGGCTGGTGGCATATCGTTCGTACACATGGTGGCTACATGGGAGGCTTGGACACCGCGTTCGAGTAATACCCGCCTGTGTCGTTGGCGCCATTAGACAAACTTTCCCCAGTGACAGTGGTCAGTACAGGGGATTTTCCCTCACCGAGCTGCAACCAGACCTTGATAATCCGATCATATTTTCGCAACATATCATTGCATTGCACAATGTTTCTTTGCCACTTTACTGTTGATATGTTCCTTTGTCGTCTTTGTCCCGTTTCCAATCTTTTCAACCTTACTAGTGCAACTACTATGTTCCAGGGAGATGCTGAAGCATCCACTACAATCCGAACACCCCTTGTAGTAGATCCGGTGTCAGGTGTATGGGTCATCGTAGCTCAATAGGACGAAATAATATGATCATATTTCGCAACGTATCATTGCATTGCACAATGTTTCTTTGACACTTTACTGTTATGTACCTTTGTCGTCTTTGGCCCGTTTCCAATCTTTTCAACCTTATTAATGCAAGTACTGTGTTTCAGGGAGATGCTGCAGCATCCTCTACAATTATATTATCCATTGTGGGTGTTCCAGAACCAGACCATACAGTTGCTGCGGAGCCAGAGGTATGCGCACTGACGGTACCCTTGAATAAAAGAAAGTTGGTCTAATTAGATGTGTGATGCCACGGACTTGTTTTAAATGGATACTATTTTTTTTGTAGGCATGTATACAAGAGCCGTATAGTGAACCAGAGGAACGTGTATCAGTCAGTCAGCCAGTTTGCTGATGTTAGAGTAAAGAAGGTTTCAAAGAAAAGAAATAAAAATAAGGTTTAGTTAAACACTTTCTATTGTTGTCAAAAGTTTTGTGCCAAGACCTTCATTAAATGCTTTTTTTAATGTCATTTGTACAACACTGTATGTTGGATTTACACTGAACATCCCTTTTTCCTATCTGTCCTGTAGTTGCCCAATCGAGTATGGACGATGCAGACACAGACAGCGATACAAATGACAGATGCGGCTTGCCAAACTGTTTTCACCATGGAGGAACTATTCATTGAGGCGCGTCGTGTCCACACTCGTGATGCCCATGTCCAATGGGTAGAAAATGAATTTAATAAGACCGGCGATTCCAGCAAAGTGTTCTTGGACCATTGCCACAATGCGCCCGCTCCGCCAGAGGAAGGTGCAATTGAATTTATAGACGATAGTTTTACATTACTCGATGAGCACTTGACAGAATCGACACCCGCCAAAAAAATGCCCCCCCAAAAACAGTCCACATTGATGTTTTCTCCTATCCATAGTCAAGTAACAAATGTTGAAATGACAGAAACTGAAGCATCAACACTATTGACCAACGAAACGGACAAAGATATCGACTATAGTATGTCCTGTTTTGCTAATATGTCCCCCACGTGTCAGTCCGAAACAGCAATGTTGCCTGATGATAGTATTATAAAAGAGGCCAAATAAATAGTATTCGACATCAGCTTGATGGAGATTATAAAGATGCTGAAATGTGTGCATTTAGTGGGAGGGGAAGTATGTGGAAAGCCATTGGTGAGCATGACTCGTCTAACACAAGGCAGTAACCTGAAAATACATGCCACCTGTGAAAGGTCACAAAGCATTTTCATGGTCCACTCAACTGATGCTGGGGAAACTGCCAGCTGGCAATCTACTGTGTGCAGCAGCTTTACTTTTCAGTGGCTCTAGTTTCACGAAGTTATCTAGTTTCTTTCAGTTTATGGGAATTCATTTCCAAAACACAATACTACAAATACCAACATGATTATCTATTCCCTGCCATCAGTGATGCTTGGAAAATTGAACAATTGGCTATTGAAAGTACATTCCCCGACAAACTGTTCAGGCTAGCCGGCGATGGACAGTGTGACATGGTACTGCACCTACCATCTTCAGGACATGGAAAGTAAGAAAATTGTGAGTTCGGTGGTCGTGCAGGTGTATTCTCTCGGTTCACATTGTGTTACCTCTGCGCTAATAAAGGAAATGAATAATTGTAATAAAGATCGGCTACTGAGGCACTTTTCAATTTTAACTTTTGCAAACGGGTACATGTGCCGTTCTGTGATTGTCATCTATTCCAGACCCCGACCGATGGCTTCTTCAACCGCCAGCTGCAGCTACATGTCAATCGCTGGATCTACTTGACCGTATTTTGGGACGACAGACAAGGTCCAATCTGTCCGTACGCGGTACCGGCAGCCTAGGAGCAACATAACCTTTATCGTGCTCTAGTGCCAAATTGAAGCACCAGCCTTGCAATTCACTGTGTGACCGAAGTGCTTCGATTACCCAAAACGAACACCCTGTGTACCCAAAAGGAACAGCGCGTGACTCATGATAAACATTTGCGGGTTTATTAAATGAGAGCAAAGAAAAAAGTTCTATTTTAAGTGATTAGGTCATACGCCGATTGTTATCGAAACATTTAATGTGAAATAAATGTACTTTACCAATTGTACAGTCTTGTTGTTTCCTCTTAAAGTACAGTTTCATATTCCTAATTGTGATGCGCTGCGTGGGAGATGTGTTTTCCGGGTACCGTGTCTAGTCGCGTAGGTGACTGGGTGCGTTTGGCCACGCTGCCCAGCAATGTCACGGAGAGAGGCAGGGAATATAAATGATTTGGTGATGTCAGGCTCAGGAGCGGGGGATATGATTTAGTGCCACAAACGATAAGATTATCACAAGATGGCCGTGTCCTGCTGCTTGATTTTGCTTGTGTTCAACAGACGAAACTCTGGTAAGGTGCATAGGAAATGTTTGTACGAACGATCGAATTATGGATAAAACCACATGGCCGAACCATAGGGACAATAATATTTCTGACTGAACTATTCCTTTAAGGATTGTGCATGCGATGTTACCTGCACAGGTTGAGGTTAGTTTTTTTTTTTAAGCATTGAGGAGGCTGCTACAAGCAAAAGGAGTTCTTGGTGTGTGATGGGAGAGAACAAGTCAAAATGTGTGTCCGTGGTGGGTCTTGCGTGGAGGTCTGGGAGGTGGCGGTAAGTAGTATGATGGCGGTGTCTTTCGTTGGCGGCATTGTAGAAGTGGAGCGACAGCGTGTCGCATAAGGCTTGGGAGCTTGGAGTGGGCAAGCATGAGGGGGATTTGAATTCTGGTATGATTCTGTGTAGGTTCTTACTCGGATTTCAAGCATTTTGGATTTGGTTCCCATGGAACGATTTCCCTTTTTTAAAAAAAAAAAAAATCCGATCTGTCAATTCTGGTTGACCTTGTTAGGTTGGTTTTGTTCTGGGCTGACGGGTCGCTTCTCCAAGCCCATTCCAGTTGGTGCTTGAGAGTTTTTAGTAATTTGAGATTGGGGGTGAACCACCTCGGCGTCGGTCCAGATCTCTGCGAGGTAAGTTTTGACGGTGTGAGGGGAATTTGTAAGCCAGAGGTTGAAGGATCCTATTCCTGGAGGAAAAATGAGTTAAGTAATGAGAGGTCAAGGTCTGGGGGTGATTAACACTTTTTTTCCATGGTGGGAAAGTAGAAGGTGGGGGGAGTCGTTGGTGGTGGTCGTGTGGGACCTTGACCGCTGAACGCAGTGCTCGGGGTGTGGGGGGGTATGGAGAAACACAATGCTGAGTGATCGGCCCATGACAAGGGCTGTGGGGGCTGGGTAGATATGTATGTGGTGTTGAATATTGTGTCGAAGGTGTTACCTCTTGTGGAGATGTGGTGTTTCAGGTTGAATGGTTCTAGATTGTCTGTGAGTGACATGGTCAAATCATATTGATGGTGAGGGTTTGTTGTAGGATGATTTTGGCGGCTAGTGTTTCCCCAAATGTGTCTGCAAAGCTTTTGTTCTAACCGTGGGGGGTGTCTGTCTGTAGATGAGTAGGAAGCTGTGTGAGGTGGAAGGTGCGAGTTGAGTTTTACCGGGAAGGATTTGTATTCTGTGGTGTTAATGAAGGTGTCCTTGGTTATTAACTTGAATTGGTCTTTGTGTAATATTGTGAGCCCCCCTCTTCGTGATCTGTTCCAGACGGTGAGAATGTAGCCAGGCGGGAAGGTCTTGTGCGCGAAGGTTTCGTAGTCATCCGAGAGCCAGGTCTCGGTGATGAATAGGATGTCAGTGTTTTCATCTGCGATGAGGTCATAGATGTGGAGTTTATTTTTTGGAGACTGACCTGGTGTTGATGAGGATGCAGGATATTTGGTGGGATGCACTAGTGGGTAGGGTTGGGGGGGGGAGGGGGAGACAGTGAGGTCTGATTTGGGGACTGGTGGTACGGAGGGAGTGACATGGTGGGAGGTGGCGTGAGGAGATGAAGGAGAAATTGGGGGGGGGGCGCAGAGGGGAAAAGAGCTAGGACTGGGTTAGGTGTGGGCAGTGAGGGTTCGTTCCTATACTGTGGTGGTAGTGATTACGAACTGTGTTGGAGGATGGGTGAGGCTGGGGGGAAGGGGGGAATAAGTGCCTGTGGTCTCACCCTTTCCTTGCATTATGAACGGTCATGGGTGAGTGGGCAGTTCTCTGTTGATTGGGGTATTGGCTAGCGCTTCTCTTGCTGCGTGAAGGCTGGGAAAGTGGGAATTGGGGCGGGTGGAAGGGAAATGTGTAATTGGTGAAAGCAGTGTGAGTGGGAGGTGTCTGAGGGTGGTTGCTGGTGCGGTTGGAGTGTGATGGGCATATTGGTTGTACCGCTGCATTCTCTGGTGTGTTCCAGTGGAGGAGGTTCTCTAATCCCTCCCTCCATCTTGCTGCTCATAGTTATGCAGAGCCGATCTACGGGTGGGGGAGAGTTGGACAGGTTGAAGGTGGTATGTGTGGTGAGGGCGGGGGAAGGAAGGGAGGGAGGGAGGGAGGGAGGGAGGGGATGGATGGATGCACGCTGAAGTTGTGCAGTGGGAGGGGGGTGGGATGTGTGGTGGTGGGGGTAGGGAATGACTGTGTTGGATCTCATTGGGCCTAAAGAGCAGCACACGGGCGCCCTATTTTTTTGCCAGTGAGTGGCATGGCACTTAATTGACTGTGTTGCGTGGTTGAGGCCCAAGTTTCTCAATGCAGTTTTAGTACAATATATAACTCCGCTAGAATTGAGATTCCCTTATAAAGGCCTAGTCTTACAATGCAGTTTTAGTACAAGATGGCAAACACCTAGATTTGGGAATCCTCCATAGTGGGAGAGGGAGGCAGAGGATAGTAATCACAATATTATTCCGGTGTAGGTGAGTTTGCTATGTGGCAGGGCTTCGAGGGTAGAGTGATTGCTCTATTCGCAACCCAGGCCACACCTACCGTACTAGTAGCTGCTGGTTGATGGCTGGCCACTGGCTTCCCCTGCTGACACTATCTGGAAATGCTTCATTCAGGGCCCTTAGCTGCAGCAGCTGCATAGGCAGGGGGCTGCCCTGGTGGGCTTTAGGATAAGGGTGGGGGGAGCCAAGCAGAGCCTGGGGAGGGCTAGAGAGATGGGACTGGGGAAGGGACGTGAGGAGAGGGTGTTGGGGAAGCCATGCTCAGTAAGCAGGTGGAAAACAAGTGGCTATGGGGCACCAGAAACCAACTAAAAACAGCTGTGGCCCACCACAGAGGAGGAACACTTGCTGCCTCTGTATTTAAGTCTGCAGAAGTCTGGTAACTGAGCCCCTGACTAGGGGTAGGATTTGTGTTGCAGACTCCGGTTTTTGAATTCTTGGTAGAACTTGCATATTTCTCTTCGGCTGAGATGTGCTGAGTAAATGAGTTGGGAGTAGTGTGCTTTCTTTGCTTTAACGACTTTAGACCTGTAAATGCATAACTGTTGGATGTAGGCAAGTTTGCTAGTGTAGATTTGCCTCGTTCAAATTTTTGTACGGTTTTCAATTCTTCCTTTAAGTAATGTAGTCTCTGGGTGAACCATTTAGCTTAGGCTTTTCTTTTTTTGTTTTAGATTTTGGAAAGGTTTCTTAGGGGGCAATACTGTAATGTGGAGTTTTGTATGGTCATTTGTCTGTCTGTTGGGGAGAGGGCGGTGGAATCAGGTGGCGGAGCAGTTGCTTCTAGCAGGTCATTGATGTATGTGTATTTCTTTGCAGGGTCTGGTTTTTTTCTAGGCGTAGTGTCTTCACTATTGAGAAAGGTATTGATAAGACTTTCACTTCACTGGGGCAAAGACTATATTTTCATTAGACCATACCATCCACAGTGTGTCTGGCTATGTGAGTGGAACGCTTAACCATCTGCATTGGTTGCCATGCCTCCAGAGTGTAAATGGCCTCATTGTGGGTTCTCACTGGGCTTCTAAAATCAAGTTGCCATTCCATAGGGCATGCCTGTGAACAGATCCCTGAAATGATAACATGGTTCTAGAAGTATACCATCCTCTAAAATTACACAAGGTTGCTACCAGTCAGTGAGTTACAAAATTAGCCGACAGGGTCATCTGTTAAGGATGAAAAATAAATACAGGGTACCTTTTGGAGTTGTAGTGTCTCCATAGAATTTCATTGCCAGAGGCACTGAATGGGGGGTGCACTGGAGAGAAATGAGCAAACAAAAAAGTCAGTGTCTCGCAAGGTCACAGAAAAATACTTTAGGGTCACTGCAGATGCCCTGGAGTGAAAACCTGTTTAGTGAGAGAAGACCAACTACAAAGATGACCGCCATGAAAAAATGAAGGGGCAATCCACAAAGGTAGCATTTTGTATTTAGTTTATTTGTATTGCGCACCTGGCCCAAAGGCATCTGGGCTCATTGCTTGAAGGGTACATAGGTTACAGATGGAATGAGCAGTTACATGGTAAAATAACATGGCAATAACAGAATACAGTAAGGCAATAAGTGAAGCTGAATTACAGTGAGGGGAGAGCTAAACAATAGGAGCAATATTACAGAAAAGGTATAAAGCTGTCAACAGGATATTCAAGGAACACAATAGGTGATGCAGTAAATTTACAAAGATACAAGTTACAGGTTAGGGTCAAGTTTACATTATGTGCGTGTAGCGGCTAGATCCTGCTCAAGGAGCCATAATTTGGCTTTGCTCTTGAATGAATATTAAGAGGGTTCAGCTCTAAGTGTATTAGGGAGTGTATTCCATAATTTGGCTGCAAGGACTGGGAAGCTGGACCACCCTGCTTTTTGTAGCTTAAATCTGGGCATGGACAGTGAGTGGGCTTGGGTGGATCTCAGTGGTTGGGTGGAGGTGTGAGCAGTAAAGCCGTTGCTAGGTATTCAGGGGCAAAGTTGGCCTGGCACTTATGAGTAAGTGCAAGGGTTTTGAGTGATATTCTGAGAGCAACAGGGAACCAGTGTAGACTCTGTCTAGTGTCGGAGATATGTAGTTTCCTAAGAATATTGAGGGCTGCCCTGATGGCATTATGCTGGGTTACCTGTAGCTTGTTGATCTTCCTTTGACTAGTCCCTAAATAGAGAGAGCATTACAGTAGTCCATTGTAGCCATAATGAGGGTTCTGGCTGGCAAGAATGATGCAGTGGATGGTAGTGAGAAAAGTTCTACATGCTGTAATAAGTTTGCTTGTATAGGCTGAGGCCGCGACCACGGCATTGGTTTGTCTCGTGAGGGATAAGGTGGAGTCAAGATAGATACCTAGAGTGTTTGCCTTCAAATCATGTGTTATTAACAGGAACACAATCAAGGTATCGAATGACACAGAGTCCTGTTTATTGAGTCTGGGGTGAGAGCCTAGGATAAGTAACTCAGTCTTTTCCATTTAAGCAAAACCCATGATGTGCCATCCAAGCCTGAATGACTGTATAGACATTAAGGGCTTTTAAGTCAGTCACATAGTCACTAGTGATGGGGATGACTATCTGTGTGTCATCTACATAATTGGTGTACATGATGCCCAGATAATCAAGAATATCAAAGAGTGGCTTTGTGAACATGTTATACAGTGTGGGAGAGACACAGGACCCCACACAGGACTGGTGATGGTTCAGCAGAAGCTGAAGGGGAGAAGACTCTCCTGGTCGTCCTGTTTGCCAGGAAGGATCTGATCCAGGTGGTGACTTCATCTGAGAAGTGGGCAGCAATTTTAAGGTGATGGCAGAGAAGAATTTGGTGGTTGGCCAACTCAAAAGCTGCCGAGAGGTCGAGCAAAAGTGGGCCAGCTTGCCCTTGTCTTTAAGTTCCTTGATTTGTGTTTTTAAGTCTGAGGGCAGTTTCTGTTCTGTGTATGTCGGAAACCTGATTGTCGGAGGCTGAGGAGTTTATTGGATTCTAGATGATCCTGAATTTGTAAATAGGCTGCTCGGTCCAGAATTATCAGTGGAAAGGCCACTGTGGTAATATGTCTGTAGTTTGACGGGTTACTAGGATCAAGGGTAGGTTTTTAATTAAGGGGATAATCCACGCATCATTGAGGTTGTTAGGGACGGTACTTGATTTGAAAGATGCATTAATAAAGGTGGTAATGAAAGGAGCTAGCTCATGGGCAGCCTCCTTGATGACGGGGGGAGGGCAGGAGTCTCCTTGACAGTTGGAGGGTTTAAGCTTTTTGATGATCTTTTCCACTTCCCAGATAGACAGGGGTGAGAAGCTGAATGATTTGAAAGAGTGTGCAGGTGCTGGGATGCTGTTGGGTGATGCGTTTGGTAGTGGATCTATGGGTAGGATACCTTTTTTTTTTTTATTATTTTTTTTATACTGTTGATGTTGGTCTGCATTGTGGAGATTTTAATCAAGGAGTGCTTTTTGGATAGAAGTAAACCATGTGGTGTCGGTGTTGCACTTGTCGATGGGGGCTATGGGAGATTCAAAAGAGCTCTTTAGTGTTGGATTCAGCCTGCAGGATGCGCTTATTGTAAGTGTCTTTTTTTTTGTTGCTAGGAATATTGCCTCTTTGTAGTTGGATGAGGCTGTAATCGGAGCACTTTTGTTAGCATCTGTTGGGAGACTTTTCCAGTGCGCCTCTGCATTTCTTTTAGCTTTGTATAAGTCTCTCAATTGTGGTTTAAGCCAAAAATTGAGATGGACACAGGGTTTCAGTTTCCTCAATTTCAGTGGGGCTATGGTATTTAGCGCTTTTAGGATAGTTTGGTTGTAGTTATCTACTAAGACGGTGGGGTCAGAGCAAGATTGCAAAGCACTGTTGAGAACGGGAAGGATAAGTGGGCGCAGTTTCTCCTTTGTAATGTCCTTCTTATCACGGGTATGGATAGAAGGTGCAATGTTTTGTTTGGGACATGGATTTAATAGAGAAGGTTATCTTATGATGATAAGCCCAGATGCACGGTGTGACGGACACCAGGTTGATGGTACAATTTAAATCAGCGAGCCAATCAAGGGTTCTCCTTTTAATGTGAGTAGGCTCCTGAATGTGGTGGTTAAATCCGTTAGTGTGCTGGCTAGGTCAAGGTCTTTAAGGTCATTTGAGCCTTTGTAGCCAAGATTGAGGTCTTCAAGTAGTATAATATGGGAACTGGGCTTGGCATTGGCAGCAATGAGGGATGTGATATCCTTGGTTAAGGTGGAAATAGGTCCTGGAGGCCAATAGATAAGGTGCACTGGGACAGTTTGATTGGATGAAATGGGCAGTTTGATTGGATGAAATGGGCAGTTTGACTGATAATAGCTCGGCGGAAGGGCTCTGATGATTCGGAATGGGTCAATGTTCAAGGGATCTTTTGAATAAGAAGGCAATGCCTCCACCTTTTGATTGGTTGGAATTCCTGTCACATCTGATGATGGCCTAGTTATTGGGGATTGCCATGGACAGTGAGGGTCCAGCTGCTGCATGTAACCATGTTTCTGTAATGGCTAGGAAGTCAAAGTCTTCAGTTACAATGAAGTCGGCAATGTCGAGCACATGAGCTGGGAGGGATCTGGTGTTGACATGGGCACCTTTGATCAAGGTATCTTTTGCAATGGAAGGGGTATTATCATGGAGGGTCGAGGTGCTTTTATGAGTTGAGGTTGTAATGCCTGTGTCTTTAGGTGCTTTTATGGAATTATCCTGGCAAGAGATGGATTTGGTATTATTGGGATGGTATGGACGTTGAGCTTTATGGCTAAATCTCGAACATAATCTCAGGTTCCTAAGGTGGAGAGCACAAGGTTGGTTGGGCGTGGGTTTGGTCACAAAGTGTTCGAGCCATAGGGCAGGGGAGTTCAGGTAAGGGTTGATGCTTGGCATGATGAGAATGGGCTTAATGTTATGAGAGTGCAAGGTAAAGGTAGGTGAAGATAAGGGAAGGTGGCTTGGAAAGGATAGATGAGTGCAGTTGGGGATGTGATAGGTGTGTATTTTTTGCATAGATGTCATATTGGAATGCAAGAAGTAGGTGCTGACGTTCAAGGTGGTCCTTGTGATTGAGGCTGTAGTGAGGAGCAAGAGAAGTGTACGATGTTCATGATGGCTGAGAAAGAATTGTGGATAAGGAGCAAAAGCATATAAAGGAAAATTGAAAATGTAAATTTGAGACCCCCCACCCCCAATATGGCCAAAGAGGGAGAAAAGAATTTGCAAACTATTTTCTCGGATTGTGAGATTGTACTGTTGGATACAGACCTCATTCAAAGCAGCCTGATTGGCAGTGGCACCCATCCTGGGTGATAGGTATTTGTGATACTCGTGTGTTCCTTGGGTGGATAGCTCAGGGGCAACATGCTTGCCTTGGAAGCAAGATGTTGTGGAGCAATGCAGGTTCGATCCCAGTGTCCGTGTTTAGAAACCTCTGGGTATTAAGTGTGTTATAAATAAAAATATATATATTACTTGTATATCTTTACAATGGCATGCATCCAACTTCTCGGATGCATTCACAATTTTGGCACATTAGGATACAAAGATGCACAGCGGGGAAGACATTGGGCTTTTGGGAGTCCAGATTAAAACCTAGGTAATCAGAGACAAGCTGGAGAACGCATCCAAGAGGTGCTGAGGTCTATGGAAAGATTTCCTGATGTGGTGGCATTGCCAAGAGGCTGTGGAGGTTAGGTCAGCTGTATGCTTGCCTGACATTCACCAAATGAGCCTTACAGGCCTTTTGAAATGGTACAGTAAGTTTAGCACTTCTGTGTACTGCTCTGGTGCAGAGTTTCAACGTAGGACCATAGACAACGGGGTGGTAGTGAACATTTATTTATTGTGCTACACACTAAATCAGATCACAACAAACAAAAATGGGATGCATTACCTGAAATATAGTGAGGGCAAGAAAATATGTGGCAAGGAGTTTCAATAGACACTGGGCCAGCCTTCTGGGGTAGGGTTATCAACCCAGGCATATTGCAAAAAGATGTTCATACAAAAAAGGTCCACAACAGTAACTCGCATCTCAATATGCACAAGCTCCCTTAGGTGAAGAATGATGGTCCGGTTACCGGTGATTACGTCCCTAATCGGTCCCATGAGTATTGCTGGTCATTGGTATACCACCTCCTGAAGTTGTGTGGTCCAGAATCCTGACCTGATGGGCCGGCAAGTATTACACATCATTGGTGTACTTTCCAATTCAGTAGCCTAGGTACGTGGCTACTGACTAGCCTCACACTGGAGTGCTCGGTCACAAATGTTTAGGTTTAATCCCCATCGGCTCACAACCCCAGGCCAACCAGGCATCCAACAGTGTCTGCCCAGCTACTGTGGTCATCACCCACTGCCTCTACCTACAACCTCATGTCTCCCCTTCACGCTTTGTCCCCCCCTTTGTTTGGCAACACTTGATGATCTCTGGATCTTGCTTTTCATGTGTATGTTTTCCTTCCGGGGTCTCTCCTCTATCTCCAGATGGTCACCTTCCCCTGTCTGATTTCTCCTATTTCCAACAGGTGAAGGTGATTATATTGGGGCAGATTTTGTCCATTTGTTTAGACTAATTTGGCTGCAAATATATGTGGGTAATTGTGGGGTTGGGGAGTGGGGGCTGTGGGAGGGGGGGTGTTCTCCCTGCCTATATTTGCAACCAAATGTTAAAAAAAGAATTGACCAAATCGAATTTGACAATCTTGCCCAAATTGCTTAGAACTTTGACACCTCCCATTGCCTGCACATACCATCCTCCCAATTCTTGCTCCTATTCCTCCTTCCCTCCTTGTATGTATTCTTTCACTGCTCCATCTGAATGTAAAGTCTGACACCGCTCCTGGCATAGTGCCACCTTTTCAATCTGGGTCCCAGGGTTCATTGCACTAATTAAGGCATCTTCTGCATAGTACTAGTGTTTGATCTCTGGGACAGGTTATTCACACTCTGCTCTATCAAAGTCATGGTTAATAGCCACTGATTGACCTGTTGCTAAAGTGGCCCAAGAACATAAAGACCTACGCCACACATGGGAACCAGGCAGCCCTGTCATGGAAGTTGTGTGGTTTGCTGGCACTACAAAAATACCACTTCAACAGATCTAGGACTCACATGAGCTGCAATCATGCACATGTTCAAATTCATTAAGCACCCCTTTCTAACAAGTAGTAATTGTTAGTCACATTCCTGCATTGTCTTTCGTAAAAATGGGTGCCATAATATTAACTGTGATAGAAATTCAGCTTATCGAAACTTGGCATCCAGGTTAACAAAGCTTGTACAGTTGTGAAGTATTTGCATTTGGAAGGGTCTCTGTAATAGCATAAAAAAGAAACCGAGTAATGAGCCAATTTGAGGGTGCAAAAAATGAGGACATACAGCAGAGACAAAACAAAATGTGAGCAACATTGTGAGCCTTGGGTGAGAAAGCAAGTTCAGATGAGAAGGAGATTGGAAAGGGGAAGGCAAAGATGGCATTGGAAGCTGGTAGAAAGAGGAGTTCAGCATGAGGCAGCGGCGAGCCATGCAGTGAGCTGGTTTGTAATCTGTTCTGAGGCTGGGGTCAAGGGGGGGGGGAGAGAAGAAAAATATTTGAAGGTCATGAGGAAAAAGGTGATGGTGACAGTGAAAGGATGGGAAGTCTTCCTATGGCACAGGTAAAGGGGGGGTGAAGAGCAAAGGTCCAAGGGTTGATCCCCTGGAAGAGTGATGAGGAACCAAGGTTTGTGAGTTGCAAGACATTCATTTTAAAGGATAGACCTTCCAGGAAGGAGGCAATCCAGGCATGAGCAGGTTTGTGAAACTCAAAGTCCTGGAGAGTAAGGAGGAGAGGGATGTGGTCAAGTGGCACAAAGGTCCCTAAAGAGGAGTATGAAATAGTTTGGAGTGGTGAGCACTAGAGAGAAAGTTAGACCTGCATAAGTGCAGTCTCGTGGAGTTTTTACTATGAAAGCCAGAATAACGTGGATCCCCATTCTCCTCTCAAGGTATTTTGTGATTTGGTCAAGGACTTTTGAATAATGGGGAAGGAGAGAAACTGTTGTCCCAAAAGCCCTAGTAAATTATCACCCAGAGGGTTTTTTCAGTAGGGGTAAGACAGTTGTAGATTAGAAGGACTAGGGAAGAGTTGTTACTGTCATTAGAATAAAATAGGTTTTTATTTAAACCTGTATTTAAATATCTCAATTCTAATGAAGCTGGGAGGGACACGTCACAATGTATGTTCCAAAGTAGCACAAAACACATGGAAGTGGTGCATAATAAAGAAAACTTTTTTGGGAAAACGTGTCCCAGAAATACATGAGCATGGGAATTAGACACCAATGTTACATTTTGCACATACCATAGACCTGTTTGCAACAAAAGTAAAGAACATGTAAGGCAAGGCTTCCAGACAGACAACAAAACACTCTTCTAAGAAAATGTGACAGAAGGTACCGTAGAACCAAACTGACAAGTAGCTCTCTGTTAGTTCAAAGCAAGTACAAAGTTTTTAAGGAAAGCAGTTTTCACTCATGAGGTACACAATATACAGTTTTAATACCCCACCCTCATTGGCTACCACCTATATTCATACTACCAGTCCCCTATAGCCCCTTAACTGATTGGCCATAGCTTAATCTACCCCCTGACATGTTCTCATATTCCATTACCTTGGTTCCAAGCTACTGGATTGGCGAGGTACCTGGAATGTTAACTGGCCCATCTGGTTTTGCAGGCCTACAGATTGGTAAAATTAAATAATTATTTGTTTGGTGTGAATGCCATTATTCTCAGCTTCACTACTGGGGTTTGGGAAAGGGAAAAGGATTTGAAATCTTCATTACGCTGCACTGCTACACCTCCAACAGGGAATAAAATAATTTTAGGCTTCACTTCCAATGTGATGAAGTGTCAGTATTTCCCGCACCTGGGCTCTGTCACTACATCTCATTGTTGCACATACTGCTCTACTGCTACACAATATCACCTATGCCCTATACCTGGGCTGGCCTATGCTTCTATGACTACTTACAAAACAAATTAATTTGTTTTTCACCATTTGTACTCTACATTCCCCCCTCCCCACCCCTGTGCTCTTCACTTTCTTGTGGGCTAATAGATTATTCTAAGCCTGAATCATTTGGGAGGGCATGGGAGCTGTATGTGCATCCCAACACCCCCCCCCCCCTTTAGTTAATTCTTCATTAAGTAACCCTGTAGCTTTCCTTCTTCTATAATCATCTTTGGGCACCCGTACCCTACACGCATGATGTAGACTTCCCCCCGATCTTGGGCATATTTTTCTGGGGTCTATGTAAGGTAAAGGGAATCTGTATCCCCAGCTAAGTTGACTCAGTGCTCTACATAGTTTTCCAGACACTAGTGGAGGTGAAGTTTATGTTCCCGGGGGGATCTATAGGGTATTCAATTATCACCATGTGTGGTCACTCTGGACTATCTGTTTGTATATACTGGTGTTTTGTGATATGAGGCGCTCCACCTGCCTATATCAAAACCATCATCATGGCACAGTTTGGTAGAGCCTTGGTGCAACATCAGAGAACCATCTGGCATGTGCAGAATATTAGCAGCAGGAACACCATGATGGGAACCAATATCTTCACTGGTATTCCTAGCTAAGTTGGAGCCCATGAGAACATGACTTTGAACAAGTCCTCCGTTTCCACTCGTGCTTCTGTCTCCAAGCTGGTCTTCAACTTGTACATGGCGCCTATTATGTTGGACAAGGACCCATTGTCTGCATCATTTGGGGGGGTATATATGTGCAACTTGACAACCTGGTCTTCTTGTACATGCCCTTTCCATGGCCATCAATAAGTCCAAGACTTACCTATTCTGTAGAGTCATCAGCTGTATATCGGGCAGCTATCATTTGATCGAATTTAAACCCTGCTCTGTATTCCCCAACCGGATAATTTCACGCTGCACTACGTGCAACCATCTGGCATTGGCTGGAGCCTGGATAACTGGAACTAAAAGGGAGGCAAAGAACATTTCTGTCTTCTTATTGAGGTGATATTTGTCTAGAATTGCTTTCAACAGTTTGGAGGATTCTTCGGGCAGGTAGTTTGATTGTTTCTGGTGCCTTCTTCTGATTGAGCGTTTCTTTCTTTTTATTTGTGGGGGCTGGGTTGGCTCTGCTCTTGGTGCGTTTACTACAGACAGGTGTACATCAGGAACCACTAAGATAGCTGAATGCAGGTTAGTTAGTGAGCAAGCAAGTGCCTCTCCATTATGTTGGGAGATGCATGCATGTATGCTTGTTGGCTGTTCCCAATTTAACTGTACTTGAAGGGCAACAGTTTGTATATCGAATTTGAGGCTCCACATTGAATAGGTTGCCTGATCCCTCCCCAGGAGAAGGTCTGGATTCATCGTGGCTGCAACAGTCAGGGATTCCTCAGACACTGCTTTATTTCACCTACTTCTTTCCCATCCTCACTTCTGATCAAACCAGTCAGGATAGAACAAAAACAGAGCCCATGTATGAAGCCTGTCTCTGTTGCATTGTACTTAAGCAATCTGCAGAAGTGTTGATTGCGTTCTCTTTCTGGTGCAGTGCTTTAAATAGAAGCGCAGCTACCCTCTGCTCTGAGCGTTCTCTCCCTGCATCGACCTTGCAGTGTTTTCACTGGTGCTGGTTGCTAAAACCATTGAGTTTGGAGTCTATTGAGTCGATTATCAGACTCTACCTAATTCAGGTTCTGGCAGTGGCACTTTGTTGCTCCAGCCTTTGCCCTCCTTTCACATATCCAACCTCTATATCCTAAGCTTCAGCCTCTCCCATCTGTGACCCCCCTCCCCCCTTTCCATCAGAAGACCATTAAACAACTTGGTTACAATATGTTAGTTTTTTAAACCCCTCACTATGCTTCATTACCAGAGCTTGGGCTATAAAGCCTGCCACACCCTTGGGTTTGAGCATATGCATTCCAAATATTCATACATCTATACTCATTTCTCTATCAGTGCTATAACAAGACACACTTGCAAAATCCAATCCTGTGCAGACTTGAATCACCACAAACTTCATCCAGAAAGTTGCATTTTGGACATTGGTATTTGGGGTGTTCTGATGTAAAATATAGTATGACAGCACTCTTGGGCCACATGGATAGCTGTTTTTGTACTAACTACTTGCAGGCCTCAGTGACCTCTTCTTAAACAAACCAGTGGCATGCCAACCACCAGATATAAAAACCAAACTGTCCAAATGCACACTGTAGGTCAAAATGGTTCGATAAATCAGATAAACTTCATATATATTTGGGTAGAGGGAGAACAACTTTGGCACATAAATTGTACAAAACATAGAAGTAATGTTATCCCAATTCAGGGATACCGCCTATCCCCTACAAGCATTTAGACTGGGACCAGCCAGTTGTAATGTTATTTATACCTATCTAAATTAATATACATTTTTCAAAATTATGAGATTAAAAATCAAGTCTTGATGAATTTTTAATTAATTACCCAGACTCCATGGTAATTTCACAATAGTATTTGAGTTTATTCAGACAATACTCAACTTGTTTCGGGAACCATTTCCCTTCATTAGTGTTAAGATGGATTTCTAAACAGTGGTCTGGTGGATAGGGGACTTTGAGAATTTAGCCAAACCCAATCATGGTAAGCGTGGAGAGTGGTCCAAGTTTCAGGAGAGGCGAGTGGTGTTTTGGGGCCCACAATGAGTCCACAGAGTGAATTATACAATGGTTACATTTGGGCAGCAAGTACAAGAAACTAATTTATTATAGGCCTCCAGCCTCTCTCTAGCATTACAACTGTGCTCTTAGTAAAACGGCTCCAGAACTAGGCCTCTGTATAGTAATTTTAGGTGCTCTACCGCCACTGTAGTTAGAATCTAGGGATTGCTAGGAGTAGCTAGTAGAAAGGTAGCCACAAATTGCCAGCAGTCTAATAACCAGAGGAGTGTAGACATCACATATACAGGTTAAGGCCTCCTAAGGCGCACACTCAGGAACCACCCCCAGCTCTGTCCCTTTTGGATCTCCCCCTCAACACAGTCTGCTTGCTATCGTACCCAAAGACCCCCTGCCCCTTGACTGTGTCCCCCCCTCACAATAACCACAGACCACTAAAACCACAAAGAAGCTGGAAAAACACGAATCAAACAAAAAAGGATGAGTCCAACAAAACTCATCAAAGTGTTGTAGGTGGGTAAAAGCCCCCGTGACCCTAACACAAATTCATAAATGAGAAGCTTTTAAGGGACCAGAATATACCACGCCACAGAACAGGGTATGCAAGAGAAAACCTAGAGAAAGAATAAACCAAACGGAAACACATCTTAGAAATAAAATAGAAAAAAACTCTAAAATAAGATAAAAATCATTATACCCAACACCATACCTTGCGACCACCAACAATGCTAGATATCCAGCAAGATATCAGGACTGAACAGGAAAAGAGTAGAAACACGCGGAAGGAGAAAGAGGGAAAACACCACCTTTACTCCATAAATCACCAAAACTCAAGGGGACCTAGAGCAATGGCAACGAGATACAGAAGAGGAACCAGAAGAAGTCCTGAACCCAATATGAAACCTAGCCCATCTAATCCATGATAAAACAGACCCTACTGAACACACCACACATCCTGAGAGTAATGAGGAAACTCGCCAACAAGACCTAAGACGTCTCTCGGATGAAACCAAGAAGAAAGCAAGGCACTATAAAGAAAAAAAAATACACTGCAATCTAATCTGGGCAAGATCAATGTCCAAACACGCTACAGAGATCTATGATCTAGTGTATGATGGTAGTATTGACATCCTATTCATCACAGAGACCTGGTTAGATGGCAAGTAAACAAATTCAAATGCACACAGATAAACAGAAAAGGAAGAGGAGGAGGAGGAGGAGGAGGAGGGCTTGAAGTAGCCTAAAAAGAACACCTGAAAATAAAAACAGCTGACCCACAGAACATTGGAAACTGCTAATTCCTTGTCCTTCATGGGACCGTGGCCCCAAATACGAACCACGTATTCATACCCATCTATAGACCACTGAACTACGACACTACTTTTGTAGACTCCTTCATAGAAATCATCATGAACCTGGGCAACAAACATGATCACCCGATAATCCTTGGGCACTTCAACATATGGTTTGAAGAAGAGAATGCAAACTCCCAAAAATCACTAATTAAGCATCTGGCGACAATGAAATTATGCCAGCAAGTGACAGGAGTGGCACAAACACAGCAAGACATACACTTGATGCAATCTTTGCCAACAAAATAAGGATCTCAACTGCGCCACCAATACAAATACTATGGAGCGACCACCTTGTTATACAGTTTGTGATCCAACTACCATCTAAAGCACCCAAACAACCCCAAAAGCTACCCCCAATCTGGAAAGGAAACTGGAATACCATTAAAAGCAGTTACTTGGAAGTACTGGAATCCTTAAAACCGGAAACCTGAACTAGAATGGAGGAAAAACTACGACAAGGCAAAAAGAATAAACTATTAAAAACAAACCCGAGCATACAAAAATGAAACTCTCAAAGCCAAAAAGAAATACTACAATGACCGAATCACAAAAGCCACCAACACCCAGAAAGAACTATTCCACATCGTAAATGAGATGAGAAATCCCCCTGGATGCAATAACACACCAGTACCAGTAACACACAAAGACTATGCAAAGATCTTGCAGACCACTTTAAAAATACAATCACTAACATACATCGGATCATACAAAGTAAACCAACCAGACCATGCACCATCCGCTACCTACCCTGGGACCACAGAACAAGCTGCAAACCTTTGCCCAAATGTCAAGAGAAATTCCTCAAGCTGGTGAAACAAAACAGGCTCCCCAATGGACCCTTGCCACCATAAATCAATACTTACACAGATCACACCAACAGAATGCCACATAAACTTCAACTTATCCCTTTCAATGGGGAGAGTACCATGAGCATTCAAATCTGGGTACATCAAACTACTCCACAAGGATACAATTGGCAATGCGAAGACATCTATAACTATAGACAGATCTCAAACATTCCCTTTCTAACAAAACTGTTCATAGACGTTGGTCTATAATAAACACTGGTTCACGTAGAAAATCACCAGTTATTGGACCAGGCACAAGTCAGATGTCAGACCCATGAGAGGGACAGGGATGACACTTCTCTCTATTTGGGACGGCCTAAAGACCAGCGCAGACTCGACACTCCTATTACTCGACCTTTCGGCAGCATTCGCCACATTCTGCCACAATATCTTCATTAAGAGACTAGAAGAAATAGGGATCACCGACACAGTGCTGCTCTGGATTAAATCTTTCTTGTCTGAAAGAACAAACAGTATGGATAAACCCATTCAAATTTGCACTGCGGGACACCACCTGTGTACCACAAGGATCCTCCCTATCCCCCCCCTCCTCAACATCTACATGACACCATTAATCAACCTCATAAAACAACATGGCTTGGCTATCTGAAACCAGACAGCAGGAAAAGGCAGACATTTTCCTGACCCGCCAAAGGCAGTACTAAAGTGCCTGTGACTCTACTATCAGGGGAATGGAGCCATTCCCCCTGATATCACCCGGGAAGTATTGTTTGGAATATTACAAGCAGGGGATGAGAGCTATTCCCTCTGACAACGTGTGAGACACAAGACTGTTTCAAACTGAATAGAACTGTTACAACAAACCAGGAACTTGAACCCCGGAGAAGGGAATTCTCCTCGGATCGTCCAGAACGATAATACTTCAGTTATAGTTTCTAGTGTGATGAACAGAAACAAGATTTTCTTGAAATAAGACGGTGGACATTTTGAGTTGACAGACATCCTGACAGTCACCTTAGATCTTTTTGTTGAGGCAGGGAAACTCCCCCAACTCCTCCTAGAGATAGCGATAGATAGGTTTGTTTCTTTTCTCTTGTTCACTGAGTAAAAGTCGTTACCCACAAGCATCCCACCTTTGTATTGGCCTTCTTCTTTTGCGCCCTTACAACACCAATGTGTCCAGTGTTGAATTATCATTGCCATGTTTAGGAGTGTGATTTTCCAGAACCACATTTTAGGTGCTGCGCTTGGATACATGTTTGGCGGGCGTTCTTTAGGTGGTTCTCAACTTGACTGGTGAGTTGTGTGTGCCTCATGGTTTGGTGCTTGTAGTGCTTTTGTCAATCTTTCTGCTTGAAGGAGTAATAAAGCTGGACAACCCCCACAATCCAAAGTTCTAAGAAGGGAAGTGGGTTTGGTGCAATCCCCAACGAGTATGCTGTTACATGCATTGGTCATTTGATGACCACACAAACTATTATGGACATCTCAGATAAATAACGAAGATATGGCAGCCCATAGCAGGAGGACGGCCATATAATGATGTGGTTGACAAGTCGACCAGAGTGGTGACTGAAGAGGGATGGGCATAATCACCCCTCCTCCCCCACTGATGAAGTATATGATATTGGAAGAGGAACCGAAGATATTGTGAACGTCTATGCTATTTCGCACCAATCCCTAGTGCTCCAACCGTTGACAAGTATGTTGAGAGGTACCCACTCAGCCAACCTTACAGACCAGGGGTGGTACAGACCCTACCCAGAGTGGATGAAGACCCTCAGGCAACAGCTAAGGAGACTTCAATTGATGTGCAGCTCTATAGTTAGAGGACAGATACACGAACATACTGGGCCTCATTACGATTTTGGCGGTGGCCATGCCGCTGTTGGCTGCCGCCAAAATCGGGTCCGGGTTCCCAGAATGGGGAATTACCAGGCCATTCCGAGTTCGGAGGGCCCGGTAATTCCTCCCTCCAGGAACCCGGACCCGGACCTTCCCCATTCCAGCCCCCATAGGGCTGAATGGGAATGGGGGAGGGAGCTAATGACTGGCCCGTTGTTAGCTCCCTCTTCCCCTCGCGGGACCCGTTCTGCACGTCTGGTGAAACAAGACGTGCAGAGCGGGTCCCGCGAGGGGACCTCGTAATGTGGCGGAATGGAGTTAACGGGTCTGCATCCTTTTGCGGCACCCGTTAACCCATTCCGCCACTCTTGTAATGAGGCACACTGTCATTGCTTTATTATTTTGTCACTAGCTTAAACGCAGCAATGCACAAACCGCCAGAAGCAAGCGATCCTGAATGAATGCTTGCACATGCTTATAAGCAATTAACCCTATGGAACTGAAGGAGCACCCATGGGACCTGACAGTCCAGTGTAACTAACATATGGTGAATGTAGAGTTGCATGGATATACAGAAGCCATGACCCTCGGCAAGAGCTAGGCTGAGATGAATTCAGGCTGCACAGAGAATCGAACGTGTGAGACCAGGCCTGCTGCCAAGGCCACTAGATATGGACAGCATTCCCTGAACAACAGTAACACCAGCTGCAGTAGAAACGATAATTCTCCAATATTCAGAATAATTCAGAGCTCAGAAGGGCCTCAAACACAGTCTCTAGACACGTGACTCGCCAAGCTTGGATGATGAATTGAAACCAGCGCTGGTGGGTAGATGAGCGATCTCACGTCGCCAGACAGAAGCTTGTAACAAAGTTGTTACAACGAGAAGACAAGAGTTGCATGATGTGAACGGGCACACTTCTAGACTATGGTGGTACACACACAATACAATGCAGACACATAGTTCTTGTTACCTTGAAAATGTACACCTTGAGCTGAGAACCATTTCAGATCCCAGGCCTGGGGACATCCGCTGTAGCCAACCACAGTTCAGTATCATAGGGGTGGATAGGGGTGGATAGCAACAGGCAAGAACTAATGCTAAAACCCTCACACTGCAACATTGTGTATTGTTAGATAATTGGGGATGGGCCAGGCCAGCCACCTGACATGCAAGAGCCAGTGAACCTACATGTATAGGGTTAATTATAGGTGGACTACCACTCAATGCCCAATCCAGTCGCACAACAGGTTTGCTGGAGAGGAGTCCTGGTTGTGATGCCAGCATGACGGAATGTGCCCACAAAACATCCCCACGAGCCAGGGAATGCTGTTAAGTTCCTGGATTTCCTCTATCTGTGTACTGATCCCTGTTGGCTTTGGCTGTAATAAAATGCAGTTTGAACTTGCTGTCTGTCTGGACCTGCATTCCTTTTTGGGACGAAGGTGTTGGGCCTTCCATGAGTTCTTGAATCCGCAAACTCCTAGTAGCCCCCGAACCTACCTGGGAGTTCATCCCCAATAAGTTGGTATGCAGAGGATGGTTAGTTGCGCCAGCTCGGCACTAAGCTGACTCTTTTGCTGCTGAACCTGGGAGGCTGTGGGACCCTCGCATATTTTGAGAAGACTGGAATATGCGTGCCCGATTTGGAAATCATCCCGTCAGAGACCGGTGAGTTGTCCAGGCAGACCAGGATAGGGTGGTGAGCGCCTTGATGGGGAGCCGGCAGCCGAGCAACGCCATAATAACACGAATGCAAGTATTGGTCCAAACTAACAGCAATTATGGGTGTGAGGGAGGGTATTAAGTATTGTTTAGTATTGTTGAGTATTGTCAAGAGATTGTCTAGTAGTGTCATAGTATCATCTAGCACTGTTGTAGTGAGTAGGGACAAGGAGCAGAGGTAGAAGTTCCTTTTCTATGTTTAGGGCACATTCAGTACACAAGGCAAAGGGTTTTGATGAATAAGGCTACTAACTCGAAAGGCGTAGATGAAAGAAGTTTTGTGAATGAAGGTATTCCTGTGAATTGGGCGTGTTAGCTCGGGTCATAGATGATGGTATTCCCGTGAGGGTTCACTGGAGCTATCCTAGATGCGGAAGGTGAGTTGACTGGTTAAGTCTCCTGGAGAGAGTAATTTCACACATTAGGTGAAGTAAAGGTTGTAGTTTGATCACAAAAAGAATATTGGTATACTCTGCCTGGAGAGCATGAAGACAGCTGTGGGGTTTGTGTAGGTATGGGAGTAACAGGTTATTGTTGGGTGTGCACGATCGATCATCTATCTGTAGTGTGTATTTAGTTTGGTGACATCACCCTTAGGTTGTTGCATAGGACGGAGAGTTTTGACAAAGAGGAGCTAGTATTGTGTACTTGGGATTGGCAGACGAGGTGAACCACTGGTGGTGCGCGGAAGGCGCATGCACAGGGTTGTGTGCCTGAGGAGGCAGCGATTGTGAAGGTGGGGCACGCCTGATAAGGTGCAGAGCCAGAGAGGCTCGTAGAAATTAAAAAGTATTATTGGTGTCTTGTAACCCCTGCATTTATGAACAGTGGATTTTCGAAACCCAGCACTTATGTAAAACGCTACCAACTTATAAAGAAAAAATGGGTAAGTATAGTATAGAGTGCTCTAAAGGTACAGAAGGTAAATTAACAAAGCCATGGGCACCATGTGGAAGTTTCTCCAAGGACGTGCAGCAATTGCTATTGACACACATACAGGGTGCTAATAAGGGGAAGAAATTGACTTAACGCATGGCCATTTTCGAGATGTGGCACATGTTTCAGGAGAGAGAGGGGGACACTGTGAGGCATCAGTGGATGCTAAGCCAGCAGGAGGTGAAGGGCGAAGAGGCACTTCCGTCCGCAGCTCCCCCTACCCCTCCAAGTGTAGTATCTGATGACACAGATGAACAGGGAATGTACCCCAAGAGGGAACTGAAGGCAGCAGAGGGGTATTCAAATCCAACATAAAAGCCACCACCAGATACTAAAGAGGACAAGCAGAAAGGAACGGGACAGCCAGTCAGCGAAGGGGCGAGGCAGAGCATCGCGCAAAGGAAGAGTTTGGGAACTTAAACACGAGTGAATGGATAGCATTACAGGTGATTTTAAAGCTTAAGGGGAAGGCAGATGGGGAGGCAAAAGGGGTGACTGAGCCCATACAGAAAATGTAGAGGGACAGCGGGACAACTACCTGAGCAGAATTGATGGAAGAGGAAGATAGAAAGGAGAGGTACAGGGAGGTGAGACTAGAGCATGAGGACGGAGAATAAAGGACAGAGGAGAAGCTGGAGCGAGAAGACGGAGCGAAGAAGGGAGAGGAGCGGGAGCGCTTGGAAAGGAAGCGAGAAGAAAGGATAGAAAGAGATCTCAAGGAAAGGAAGAGAGCCGAAAGGGAGATGAGGGAGAAAAGGGAGAGAGAACTGGAGAAGGCAGAGAGGCGAAGCGAGATAGCAGAGCAAGAAAAACGCAAGTTGGCAGAGAAGGAACAGAGGAAGTTGCAGTTGGATAGACTGGTGAGGGAACGAGCATGTAAGGAGGAAGATGAACGAGCAATAAGGGTGGTAAAGATGCGGGTAGCGGTAGAGTGGGAAAGGACTAAGACTGGGGTAGGATGGAAGGGCAGAGCTAAACAGCATGTGTTCACAAGGCAGGAGCGCAACAGAGGGAAGTGGGATGAGTCTAGGGGCTGGACTGGGAGGCAGTAGGTATAACTTCTCAGCACAAATCATAGCACAGACTTGACGTAGAGGAGATTAAGTTTTGCTCACGACATTTGCAGCAACATGGACACAGAATCTGACAAAGACGACAAGCACAGTGAGGACGAGATGGAGGACCTTGGGGAGTCACAGCCCACAGCGGCAGAGACATGGACGTCATGGGAAGCTTGGGCTGACAGACAGGGACAAGGAGGGGTCGGCTCAGGGGAACGAGCGCAGCAGAGGGACGACATGTGCACCACACACAACACATATGTCAATTGACATATCCTCCAAGGGCATAGGAGGGGGGAGACCGCCCCAGCCTGTCCACAAGGACGATTGTTTAGGGCTTATGACAACAGCAAATGGATACCCACATTAGAACCAGTAGCATGCATGCATGGACATTGAGGACGAGAGAGGGCCTTGACAAATTAGACTGTAGCGGAGGAGAGGGCGGCTTACTCACAGATGCCCTTATTAGAGAGGGGGGGTGAAGACCTCAGTATGTGCCTTGAAAGCACACTGACCAGGAGAATGTAAAGTGTAGGTTATCATCATTGAGTGGGGAAATTGATTTATGAGCTGGAGAAGATGTCAGTGGGTTACCGACTGACCGACTGACAGTGGGTGATGTAGAGGGGCTCTTAGTATCAATACTAGGAGACATAGATGATGGTGTGTGGAAGAGGGCGGGGTTCCCAGGGGTGATGACACAGAACACGATGGGGCACCATTCGCAACATGCAGGGCAGCAGTGTGGCAAGCACTATGAACACAATACCCAGACACGTCAGAAATTGGGCCGATTATGTCATGCAAAATGAGGGATGACGAAGATTCAACAGTTTTGGCGCCTCAAAATCTCAAGAGCCTTGGGATAAAACTATAGCTATATTTTATAACATTTTAGTGCAGGGACTACCAGAAGCAGTAGAGAAGATCCTGAAGCCTGAAGAAATTGGTACGGATGGAAGCGAAGGGACGGCTGGAAATACAGCTCACAATAGTGCACATTGTAGATTGTGGCAGGAGAAGGTTAAACAAAAAGTAGAAAAGCAGATGAGTCCAAGTTAGTGCAGCGGAAGCTATCGAAATATGCAATGGAAGGGGCGATAACCAGCCTCACCCTACCAGCACAGGCACAGCAACAATGTCAACAGCCACCACAATTTGCACCACCCATGGGAGGAGGGTATATGGGGTGTGGCAATCCACAACATGGTTACCGGGGGACGGAAGGGTACAGACCCTACTTAGAATGGATGCACCACAACCAAGGGAGGTTTCTAGGGGGGGATTTCGGGGTTATGGACAGTAAATGCTGCCAAACCATAGGAATTTTTGGGATGTTTTCCAGGACAGGGGAGGGAGCCACCACAGTACTGGACATGTGGACAGCTAAGACAAATTTCACGAGCATGCCGATTCAGAGGGACACAACAGAATTGGGGAGACCAAGACCAGTAGGCGTATGAAGGGCGCCAAGAAGATTAATATAGCCAGATCAACAACCACAAAGACAGATGCAAAGTACATATCAGCAGATGCCACAAGCACAGACACAACCACAGGTGCAGACACAAGCACCACAGATGGCAGCACTGTTACCACAGTATTTACAAGCACCACAGATCAGAGGAGGCACACAACAGCTAACACAACTACAGGAGAATGACACATCAGCACCCATGGACACTGGCCACAGTACCAGTTTGACGGGTGGGTGGAGTTACCATGGTGGGGAACAACCCCTTTACAGGAAACGGACTATCAAAGTACCCTCAATAGGACAACCCACAGATGAAGTTGATGTGTCCCCCCCTATTTATCACACCCAACCCTGCGAAGGAACCACACACAGGGAGGCGATAGGTCACAAACGTTTTCCTTTCTTGTTTCTGGGGCGACTAGGTCATGCATTAGGGAAGGAACATTTAAGTTGTCAGGCGATGCCATGAACACTCAAGGATTCTCTGGGGCTCGGGAAGTGGTTAGTTTCACTGATAACATCTGCTTTGTATAGGATATCACGACTTCTCACTACCTTTGCTTTACTCTCGACAGACACCTGTAAACATACTTGGATGAGACATCATGAGCAGACCATTTCATTCACCGACAAGGGCATAGTGTGCACAACACCAGGCATACACATGATGACTGTTAAACAGATCGTTCAGACATATTGTGGGCGCACGGTACAGAGTGCGGTGCCACTGGATCGAGAGCCGAGAGTTGTTTCAGTGTGGGACAGACATTGCAATTGCATGGATGCCAGGCATTGCAGTGAACGTGTGGCGAGATCCGAACAAATATAATTTTAGGCCAGAGACACCATTTCATGAGCCAGAGGGAACTATGGTGTCCATAGAAAATGACGCAGTACTGACACGAGAGGATTGAATTGCAGTACATGCAGTGGATGACACTAGGAGACCATGGAGAGCAATTATTGCAGTAGCAGAAGGGTGCAGGTTGACAACCGTGACAGATGATGAATTATTCGAAGAAAGACAGGAATTGGAGATGGTGTTTGAAATGCGTGTAACATTTTGGTTACAGATTCATTACAGAGAAGTGCCACAGAGAGTGGCAATAGCGCTTGAGGCGCCACCCCCATTCTGGGAGGAGGACATGGCCAAGATACCAGCAAGCTTATGGACCACAAGTCCTTATGACATGGGGTGCATAAAGAGCATAGGAGGAGTGAAGATTAAACTGAAACCAGGAGCAATCTTATCAAGAGTAAAACAGTATCGCCCTAACCAAGGAGGCAGATGAGGGCATTTATGAGACAATCAATGGCCTCATTGAGAGAGACAATCTGGTACCATCAGAATCTCCATGTAACAGGGCAGTGTACCCCGTGCACAAGGCCAATTGGGGGTCATGGTGTTTTATCTAGGATTTAAGACCTCTAAACCACATTGTAGAAGCAGAGCATCCAGTAGCTGCAAATCCTACGACAATTTTGTATGGCATTCCAGCGGAAGCCACCTGCTTCACGGTCATTGACTTAAAGAATGTGTTCTTTTCAGTACTACACCTGGGCTCACAGAACTTAACCAGCTGTATGTACCGAAACCAGAATTGGAAACATACTCGTTTGCCACAGGCGTACTGTGAGTCACCATCCATCTTTAACAGGGTGATACAGATGGATCAAAGCAACATACAGACAGAAAGTACAGCTCTACAGTATGTAGACAACATTTTGATTTGCAGCAAGACCGAAAAACAGTGCAGAGAAGACCCATGTTCACAGTGTTAGCTGACAAAGGGGACAAGGCCAAACTACAGTGTTGTCAGAAGAAGGTTCTCTACATTGGACAGGTGACATCTAAAGACAGCCGACACATTGCCCCAAAGAGAGCAGAGACAATACACCACACCCCAAGACAGTAAGGGAAATGCAGCAGTTCTTGGGGTTGTGCAATTATTGCAGAGCTTGGGCCTTCGACTAAAACACATATACAAGGCCACTATTGGGTGCACTGAAAGAAGCACAAAGTAGAAGAAATACACTGACATGGACCACAGACATGACTGAAGCGTTCGAGGAGCTGAAAGAAGCCACACGTGCAGCTCCAGTGTTAGAGACCCCAAACTATATGAAGGTGTTTTTCTTATTTTCACACACTGATGGTGCAGTGATTACAGCAGTGCTGACTCAAAAAACCAGCATGGGCCACAAGCCAATTGCTTATTACAGTGGACAACTCGACCCAGTCATTAAAGGACATTATCCATGTGAATAGTCATTGGCTGCAGCAGCCTTCACAGTGGAAAAATCATCAGCAGTGACCATGGGGTGCACCTCCACTTTGTACGTGGAACACTCCCATTTTGCAATACTGCATACGCCCAAGAGCACACTCACCACACAGAGAGCTTCAGGATATGAAGTGATACTATCAAATGTAGAACTGAAGATAGTAAGATGCAGAACCGTGAACCCAGCACTATTTTTGGCTGATCCTCTCGAAGCAGGAGAGTTTGCACATGACTGTACAAAGAACATAGAGATGTTCAGTAATGCACGCAAGGTGGAGGAGGATGCACTAGAGTGGGGAGACGTGCTGTACATTGATGGTTCATCGACAATTGACCAGACTGATGGGATCAGAAGGACAGGGACTGCAATGGTAAGACTGAAAGAGGATGGGACAAGTGAGGTAGTAGTGAGTGCACAGCTACCATCCCATTATTCAGCGTAGGCAGCAGAACTAGTGGCTCTCATATTAGCACTAGAACACAGCATAGAGAAGCATGTGACAATATATTCTCACAGCATTTTATGTCATTTCAACAGTGCATTCAGGACTGGCGAGATGGCTCAGGAGGGGATTCAGAAGGGCAGATGGGACCCCAGTGCAGCACATGCTCTTGTTAGGCAAATTGATTGAGGTAATTGCATATCCAAAAGAGGTAGCACTAGTGAAGTGCCAGGCACACACAAGAAGGGAGGAACCAATATCAAGGGGAAACGAAGCAGCAGACCATGAGGCAAAGTGTGCAGTGTATTTTGGGCAATTATGGGAGCTAGAAGAAAGACCAAAAGCCCAGGGGGGATGCAGGGGAGAAACATGGTGATGAGGGAAGGCTACAACGCATTACCAGTGACAGAGATTATGCAACTGCAGGGACCTGCACCACAGGAGGAGGAGTAGTTATGGGTAAAGAGAGGATGATCAATGTCTCCAACTGATGCCTTATGGTGACAGAACAACACAGGGAAAGTGGTTATGCCATTGGCATTATTGAAGACTGCACTAGCACAATTGCATTATCCAGCACACACATGGAAGGAGGTCATTGCTACACTCATTGGAGAATCATGGTTTTGCCCAAATTTGAATGAACATGTAGTTGATTTTATAAGTAACTGCTTGACCTGTCAGCAGCTCACAGCAGGGCATACCTTGAGAGTTGTGAGAGGAGCCATACCAAGAATGTAGGCCCATTCCTGCATCTCCACGTGGACATGATCCAAGTCTGTCAAGGATACCGCTATATGATGATGGTGGTCTGCCCATTTTCCAGATGGATAGAGGCTGCGCCCTGTACCCACGCCAACACCCTTATGGCAGCGAACGTTCGGGTCAGGGAAGTGTTCCCAAGATGGGGCGTGTGTGAGGTCCTGTTGTCTGACAATGGCCCTCACTTTGCCAATGAACTGTTTCAGCACATCGCAACCCTGCTAGGCATCAAGCACAAATTTGCCTGTGCATACCACCCCCAAGCAAATGGAATGTGTGAACGCCTGAATGGACTTCTAAAGGAGTGTATAGCCAAAGCTCAGCAGAGCACCAAAAAAAACTGGCTTCACTGCGTCTGGCACTATTTGAATTGCGCTACAAGCCAGGGTCCGACCACCATATAGCACTCCACAAGGTGGTGACAGGACGGTGCATGCATCTTCCCCTGGCTCCTCCTGCAAGAGCATTGCAGGATTGTGAGAACAGTGCAGATGTTTTAGGGCAAGAAATGTTTAACTATATCAATTCCCTGGTTTCTAGTGCTTCTTTTATCTCTCACCAGATACAGCGGATCCAGGGCAGGCCCGAAGACAACGAGGAGAGTGATAAAGTAACAAAACAGGGCATTAACTTGAGACATTCATTAAAAGTGGGAGACATAATGCTCCTACGCAACTTCCTAAGGTGCTGGAATGCGCCTTGCTTCACGGCCCTCACATAGTGGAGGCCATAATCGAAAAGGCGGCAAAGCTAGTCGGTAAGAATGTTTGGAACTACCTGCATGACCTCAAGCCCTACAAAGCTGTGGACTCACCTGGCAACAGAGTTACAGTAATCGACAGGGCCATCGTTCAAGATCTCAATGAATGACAAGTTCAAGAAGATCTCACACAGTTAGGGAGGCCAGGTCACCCAATGGTTCGACAATCTCATGTAGCAGAAGTAGCCCTGACACACTTGTCCAGATAGATGAGTGAAACACTGTCTTTTATTTTCCTTTCTGCACACACAGGTCTATGTGAAAGTAGTGAGAGTTGCATATGGTGTTGTCCCAGTGATACCTCCCATTTCCAATCCTGAGAGCTTCTCCAACCAGTTTGTGCACTACATAAGGAGACCCAGACGATTCAGAGCACGATCCCCTGAAGTATACTTCCTGGTCTTTGTAGAGTACTTGGCCCAAGCATTTAAACAACTTGAGCACAGTGAGTTACCCGTCTTGGCCACACTGAGAGATCCCTCAGTGAGAAAAGTCTGGGAGGAGGTTTTTTTTTGCATTAAGTGACTATTTACTTCGCAGAGCCTAAGGTACTGACAAATACTAAAACAATAACTGCTTTTCTTTGCGAACTTTCGGCGGGCAACTTTATCATCTCATCAGCTGCAAGGACCCAGCAGTGTAAGTGGGTATGACGGAGACAATAAAGACTATTACCATCATGGTGTGTTTATTGATTCCCAGTGGAGTAATGGGAATTATATTCTGGAAACTTTCCACTATTATTATTATTAGCACTACTGCTGTACCCTCTACTAACATTACCCTGACCCAAGCAGGAAGGACGATCATGTCAAGTGGAGGAGATGACAGTGCTGATAAGGTAAGGAGAGGTAAGCGCAGTGTTGACATAGACATGAAGGGAGTTGATATGTATCTCACAAACACAGCACGGGTTACAAATAACATGTGATATAAACACATTTCCAAAATAGGTAGGGAAACCACTTGGGAGAGTTGTTATATCTGCTCTTTAATCACCTACGCCATGAGTGCTTCTCGAATGTTCATAGCAACTGAAATAACCGCAGCAAGAGCACAATGCCTGATGTAGTTCGCGATGGTGCAGACGTGAGGAAGATTCCAAGGAAAAACAGCAACATTGAGATGGATGTCCAAAGGAACCTTCTCATATGAAGATAATTACATAAAGACACTAGACATGATGAACAATTACTGGCAGTTACATAAAGGATTGCAGTACATAACTGACGGCACTGAGAAAGGAGAGACGAAAACTATAACACTGAAGGAATTGGCATGTCCCTGGACAAGACTAAAGGAGATAGGAGGAGAACCAGGATGCTGGAAAAGACCCCAGATATTAGTGTATGAACAAGTATACACTAATGACGGCTGGAAAGATGGAGTGGTGGGAAGCAAAGCTCTGACACTGGCACACTCAGCAATGAACAAGGTGCAGGAAGAAAATGGCAAGTGCCTGAAAGAGTGGGATACAAGCGCAAATTTGCTGTCATGGGTAAAAAACAAAGTTGGACCAATGTCAATAATTCCCCTGAAGACACCAGCACTGTGATATCAGAACACTGGCAAGGTCGAAGTTGGTGAAAACGTAGGATGCAAAATGATTGTACAGATTCCAGCAATGAGAACAGGAACGGCAGTACTGATGGATCCCAATTGGGCATGTGGATCAAAGGCGTATGAAAAGCTCCCACCTGAATGGGGAGGAGTTTGCTCCTTGGTACACATCAACATGCCATCATTGGTGGTACCTAGAAAGGATGTGAAGCTCGATGAATTTCCAAAGATTGACAATAACAGGTGGAAGAAGAGGTCGGTCAAGATAGCACCAACTGCCCAGGTAGAGAAGGTGAAGAAGCAGAACACGTTGAGCAGATTAAGAGAGGGGTGAAGTACTTCTCATCAAAGTCAGAAGCAACATTGGATGAAATACCAGCAGAACACAGACTATTCTACAGAACCCAAATGTTCTTTACATCGCTAATACTAGGACTAAAAATGTATACAAATGCCAAATGGTTACAGATCACTCGCTGGGAGCTGATGGTTACAATTAACTCAGCAGTAAATGGTTTCAACACCATCAAAGAAGAACTCAGAAAAATAAGGCTGGTGGCGCTCGAGAATAGATTTGTTCTGGATCCCCTCACATCTATGGAAGGAGGTGTTTGCGCAAAGATAGGGAGGTCATGTTGCACATTCCCACCAGCTAGCGACAAAGATGACAGAACTCTCAGATGCAGTTGCACAATTGGCACAAATGCACGCGAAGTTGGAAGATGAAGCTCGAGGCACAGGGAAAGACGAGAGCTGGCTAGCACACATATGGTCATGGATGCCATCATGGCTGTCAGATGAACTGAAGATACTGGCAAGAGCACTTACATTGGGAACAGCAACAGCATGTGGAATTAAAATATGCATTGGAAGGTGCAGGAAGAAAGCAGAAGAGGCAGTTGGAATGCAGATCCTGATGGATGTGAACATAGGAGGAACAAAAGATGACATTATTGCAGAAAGGGACAAGTTGAGAGAGAGGGTTTTGCAATGTGAATTATTTCCAGCAGGAGTAATAAAGCTGGACAACCCCCATGATATGAAGTTCTATGAGGGGACGTGGGTTTGGTGAAATCCCAAACAAGTATGCTGTTACATGTATTGGTCATTTGATGACCACACAAACTATTATGGACATCTCAGAGGAATAACAAACATATGGCAGCCCAGAGCAGGACGGCCATATAAGGATGTGGTCGACAAGTTGACCAGAGGGGGGACTGAAGAGGGATGAGCTAAATCGCCCCCTCCTCCTCCACTGATTAAGTATATGATGTGGAAGAGGAACTGTAGATATCGTGAACATCCATACTATTTCACACCAATCCCCTGCGCTCCAACCAATGACAAGTATGTCGAGGGGTACCCACTCAGCCAACCTTACAGACCATGGGCAGTACAGACCCTACCCAGAGTGGATGAAGACCCTCAACCAACGGCTAAGGAGACTTCAAAGACAGTATTGACTAAAGCGCCAAGCGACCAATGCCAACTACGTCGTTGGAGACACCATGACTTAGCAGCATTAGACAGGAAGCACACATGGCCTCCGCACAATGAAAAACACACACACTGGATTACGCAAATAACACAGATGCGCAGCTCTATAGTTAGATGACAGATACATGTACATACTGTCATTGCTTTATTATGTTGTCACTAGCTTAAACGCAGCAACACAGAACCCGACAGAATCAAGAGATCCTGAATGAATGCTTGCAGATACTTGTATGCAATTAACCTTATGGAACTGAAGAAGCACCCATGGGACCTGACAGTCCAGTGTGACTAACATATGGAGAATATAGAGTAGCACAAATATACAGAAGCCATGACATGGCTTATGAAATCACAGCAGGCCATAGACCATCGGCCAGAGCTGAGCTGAGATGAATTCAGGCTGCACAGAGAAGCAAACGTGTGAGACAGGGTCTGCTGCCAAGGTCACTAGATACGGACAGCATTCAATTCCCTGAACGACAGTGACACCAGCTTCAGTAAAAACGAATAATTCACCAATATTCAGAATAATTTAGAGCTCAGAAGGGGCTCAAACACGGTCTCTAGACACGTGACTCGCCAAGCTTGGATGATGAATCGAAACCGGCGCTGGGAAGAGGAGCGATCTCATGTCGCCAGATAGAAGCTGGCAACAAAGTCTTTACAACTAGAAGACAAGAGTTGCATGAGGTGAACAGGCACTGTCATAGACTATTGTGGTACACACATGATACAATGCAGACACAAAGTTGTTCTTAGTTTAGTTTTAGTTTATTATTTGTAATGCGCAACAGGGCGCAACAGAAAGGATATGTTCAACTTGGTTACATGGCCAAAGGCTGGCATAAAATCACAACAATATATACAAAGTAGCATTACATAATTACAAGAGATTGCACTGAGGTTACAAAGGTGCATGAAATACAGTACACAGCATTACTGCTTATTTGTCATTATCTCTTAGCCAGTTGGTCAAAGTCTGTCTGAATTTGGCATAAGGCTGGGGGGCTCTGATGTCAGGAGGTAGGGAGTTCCATAGTTGCGCAGCCTTGACTGGGAAGCTGTGTCCCCCAATAGTGGATAGTCTAAATCGTGGAACTTGGAGGCAGTTAGACTTCGCTATTCTCGTTGGTCTGGAATATGTTTTTTTGCAGATTCTGTCTGTAAGGTATGGTGGTGCCTTATTATTGAGGCACTTGTGGGTGAGGGAGGCAGTCTTAAGTTTGATTTTGTCAGAGGTAGATAACCATTTATGTTCTCTTCTAGTGGCGGAGATATGTTCACTTCTATTGATCTTTAGGGCGGCTCTCAGGGCATTGTTCTGTAGAACCTGAATTTTGTGGACAGTATGTTTGTTCGCTCCGATGGAGAGTGCGTTACAATAATCCAATTTGGAAAGTATAAGGGCTCTAGCCAGTGTGAGGCAACTGTCTGTGGAGAGGAATTGTTTACTGGCTCTGATGAGTTTGCATGTGTATGCGGTAGCCGATGCAAGTGAGTTAACTTGTTTAGTGAAGTTCAACGTAGCATCTAGGTAAAAGCCTAGGGTCTTCACTTCCTTTGCTACTTTTATGTTATTACCATCAATAGCGAAGTTGGAGTAGTCTGGGCTGAATTTTGCTAAAAGGGTTGGGGTGCCTAGAATGATGAGCTCAGTTTTCTCGTCGTTCAGGCATAGACCGTGGGTGGCCATCCAAGCCTGAACAATGCTGTAAATTCTATTCACCAGAGCCAAGTCAGCAACATAATCTCCTGAAAGCGGAAGGAGGATTTGGGTATCGTCTGCATAGTTAGTATAGGCGATACCCAAATGGTCCATTTCGTCGAAGAGTGGCTTGGTGAATACGTTATAGAGTGTAGGTGACACACAGGATCCCTGTGGAACGCCGCAAGTTATGGGTATAGGGTCTGCCGAGGCTGATGGAGAGAAGACTCTCATAGTCCGGTCGCTCAGAAAAGACTTGATCCATGTTATGGCCTCCTTGGAGAAATGGGCTGCGGAATCAAGGTGACCACATAGGACTTTGTGGTCGACTAAGTCGAATGCAGCCGAGAGGTCTAGAAGGAGGAGTAGTGCTGCTTGGCCTTTATCTCTAAACTCGTCTATTTGGGCCTTAAGTTCAATTAGGGCCGTTTCGGTGCCATGTTGAGGGTGGAATCCAGATTGACGAGATCCTAAAAGGAGATTGGATTCCAGGAAGTTCTGTATCTGGATATATGCCACTTTATCTAAGATTTTTAGAAGAAATGGCACAGTCGTAATGGGTCTGAAGTTTGTAAAAATGGCAGGGTCGAGGGTTTGCTTTTTCAGTAATGGCAAAACCCAGGATTCTTTCAGATTATTCGGGACAGTACCAGTGGTGAATGACGAGTTGATAAGTTTGGTTATGAAGGGAGAGAGTTCTCTCGCGGCGTCCTTGATAAGTTGCGCCGGGCATTGGTCTCCTTTGCAATTGAACGGTTTAAGTCCCAGAATAACCTTCTCCACCTCGATGGTGGACACTTTTGAAAAGCTGAACCTAGTTTCTTGTTTGTGATGAGGTTGGGGAGTTATCCTCTGAGGTGTTTGAAGTGCTAGAGAGGCTTTCTTGTGTGCAATTTTAGTTTGTAGGTTGGTTACTTTGTTAGTTAGAGCGTGTTGGATACTGGAGCACCACTTTTTATCTTTAATACAATTTTCTTGTGGTACAATAGGTGTTTCCAGTTCTTTCAGGATAATAAACAGTTCTTTAACACTGGACTTGGATTGGGATATTCTGTTGTTATAGGTATCCTGTTTGGCTGAGAGGATGTCTTTCTTGTATTGAGATGATACTTTGGTGAGGTTTAGTTTATTTTCTACTGTTGGGGAACGTCTCCACGCCGTTTCCAATTTTCTTTTGAGCAGACTCAGGTTTTTTAGATGTGGGGTAAACCAAGAGTTGAGGTGTTTTTTTTGGTTTACTGTTTCTTAGTTTCAATGGTGCAATATTGTCAAGGGCTGAATTCATGACTTCATTGTACCGTTCGACTAGGGCGTTCGGGTCACTATTGTCCAGTATAGAGTTAAGTTTAGGTAAGATATGTGGCAGTAATTTTTCAACTGTCATGAGTTTTTTATTCCTCGTGAGTGAGGGGGGGGGTGGTAATTGAAGGCTGGGCCCTAGCTAGGTCAGTAACTAGTGAGAATATTAGGAGATGGTGGTCAGTCCAGATTTGCGGAACGATAGCCGTAATATTTACCTCACAGTTATATTCTACAATCCAATCGAGGATTCGACCTTTGTTGTGTGTAGGTGAGTTAACTTTCTGGGAGAAGCCAAGCTCTTGCAGAATCATAGCAATGGCAGTGGAATGGGTGTCCTTGCTATCATTATAGCCTAGATTGAAATCACCTAACACTAGTGATTGGGTAGTATTTTTCAGGTTGTTAGATAGGGCGGTAGAGATGTCTTCCGAGAAGGTTCCAATGGGGCCAGGTGGTCTGTAAATCATGAGCATGTTTAGTGTTTGTGAGTTGGCCGTGGCGACTTTGACCGATGAGCATTCGCAAGATTTCATGGTTGGTGCTGTCACAATTCTCAAATCTAAGTTGGTCTTGGCTATAATTGCTATTCCACCACCTCGGGAGGTGTGTCTATCTGCTCGCAGGATAGTATAATTTTCTGGGACTGTTAGCGAAATGGCAGGGCCTGCTGCATCATGTAACCAGGATTCTGAGATGGCCAGGAAGTCTAAGTTGTCTATTAGTAGGATGTCAGAGATTTCGGTTGCATGAGCAACTAGAGACCTAGCATTTATGAGGGCTCCTTTGAGGTTAGGTTGGTGGCTAACTGGTGGAAGGGCGGTGCTGGGACTATCTTGAGGCTTCTGTATAGTGCTGTTCAAAGTAGGTCTATGGTAGTTATATGGGCTCAAGTTAGGATCCTTGGTTACTTTCTGGGATAGGCATTTTTTTTAGAAGGTTTAGTTGTTCCATTTTTTTCGCCAGGGGCTTGTATAATTTGGAGAGGCGGGCATGCAATCTTAGGTTTGTGTCAGTCGTGCTACATGGTAGCTGTGTGGATGAATAGTCTTGGTATTGCCTAGTTTTAAATGTTTGTGTGTCTAGAAGTGTAGGGCAAAGGAGAGTGCTGGGGGGGCAGTACGGGCGAGCAACATGTCACTAGTTTTAATGGGCAGACTGTTAAACTGTAATGCTAGTAGAAGGGCAAAGGCAATGTGGAACGTTGACCAAACTATCTCGGGGAGTGTACCTAATAAGTGTTTACGTGGGCTATGACAAAACATCCTGGTGGTAGTGGGCGATTCTGGGTGAGCCGGGGGGCTGCTGGACCACTAATTCAAGGGCGCGCTGTGAACCTTAGGCTAGGTATGCACTAGCAAATTCCTAAGAGAGTGTCAGGTATGGTCATAAAGCAGCTATGCTAATATAGATCAAGGTAGGATGGTAGGTAGGATGGTAGTAGCAAGTTTTATAGAGTCAAGAGTAGATTGATGGCTGTATGGACCATCTAGATGCGACTTTGCTGATGTAGTCAGTAGTTGGATGTGAAGTTATAGGTACATAAATGAGGTTTGCACTGTGAGGCAGCACTGATCAAATTGGAAATTAAATACATCAGAACAGGGGGGGGGGCACTGTTAGGCAGCACTGACCAAAATGTGAGTCAGATACATCAGTCAAGGTAGCGCTGTGAGGCAGCACTGACCAAAATGCCAGTCAGATAAATCAAACAGGGGCACTGTTAGGCAGCACTGATCAAAAAGCAACTTAAATACATCAGAACAGGGGGGCGCTGTGAGGCAGCACTAACCAAATGCCAGTCAAATACATCAAACAGGGGCACTGTTAGGCAGCACTGATCAAAAAGCAACTTAAATACATCAGAACAGGGGGGGTGCTGTTAGGCAGCACTGACCAAAATGTGAGTCAAATACATCAGTCAAGGTAGCTTGTTGAGGTTACCTTGAAAAGGTACACCTCGAGCTGAGAACCATTTCAGAGCTCATGCTTGGGGACATCAGCTCTAGACAACCCCTGTTCAGTATCCTAGGGGTGGGTAGCAATCTGGCAAGAATCAATGTTACGACCCTCACACTGCAACATTGTGTAGAGTTAGATAATTGGGGGTGGGCCAGGCCAGCCACCTGACATGCGAGAGCCAGTAAACTAACATGTATAGGACCACTATAGGTGTATTACCACTCAACGCCCAATCCAGTCGCACAATAGATTTGCTGCAGAAGGGCCCAGGTTGTGATGCCAGCATGACGCAATGTGCCCACAAACCTGGCCTGCAAGCCGGGGAATGCTGAGAAGTTCCTGTATTTCCTCTATCCATATACTGATCCCTGTTGGCTTTGGCTCTAATAAACCACAGTTTGAACTTGCTGTCTGTCTGGACCTGAGTTCCTTTTTGGGAGGAAGGTGTTGGGCCTTCAATGTGTTCTTGAGTCTGCAAACTCCTAGTAGCCCCCGAACCTGCCTGGGAGTTTATCCCCAACTTGCTCTTGGTGGGAGTGGCCTTGGTTTCTGAAATGGGTGATGGATCTGAGTCAGTTCCCTTTGCCTGTTTTGACACCGTTATAGGCATTTTAATACTCTCATCCTTTTGGACGCTATATGATGGCCTCTCAGACTGTGGCATGGCAGGCTCTTTGGAGATGGGGTCCAGCAGGCAAAGAGCCCTTAGATTTCCTTTTTCTTTGGGAGTCTGTGGTGGCTCCTTCTCCTACGGCTCTGATTCTAACCCCTACCAACGCAATTCCGCTTGAATAATCTCCTCTTGTACTCAGTTTATGCATGCCCCCATAGTGTATTTCTGCAAAGTACTGTTTTCTGCATTTTAGTGTTCTAGGCTTACATTTCTTACATGCTGCACACCAGTATTCGGCAAGCAATGGTTGCACGCCCTACTGGTGTCCACCCAAGAGAACAAGGAGCTGTGCTGCAGGCAAAATTTAAAAGGAGATTTATCCATTTATAGATGTGGTGCCAGAGGTTTGAGTCCGGGAGAAGTTTTTAACATTTCAATATGACGGGTTCTTATGTTTGCTGGAACTGGGAGTTGAAGGGAAACTAGGATGACTGTTGGTCAGTAGCGAGTGCAGTTGGTGTCTCCATTGGATGCCGCAAGCCACCATGCATTTTGTTTTTCACTGGTAGCTCTCGTGATCGTACCAATGTCAGATATATTCAAACTAAGGGCATTGGCACTGAGAGGCCGTCAGGATACCTGCAAATGTAGGGTAGCGATAGAATGTGTGGAACATCCCTGGTTCTACCTTTACTTTGGAAGTAAACAATAGGTAATACCCCAGACCTCGAATAGATGGTGGAATATACCACTACATGTCCATATCCCAGTCAAATTGACTATCGGCCATGGCCCAAGGGATGGTTCAGAGAATAGCCACATGGTGCAGACCATGCACCCTGGAACCTGTCTGTACCTTTTAAAAACGCATACAAATTGAATGGAAAACTTGGTAGTTATTTTAAATTTAATGTGATGCCTACATGTAAAAATATTTGAAGGGTGGATTTTCCAGAGGAACCAGCACAAAGAGAGATGTCTTGAGCAGTGCATGATATGGACGAGTTACAGCTACACATAAGTGCCCACATTCTGAGCAGCTGCTCAGCCTCTCATCTTTGTACCTCTGCCTCCATCCAGTCTCACCCTCACCCACACATCTCTACTCTCCCTGTTTAGACCTGCCGTATTCTTTGCACCTCAATTACTAGTCTCTATACAACTTCTGGCAACCGTGGAAATGGAGGAGGTGCTCCTATAGAGTCTGCAATTTACATGGCAGCCATCTCTGTTGTTGTGGTTTGTTTTGTAGGAAAACGCAGATGGCACATTCGCTGAGGCCCGTTTCTTTTCTCCTTCAAAAATGCTGAACGTTGAGTTGGGATACCAATATCCATAATGTAGCATTTGGAGGGACATATCAGGTTGTAAAATGTGTGCCACCCGTATTATGGGGTCGAGGGCAGAGCCATGTCAATGAATGCAAAGTGGCATGTCACGAAGAGTACAATATTCCAGTGGGCAAGGTAAGGTTGCTGTGGGAACCAGAATTGACATTGTTATGTAATGTGTTTGCACTGCAACCAAAACATCCATTTAATTTTGTTTCAAGTGAATTACTGCGTTTTTTTCTTAGAGCTGTAACCATAACTGTGCTTACGTACACAATAGCGCATGCCTACCATACCATTTGGGGGCTGTGCCCATCCATAGTGGACACCATGCCAGGTGGTCAATGGACCTGGCTGCAGGCCAGTTCCAGTGGCTACTTTGGGTGGATTGGTGGGGTCTGGAGCATAGTGTCTAACAGGCGTGGCTGCAGGGAATGCCTGGTGGATCCTGTAGCTAAGCCATTTTACATCAACAAAAAGTATTCAACTTCACTGACAAAGGTTTCGTTAACGGCATACTATGCTTAAGTTGACCCATACAATTCAGTGAAAAATGGGACATTAGGGTTGCAGTGCAAGGAAAGAAAATCCGCACAATTGTCCACTTGTAGTTTTTAAAGCAACCATAACTGCCTTACCACGATTGTAAAGCACACAAAACCTGAACACTGCGCACAACATGCCAACACAAATGACAGGAACCTAACCAAACTTTGAACTTGAGAAAAACAACGAAAAAAGTAAACATTCTTACAGTTTTTTTGTAATTCCTGGGAGGGTTAAAAGAAAAAAATAATAACTTCTATGGTTTGTTTACATTCATTTCATAGGACAGGTAAAACAAAACAAAAAACTCAAAAACTGTAAAAATTCATAAAGACCCAATTTCCTAGCAGAATCCCGCTGGGCAGTGCATGGCGATGTCAGAGTTTTTATAGTTTCGTGCAGTTATGGTTTATGCAACCATAATATCCCATTTGAAAGCATTCTTCACTAAATGTCTGATTCGGGTTCGGCTGGACAAACACTGTAAACATGACTGAGCTGGTGATGGTTATGTGGGTCAAGACGTTTGGTAAGTGGGTGTTTGCCAGGTCTTCAAAAGTGGTGTTAATTGAAAAAAAGATCAAGCACAGAGCAGTCTTTCTAAATCGAACTTTCAAGCCCCTGCCACACACGGGAGTGCGCAGGGGCTGACAAGCACGGGCGGGAGAGGATAGGCGAATCCCGGGAGGTAAGTATGTTTGATTTGTGTTTGTCTGTGTACGTATGTGTGGAGAGTAAGTGGTTGATGTGCTGAGAAGGGGGGGGTGGGTCGGGAAATGGGAGGGTTTGAGAGTTAAACCCCCCATCCCCCTCCCCGATAAACAAGACAACCTGCGGGAGTCGTTGGAGGTCGGGGAAGGGATCATCTTGCGAGGAGGGGACAGTATGTGATATTTCGGCATTTTAAAGCCAACACAAAAAAACGTCTGAAAGAAATCGGCCTTTTTTGTGTTCGGTCTTTAAAATGCGAAAGTATCACATAGAACCGCAAAAGCATGTTCATACTTACTGGTTAATTTCATTACACCAAGTCCATCTTCCTTGTCACAGTCCTTACGTATAAGGTGGGGCATCTTAGCCAAGAGAGGCACATCCCATTCGTATTACCCTCAGCTAACTGGTCCTCCTAAGACCCCTCCCTAAGAGGCCCCAATTCCCCTCAGTACCAAATATATCCAATCCATGCATATCTTCACCCTCGGGGTGGAAGGAAATTTTAACTGAGAAAGGGAACATGCACTGGGTGTAATCAAAATTGCCAGTAAGTAATCAGACCATTACAGCTTCCTTCATCTTCCTTGTCACAGTCCTTAATAGTATGAGGATTTACCAAGAATAGGGAGATAAACATGAATCATACAGAGCCAAATGCATGCAAGGAAATATCCACTTATATTGAAGCACAATTCCTAGATAGACTTCCTTTCCCAAACAACACTGTTTCGTGAATCTGCGCGTGATCCGGCAAAGTAAGAAGCGGGTCAAGGGCTGAGGTTAGGGTGGGAAGATAGGTTGGCTGAGGGGGATGGGAGACAAGGGGCTGAGTCACAGAACCTGAAGGAACACTGCCTGGTAGCATACTGGGTGTTGCGGTAGTATTGAGGAAGCTGGGAAGGGATGAGGTGCCTACAGGCATTGCAGGTGTTTCCCATGCACTAGAGCGGACAAGGGGGTGACGCAGGCCCATGAAAAGGGTTTCCCACAGAGCCAAAGCCGGACATGGAAAATCAGGCTTAAAAAAAATGGCCTCAGGGGGAAACAACATAAATCTGTATGCAAAACCCAATGTTCTATTTTATTGAAACCTTTGAGTATAAGACACAGTGACTAGAACCGCCTTCCTGTGAGTGGCATTGTGTGACATGCAAGGTCTGATAAAGTTGTTGTAGATGCCCGACAGACATCAATAAGTGACATTGTTACAAGCGTACCAAGAGAACTCCATTTCAATATGGAGGGAGAGGGACCTGCAAACATTCGTAGGCCCTGAAAAGAGCATTTCAGATCCATTTACTGAGTGTAGCAGTGGAAGGCTTCTTGATCATACCAATCTGACCAAAATTCACAAAGCAAGCATTGCATGACCAAAAGGAGACGGATCTCTCCTGGTATAGCCTACTCCTCCCAAAACTCCAGGGTAGACAAGAAGCAGAGGAGTTGCCAGAGGCCCTCTAGAGAAGGAAGGAAATGTCCTGACTGAGGTGGAACTCTGAGCACTTTGGGCCCGTGATCAGAAGAGGGGTGAAGACCCAGCCCTTCTGGAAGAACGGAAGGAAGGGATCCACATAGAGGAGAGCACCCAACTCCCCATGGCATCGAGTCGAGGTAATGGCCACCAGAAAGAGAGATTTGTCTGAAAGTAAGTCAAACGGGCCAGATTCAAGGTACTCAAAAAAAGAGAAGCCTATTTCAGAAATCTGAGAATGAGAAGAAGATTCCAGGAAGGAAAGGCGAGATCTAACCTTGGCAGAGGCCCTTTCAAGAACCTAAAGAAATCGAGATGCATACGGCTCTGCACTGCTTATGCTGTGCCATTGTTCTTTAAAGTCCCTAATGGAAGCTAATTGGGTTCACAGAGTAGGCACTGACCGATCCAGTTCAAACACCACCTGGAGAAAATCCAGCACCTTAAGGGAATCACAAGACAGGGGAACTAAATCATGTCAAGGGCACCACTCGGAAAAGGATGCCCAATGATGGAATACGCCTTAATGGTAAAGGGCCTTCTAGAACACTGTTGTGCTAGGGCCACAACTTAAGAGGTGCCGTCTGCAGGGAGGGCCTGCCTTTCAGATTCCATGCAATCAGTTGGAGCCACGCCAGGGAAGTGGTGGAAAGGGCTGGGCAATAGAGAGGAGAGGGGGACACTGGAAAGGTGAGGGCTTGACCCTGCGATAGCTAAGAGGAGGAAAAAACACAACTTTCTCTTCCAGCAGGGGTTCTCCAGGATAACTTAGGCCGTCCCTCACCAGCCTTCTGAGGAACCCTGGGAAGAAGAGGATTGCGAGGGGGGTGGTGGATGTGGGGTGGCTGTGGCATACAAGTAGAGGCAAGCCCCCCATGATGATGACAATTAGTGGCTTCCATCTCGAGGACCTTCCAGGTGTGCTGAGTACATGTCTCTGCCAAAGTGGCTCAGCAACCTGTTGAACTGGCATATGTCATCATTAGTGGGTTTGGGAAGGGGTCCACCGTTTTCAGCATGTTGGCAGGAGACATCCACCAACTGAGGGGTGCGTGCAAGGATTGGAACTTTCATTCTACAATTCCCAGAGTCCAGTGGGACAGAATATTTATCATCAAGGGGATAGAGGTGGGCCCTTGTCCAGGGAACTGTAAACAGGTAAGCGGAAATGCTCCCCTGGTTCTGGAGCCAAAGGTGCACCAGTGCTGAGGAATGAGCAAACCACAGGCCCAGTCTGACTTGGCACCTCTCTACGCGCTGATTCAGAATGAACACCTTGCCCCCAGCTGTGTTAAACCGAGCTACAACTTATTTTAGGGCCTGGCAGGGTACCAGGGATGACTTCTCAAAGTTGATTTCTCAGCCAAAGTCCTTGAGCATCTCAAACATCCATTGAATGCACTTTTCCACCTAAGCGAAGGAGGGTGCCTGAATTAGCCTATTATCTAGGTAGGAGTGTACAGAAATGTCCTTGCCGTGGAGAAGGCTGGTTAGGGGAGCCAGAACAAGTTTTACTGGGGTGGCAAATCTCTGGTATCTCTGTGGTGCTGAGGCGATCAGGATGCATAAGTGTGCATCTTTTTCAGATAAGCAATGAAATTCCCATGTGCTGGAGAGTCTCCATCTTGAACTTGAAGGTCTTCACAAAATCGTCGACCCTTTTCAGGTCGATTATGGGTCTGAACTTTCCAGGGTGTTTGCACACCAGACAAATGGAGAAGGCACAACATTCTCTTCCTTTAGTGTGAATAGGACCACCACACCCTTCTGAAGGAGATTGTTTACGCCTGCCGTCAGCAGCGCCTCCTCCTTCGCTCAAGGCCATGGTGTAAAGATGATACTGGAGTATTTTGTGGTGTGAGGAATTCACTCATATAGCCTTCCGCTACCACACCCAAACATCTGAAATTCTGTATCCCCAGACTGGATGGAACTCCAGGAGTCTTCCACCCATCTGGTGGTTAAACTGGCCTGAGGCTAATGTGAATAAGACCACCACACCCTTCTGTAAGAGCTTGTTTGTTCCTGCCCTCAGCACTTACTTCTCCTTTGCTCGAGGTCATGGTGTAAGGACGACACCAGAGCCGACCGAAAACAAAACTGCATGAGTCTTCCACCCACCTTGGGGTTAAACTGGCCTGAGACTGCTGGTCCCTGGAGAGCTATAGGCTCTGGTTCATGGAATTATTTGTGTGCCATTCTGCCCACAAATCCCTGTTTGACACACAAAAAATTCCATGAATCAGGGCCATAGTCTGGAAGATTGAGGGAGTGCAGAAGCGGACACCTTTAGGTTCTGAGGCTTGGAGCCTCCATGACCCCAGAGGCTGCATTTTGAGTGATATCTGCCAGAACTAAATATCTTGTTGTCCCTGTACCTAGAGTGGAAAAATCAGCCCAAGGTGGAGTTTCTCGTTTTAACATTCCCAGAGAGACTTTTTTTTTAAAAGCTCTTACAGGTTTGACCCGAAAAGCTTTGGGGCCAAAAATGGTAGTTTCAGCAGAAAGACCTTCTAAGAGGGTTTGCCTTTCCAAAAGGCAAGCCAGAGTTTTCTCCTCTCATTAAAGAGAGGTTGGCACAGGTTTACATGGATATGTCCCTGGGCGCATCATAGGAAAGATCAGATTACATTTTTTTTTTTTCCATCATGTCCAGGATGGAACCGAGGTCTGAGTCTTCCTCCAGAGCTGTCAAAAGGTTCTCAAAATCCTTACCCAAGGATTTGTATGCTATAAACCATATATGTGCTCTCTCTAATCATGACGTGTGAGGCAGCATGAACCGTCTTCAGAGCAGTTTCCACCAACCTCTCAACATTGTCTACAATAGCAAAAGATTCTGATGCTACTGCGCTCTACCATCAGGAAGAATGGAGTCCATCTTCAGAGATTCTGGAAACTCACCTTAAAATCTCTGAATAGGATACATGTTTGACCTGTACTCAGGAACTGAGGATTTTTCAGGATCCTTTCGCTCGTGGAGGAGAAAGTCCTAAATGGTGGAAGACAGGGGCAGTACTTAATTACACCTGTGATTGGCATCAGAGCAGTAGGGGAGGCAGTGTCTGTCATCTTCAGATTGGTGTGGTAATTCTCCATACCCACCTCAATTACCTCACCACATAGGTACTGCCCATCGTTTCCCAGGCTCGTTACTTGTCAGTATCAATCATCAGAGAGAGTTCCACTATAGGAGGAGGTGGTGGCCCACCAGAGGCCCCCCAAGGCTTAGCCACACGTGGAATAGGAACTGGCAGAGGTTGAGGGCATGCTGGCAGAAGTGCAGGCTGCAAGAGTCACTCTTGGATGCGCCATCCAAAAATACTGTTCACTGTTCCAAGCACTCTCTCTAGCTGGCTCACAGAGAATCGTAACCGAGGTGGGTTATGCAGACCAGAAAGTGTGTCCCTGAGACAGTAGGTGAGGCGGGGAAGAAAGCCCTCCTCCCACAATCTTGATCTACGCACCTGCTCCAGCGTCAGATGGGGTACCCTGGCGGCTGTAGACCCTACTCCCAGGTCCCAGGCAGAAGAAACGAGGGGTAGATACAAACTCAACTGGACTGTTCTGGCCCTTTAACACAAGTCCCCCTCATGCTGTATCAGCCAGCTCTTCACAGGGATAGAAAAGGAAAACAGACTTGCTTGGTGGTACTCCCGGATGGATCATCCATATCTGTCCTGACTAAGACAATACAAAAGTAGGTGGTTCTGATTATCACTGGGGCCCCTTGTATGTCTTCCCCGGAGCAGGAAGAGCTTGGAGAGGACCAGTTACCAGAGGTTCCTGGTTGGGAATGCCCCTCCCCATACATAAAGGACTCTGACAAGATATATGTGTTGTTAGTGGTCTTGTATAGGGCTCTTCTGACTCTTCTTGTGGCCTCACTGCGTGTGGCTTTGTAAGAAAAAAGAGAGGGTGTCATTAGAGGGACAGTGGGAGAGAAAGATGGGAAGCTTGTGGTATTGATGGGTGTAGGTCAGAAGTACCCAATTTCTGTATACCAATCTACTTAGATTTGGGACTATGTTATTGATCGGGAAGAGCCCAAGATCTTGATGGACTACAGTGCTTTGGGTCTGATTAGCTGCTGATGTGGGAGAGCGTGATAGGACTAAAAAGGAGAGCTTAATCATAGCTCGATTAATATTGATGTGTTAACGGCTAAAGCAGCCATTTGTGGGGGCTTTTTGTCAGCAGTGTATGGTTGAAGGAGATCATAGTGGTGGGTTGGTTAGTCGTGTAAAGAGGAGAGTAGGCCATACCAGGTAAAACGACCTACAATCCTGCACTCTTACTACTGGCCTCTTGCAGACATGTCCCATTTCAATCCCTCACATTGCCACTGTGATTCCCTCTCTTGCTCTCTATGGGCCTGATTCATGGAATTGTTTGCACGGTTCAAAGTGACTTTCCAATACCAACACAAACCCCGATTCATGGAACTGTGCAAAGTGTATTTTTGCAGTGCAAATAAACTTTGCACAGTTGCATGACTCAGGGTTTGTCTTGGCCATGCGAAGTCACTTTGAACCGTGCAAAAAATTCCATGAATCGGGCTCTGTGTCTCTCCAATATATCAATTGCATCCTATGTGCAACAAACCACTAATCTGCGCGTTGGAAGATGAGGGAAAGGAATCAGTCTGGAAACTCCACTCATTACCGTACGCTTCCAAGGCCAGGGGAGGCAAGAACCTTCGGTTGAAAGAAAGGGCTGCTTGAAGTAGATGGAGTTAGGGGTAATGCATATGGTCTCTTGTGAGCTTGAGGGACTTGCATTAACATGCTTTAAGGAGAAGTGATGTATTTACTTTCAAAAATAAATATGCATGCTTGAGAATTCCAGTTGCTCAACAATTTCAGCGCTCGAAACATTTAAGGACGATTGGTCAGCCATCTTAATTACAAGAAAGCAAATCTGCAATCCAACAAATATTTGGAAACCACCACGTTCACACATTTAGTGCTAAAACAATGATCGCCGGACTTCCAAAACATAGTCTTAGGACTGTTTTCAACTACAGTTTCCTTCGTTGGCTGCAAAATTTTGCATGTCAAATTGACCCATGCTCATAATGACAGTATCAATATTGTTTTCATCTATAGACCGCCCAATTATATGCCTGAGTTTAATAACGAAACCACCAACATTCTAAACAATTTGTTCAGCTCCAATTCAGCCACCTTTTTTTGGGGGGCATTTGAATAGATGGAGAGAGAATTCGGAGGATAAAGAAGCGACCGATTTAGAGACCTCTCTAATCAGCATTGGACTTGAAGTCCTAAATAACGACCCTACCTCAGCACATGGCAACATCCTTGACTGGATTGTGACAAGGAACATCCCAACCAAAATCGTCTCTACTATTCCCTGTGTATGGTCTGACCATTTCACTATTACCTTTAACATCACAAACCCCCAGCCTTCTCCTAAGGCCCCCAACCCCACAAAAATAGTTATTGGCAGAAACGTTAAAAATATTTCGGACCACCATTTACAGTCTTGTTTGGCTAACATCATGTTCAAATTAAGGCCTGATGACCCTGCCGACAGCATGGTGGACACATTTTCAAAGCTATTTACGGAAATGTTGGATCAAGAAGCCCCTATTAAGTCTAAACTGGTGAGGAACAATCCAAACCACCAATCCTGGTTCACCCCAGAAATCTCTGAAGAAACAAAAGAGCCCTCTAATTACGCTGGCTCAAACAACAAACTAAAGACTCCAGATTGGCCCTCAAGGAAGCAAATGAATGTTATAAACACTTAATTAAGGAATCCAAAAAAAAATCACTTGAATGCCCAAATTGAATCGCCCACCAACCGCATGGGGAAACAGTTTGAAATTATGAAATCCCTGCAAAAACCAAGGGCCACTCAGTTCCCTTTCACTCCAACTAACCAAGACTGCTCAACTGTACAAGCTGCACTCGAGGCTAAAATTGTAAAGGTACAACTTAAAATAACCGAGGCGCAAGCACACAATACCCCCCTAAATAAACAGGATTATCCTCAACTGAAGGATTATCCTCAAATTTATCCTCAATTTGCAACACTTCTCATTTTCGCAAATTTCAATCCTAGACACGTCCAAGATGCTGTCCTCTATGCGCCCCACTTCCTGCCCACACAACCTGTTTCCCACAAAGCTAATTCTGGATCATAAGGAACTATTTGCTCCTTTCTTAACTCAGTCAATGCCTCTTTCAGGGATAACCTTGTACCCGATGTCATCAAAAATGTCACAATTACACCCATTCTGAAAAAAAACCCAATATCACTCCCTTAGAACTCAGTAACTTGAGATTTATTACAAATTGCCAATTCTTCCTGGAAATTCTAAACAAATTTGCCACCACCCACCTACAATCCTTTGTGGAATCGAATGGAACCCTACACTATCAACAATCAGGCTTTCACCCTACCTTCAGTACTGAGACGGCTCTGATTGACCTCTAGACCCAAATGCTGGGGATCGTCGACAGAGGCAAGGCCAGGCTGCTGATATTATTAGACCTCTCTGCAGCTTTCGATCTTATTGATCATGACCATCTCCTTCGCCGCCTAAAAAACACAGGCCACTATTTCGAGGAGTCCATTAAATGGCTCCAATCTTTCCTCTCTAACCGAGAATCCAGAATTCAGTGGGGGTCAATTTCTCCCCTGCTGCGTCTATCCACTGCGGTGTATCTCAAGGGGCTTCCATCTTGTCGGTCTTCTGTAACCTTTACATCAGATCCCTCTGCGCACTCCTTGAAAAGTTGGGTGTAATTTTCACAAATTATGCCGATGACACCCAGATTGTTCTGGAACTCATGATCTATGCCACGGATGCCAAAATTCAATCAAACATCTACGATCACATTGATAGTTGGATGTCGGAGAATTGGCTGTGCCTGAATGGAACAAAGACAGAACTCCTGATCTTTGGTTCTAATCAGGCGAGGGAAAAACTGTCCTCAGACTATAGCAGCTTCCTACTAAAATATAACAACCAGATCCAGAAAAAAGTAAAAACCCTAGGGGTCCATTTGGAAGCGTCCCTTAATGCAGATGCTCACAGATCTTATGTGAAATATACATGCAATTAACACCTTCGCCTCCTTAAGGAAATCCGCCCCTACATATCTGAGTGCAACTGCGCCACAATCGCAAGAGATACGATACTGACGAGACTCGACTACTGTAATTCTCTTCTTATCGGCGCCTCCTCTTCTAACATAGGAAGATGTCAGGTAATTCAGAACGACGCAATTGGAATTGTGACAAACACTCTAAGAAGATCTCACATCTCAGACCATAGGCGGCGCCTGCACTGGTTACCGATCAAGGAAGGGATCGCTTTAAAAGTTGGTTCCATGGTGCACAATGCCTTTTTGGCTCCTCCCCAGACTATCTCAAATCCCTGTCCCAGTCATACCGGCCTGCCAGAACCTTTCGCACATCAACGTTAGGACTGATTCAAGCCCTGTCAGTGAAATGCACCAGCGGTCTTGGGAGATCCTTTCCAGTTAAAGCTGCAAGCCTCTGTAATGACCTGCCTCCTGCTCTTAGACTCAACCCTGACCTGCTACCCTTAAGGACGGCTTTAAAAACCCTCCTTTTCAACTGACTGACCACTACCTGATGAATTTTTAGGTTCTTCCTGTCACGTTTTTAGTGTTTTTTTCTCTTGTGTCTATGGTTGCGGCCCAATGCCTGAGGGCTGCCGGCTCAGTACAAATACATAAATAAATAAAATAAACCCAAAGGTTTGGCTACACTTGGTAAAGTTACACTCCACATCAATGCATGCATCCATCAAATCTAGCACACATTCAAACAATATCCAAGGAGGGAGTGGGCTTCTAGGAGCTTCAATGACTTCCGAGATTTGCAGAGGAAGGACGTTCGTGCTCACAGGAGGCCAGAAGCATGCATAATTTCATGAGAACATCTACAATGAAAACATCAGGCTTAAAACCGAAACGGCAGTGTTATTTATTGTCAGTGTAAACACAAAAGGCAAGGGTTAACTTTAGAACAAATAGAAATATTTAAAAACTACATAAATATATTAAACATACAAATGCTATAAACATTATGGCATCCGGGGGGGTGAGGGCTCTGATAATAAGGCTACGCTGGTTTCACCATCAGCTTCATTTCTGTGTCCTCTTCATGATGCTGATTTTTAGAAACGTTTTCATTTCGCATTTTCCTAGATTCATTGGTGCTTTGATGGATCAACGTCTGGAAAAGGAGAAATTGTATTTGATTAAAAAAGTATATATTGTAAGGACACACATGGGGCGGGTGACAAAGAAAACATGACTCATGTACAAGTAATGTTCTCTTTCAGGCAGTCTTAGAAAGGTAAAATAATTGTACGACAAACCATTTGTAGTGTTTTTCTATTTGCACCATTCATTTTAAGGGATACAGTCGCAAATTAATAATTGTACATGAAGCCAGAAAAGGAGTATGACAAAAAAATCTACTTGATCAAAGTGGTCTTTATTACTACGGGGAAATATGCCGCCTCTTTTACCGATCACAGCTTGGGGATCATTTGCTACTTTTACCTAACTCACCAGGAAGCTGGGTGATATCAAGAAGGAGGCGAATAAAAAGAGAAAGTTCAGGAATTGTTCCGGAGTGAGCCTTGCAAGAATATCCTTCAACCCAATGTGGAAATTGGGGGTTGGGGGAAGGAGGAGAAAGGTCGCACGCATACCTGAATTTCTGGCAGGGAAGAGAGCAGCCTCCTTCTTCTGAGGAGTTTTGGAGCGGGGGCTTTACTATGTGGTATGGACCCCATTCTGAGAACTCCTGATTGGCTGGGAGGTCATCAGCCCCCTTAACACCCCCATACTAATTATAAATATATATGCCATTCGCAAGGCCTTGCAATACTGGCGGCTTGTTCGGGGGAGCGTTAGTGCCTGCTTCCGGGGTGCCTGCAGATGGGGTTTCAGTGCACAGTGTGTGTGTGGTTATGGCATTACCTATGTGGGTGTATTATGTCTGGTATAGTGCTTTAGGACAAGGGATGAGCTCTGATTGTCATGCTGCCTTCCTGCCTCAGCGTCGTAAACATGTGTGTAGCTACAGCAAGAGATGTGTGCCTATGAGGTCCAACTGGTGCTGTGTCTCCCGCATTGTACATTAGGTCAGAAATGTTCTCTGAACATGGTGCCACGTCCCTTGTCCTGTCCTCGCAATCCAGGAGAGAGATGTTCAGGCCAAGAGTCATAACGATTTTCAATATATAATACATTTTAAGGTACACTACATGTCATAAGTCGACAAAGGGTAGTGTATATGGCAAGGGAAACATGCACAAGATCACACAATGAGTAAATATGTACCAAACAGCACACACTCAGGAACCAAGATAAATGCATGCTAACACCCAGATGGGCAAGTAGAATGCACTACAAATATATGAAAAGGGATGTGGGGTAAGCACTACGACACTGTTTATGATTACACGAAAAGTCAGTAAGCGTCTCACCCACAATTGGTGTTACAGAGGTACTGTCAGCGCTAAGCCAAAATATAGGGTATAGGAGAAACGATTACAGGTTCTGTGGGCCGACACCCTTGATGCTATTATATAAGGATATAACAGCAAAGGGAGGATAACGTAATGCATAATACCCTTCACAAGGCACAGGAAGAAATAGTGCTTACAGGATAGAAAGGAAAACATAGGCACTCACACGGGAGCAGGACTAAACAGCACACACCACCTAACATTCAATAGGGGAACCATGGGAGACATGCCAGGGGAAACCAAAAACAACCTCCAACAGGCAGTCAAGGAACAGGAGCAGGGAAAACAAAATGTTTAGGCCAAAATCTCCCCCTGCCCACCCAGGGACAGAAAGGAAAAGGGTACAAAAATACAACACAGATAAACTGAGTTGCAAAGGAACAGGAAAGCACACTGGAAAGTGCTCGCTGCAAAACAGAGGGAGCCAGAAAGGGAATCCATGAGGCCGAAAATACAAATAGGCACACCAAATTAGAAATCCGTCGATCAAGGAACAAAAAACAAGAAACTAAGGAACAAGGGCCCGGCCACAAACAGGAACACGGCACTGAAACAAGGACCAGCACTGGACGGAAGTGAACTGAGGCTTTTAAAGCTGAATAAAGTTCACATGCCTCAGGTGTGTGGCTTGCTAGCACCTGCCAGAGACATGTGTCCCTTATCCTCCACCCAACCATGTCCTGCTCAATCACAACTAACTAGCAACATATTTCTTTTATCGTGTTTTAGTTCAATTTGAACTTTTTACAAATGTATCAATATTAATACAAAAACAAAGAGAAAAAAACATACAAGAAAAAAAGAAATACATTATAAAATCATGAGTTAAACTACATACAAATAATCCTTAACATTTAAGATAACCAGTATTAAACTTTACACCAATAATACCAAAAATAGCAATTATGTGAATAAAACATGCTCAGTAGTTAAACATATTAAGTAAAATAAGCTATGAATATTACAGAATAACATTGGCCTCTGAAGTATTTATTAGTTTTCCAAAAAGTGGTTTTCTGGCTGTTAAATCAAGTCACAGCGTTATACCTTCCAAAGCTTCACTATGAAAGCCCAAACAAAGACATGGCAACCTGAGATTTTTTGTGGCTGGAAACCATTGTTGCCCATTACTATTTAATAGGTATTTAAAAGCAGCAACGGCGAAGTAGACACAGGAAAAGTACACTGACAAGGCACCCCTAGTCCTGCCTGCCTCTCACCATAGGTACATCATATTATAAAGTATTTTTAATACATGGTTACCAATAAGCACAGCAAAAGAATTCATGACTCCATTAAGGACATTTTTCACACCTAATTCATACAATACCTCTCGTCTATGAAAGCATCCAAAGTCAGAACTCTCCCAGAACCCTCCATATACTGCCTGAAAGAAATCCCCACAGCTATGAGATATCATCTCAATTTAACTTGCAATCTCTTATCAGTGTTCCGTTTAAAGCTAAGTCCCACCAGGGGCTATGGAGATTTGCTCATGAAAAAACTTTCTTTCACGCGTAGGGGCAGAAGGATTATGGGCATTGTCACTGATACAATACGCTGCAGAGTAGGGCCCCATGGAAGCAGATGGCTTTTTTCCATACATTCTTGTGTTCCTCATCAACTTCCTTGTATACTGATCTGGCTAGAGTTGTATCGGGGTGTGCTGGTGTTCCTGTACACGATTACATGGAATATTGCTCGGGCCAGCTTGCGCACCTTGATATGATCAGGGAGATTTTGGTTTCAAACTAAAGTTAAACTGGCGGTCTCATTAAGGGATTGGATAAACACTGGTGAAGCTTTGGGTCGGTTAACCTTGTATGCTCATTTGAGCCTTATCCATAAGAGGGCCGGTGTAGCAGAACCCTATGGGATGAACTTCCAGATAGACTCTATAGAAATAATTGTATGTGGTTCCGTTTTAATGTGCTTTTAACAAATGAAATCGTGTGCATTCACAATGGTATTCCAAAGGACTCGGCTTATTGCAGATTCTGTAGGAAACAGCATGAAAAGGAGAATTTGCAGCATTTACTTTTAGTCTGTACTGCACTGATGCCTCAGTTTATTACATTTCGGTACATTTGTATATAATTTAGCAGATCTGGACACTGAGAATTTGTGGTGGATTATGTTGGGGGAAGGATCAGTTGCTTTATCACTTGCAATTGTGAGATTTTTTAAAGGCTTTTGTTCTTTGTTAATGAGGAAGTTTGTTTTAGATTTAAATGTATTTTTACCCGAGATATTTTAAATGAGTTGGGGCACGTGGCTTGATTTCTAGGTTTGCCGGAATTGGTTGGGTACCAACACGGCACTGCTAGCTTTCGAGAATGGCGAGTATACACTCTTTTTTTACTGGGATTTTTTTCGGGCAGATACATAACTTTTCCCCTGTAGGAAGTAGAAGTTATGGGGATTCACTGATGGACAAAGACCCGATCAACTGTAGGGAGGGTGGGCTTGTGGGATAGGCCAATGGCCAAATAACATTCTACCTGTAGAAAGAATGTGCTCTGGGATCAGCATAAGGACAGAAAAACTGTCATAAAAATAAATGTGAAACTGTGCCAGTAAGAGCTTTACAAACACAAGTACTTGAAATGTTGGAAGAGTTGTTGCTAGTGATTCATGAACATTTGGTGAGCCGGCCACCTACATCAGGGGTCTGCAACCTTTGGCTCTCCAGGTGTTTTGGACTACAATCTCTGTCAGTTCTTGCCAGCTTAGTCCATGGGGAGGGTTGATGGGCGTTTAGTTCAAATCATCTAGAGAGCCACAGGTTTCCGACCTCGGGCCTATAAGAAAGATTGGTTCTGGGGAGTTGTCTCAGGATAATCAGCTAGTTGGTGTGGGAAGGAAGGGTTTTTGGGATTAATCAGAAACAGAAGAATTGACCACATGCAGGATTGGTGGCTTCATTGGGTTTAGAAATAGAAAGAGAACCTGTGAGCAACAAACTGGGAGAGTGGCTGTAAGCATAATGACGCAAATTGTGGGAGCAACAGCTTATTTAACCAACCATAGGCAGAGACAGGAGAATTGGCCCACAACATACCCCAAGCTTCCACATGGGTGGAATAGACCTAGCTAAAGACCTCGGCCAGATGTTCCGGTGGATTAATGACCCACAATTACAATATAATAAAAAAATCTAAAATCAAGAATTGACTAATGTGATTAACACAGGGAATACATTCTGTAGGAGTGATGAATTCAGGGATTCACTCACCCAGGTATATAAAACATGTCACTCAGAGGAACAACATGTTCTGTGTATTCGACAAGGATAGACAACATCTCACCTGTAGTAAGGACAAGTTTGGGGAGTAACCCAGGGATATAAAGCAGGTCAAGTATAGTAAAGTTATGTTCTATGAGTACACATTGCTGGGGGAATTGTTGACCCCAAGAAGGTTGGGTTCATGCAGTGATGGAGAATCTGCCATCTGCAGAACAAATGAGTCTTGGCCTTCTCTCCAGAAGCTGGGAGCTTTGCCTGCAGGAAGGCTGGACATCTGATGAGTCACTCAGGGGAAACAGAACCAGTCACATGCATAAAGGATGTGTTCTGTTTTTTTAAGTCTATAAGATAGATTGGCGAGTTTAGTGCTTACCCAGACATTTGTATTTGGCCTAGAGAATACAGGACCAAAGCCCCCCCAAGTCCAACTCAGGCCTTTGTCAGTTTAGTCCTATAATTTGCCTACTAATGCATTGGCAATTAACAACATCTCTTATCAGGCTGGAGGAATCCGGCAGGACATGCAACACAGAAGACATTGGGCCTCATTACGGGTCGGGCGGTCCGGAAATAACAGTGGCGGTAAACCCACCGTCACTGTTAATTCCGGACCGCCCGATCTCGAGTCCTGCAGACGGGAGGTGGCGTTCCCGCCAGGTTTGACCTGGCGGGTTTAACACCGCCCGCCCGCAGGCGGACGTGGAAACACCAGCACCATCACGAGATGGTGCCAGTGTTTCCCCTTCCCCATTCCCATTGGGGATTTACCGAATACCGCCTCCGGAAATCCCGGGACACCGGGGTCGTAATGCCCTGGCAATTCCGGGAGTCACGGAGGCGGAATGGTAATACGAGTCCGGTGGTAACCGAGCCAGAAAAACCGACTGGTTGCCGCCAGACTCATAATGAGGCCCATTGTTTTTAATCTAGTAGCATGAGAACCGCTCTAAACAGTATAGACCACTTCAATTAGCACATGGGTACATTGGCTCTTATCTCTCAGGATAGAAGTTCCAATGTACTGTCACCATGAAACAAAGGCTGTCAGTCCAAGAAAGGATGGGCTGAAGTGGTTAGCCCAGGGATGCAGGATGGGCTCAGTGGATCAGAGCAGGTATACAAGGTTGTTTACCTGAAACAGCAGATGGGTCCAATAAGACTGGAAAGGGACAAAGGATTTAACAAATAAACCGATCTTCCTCTCTGAATATTCATTCATTCAGAACTGCACCCAGGAAGATGGGGTCTGACAATATAATCTCTGACTGAATGGGGTTAGGAAATTGGCACAGGAATCGAGATTCATATCAACACCACCCTTAATTTAGATAGGATGCATTCATGGAAATTGCACTGGGATGCCTAACTCAACACTCCATCATTTGAAAGGCTCAAGACAGGAAATTACCAGTCAGTTGATACATGTTCTCATTCAGGAGGTCTAGATAGATGTTGAATTTACCCGATAATCCACTATTTGGCCTCTCCCTAAAGATGTGCAATTTGTGAGTCATTTTGGATGCTAGGCCAATACATTACCTGGCCCATTACTGCAAAAACTTCTCTAGTGAAGAGGTTTACAGTATTCATGCACATTCAGTCCTTGTCCTCACTCTGGAATGACCTCATCCAAAGGCAAAGTGTGTGCAGTGAAAAACCTGAGGGTATTTCACTGCCCAGTCCCCGGGGATCCCTTATTCAGGTGGCCAGGGAAGGGCCATCGCTATTGGATCCCGACCCTGGGGGCGGACAAGCGAGGGAGGATCACCTGGGTAGGAGGTCCTTGGGAAGTGGGGGAGAAGCACCTGAAGGCGAGACGTGGTATCCCCATTTCCTGGCTGTAATCTACCCGACTGTCCTTCGTTTTCTGGGGGACACTACAACCCCCATAATTCCTATCTCCTCTTTGACTACCAAAGTACTGAGAAGAAGAGGCCACCAGGAGTAATGAGGATTACCTATAGGAAGATACAAGCAGCAGCCCTACCTACTCTATAGCAATGTCCCGCTAACAAGGACGAGCAAGGTCAGGCATAAGACCATTATTACCAACAAATGAAGACCATTTTGGAGCCAGCCAGGTATAAAAGGTGTGGCCAGAAACATCAAGTTGAGCAAGCTAGAAGTACAGAGAGGTGTTGGAGAGCCAAGAAGCAGGAGGGTGCAGAGGAAGCTGCCTGGAGAGTCTGGAAGAGAACAGAGTGGCAAAGCACTGGGGTGCAGTGTGGCTAGGGAGCTGTGTCTCCAAAGAGCCGGAGAAGACGGACTGCTGGCTGTGTCCACTGGAGTGCTTGTTTCCCCTGCGCGTGTGAATGGAAGCCCAGGTGTCAGAGGGGCAGTGAGGAAGACTCCAACCCAACACTGAGAGCAGCAGAAACCCGAGGCGATAATGCAGCGACCGGTGAGTTTTGTGAAACCTGGTGCGCGTGTGAAAGGAAAGAAGCGGAGTGTGAGCAGCACTATTGAAGTCAAGAAAGGAAAGAAAGCTATGCAAAAAGCCTTGAATGTAAAGTTCCATAGCCTAAGGGATAGAGGTATTATGGGAACTGTAGTTTAAAGTGAACGTGATTGACAGTGACGAAAAGCCAGTAATTACAAGAGGGTGAGAGTGACTCAAAAAGGAAATAAAGAAACACAAGTTCTAAGCATGCAAGAGGCACAAAGAAAGAAAGGAAAGTTAGGAAACAGAGTGGTCGTGCAGAGGGAAAAAGGGAAATCTTGCATTTTCGAAAGTCTCTGACCTGCAGCAAAGTTGAGAAATAAAGTGAAGCGTAGTATGAAACAACAAAAGAACGATTGGAAGATTTGTATGTGTATGAACTGTGAAAGAATCACGCGTAGAAGGGGAGTTGCAATTGAAGGTCCAAGAAACCTTTTTGAAGTGCATATTGAACAGGGAGGATAGTAGGAAACAAGCCGTGATCCCGAAAAAGATGGTTGATAAATACAGTGAACATTTAATGAAGTCAATATGTGTGGAAGTGGAACTTCCAAGGTGCCAAGAAGGCAAGTGTGAAACAAAGGTTCTAAGAGATCACGTACAAGAGGAAACTACAATAACCAAGATGCATTGGTGCTAAGAGAGGACGTACAAACTGTTTGAATTAATTGTGTCGAAGTGGTCCTGCATATGCCTGTGCAAATCTATGCAGTTTCAAAAGTCTTCGACGTGAAAGTTAAATGACAGCCAAGAAGCTTGGGGAAGGGAATCCTCTGAAGTGAATGATAAGCTGAACGAAGTCAAAGCTCATTGAGGCCCAGACTCAGGTGAGGGAAGGCTGAGGGGCCTATTTTGAATACTGCTGTGAAAACGAAGTTAAAGACAAGAGAGACCCAGACTCGGGTGAGGGAAGCCTGAGGGGTCTGTTGTGAAATATTGTTGTACCAGAACTGTGTTAAATTGATGTTGAACCAAGGCGAGGGAGGCCTAACAGAATTGAGACTGAATTGCTATTAGGTGGCGAGGGAAGCCTGAAGGAATTGTGATTGAATTGATCTTTGGAAATAAGGCAAAGGAAGCCTGTCGAAACTGTGATATTGAAAATTGGGCGAGGGAACCCTGACAAAATGGTGTGAACTATTTGAACTGTACGAATTGTTCAACTGTGCAAACCAGACACCTTATAAGAAAATCCTAAAGACCCCCTTTGACTTAAATGTGGTGAAGCGAGTTGCCAATCAGTTATACTGCCATTCTGAATTTCTTTTGATTCACACTTTTATTGTGATACATTTCCCTACACTTAGTTATTGTAAAAGTCTGAGGGCAAGCATAGGTTTCTGACATAGGCCCTCATTATAACACCGGCGCTAAACCATGGTGCTATTAGCACCATGGTTGGTGCCGGTGTTGTAACGGGTCTGCCATGGTTCAATGGGGAATTACCACCCCATTCCAAGGTTGGCGGGGTGGTAATTCCCCATTGAACCATGGCCCTTCCCCATTCCCATTTTTGCCCCATAGGGCTCTATGGGAATGGGGAAGGCGCTAAGTACGGTACCGCAAATTGCGGTCCCGTACTTAGCACCAAGGTCCCTTGCGGGTCCCTACTTTAATGGCTGGTCTAGACCAGCCGTTCAGGTCGGGTCCTGCAAAGGGACCTCGTAGTAAGGTGCTAAGTGTTTAACAGCGCCGCAGCCTTTTACGGCGCCGTTAAACACTTAGCGCCAGGGTCCTAATGAGGCCCATAGACTTTTCTTTGTTTTGACTGACTGACATTGACTACTTATTTTACTGTGATGGTCGAGACTACTCCCATTATAGAGATAGGGCCAGTTAGGAAGTCTCCAATCCCATTTAAAGTTAAAAAAGGTTTTTGAAACCTGCATCTCTTGTGCCTGTGTCTATTGGGCCTCATTACGAGTATGGAGGTAGCCATGCCGCTTTTAGCGGCATTGCTACCCCCTACCGGATAACGGGTCCAGGTTCCAGGAATAGGGAATTACCGGGCCATTCCGACCTTGGAGGGCCCAGTAATTCCCTTTCCCGGGACCCAGACCCGGTACATCCCCATTCCCATTTCAGCCCCCATAGGGCTCAATGGGAATGGGGAAGATGCTAACAACGGGCCCGTTAATGACGGGCCCGTTGTTAGCATCCTGGTCTGCTAGCGGGTCCCGCTAAGGACGCCTGGTTTTACCAGATGTCCTTAGCGGGACCCGCGAGCAGACCTCGTAATGAGGCGGTAGAGGGATAACGGGGCCAGCAGCTCTACCGGCGCCGTTATCCCTCTACCGCACTCATCGTAATGAGGCCCAATTCCTTTCTCACAGTGCACTATTTCCACATACATTCCCTTGTATCAATTCACGTCCCATCAGTGGGACATCTCCCTTCACCCCCTATGTCTTCTCTGACATTCATCATGCTATGCCCTCTGCCCACCCTTTCCATTATCCATTAGCATCACTCTCCATGCACTTCTCCAGTAAAATCTAGCTGAGCAGGTAGGCAGCAGTTTATCATCCGGAAATACCCCACCATTTCGAGAACAAAACCAAAGGGGTGCGTGGGTGTCCCCCGCTCCCTTGTTTGACATTATGGGATTTCGGGGGTAGCAGGGAACAATAAAAAAAAAGAAAGGGTCCCTGCAGCGTCAGTTCTGTAAGTGATTCCAATCAAGCAATCCCACTAAGTCAGTGCCTTGTCTGGGATACCCAAGGGAAGCCCTTATTTATATATTTTTCTGGCAAGTTATAATCTGGATGATGAACCCCTGTATAACACCCCTCTCTTAGAATCCCCCTGACCCCACTGAGCCAAGAAGTAGATTTGTTTTGCAAATTTAAAAGGTTTATTTGAAAAATTAAACAATATATATATATACCACACTTCTATAAATAAATTGATAATGGATAGCACACTTGTGAATATGAGCAGTAATCAGCAATAGGTAATCCTACAGTAGCACAGTTCTTGGTTACTTATGAATAGGAAAAGAAAAATAAGGTGGCAGAGAATGCTTTATATGGTTCAAGGAAAGGCAAGGTGAGACAGAATACAACACAGAAATAACCTTGAGATGATTTCAACCAAAAGATAATATGATCACTTTTTCTTGAACAATTCACTCCCCCCTATGCAATGTAAGGAGATGAAAGGGAGAGCATACAGTTCTCAGGAATGCAAACAATATAATTCAGTTCCCCCCTAGCAAGCTTAGAGGAAAACAGGTAGAAGTTTGAAACACAGGCCCAAAATGCTTTGAATGTGATGACAATGAAGTGAGAAAGGTGCTACAAAATGCTTTTAATTCCCTCTAGAGGTTCAGGGTGGGTGATATCTAGTTTATATTAGTTCAGGTTCACTTTAGCAATGCTCTACGAGTAACTAGCAGGTTAAAACTAATTTTAGCAAAGGAAAGCAAGGAGCTGCTGATTTTTACATGTGGCTGAAATTGTGAAAAATGTCAAATCGCGGCAAATTTAATTGCGTGCGTCGAGCGTAATTACGGAGGCCCTATAAGGAGTAGGACTAGGTTCGTTGGAAAGCCTAGAATCTTAGCTTTAAGATAAAAGCTCCTAGCACAAACGGTTCCGGAGATATGGGCGATTTTGTGAAGGTAGTTTTTCGGATTTGAAATTTAAAAGTTCAAAATGATAGGTGACAGTTTTCAGCTTTAAAAAGGACAGAATGACACACACGATTCCTATGAGGTAGTTCTAAATAGGTTAAAATAGTTTTAATTAGATTATATTAAACTAAGAGATTGGTTTTGCACAGTGCTAGCTGGGTACTCACACTAGATTTTGGACAGGAATGGGCCTCGTCACGGATCGGGTCAGGATTGGCTGCGGTCCTCTTGCCACTTGGACTGGTTCTACGCACAGCACTTCACAGCGATCTGGTCTGGGTCTGCTAGCGGCACTGCACAGCGATCTGGTCTCTGGGTCTCCGTTTCTGTTATCGGTTATGGATACAGCGCCTCTGGTTCTGGCAAAAGTTCTTGGCACTGCTTTCGGGATACTGCTACAGGTTCTTGCAAAAGTTCTTGGCAAAGAATTCAAACAGCTCGCCCGGCTGTTGAATAGTTTGGTTGGTTTTGAGGCCTGCTGAAGAGGATTCAGCTTGTGGATTCAGGCCTCTCTGCTACAAATTCTGGAGTCAATTTCTGCTACAAGTTCTGGAGATTGATGGATTTGAAGTCTGGATCTCTGGATGTGAAGTCTGAAGTCTCCCGGCAAAGCGTCCCGCAAGAAAGTGGAAAGTGAATGTCCCTACCTGTCCTGCACTGTCTGCTTTTATGTGTTTAGAAAGTGGGTGTGTGTGTGGCATAACTGAGCCTGCCCCTCTCTACTTGTCATTGGCCCAATTCTCCCCTCTCCCATGATTGGGGAAGGAAATGGATTGTCATCATGATGAGGTCTGTTTATGGGTCAGAGGATCCTCCCCTGGTCAATTTGCCCACAAATCTATATTTGATTCAAATACATATTTCCCAGATACACAAGTGGTTGACAATACATGTACATATTACAGATGAATTAAGACAGGTCTCTGTTCAAGCCCCATGTTCCTGCGAGCTGGGATTCAGAAATGACAACATTTTGCGCTTTTTGGTCGGTTTACCAATATCGGACATTTACCAAAAATTACACAAATGTGCGCAAGGAGTATGGACATTAATTGATGAAGTGTCAGATTTGTAACATGCAGACATTTGGAGTAAGACCCTATTTTCTGCTAGCAACCCCCTAGAATACACCACAGGGTCCTAACACCTCTTAAAACGTGCACAGAAAAATCACAAGAATAATGATATTACTTATATAATTCTGACAAGTCCGTACTAGGAATTATCCATCTTTTTTTTAAATTATGCTCTGGCCCAAAGGGGTGTGGTTTCCCCCAAGCACATGGTGGAGTTTCTGTTTTGTCCACTTCCCCCAAGCTCAGCTTGCTAGCAGAGGCACTGCCCCTCCCAGTTTCTCCCAAGAGGAAGCCATTTTACGACCCCCCCCAATATAACATTTGCCTGAGTCCAGGACAGGGCTTTGTTCAACTTCCTGCAGTCCCCAGGTGCTCCTCCCCTAACCCAATCAGAGAGGTGTCATCTCCTTTTGGCAGGGGCAGCAGGATGCAGCTAGGCCTGGGAAGAGTGGCTGAGCCGGTTTCTCCTGTCGGGGGTAGTTGTCAGGCAGAATTCAGCTAAATGTCACTTTAGTTCCCAGTTTTCTACATTCAAATCCAACTTACATGCAGCTATTTTTTTATATATACATTAAATAATGACTTCCTTCAAGTCATTTCAGAATATAGTTTTACATTGTATCCACCTCTTAGCAAGTCTTTCCTTGGCCTGGTTTGGATTCATTTGTTCAGTTTTACACCAAAGTCTGGTGGTTTTAAAACGCCAGCTTTCAGATAGTGGTGAGCACCGGTATTGCATCCATTTTTGACATTAAGAAAATGAATTCCCCACAGTTCTGGGTTGCTTTTGGCAATCAGCATTGCCATTCCCAATGGTTTCAGGCTACTGTGTGTGCAGCCCAATGGTGGTTTTAGGCAGTGCCCTCCTGTGCTCACAACATAGGCAAAAATGGGTGGCAGCCTATTCTTCATGTTTTCCCTGTGCACTCTCTGTGGAGTTCTGGCCATCATGATGTTTTCAATGCCAGTAACGCACAGTTTTATGGTAGGGCTTGGATGCATGGGTAAAAACATCCCACAGTTCGCACCGCATAATTTGGAAATGGAACTGACGTCGCAGGGAGAAGCCGTATGCAGGGAGCTGAAGACAGGTGAAGGCGGGTAAGTGCAGGTAGGTTGGGGTCATTTTAAGGGGTATAAGAGTGATGGATAGAGGGGATAAGGGCATCAGATATTTTCAAAAATTTCAGCTGCACATAATTCTGCAGTGGTAAAATCTGCTGCGAAATGATCACTGACGACCTTTCATCGGAACAGTCTTGTTATATTACGCAACCTCTAATTCGGTCTGTGAGCATTTTATGGGCTATGGGTTTAGAAAGAAACAAGTGAAAACCATACTGCAGAGAAGAACATGGTTCCATGTTAATCACCAAAAGATTGGATTTTCTCCCATAGTTTCCCAGAACATTTTCCAAGTGGGAGGGCTGCTCGGCTCAGGCAGTGTTTTGTAGGGTTTAGAATTTGAGTTGATTTTCTTTCAACTCAAGGATCAGTTGATGTTTGGTAGACAGTGGCTCAGGATGGCATGGCTCTCTTCTGCCTCAATCTACTGTCTTACTTACAATGACTTACTCTGACTTTGTGGCCTAGCTTAATGGCAGGCCTCTGCGCAGCATGCTGTGTACTGTGCTTGTAAAGTAACAATCAGCTGCAGCAGTCAAGGCCTAAGTAACGCAGTCAGCATAAGTCAAATACAGTCAGGAGCATGTTGAAAGGACGAGACGTTTTGAGCAATATCATCATAACATTGTTACTGCCAGGCCAGCACAAGAGTCCATTTAAGCTTAAAGTCTGTGTGCCAGTGTCATAACACAAAATGAGCTACAGGCCTTTAAGCCCTGCTGAGGGGGCCCCCCAACCTACACGAAGTGGTGCATGCTGCACCACAGACTTCTAAGCCGACCTGGTCAATCATATATGCACAATGCACAGGTGAAGCTGACCATGCTGTCGCAGGGGCATGCCATGCACTTCACAAGGAAAATATAGAAGTGGGAGGTTCTTGAGGGGGCAATGGCATTGTAAACAATATAAAGTCAGTGGCAGCAAGTGAATATTGTTATTAGCAGGGCATTAAAATCTCCGAAGAATTAGCGCACATGACCAAGCATAGTGATGCAGCCCAAAGTAAAGTATTGAGATTATCCACCAAGAACTTTTTTAATATAGTGTGTTGCAACGATGCATTTTACAGAAGAATATGTGTGAAAAAGGTGGGTAGATAGCCTTTTAATTTACAATTGGTTCGCTGTGGCAAAACATGGAAAAATTCAGTAGATGTGAAATTGAGGGTAGTGGGGAGGGGCTCTCACAACGGATGTGGACTAAAGAGTGAGGGGCATTGCCTAAAAGGGGAGCTGCAGGCCGCAAACAGTACATCATGCAACCCTGCAAACATGTATTTTGGGTTACTCGGCCTGCTCTGAGGTGGTCTAAATTTGCATCCACTCTGCATATTGTACGCACAGCTCCTTTGCCCAGTTTGCAAATAAATCACTGTCTGTAAATAAAACATTTGCACACTCAGTATATAAACAATACAATCATTTTGTTAAGAGTGGTAATTGCATGCAGGGGCTGACCGGACCCACGTTAGCATTGACAAGCTGTTGAGTCCTCCGAATGCAATTTAAAATGTTTGCAAAATGGAGAGCAAAAAAAAAGAGTAAATACCACATTTACTTTCATTTTACTCTCTGGTCTGTAAACAAAAATGTAAAAATTGCCTGCAAATGACACCTTGCACATTACATTTACCAAAGATTCCTGTTATATTCACCTGCTTTTAATAAAGCAATAAAACCCAACAACCCAAGGGGGAGGGGCGTTACCAGACCAGTAATTCCCCTCCTCTGAGGGTTCTATTACTATTAGTACTGCGCCACATTGTCCCAGGGTACTATTATATTTTTTTCTCGAGTTGGGAAACGCTGAGGAAACCGTTACACAACTCGAGAAAAAAAGAAAAGAAAATGGTCGCCATGGATCGAGGAGAGTGCACAACACTTAGTCCTTTCTCCCTTTCCATGGCGGCCAGTTAGAGAAAGGGAAGGGACTTCGAGGAACTCAGCACGCAGAACGGTAGCAGGTAAATCTTTGTCGTGCTGGTAACGACCCAGCAATGGCCAATCAGATCGATGGTTCCAATCTGATTCTTCCTCGCCAGGTACTAATAGGTGTTAAACGCAGGCAGATTCCATAGGAATCCATTAGTTGTATGCCTGCATGAACATTTCAAACAGGCGTAAAACTAACTGGTTCTCTCATGCTGCCTGCAAACAAGTTTTTAAAATTCCCCATAGTGATTAAACAAATGTAAAACGACTGGTGTAAGCTTTTTACGCCTTATGTGTACACTTATTTTACTGCTCCACAGCTTTTAAACTGAGTCCCAGTAAATAAATAGCCCTCAATCTGTAAAGAAAATCACCTATGAGACAAAAGAGCGTGACAAATAGCACCTTGCTGCTTTGCATAAAATCAAAATGCATTTTGGGAACATAAGAATGACCACCATTTTTTTCTGTTTGGCAAATATGTCTGTGGTAGTGATTTAAGCAGAATTTGTTCTGTGCAGGTAATGAACACATGCCTTCGCGTCCATTTCAATTGTCACAACTCTTATCCCAACAGTAAAATGCCAGCAAACCTTGGGACTTAAATACTCTTTTCGACAGTTTTTGCTATTAGTTAAGTGATTTGGGCAGTGCTGCTTAAGCGGTTTATAAATGTTCCTAGAGGCACTCCCACTTGTGCAAACAGTGGACAATTAGTGGGGGGTGGAGAGTGAAGATTGGGTGGAATATGGGGGATGACGGCAAATGTAGAGTTCCCTATTTTGAGGGGGTTAGGGCACCCTTAACCCGCCCTGGTAATTGTGCTCATGGCTCGCACAAAGCTGGAAATTAGCTGCGTGTGCAGAATTACATATAGAAAGGCTTGTGATGCTGTAAGCAAGTGTGCTGGTATATCTCACTTCTGTGTGCTAAAACGGGCGCCATCTCATCACCAATCATATATGTGTTTTTGTTAATCTTTATTTAACAATCGGCAAGATGCACAACAAGCGGTAAAAAATAACCGTGACAGTACAAAAACAAGTGAGGTTTTAAGTACTGTGCATAGCCAACATTACCAAGGATACAATGAACCGAAAAACATTAGAAGAGTTTTAGAAAGCAAAGTATTCATTATTGCATAGCAGCTGATGTAGTATTCTTAGGAAGTTGGGTAGTGGGCATAAAGGATATATAAGTCTCTTCACAGTCATTAGTGACAGTACGTTTTCGTAACCACTCTATATGAAAGGGAACTTTACATGGTGTCCAATACTTTAGATTACATTTTTCTGCAATCAGCCAGGCTAGATTGAAAAATCGAAACTTGGTAATATTTGCTTTGCCAATATCGCCTAGCAGGCATTTAATTGGGGCTAGTGTAGGTGGTAGGTATCCTTGATATCAGTCAGCGTAACATAATAGACAGCGTCAGACCAGAAAGAAGCGATATAAGGACTAGACCAGAACATATGTTTAAAGTCCATGACATTTGAAGCACATACTCTTAGCATCTGAAGCATGTTAAGGATTTTAATTGACATCGACAATTCCTGGCATTTAGAGAAACATCTTTATTCAGCACACATCGCTTTCAGCATTCATCAGATATCTCAAGCCCGAGATCAGATTCCCAGAGAGAGAGAACCACATTCGAGATTGCAAGGTTTTGCGGCACCAGATTGTATAATGTTGACACTGGTTTACTATGTGCCGAAACGTGAACAACCAAATCGATACATGGATGTGAATCTGGTTTACGAAGGAACACTGGTTACTTATGCCAAAAAGCTGCCCTCATATTATAATATTACAAAACTAGTATTGGATCATTGCCTAATTCTTTGAGGAAAAAATATCGAACGATACAAATATCCCCTCAGGAAACATCGCAGAGGTTGTCCCATCTAGCATGCATTTCCTTACCCAGCAATGAAATGATATCGTGAAAGTCCCATAAAGATATGTGGGGACCATAAGGACCAGGTACTTGCAAACAGTGAAATAGTCTAACTGTGTTCCTGACCAGATCAAAAGTACAGGTATCATTGTATTTCCCATTAAGTATTACAGAACATAAATCAAAAGACATTTCACCATGATGCTCGATTTCAACATGTGATATATTCTAAGAGGAGGAATTCTAATGTGCCGCAAATTGTGCTTGTGCCACAATGTGATACAGTTCACAATCTGGGACTGCAAGACCTCTGTCATCAAAGGGCTTTACTATATTTTCCCAGCTAAGCCTACCACAGCCTGATGCCCAGAGAAACCCGGACGCTGCTGAGCAAAGCTTACAAAAAAGGACCCAATGGGCTGGATCAGCAAAATTGTCAAATAATATAGAGACGTGTGGGAGTATTATTATTTTGAAACGTTAAAGACAACCGTATAGAGATATAGAAAGTTTTGATTGGTATTAAGTTTAGAAGTAAGGATTGGGAGATAAGCCACCAAATTATCATCATATTGAGATATAGGAGCTCTGGGTACGCAAATCCCGGATAAGGGATCATGAATGGGGACCATCCAATGCCTAGCAACTTGGCAGTGGGTGAAGTAGCAAAGGCTAACAGGAATAATTCTGATGTATTCCAATTAACATGATATCTAGAGTATTGGGGAAAGCCCTGAACGTCATGAAAAATAGGCCTTAAATTAATACAAGATTCTTTAATATAAAGTAGGATATCTTCATATTGCAAGATGATTTCAGGTGGTACTGAGATATGTAGACTGGTTACAGGTCATTTGGTCGAAAAAAAAAAAAAAGGTGGACAGGACAAATGGTCGACGCAATTTGGTCGAAAGACAAATGGTCGAATATTTTTTCTTTTGTATTTTCACATTTTTTTTTTTTTTTGGGGGGGTCCCCCCCAACTCCCTTTTTTTGCTAAAAAACCCTTTTTTTTCCTAAACGAAAACCTGAAAAATATATATAAAAATTAAAAAAAAATTCGACCATTTGTCCGTCGACCAATTCTCGACCAAATGACTGGACAGCATGTAGACTACGATGACCCAGTCTAGAATGTAAGTGTGGCTAAAGGTTCAATACAAAGGCCAAATGACAGTGGGGACAGGGGACACCCTTGTCTCGTGCCCCTGCCCAATGATATTGGTCAAGACAAATACTCTGGCAGAGGAGGATTTGTATAATATTGAACACATTTAATGAAATAGGAGCCCAGTCGAAAGGATTTTAATACTATAAAGAGACAATTCCAAGACACTAAATCAAACACCTTCTCAGCAGCAAGAGTCCTGGCGAGGGCTCTAGCACAAGGATTGATTTGCAAAAGGATACAAAACAGCCATAGGAGATTCAACGCGATTGAACAAGAAGGATGAATCCTGCTTGGTCAGGATGTACACTAAATATGCATGAATGCAAGTAACCTAATAACCAACATTTAAGCAAAGATTTGTATGTCTACATTAATTAAAAGATAACAGGCGATAAGAACCGATGTCCTCCGGTGGTATATACGGTTTGAGTAATACAATTATGATTGCCTCTATGGAGCTAGTATACCATGTTCCAAATTAGGAGCTAAAGGATTCGTATTCTCTTTATCGAACTCGCATTACTAGAAGGCGATTATTTCAGCAATTGCGAAAGATGCATCACGAGCCATAGTATCCTTGGCAGACAAAGTAGGAAGTGTGACGTCAGTAAGATATTGCAATATATCTGCGATGAATGATTATCAGTACTGGCATAAAGAGAGCTATAATACTGCATACATGATTTGTTGATAGACATGATATCAGTGACATCACCATTAGACTGTGAGACCCTTGTAATGGTAGATCTTTCATCCTCTGATTGGATCACATCCACCAATGTACGTGGGGTCTATCAGCTTCACTCTATATCCGGGCTAGCACTGGTCTAGTGAGATAATGTATCTCACATTCAGCAAGTGTGTGAAACTCAGGAAGTTTAGCAAAAGTGCAGAACTCAAAAAGTTCAGTCTTATTCTAACCAAGCATAGTTATTTGCATGCAAAATCCCATATTGATTTCCTAAGGATCATATTTTATTTTTCTGGGTTAGTAGTTCAGATCTAATCAGCTTTAGTATCTAACATGATGATGACAGAGCCACATCTCTTTTGTACACCTTAGATGCTTCCCATAAGGTCAAATAAAGAGGAACCCGGCAGGGATGTCATTTAGGGGTCACCAGGGGTCACACCTGCGACCCCTGAGTTCTCCCTTGCTAGCCCTGTGGTCTCCCTTGCTACCCCTAAAAGAAAAAAAAAGAATGGAACTTTTTTTTCGTTTGATTTAAAAAAAAATCAAGTGGAGGCTCCGGGCTGTGGCCAGCAGCATGTGGCTCTTTGTTTTTGGAGTGGCTGGATTTCTGATAGCTATAGCTGCTAAGATAGCTCAGTGGGTTGAACGCTTTGTGTTGCAATGTGTGTGTGTGATCTGCAGGTTGCAGGTTCGACTCCCGGCAAGGTCAACTCAGCCTTTCATCCTGCTGTGGTTGATAAATTAGTGCCAACACAGGTTGGGTGATAATGTATGTATATTTGTTCTATATGAAGCGCTTAGGCTTAAGTGCTACATAACAACACATCATCATAGCGTTTGTCCTTGGACGTCTGCTTGCATTGATAGTAATTTGGTAATATGGGCCTATACGCACTGATATTAATGATACATATGGTGATCCATTCTTGTATAAATGTATATCACTTTACAGTGATTTCGTAACCATATTTTTCGAAGTGTACTTAGAAACAATGCTGTGTGATGCCACTAACTGTTTTGTCAACGGGTGAAAGGTCACTTCAGGGCGGGGTCAAATGACATCACTTCCTGTGATGTCACCCGAGGTCAAGGGTTGTGTGGTGTCACTTCCGCTACCCCTGGCAATTTTGGTGAAATGACGTCCCCGGAACCAGGCCTAGATGTGTTTGAAAGAAAAAAGGCAATTTTGTCAGCCAGAGTGGATGCAAATATAGCATATATTCATAGAATTAAGGCAATCTCCATAGTGTACGCTGAGGAGGTTGTGTATTAACGGTCCATTGCTCCCAATAGTGAGGATGAAATTAGACAAAAGTCTATAAGAGACATTGGACCTCATTCCGAGATTGGAGGTAGCCATGGCGCTATTTGCGCCATGGCTGCCTCCAATACCGGGTCCGGCACCGGTCTTGTTCAATGGGGACTTACCGGTGCAGTCCGACCCTGGCGGGACCGGTAAGTCCCCATTGGACAAACCATTCCCCATTCCCATTTGAGTCCCCATAGGGCTGAATGGGAATGGGGAGGGCGCAAATAACGGGCTCGCGAATGGCAAGCCCAATGCCCTGGTCCCTTAGCGGTACCCGTAAGGGACATGTGGTCAGACCACACGTTCCTTACGGTTCCCTCCAAGGGACCTCGGTATCAGGTGGTAAGGGATTACTGCACCGGTCTCCTTACCGGTGCCCAGTATCCCTTACCGCTCGAATCGTAATTACCCCTATTGTATTGTGCACAGTTGAATAATACGAGAATTTCCTAGAGGAGAGATGAGAGTATTTCAAAGCATTTCACATGCTCATCAGAGCCATTATTTGAACAATAGTTTGGCAGCAGCGGAGGGAGCTTTTGGTCCCCTAGTAGCTCAATCCTTGCCAATGTAGAGAATAGTATTAATATCGACCTCTCATATTATAGAGAAGTCAACTTTAGTGTTGTATATCTTACCTAATTCCAAGTAAAAGTAGAGGTCATCAATGTTGAGCCCAAAGGTTTTGAACAATAATGTTTTCATCTCATACATAACCCCATATAATAACATATCTACCTAGAGGATCAATACAGGATGTAATGTGTTGTAAAGGCAGTGAATGGTGTATTAGTGAACACCCCACAAGCTTTAGAGGAGTAATTACAATAGTATTGTTTTTCCGTCCATTGCTTGGCAAATGATACATTACCCGCACGCACATTAACATTTTGAGTGTAACGCTCAATATATTGGCATGTGTGGGCACTCATTCTGCCCCTGTGGGTTAAAAAAGCAGCACAGGCCAGGCAAGGCCAATTAATAGAAGGTTGTGTTAGAATGTAGTGCCCAGAGACTTGTGATGCACTTTACACCTGGAGAGCAATCTATACTGCAACAGAACATGTACTGTTTTAGGCAGCAGGAAGCCCTCAGAGAGCTGAATCCTGCATATGCTTTGGTTTTGAAAAGCAGCCTTTTAGTGAGCTGGGTGTTTTTATGTCTCTTCACTTATGAACTTATGTAACCACTTATTATAGAAAAGCACCTAGAAGCTTGATTGCCTACTCAAATATACATGCACGCATACATATTTAGTTCCGCATAGAACCGCATTTGCTAACACATTGAACCAGTAAACCTTGCGAGCAAGTCAGTTTTTAATTCTCCTCCAAGTTAAGGGTTAAACAGCAGTCTGCTGATGGAGCCAGGGCCTTGACTCTAGACTTAGAGCGCGAAGCTGTCCGAAGCATCATGATATTAGACACAGCAGAGCACCTTGCCTTTAGAGTACGTTTCTGAGCATTGATGACAAGGCGAGACGCTTGAAGTGCCTTGCGAACAACTGATATGTCACCAGACACTAAGATTTGTTATTGCAGCCCCGTGCTGAAGTGTGAAATGTTTACCTACATTATGCAAGCAGGCCAGGTGTAATGACAGGTAACATTGGTTTGCATTAAAAGCGGAGGAACTGCCTACCGTGTGACATGTATGTTTAATAATTAGGGGGTTTACATTTAGAACATATATAAACACTAAGAAACGCTTAGCTGCTGGCTGGCTGACTACATGAGACAAGCTGAGAAGAGGGGCTGCTGTCAGACAGCTCGCGGGGGATGCTATGCCTTTCTTTAGAAGGCTGCATCGAAGTTGCATGGGCTTTTTTTCTGGTAGTATGCACTCTGTGCCATGATGCTGGTCTTTTCCTGATTGATACATTGAATAATGTGTTTTCTCATTTTTTGCTTTTCATCTCTTTGATGCTTTCTTGATACATGCTCCTTGGATTAGTTTGAAACTTTGAATAGAGTGGTATTTTTGAACTTCTTTGGTGTTGAAGCATGAATAGGGCTTTTGGTTTTTGAAAGATGTTTGGTAGATTGGTTTGAATACAGAAATATGACTTGTGCCCTATTTGATGGTTGATCTGTTGGAACAACATGAATCATTAGAACAAGTGTTTTGAGGATTTTTTTTATATATAAAATAACAGTTTTCTTTTTTACGCTGTTAGTAATTTTTGACTCAGGACCGTGGATATAATGCTAACTAATGAGAAAGTGTCATGTTAAGCATTATTCCTCTCTTTCAATTATGCCTTTCTGTTCTCTTCCCTTTCCCTTTATGAATTAGTGCATTGCAATGTTATAATGAGGCGATATGCCCAGAGGTGGTAGGCGGACCCTGTAGCGAACGGCCTGCTGGCCAAGTAAAGGGCCCAAGCTCAACGAGTGTCCCTTAACGAGAGTGGCGGGCCTTACCTACAGGGTCAGCTCGCCACCGAGAGGCATATCACCATTAGCACCCGTGTAGTTCGCCACACAGGTGCTAATTTGCCTTTTTTACATGTTAAGTATGTATGTTACTATACAAACATGGCTGCCTTGGAATAGGAAGAAGGGGCTCTGTATGGAGCCCCTCTTCCATTTCTATGGTGGCCAAACGGAGTAGGGACCGAAGCTGAAGGAGCTGCAGCAGTGGGACCCACCTCCGCAGCAATCAGGTAAGTGGTGATTGGGGGCGTGCGGGGTGTATACAAATAAATGTAGGGTCAGTGAGGGGAAGATGGCAGACCGGGGAACCGGTCATCTGGTGGCTTGGAACCCAGGCTTACACTAGCAGTGTCAGCCCGCGTTCTATGCCTCCTCATTGGCTGGCTCCCCCAGAGAGGGTGCTAATGAACATGTTGCAGATTCAGTGAGTACATAGTGTGGTAATATCTCACCTGGTGAGATTTAGGGTTGTTTCTGAGTTGAGAGGGACACACACTCTGAGCCCATACAAGCTGAAAAAAGAACCCAATTAAACCAATGTAGCAGAGTAAAAACCGCCACTGATATCAGACAGGAGGATACATTCTCTGGGCTCCAAACCAGTGTCCGATAGCTATACTGTCTTGTTAAAAGGGAGCTAGCTCCTACTACCAAGTTGGCAGCGGGGGGCTTCCTCCTCCCCAGTAGGGTCAGCACCCTTAGTCTAGCTTTAATAAAATATACTCCCTCAGTTGTTAAAGTAAAAACATAGGCATGCCCTGTATGGTGAATCCTGCGTTTGGCAGTTCAGTTGCTTGCAAATAAGTCTTGCCCAATCTAACGATTTACGTGCGTTTGGACTAAATGGGAGGAATCGGGAAATATAAACACTCAGTTGGATTCAAAACGCTATTCTCCACTTTCCCTGGGCAGCTTGAGTATTAAATCTCTGTCTTTATAGTACAACAGTCTTGCAACAATGGTGTGTGGAGGAGCCCAGGTTTGGGTTTTGGCAATGATAATCTGTGTGCTCTCTCTTTCAGATTTTGGGATGAAAATGGTGGATTTCCCAGCAGCTCAGGTACCTAATTTTCCGAACATTGTTACATCTGGACCTAGGTTCCAGGTCCTGACATTTGATTTTGATGATAGGGATGGCTTTGTTTAGATTGGTAACTGATGCATTAAGCCTTACTACTCTGTCCTCTGCCTCTCCATATCCTGCTTGAAGCATGTTTGGTGCGACCACTTTCTTTATCAAATGTAGTACGCAAGGTGGCAATATATATGCCGCAAGATCATCAAGTTAGGAATTATAATACACAATCCATTTTGCATACCTACCATGATTGGACCTAGTTCTGATTGTAGGGGCTGATGTGAAGTTGCGGAGTCCATATTGTCAGTGTCTGCAGTCTTGGGCGGTAGAGAGGACTTGGCTGGAGTATTGGCAAAGGAATTCAGCGGGCCATGTTGTTTAGCTGACTCTATTGTCACGGCAGCAGCCAGAATATAAGTATAATGCAGGAAACACAAGAAGATAGTAGACAAAGATGGCTGCTATATGTAACTGATGTGAAATGTTAAGATGAATAATTTGCATCGAATGTAAACTTAAGGTAACGCATTGACTTCAATCTGCTGAAAAAAGAACGAGAGGAATGCTGCAACTCTGCTGCTGCACAGTCGCAGCTGTCAGAAGAACCAGTATACACAGAGGTTCTGAAATATATTATTAAAACAATGATCTGAGTGGGGGAGGCAAGCGATATGAATGGTGTGCAGGCTATGCAGCAGCCACAATTCGGTTTTTGCGTGTTACTGATAAAGCTGTTAGTATAGATACATTCACAAATCCAGAAATATGGAGGATCAGTAGATATCTTATGCACCCATTTGGGATAAATGAGAACAAGAACATCAGAAGGGCGTAACGATGCAGAAAAGTAAGTATGGCGGCATAATGGCGTCCGTAAGAATAAAGCCAATTCTATGGCAAGACTGGAGGCGAGCATTATGCTTTAACTTCTTTTAATACTCTTCAGCAGTTTCAACTATTAACATGGGAAAAAACTGAAAAGGTGTCTTTCTATTTAGTACTTTTCTTTTTGTCTTAAACAAAACTACAAGTTCCAAGATATCTGTAGTCCATTTAATACTGTCTCCAGCTATAACTACATCCTCTCCATTAGGCTTCTCCTCTTCTTTTCCTGCTCTTCAAGCAGATAAGTGCATTCCATAATTACTCCGGGTTTCTGACATTGATTAGATAGAGTCAGGGTCTGAGCAAGGAGTGGAGATTTAAGTAATAATGTGTATTATGCCTCAACAGGTACCTTATATGAAAAATAATAATTATAAGAAGAATGAATCTTTCTCAGGTGTTTTATATTGGCCGAGCGTACGTTCGGAGTAGCGAATCCATCACAGGGGATCCCCCCCGTTTGCCTGATCTCATTGTTTGATCAGAGCAATACACGTGTGCGTGCAGGCAGGCGAAACCAGACAAGCTGCGGGGCAGCGGCTGGCGCAGTGAGTCTTTGGCGTGCTGCAGCGCAGGTAGAGGAGCCCCGTGTTGCATTCACGACACGCTCGGGGGCTCGCTCTCCCTCACAGGCCGTATGCGCCAGCCCCCACCTTTTGGGGGGCAGAGCAAGAGGAAGGAGCGACCGGGTAGCCCCCTCCTTTGGGGAGGTGGGGCATCAGCCGTGTCGCACTTCCTGGCCGCGCAATTCATAAAGGAGAACGAGTTATCTAACAGCCCGGCACCGTTACTAACCGAACCCTCAACGTTCTAATTTAGAACGAATTATCTAAAAGCCCAGAGCGGTACAATTGCAACATTCTAATTAAGAACAAATTATCTAAAAGCCCAGAATGGTATGACCTCGAACCGGAATAGAGTCCGGACTTCACGATCATACATGGAGAAGGAAGAGCTGGCCAGCTCACGACTGCAGAGGAGGGGCTCTGCTACTAAAGAAAGAGTCCCACGCTGTGGGCAGGAGAATCATTAGTACCCACCAGAGTGCCCTGAAAGTCAGCCAATCACAGGTGCCAGCCACTAACCCATAAAAAAATATATATATTAAAAAAAAGAAGGAATCCTATTAATTAAGGGTAACACATTCTTGGGCATAGAAGGATCAGCTCAGTAGTGGGCTATAGTGATAATCTCCTTCGCCCTTACAGAACCAACGCAGCAGTGGGCGTGCACTAGACACCGCAAAGGTAATAGGCACACAGCACTAGCAAGATGTCTGAGTTTGAATGGAGTGAGGAGGAGCAGTCCCTGGACCTCGCTGCCAGTTTCAAACAAGTGCTGGGGAGCTCGTTGGCAGACGCAGTGGCGCTGGGGGGTTAAACCCCTCCAAGAGAGGCTGGAGACCCTAGAGTCTATGCTGACCCAGCCCAGGGAGAGCACCTTAAAAAAGAACAGCATGCCTACAGAAGTTAAGGGAAGTACACAGACCCGTAAGAGGAAGGCCTCTTATGACCCCCCGGGTCGACCATCCGGGGCACCTGATAAGACCCCAGAGGCTGCCGACGATTTCTCCAAGCTTAAGGAAGCTTTTATACATCGTTCGGCTGTGCCAAGCCTCGAGACCCCCAACCCAGGGGAAGAAAATATGGGGACTGAAGACCTAGGCTCTGAAAAAGAGCCAGCGGAGGACGAGTGTTCCTCGCTAGAAGGAGATGAGAAGAAAGAAGAGGAATGGGTGAAACCCAGCGGTAAAAGAACCCGCAAAGAAAAGCATCTGGACGAGGAGCCAGAGGAGGATTCCGATATGTTTGACCCCGATAATATTAGGAATCCAAATCCTCCGATTGGCAACCATCGCCAAGGGTAACAAAGTATATGACTGCCAGACTAAGAAAAGTTTTAGACAAAGAGGTGAGGTAGCGCCTGCGGCCGGAATGCCCTTGCCCGGACCTACCAGGCAAAGTAGTGGAGACACCGGACATAGATCTAAAGATGCTGGCGTTTGTCGCTAAAACAAGCAAAGGCACGAGTAAGGGTATTGATAGGTCCTGGCAGAGTTGCCAGGAGAAGGTCCTGGATATCGCAGCAGGACCCCTGGCAAAGATGATGGACCTGGCCGAGAGAGCCAGAGACACGGGGGAGGAAATTGATTCTGAGGCCCTGGCGAACTGGTCCCAGAAGGCGGTATGCCTTCTGGGGAACGCTAATTGCGCCATCTCGTCCGAGAGGAGACGAGGCCTCTTACTTAAGATTGACTCCAAATTAAGCGACTGACACAACCCTCGCCCAAAACCCCCTCTGGCAAACCCATTGGCCAGGTGGAGTCAGGACTCGGGCCTCTAGAGCCTGGCATCCTCTTCAAAAGCCCTCTAGGTGAGCGTAACAGAACGCAAAGACTACCATAAGAAATCCTCCTGGTCGCCATGGAGACATCAGAAATGGACCAATTGGCCCAATTACTAGGAGAGCTTCGTGCTGAGGTTCATTCTGCCCGACAAGAGACTAATGCCCTCCGGAGAGACCTAATAGTGACCAAAGAACACACTGAAGAGATTAGCAGGAAATACTTGCAATCACAGGCAGGACAGATGCCTCTACCTGGAAGCAATCCAACGATGCAAAACCCTGCCATACCACCCACTCCGGTACAGATCACGTTACCTGGAACAGTGCCCCTGGCACCACCAGAAAGGTTCTCAGGCGATTGACGGACGTTTGCGGTATTCATCAATCAGTGCCGCCTTCATTTTCTTTGTAGGCCTGGAGCATTTCCAAATGACCAAGCTCAGGTAGCTTTTGTCTTATCATACCTGAGTGGTAGTGCAGCAGATTGGTCGGTGCCATTGGTAACCCATGACGATCCTCTATTACATGACTTTGGGGGGGTTCCAGAGAAAAATGGAAAAACGTTTTGCTCGCCATACCCAGGAACAAGCAGTAGACAATGAACTCTTGTCCCTCTGACAGGGGAATCAGGACTTGTTAACGTACATTGCTACCTTCAACAGACTGGTTGCCGAAGCTAGGTGGCCAGAAAACAAAAGAACCACTTTGTTCCATCGAGGCTTACGAGGCGAATTAAAGGACGTCTTAGCTCAGGTGGTTGATCCACCCAGAGACTGTGCAGAATTCATAAATCTGGTTGTGCAGCTAGACCACTGGTTGCAGGACCGAAAGGCAGACCCGTCTAAGACGGACCCTTGGACCGTGTATGTTTGACCAAGGGAAAACACACCCTGTGTACCTGAAAATGCTGAAGAATCCATGCAGACTGGAGGGATACTGCCTCCATTAACGAAACAAGAGCGGGACAAAAGAAGACAACAACAGCTTTGTTTGTATTGTGGGAAACCAGGACATTTCCTGAAGGACTGTCCAGTAAAACCCCCAAGAAGAACAGTCGGGCCACAGAGAAGGATGAATCTAAGGAATAAGAAAACTACCAAGCTCGACAAACGTAGAGGTCAGTTTGTCGAGTGACAAGAAAGAGTTGCTGAACTCGTCAAGAATGCATGCCGTTGAAGCATTTATTTTCAAATTTCTTTATTGGCATTTATATAAGAGACAGTTGCATCGTAACATTGTGCGATCACATTGGTATAAGTCAGGATTAATCAAGATAGGCCAAATAGAAATTAACAATTAAACAGAAACAACAAAACGTAAACAACATTAACAAGTCTCCGTATGGTCAGTGGCGTAAGCAACGTAGGAAGATCAGGCAACAAATAAGTTCAAGTTATGGACTGCGCAAATGTTCTGTGTCAGATAGCATGTTTCGATAGTGGCAAGTTACTCAAGGGGGTTTATCGTCATTGGGGGGGTTAAGTAAGGCCCAGGTGAGAGTTTTCCAGGCAGAAAGTGCCAAGCTCGTGTCTTCGGGGGATGTGGTGACCCCATCCTCCCAAGCAGAGGTTTCTGCCCCTATCCAGCGCTCCAGTTCGTTACGCCATACCTGGTATCGTGGGCCTCCAGGTCGCTTCCAGGCCATAGCAATGGTCCTTTTGACCAGAATGCATACTAGGTCCATGAGCTTAACTGAGTGTTTGAACTTGGCCAGTCTGGGATACGTTCCGAGAAGGCACTCCTTTGGGGTCCACTCATATCTGGTCATGCCTGCCTCGCTACAGAGGAGTTCCACCTTCGCCCAGAGTTGCCGGACCTGGACACATCCCCAGAACATGTGTAAAAGATTTGCTTCATCTCTGCCGCACCAAGGGCAGTTATGTTGGGGTAGCCCATATATTTTGGCTATTCTAAGTGGTGTCAGGTACGAGCGATATAACATATTAAGCTGAATCAATTTAAATCTAGAGTTTCTAGATACCACGTTGGGAAACGCTAGTGCTCTACCCCATTCTGCTTCAGACAATTCATGCCCCAAGTCTCCTTCCCATTTGAGTTTGAGATCCTGACTGCGGGGATTGGGCCTATCGATTAGGTGGCTGTATATACGGGACACAGGCCTCCATCCATCTCCCAAACTATATAGGAGTGTTATGAAGGGGTCAGTTTCAGGTTCTTCTGGCCACGCGTCCCATTTGGTCCGAGCAAATTTACGGATCTTTAAGTACCAAAGGAATTGGCCAGCCGGGACGCCATCTACTGACTGCAAGGAGGAGAAATCCCGGAAGGAGCCCTCGTTATATAGATCCCCCCAAGTGTACACTCCCAGCCTTTCCCAGTATCTAATGGAAGCAAGGTCTACAGAGTTCTGACACAGGTCGGCCAGGAGCGGTGTGTCCGGAGTATATCTATGTTTCAAGTGGAGAAGAATTTTAACCCTTTGCCATATCTGACGACCCAGGGTAGCTAAATATGGGATCCCATCCACAAGACATTGAGGGGCCCAGATGAGTTCGTTTAGCCGGATCGGAGCAATTGAGCGTTGTAAAAGCGCTGTTTCGGGGGTGTCATCATCAGCTAGCCATTTAGCCACGAAGCTTAGTTGGGCAGCCAGGTAGTATCGCTCCAGATCAGGGAGCCGAATGCCTCCCTGCTCATAGGGTAGGGTCAGCGTGGATAATGCAAATTTGTGCCTACTAATTCCCCACAGGAAGTCTTTAAGTATCTTCCCCAAAAGGCGAAAGAAGGGTGTCCTAATATAATAAAAAATGTTTTGGAAACCATAAAGAAATCTGGGGAGAACAATCATCTTGATGATGGAAGCCCTGCCCATCATGGATAGGGGGAGGCGAGCCCAAAACTTAATCGACCTGCGCAAGGGAGGCAGCGCCGCTGCCGTGTTGTTGACGTGCATAAGTTCAGGCGTGTGATAAATATTAATGCCCAGATAGCGGAACGTGATGGGGCGCCAACTTATACCCAGCAAGGGGAGGTCATCGACGTGTGTGTTTTGGAGGGCGCCTAACGGAAACAGACAAGACTTATGTCTGCTGAAGTGTATGCCTGATACCTTGGCAAAGTTGCCGAGGACCTCCAGCATGGTCGGGACATTCAACTGCGGGTCCCTCACATAAAGGAGGACATCATCTGCATACAGGGAAATTATGTGGTCCACCCCGTCTAGCCTTATACCAGCATCGAAGAACTGTTTCCTAAAAAAGATGGCGATGGGTTCGAGCCCAAGTATATATAACATAGGGGAGAGCGGGCAGCCCTGCCTCGTGCCCCTTTGTATGTCCCATGCCGTGGAGATGAGCCGGCCAGATTTTACTCGTGCTCGTGGTTTAGTGTAGAGAACTGTGATCCATCTAACGAATCGTTCTCCAAAGCCGAACTCCCGGAGCACCGCAATTAGCCATTCCCAGAAAATAGAATCGAACGCCTTGATGGCGTCCAAAGAGAGCAAGGCATAAGATTCCCCCACATGAGTGGAATGTGATAATACATGTTGTAGCCTACGAAGGTTGGCAGTGGTGTTGCGGCCCGGCACAAAGCCGCTCTGGTCGGGGTGCACCACTCCTCCGATCACCCTGGACAGCCGCTTAGCCAGAATGGTTGTAAGAATTTTGACATCATAATTGAGCATCGCGAGAGGGCGATAGGAGTCACAGTCATCTGCAGGTTTACCTGGCTTGAGGAGCGGAACCACCAAAGTCTCACGCATGCTCCCAGGCAGGATACCCGTCTCGTAGGCCTCTAGGAACACCTCGTGCAGCAGCGGAGTCAATTCCGGCTCGTAGGTTTTGTAAAATTCGGCAGGTAGCCCATCACTGCCCGGGGCCTTACAAGTGGCCAGAGACTTGATGGCATCGGTTATGTCATCTATGGTGATATCAGCATCCAAAGCCTCCTTATGTGACGGCGGGAGTAGGGGCAGGCCAATTTCATCCAAGGTGTTTGAAATTTCCTCAGGGGGCACCACGTCATTATGGGAGTATAGTTGGGCATAAAACTGCCCGAAAGTGTCGTTAATCCCATGTTGGGTCCGATGTAATGTGCCATCAGCATCTCTTAAGGCTGTAGTCGGATGTTTAGGGTGTTCTTTCCTACACAGCCAGGCGAGCAGTCTACCAGGTTTATCAGCGTGGGCGTGTGCTTTATTGGTTCTGGTGATATAATCAAATTTGGCCAGTCTGTCCCAGGCTTCCTTGCAGGTGGCCCTTGTACTGGCAAGCCTGTCTTCCTGCGGTTGGGGGTCCAGGGTGTTGGATTCTAGCTGTTCTATTTCAGTCTCTAGTAATTCAAGTTCAGATCTTAGGCGTTTTCTCATTCCTCCAGCCTTTGCTATGACCTCTCCCCTTACAACCACTTTGAGAGCATCCCAGACTGTGCTTAGGTGGTCAACGCTGTCTTTATTCTCACGAATGTAGTCCTCTAGGGATTCCCTGAGATCTTCCCTGAACTCCGAATCTTTAAGTGCCTCGGTGGGCATCCTCCATGTAGGTATAGGAGGTCTGGGGCCCGTAATGTTCCATTCAATTACCAGGGGGGAGTGATCAGAGATGGTACGGCCCAAATAATTGGAAGAAGCAATCTGGGGAAAGCTTTCTCTGCCAGTAAAGAGGTAGTCAATTCTGGTGTGAAGATTATGTGGCGAGGAGTAGAAGGAATAGCCTCGATCCCCTGGGTGTTGCTCCCGCCAGATGTCTACCAGGTCTAGGCGGTTCAGCATGACATTCATGGCGGTGGTAGCGGTCGACGGGCCCCCCAAGGGAGGAGCAGATCTGTCAAGCACTGAGTCACTGACGCAATTAAAATCGCCTCCCCAGATAAAGAATGTGTCTCTATACAGTGTAATCTTTGTGTACAACATAGCAAGGTGCGCGGGGATATTGTTGTTGGGGAGGTATGAATTGACAATGCATACCTCAGTTTGTTCGATGTGGCCCCAGAGTATCACGTACCTTCCTTCCGGGTCCTGTTCGGCTTTTTTGAGCTGGAAGGGGATGTGAGGGCTGATCCAAGTGAACACCCCTCTTGCGAATTTAGAATAGGCGGACCCGAACCCCTGTCCACCCCAGTATGATTGGAGCGTCGCGGTGGATTCCTTGGTTAAGTGGGTTTCTTGTAATAGGGCCAGCCCTATCTTCTTCCTGTGTAGAAAGGATTTAACTCTGTTGCGGCGTAAGTAGGTACCCAAACCTCTCACATTCCAAGTGGCGATCTTAAGGCGTGTAGACATGATGGTGGCAGAGGAGTTGGAGCGCTGAACTCATGGTGGTCTCAACCGTCTTCAAGCCAGCTTCGTGTGCTGAACAAATGCCCCCTGGGTCGGCCGTCAGCAATGCGCATTGTAATCTTCCTGTTGCCCATGATTGTTGTGTTGATATATTAAACGGAGACTTATGAACAAATTTAACTTCCACTCGAACAGGTGGATCGAATATGAAAGATAACTGTGTGTTGCCCCCAGCAGTCGTTCTGGGAGGACAACGCTCGGGGGCTTCCGCTACCCATAGGCCGATCCGGGCCGTGAGGTGCGGATGTGGTGTTGGCCATAGGCCAGCCATGCTTGGGGTGGGGTGGGTTGTGACAATGTCCATGGGTAGTCCTTATAGCTCCCGTCCTTGAAAGAACCAATTGATCATTACAGCAAAGAGATCTGTTCGTGATCAGCCGTTGGGCGTCAGGGCGTGATCCTCTCCCTCAGCCAAATTATTGTGCTCCATCCACATAGTGGCTGCTGCCGGAGTCTCCATGAAGACAGCTTTGCCTTTGTATAGTATCTTAAGGCGCGAGGGGTACAGGAGCATGTATTTGAGATCCAGCTTCCGCAGTTGGGCTTTGACAGGTATAAATGAGTTCCTGGCACGCTGCACTTGTGGGGTATAATCTGGGTAGATAACGATCTTGGAGTCATTGCGTCTGATCTCGCCTCCGTCCCTCGAGAATTTGAGGATCGTCTCTCTATCGCGAAAGTTTAAAATCTTGGCTATCATCGGGCGTGGGTGTGATCCCGGTGGGGGTCGTTTTTGTAGGGAGCGGTGGGCTCTCTCGACGGAGAATCCCTGTGTAAGCTTGCCAGCTCCCACCTCTTGTATTAATAGGGATTCAATGAATTCCGTGGGGTCGGTACCTTCCATCCCTTCCGGAACGCCAAGGACTCGGATGTTACTGCGGCGGGCCCTTCCCTCTGCTTCCTCAGACCTCGCCTCGAGATGAGCCACTTGTTTCTCAAGTGCGATAACTTTGTGCTTTAAGTCCTTGGCAGTGTCTGTGGTGTCCTGCAGTTTTATTTCCACCGTGTTTATTCTTTCCGCTAGGTTGCGGGCATCTTGGCGGATGAGCTGCATGTCTACCTTAAGTTCATCTATCCTGGTCTCCATGCACGTTTGGAGTGTAGCAATGGCCTGCAGCACTTGGGCGTTGCTGGGGTCGTCAACTGTTGCAGGGGGTTCCGTCTGTGTGGGGATCTCATATTGGCTGGACTGTTTAGGTTTAGCCCCTGAGAACGAGTCCATGATTGTTGCACCCCTGTTTTTGTTTCGTGAGGTAGACATTAGTCCCTCTTAATGTTGTGGAGGCAGATACGAGCCCTTAGACGGTGAGTAACAAGGCGAGCGTTATGCAGTGATGCACAGTGTTAGTCCGTGATGGCACCGGAGAACACAGGGGTGGTGCAATTAAGTATACGCTCCTGCGCAGGGTATTCTCCCGGTTGGGCAATGGAGTGCTCTGCCGCTGTCCTGTAACCCTGCTAGGCCCTGCTGTCTGCGGCACGGGCGAGTTCCTGCTCCCCGGTGTTGGGTTAGGGTCTGCAAGTCTTCCGGTTCATCTGAGCGTGGACCGTTCCCTCTTCAACCGCGCGGTTGCCTGTTCAGGGAGGGAGGAGGGCCCCGTGCAGTACGCTGTAACGACAGCGGCAAGGGTTCGTTTACTCTGCTGCCTCTCTGGCCCACGGAGCCCCACCGCACTCGCGGCTGGCAGTTCACCGACGGGTCTCCCTCGAAATGGCAGCGGTCCGCTTACCCCCTGTGTCTCCTCTGCAGCGGTCCCAGGGCCTCGGATGTAGTTCCGTTCGCTCCCCTGGGTAATGCGGAGGCTCTCCTGTGCGCTCAGGGGCTTCTGGGGGGGAGGGAGATCTAAGGGCGGCCGGTCCTGCGCCTGGTTTCCACTGGGGTCTTTCCGCTCTACTCACAGGGACTCCTTCGACGCGACCTTCTCCCTGCTGCCTCGCTGCCGGCTTAAACTGCTCTTCCGTCAGGCCTCGGCGCCGTCCGCCATCTTGTTTCTCCCGGGGGTATCAGTTCGGATGCTGCGTTTTCAGGGACGCCGGCTCCGTTTCTCTTCGTTCCTGCGCCGGGCAGGGCCAGAATCGCTTCCCCCACCGGAGTATGGGCTTGGAACTTGTTCAGGTCAAAATTTTCGATCGAATTAAGGATCTAGGCCAGGATCGAGACGGGAGCTCCTCACAGACACGTCTTTACACCATCGGCGCTGGCCACGCCCCCCTGCCGTTGAAGCATACATCGATAGCGGAGCAGTTGGAAATTATATTGATCAAGAACTGGCAGCAGAGATGGGGCTTCCATTGTGTTCTAAGCCAACTATGGACAAGGTAACCACCGTGGATGGGACAGAAATCACTTCCGGACCAGTAACCCAGTGCACAGCCAGGGTAACCTTGCTGTGCCAGGACGGACATCGGGAGTCTATTTAATTCGATCTCATCAAGGCACCTCAGTTCAGGCTCATACTAGGGATGCCATGGTTGGTTGCTCACAACCCTTTGATAGACTGTCAGGCACGAAAATTAACCTTCCCCGGTGACTGCTCCCCTGCCTGCTATTACCAAGAGGAGAAACCCGACGTCTGTATCCCCATGACTCTCGGAGCGACAGTATCAACCCTGGGAGCAACTAATACCTTGCCAAGTGAATACCATGATTTCCAGGATGTTTTCTGAAAGGACCAAGCCAATACATTGCTGCCGCACAGGCCCTATGACTGTCAGATCAACCTTGTTCCTGGTGCACAAATCCCTTGCGGCAGGATCTACGCACTCACAGAACCAGAAAACCTTCATTTGAATTCCTATTTAGACCAGTACCCTGCAAACAGATTTATCCGTCCTTCGAAGTCCCCCGCAGCCAGTCCTTTGTTCTTCATACCGAAAAAGGAAGGAGATTTGAGAACCTGTATTGACTACTGCGCATTGAACCAGATCACCGTGAAGAACCGCTTCTCCTTGCCACTTATCCCTGAGATGCTAGACCAAGTTAAAGATGCCCAGATTTATACCAAATTGGACCTTCGAGGAGCGTACCACCTGGTCCGAGTCAGAAAAGGAGATGAATGGAAAACCGCCTTCCGTACTAAGTATGGCTTGTTTGAATATCAAGTCATGCCCTTCGGGTTATGCAACGCTCCTGCGGCATTCCAGTATTTCATGAATGACGTCTTAAGGGAGTTAATTGATGTGTGCACCTTAGTGTACATAGACGACATCTTAGTATACTCAGCCTCAGAACAAGATCATGTCAGGCACGTTCAAGCTCTGTCAACATTGCTTGTTTGCAAAGCTTGAAAAATGCTTTTTTCACGTCACCGAAGTAGAATTTATTGGTTTTATCCTTACTCCAGAAGGCATCAGAATGGACATGCAAAAGGAGGATGCCATTCTGAAATGGCCTTCACCGACGTCTCTGAAAGGGGTACAAAGCATGCTGGGCTTTGCGAACATCTACCGCCGGTTCATTCCAGACTTCTCTCAGGTTGTGCACCCAATCACAGTACTATTACGAAAAAACAATAAAACGTTTGCTTGGACCGAAGAAGCAGAAGAAGCCTTTCAGGAACTTAACCGAAGGTTTACCTCCGCTCCAATCCTGCGACATCCTCGTCCAGAACTCCCTTATGTCGTTGAAACTGATGCATCCAGTCTCGCAATGGGGGCTGTCCTTTCACAGAGAGACCCGGAAACCGGCCAGCTACATCCTGTGGCCTTCTGGTCGAAAAAGTTCTCACCTCCAGAGATTAATTATGCCATCATGGACAAGGAACTCCTGGCTATCAAATCCGCCTTTAAAGCCTGGAGGCACTACCTTCTGGGGGCCAGACACACCATTAGACTCATCACAGAACACCGAAACCTGCAATATCTCAAAACAGCCAAGGTCCAGTCCTCGCGCCAATTACGGTGGGCCCTTTTCTTCGTCGAATATGATTATGTAATCACATTTCGACCAGGAGTCAGAAACGGAAAGGCGGATGCCTTATCTCGCATGGGCATAGATGAAATAGTATATACAACTCCAGACCCAGTACCTATTATACCTGAAGACAAACTCTTGGGTATCATGACAGCCTTAACACAAGCAGAACTACGAAGAGAAATCCAACGGACAATGAATCCTGATCCCTACCTCGTATGGCAAACGCAAGGAGAACAATATACCATCAAGGACCATCTACTCTTTTTTAGGGATGGCCTATATGTACCCAAGAAGGAATTACAACAGCATATTATTTCAAACTATCACGATTCACTGATTGAAGGGCATCCTGGGATTTGCAAAACCCTAGCTAAGGTGAAAGAGAACTTTTGGTGGCCTACCTGGCGTAAGGACATCATTCAGTATATTCAGTCCTGCGGTGTCTGCGCACAAAATAAATCACAGAAACAAAAAACATCTGGTCTCCTACAACCATTGGGCATTCCTCCAGTTCCAAAGCCCACTCTTTCCCTTGACTTCATCACTGATCTACCTCCAAGCCAAGGGTTCAACACCATCCTTGTAGTTGTGGACTTATTCTCGAAGATGGCCCATTTTATTCCTCTCAAAGGCCTCCCAGACGCCGCCACTTTAGCAAAAGTGTTACTGGAGGGCGTGGTTAAGCTACATGGCTTCCCTTCGGTTCTGGTCTCTGATCGAGGCAGCCAGTTTGTTTCAAACTTCTGGAAAAAATGTTGTGCAATGGCGCAGATCGACGTTCGGCTATCTACCAGTCACCATCCCCAAACGGACGGCCAAACCGAGAGAACCAATCAGACACTCGAGCAATATTTACGGTGCATGCTGCACCACAAACAAAGGAATTGGAAAGACCTACTATGGATAGCCGAATATGCATATAACAATTCTTTGCATTCAAGCACGGGACAAACGCCCTTCTATACCCTTTATGGCAGACATCCACGTACCTCTGAACTAGACCTTCCAGCCAGCTTGGAAATGCCAGCGGTAAAAACTCTACACACAACCATTACTCAGGCTTTCAAAAGGGCAAAGGAACACCTTATTCATGCCAAAGAAAAACAAAAGAGATTCGCCGACCAACACCAGAAAAAGGCCCCTGATTATCAAGTAGGAGATAAAGTTTGGTTAGCCGCTAAATTCGTACCCATCAAGGGAACCCGGACCTTTCATCCCAGATTCTTAGGACCCTATACCATTAAGGCAATTATCAACCCAGCAGCCGTGAAACTGGATTTACCACCTAATCTACACATCCACCCAGTATTCCATGTGTCCCTCCTGAAACCAATGCAACCCTGCACACGGATCGGGACACCACCTAAGCCCATACTTGTTGACGGAGAACCAGAATTTGAAGTCAAAGATATTTTGGACTCTAAATACTCTAGGACCAAGCTATATTATCTCGTCGATTGGAAAGGATTTGGACCACAAGATAGATCCTGGGAGCCCAGTGAGAATATCCACGCACCACGTCTAATCAGGAAATTCCAAAGGAACCTCCAACCAAACCTGGGCCAGACAGAAGGAACACCATGGGAGGGGTCTTAGGGGGGAGTGCTGTCACGACCCTCGCCCAAAACCCCCTCTGGCAAACCCATTGGCCAGGTGGAGTCAGGACTCGGGGCCTCTAGAGCCTGGCATCCTCTTCAAAAGCCCTCATGGGGCCAGTCCTGGCGCCTATGGCTCCAGGCTCATACACCATGAAAAACAATGTGCTTGGGAACTACTTTATTGTATTGTCAGCCAACATGGAGGCATCCATATAGCTTGGTTCCTAAGAACCAAGCTATGCGGGCTAGTGTTTTGGGTGTGGTAGCCTAGGGACTACTTTACCTGGACTATTTTGTTGGGGCTATTTAAACCACACCCGAGCAAGACAACACGCTTCGCGTTACTTTGCAGCTTGCAACGTGACGCTCACCGTGTCCAGCTATTCCCTCGAACCTCAGAGAAGCAGAACCTGCAAGGAGACAAAAGGAACATCATTAGCAGCAGCATCTTACCTGCAGTCTTCATCTTTATACACTCGCAGCTACTGAGAACAGCTTCCTCGAATTTGCACGCCTCCCGGATACAGAACGACCTGAAAGAAGAAGATAGAGGCAACATTAAATAAAGCAGTAGAGACATTTACAAATTACGAACTGCTCAAAAGGCGTACCTGGCTGGTTGCCTCTCGGCTGGCACCACTCTGGACATTCCACTCGCGCTGAAGAACACTGCGACCTACACGGAAAGAAAACACAGGTTAGCAAAGGCAAGACTTCGCAGTGCTGCGCATAGCGCTTACTTACCGCATCATAGCAATCTTAATGCGCCATCATTTACCAGCGGGGCTCAACCAAGCCAGTTCGCCGCGCTGAAGCCCTGCATACCTAAGGGAGAAAAAAGAGACATTTTAAACAAGAAAGGCATGCAGGATAGCAACAAAACTAAAGAACAGCAATAAGACCTACCTGAACAATATCAAACGGGCTGGCGTCAGTGAAGTAACTGGAACGCACTGGCCCATGAAAGACAACGCGCCCCTGCAAAGAAGGCAGGACAGAGAGCACGCCTAATTCTACCACAAGGCAGAACCTTCCCCGCAGATCACATCAGGGCAAAGCTGAGAAGCATACCAGCGAGTAACCCGACTGGGTGGCATCCCTGTGGATACCAGGTGAGCATAACAGCGATCTAGCGAACTACGAGGCAGGCGAGGCAGCCCAGGGTCTTCTATTCGGAGACACCTTCGGCAAGGAGATGGGCAAATTCGTTAACACCTACACCTCCCTTGAAAAGGCTCAAGCATCCATCCGTAGGATATTTCCTGCCAGAGTTTTTGCCGGGACAGGCCGTCATCGGGGTCAATCGGCGGATTGCCACCAGGGAGGAGGAAGACCCCATAATTCAAGACTGCAGTATTGGGAGTCAAAACAGCAAGACACCTTCTTCCCATCAAGAGGTCGCTTCCCCCGAAGTCGCAGAGGAAGAGGAGCCGGCCGTGGCCAGAACTTTACACCAGGTGAGAGAAGGGTACTATCCTCCAGTGGGGGGGGGAGAACTCAGCTCTGTTGGGAGAGCTGGCGCAAGCTATCCTCTGATGCAGGGGTTCTGGAAACAATAAGAGGATTAAACATAGATTTCACTCAGGCGCCAACGCAAGTAACTCGCCGGCAGAGATTCACCTGCAGCAAGCAGACAGAGTCAAGCTGCATCACGAATTGCAGCAGCTTCGTCTGAAAGGAGCCATAGAAATTTGCAAAGCGAACCCTTGCTTCGTCAGTCCTATGTTTCTGGTCCACAGGAAAGAGAAGATGCGACCCATTATAAATCTAAAGGAGCTGAACGGCTGGGTAGTATACCGACATTTCAAAATGGAGGGTATACACCAACTGCGGGACACCCTGAGAGAGGGAGACTGGCTAACCAGGGTAGACCTGAAAGACGCCTACCTCAAAGTGCCAGTCCAGACGGAGTTCAGGGACTACCTAGCATTCCGTTGGAAGGGACAACTGTGGCGTTTCAGCACAATGCCCTTTGGGCTAGCCTCAGCGCCCTGGGTCTTCACCAATCTGATGAAGCCAGTAGCGGCAGCCATCCGGGAGAAGGGTATTCGTATGATTATGTATTCTTATGATTATATACCTGGATGATCTCCTTCTCCTATCTCAGGATCGGAGTACACTGGTGTATTAAACCGCCTGGGTTCAGGAACTCCTACATTCTCTGGGCTTTCTAGTGAACAAAGAGAAGTCTCAGACCAAGCCAGCGCAAATGCTAGACGTTCAGGGTTTCGTCCTAGACACCAGAAAAGTAACCTTGGAACTACCGAACAGAAAGTTCAAAGACATCAAAAAGGAGATCAGAAGCTGCCTGAAAGATCAAGAGATTCCTATCCGGAGACTAAGCTATTTTCCCGGGGCCCTTGCACTACCGAGCCCTGCAGAGGCTGAAGATCAGACACCTGCAGCAGGGTCTGAGATACGACCAGAAAGTGTCCCTAGATCGGGATTCTATCACAGAACTGGAGTAGTGGTTGAAGAATATGGACGCCTGGAATGGGCGTGCCATCTTTGGAGACCAACCAGACCTCGTGATAGAATCAGACGCCAAACGTCAAGGTTGGGGAGCGAGATGCAGCTCCTTGGAGACCGGTGGGAAATGGAGCGAAAAAGAACTTCAGCGTCACATAAACTGCCTGGAACTACTCACAGGGTCTTTCGCCATCAAGGCATTCACCAGGGAAAGAGTGAGCTCCTGCGTACTCCTCAAAATGGACAACATATCAGCCGTGAGATATATAAATCACTTGGACAGTACGAGATTCAAACTGCTAACAGAACTGGCAAAGGACTTTTGGTACTCGTGCCTGCAGTCGAAGACGTCAGTCACAGCAGAATACTTACTGAGAGAACTCAATGTGAGAGCCGATTGGAACTCCCGCTACCTGACAGACTCCAGCGATTGGAGGCTGGACCTAGAAGTATTCGGCACCTGAATCAGAGACGGGGCCCAGTACACTACGACCTTTTTGCGTCACGGCTCAACACGCAGACAAGCAGATATTTCAGTTGGAGGCTGGACCCAGCCGCGCAGGGCACAGATGCATTCCTCCAGCCATGGGCAGGGGAGATACATTACGCCTTTCCCCACTTCGCGATGATGAGCAGAGTGCTACCGAAGTGTCGTCGAGAACAAGCGGAGCTAATCCTAATAGCCCCGATGTGGAAGTTGCAAGTGTGGTTTCCGACATTGATGGAGATGACCGCGGATATCCCGCTGCTGCTCCCGGAAGGGTAGCACTTGCTCACGGACCCAGATGGATCGTTTCAACCTGTGAGATTGAGGGGGATGCTCTCGCTGATAGCGTGCAGAATATCAGGAGATGCTGGGAGGTGCCAGGCATTTCGACACAGGCTGCAGAGTTTATCGCAGAATCCTGGGCTCCCTCCACCAGGAGGAGCTACGACGCGGCTTGGGCCCGGTGGACAAAATGGTGCAGAGGGAGAAATTTTCATCCCATTTCAGCACCTATAGTGGCAATCTTGAATTTTCTGGCACACCAACTACAGGACGGCAAGGCCTTCAGGACGATTGGGGTCTACAGGTCGGCCATTTCTGCCGGTCACTTGCCAGTAGAGGGCATGCCAGCAGGAGAACACCCGGCAGTAGCCAGACTCATAAAGGGAGCCCGATACAAAGCACCTCCTGAGCCAAGGTACAGACAACTGTGAGACGTGACAGTTGTGCTCAGGCTGATAGATAGTTGGCCATCAGACACATTTTTATCATTGAAACAACTATCAGGCAAATTAGCAATGCTGTTGTGCCTGATATCCTGCAAGAGGCGAGCAGACGTTACGGCCTTAGAGGTTCATAGGAAGGTTTTTGGACTCAAAGGCGTAACATTTTTGATAGTGAGGAGGTCAAAGACGGGTTCTACCTCAGTGCACTGCCCTTATTTTCTGGAAAATTCCAAATGGTCCGTTGCTAAATGCATTAAAAAATATGAGAACAGAACAGCAGAGCACAGGGCAGCTGGCACTACCCAATTACTAATAGCGCGCAGGAAACCTTTTCAGGCGGTGACTACAGCTACCATAGCTAGATGGGTGCGCGAAGTGATGTAACTGGCAGGAATAGACCTCAGGGAATACGGAGCGCATTCAGTTAGAGGGGCCATGGTGTCCAAGGCTTTCACAGCTGGGGTAACCCTTCAGGAAATTATGCAGGCAGCGAACTGGGCTAGCGACTGTACATTTAAATAGTTTTATTTTAAACCAATTAGAGGGATAGCAACATCTGTGATAGGAAAGCTTTAAAAAAGCATAATGCTCGCCTCCATTCTTGCCACAGAATGTAGATTACCCCTGCTAACTGCGCAGGAGTATTAGTTCTATTAAAGACTAGGAGGCGAGCATTACTTTCCCTCTCTCATACGTACTGTACGTTTTAAAAAATGTTGGCATTGTTTGTGGTTTTGTGGAAACAGTACCGTACCACCACCCTGACATTGTCGTTTGTATGCTCCTCAGGAGAAGATCAAATGAACAACTGAGATCGAGATATCCGAATAGACAGATATGGAAGAATATTGGCCTCTTAGTGAGAGTCGCAGCACGGACAGGCACCAGTTCAAAGAGTTCACCACGTTGTTGGACCACCCGTTTGCAAGTTGAAAGGATGCAGTTCAGAGCACCAAAAGAAGAGGAGGAGCCTAATGGAGAGGATGTAGTCATAGCTGGGGACAGTATTAAATGGACTACAGATATTTTGGAACTTGTAGTTTTGTTTAAGGAAAAAAGAAAAGTACTAAATAGAAAGACACCTTTTCAGTTAATAGTTGAAACTGCTGAAGAGTATTAAAAGAAGTTGAAGCATAATGCTCGCCTCCTAGTCTTTAATAGAACTAATACTCCATGCACAGTTAGCAGGGGTAATCTACACTGTTGCCAAAAGGTAACCCTGTGTGCACTATGTAGGCATAATGGCAGTTCCACACAATTTAAGAAAAACAGCTCACCAGACCTAACATACCCAATTTCCCAGAGCGTAGCATGTAATAGGAAGTGAGTCTTCCAGCACCTAATGCTGGGAATCCAATAGAAGAAAGGGAACAGTAGAAACCCCTATGACAGAGGAGCACTTTCCTGGTACAAACAGGCCATACAGTATGTAAATCGCATAGGAAGGCCATTGACTGCGAAACCCATGCCCATATGAATTCCAAACCGGAGAGTACTGGAGGATCGTCATTAGTGCGCAACAGGTGCAGAATCTACCATCGATATAAAAAGAAGCCCGTAGGTAAGTGTATGCCTGGCTCAGCAGCATGAGAATTATGCAGCCACCCCCCTCCCTGACCCCAGCAAGCTCTCTCTCTCTCTCTCTCTCTCACTCTCACTCACTCAAGGTCTGGGTGAAAAAGAAGTTAATTTGAGCCAAGTCAAACATTCCACAACGCCACCTAGTAGCCATTGATGGAAGCTCACCTCCAGTTCTGAGCCACTACAGCAAGGTATTGTGGGTATGCAAATTAACTCAAATATATATATATTTCAAAATGGAGTCCTCTAACTACATTAGCCGGTTCAAGGATTATAAGACCCAACTTCTGAAATCAGTACAAAATGTTTTTCTTTTTCTTCTTTCCATCAGGTGTCACCTATACATACATTGCAATTTAACATTCTTTTGACTCCTCATTTCATCCAACTGCATTCATCCACAATGTTAAGGAACTTTTGAAGGATTAACTTCTTTTACAATGTGTGGCAAAACAGGGGAAATATGTGAAAAGGCATAAAGGGTTTATTAAGTTTCAGCCAATTGCTGGTCATCCAGCCCCTCACTGCCAGCAGGCACTCGCATAGCCGGAAGGACACCTCAGACCGGTCAAGATCTAACCGGACCAAGATCTGGGTGTCATCGGCATATGCGTAGCCGTGGGAACGGATGCGGCGAATCAATGGCTGAACATAGATGTTGAATAATATTGGGGACAAGGCAGAGCTCTGTAGAATCCCACAGGAGAGAGAGAGAGAGAGAGAGAGAGCAGGAAGAAGAACATACTGGGGGAAGAGAAAGGAATTGGCCCCTACCAGACAGAAAGGATGAAAACCAAGCCAGGACTGGACCACAGAGGCCTGCTGATGCAATGCAGGACAGAAGGATGGAGTGGTTGACAGTGTCGAAGGCCGCTGCCAGATCTAACAATATCCGGGCTCCCACTCCACCCTGGTCAACCAGCATGGTAAGGTCATCAACAACTGACACAGGACACTCTCTGTTCCACGTTCAGGCTGAAAGCCTGACTGAAAGGAGTCGAAAAAGAGAGAAGACTCGAGAAAAGAAGAAAGCAGTGGGGAGACCAGAGATTCCAGCAGTTTTTTAAGAAATGGAAGAAGTGAGATAGGACGGTAGTTAGCAAGATACAGTGTCCAGTGACAGTTTCTTTGAGCAGGGGGATAACCATTGCCTGCTTATGATTATTAGGAATGATGCCCGATTTGCAAGAAGGGTTAACTGCTGTGGTAACCCAAGGAATAATATAGGGCATAATATCCTTAAGTACATTCAAAGGCACTGGGTCAGAAGGGGCTGCTGACTTCAGTAGGCTTGCTGCCCTAGAAACGTCTTCCATGGAGAACTCAGGGAAATTAGATCATGTTGAAAAATTAGAGGTGACAACATCAGCTACAGTAGTATTGATCGGAATCGGGGCATAGGATCCAATAAAGTTACGGATGTCTGTAATTTTGGTTACAAAAAACTCAGATAATGAATCACAGAGCTGCTGAGTGGGCTCCACGGTGGGTGTGAAGCGAGAAGAGGAAGAAAAAGATCTTTGGATTCGTTAAGTGCAGATTCCACTTTTGATGTGAAATAAGACTTTTTGGCAGTCCGGATAAATGCATGATATTCGCGAGTAAGTTTTCGTTAGGACAACTTTGCTTTGTGGCTATAAGAAAGCCGGCAGTTACGCTCTGCTTGCCTTACTTTCAGACGAGCTGCTTTGAGCTCATCCATAAACCATGGTGCAGATGGGCGCATCTTCAGCCGTGTTGCCTTTGAGGGAGCCACCAAATTGTGGCACCCTGTAAGGTCTTGGATCGAGAAAAAAGATCAACCAACAGGGTGTTCTGATACTCTTTGGTGATAAAGGATGCCATGCGAGAAAGGTCAGCAGTGAGCCAACTACGTTTCCTGACAGCAGCGGGATGACTATTAGTAGCAGGGCGTGGGCAGAGCACTTTAAAAGGTATCAGACAGTGGTCAGACTATAATACTTGCCTCGCTGAAGCCACAATAATGGTGGATTCGGTGGAAAAGAAGAGGTCAAGAGTGTCCAAAACATGGGTGGCTTCGCGTACAAATTGGTGAAGACCAAGGTCAGTAATGCCTCAAAAAACTGAGCCAGTGTAGGAACAAGTGGGCCATTATATTTGATGTTAAAATCTCCCAACATCACTAGATTGGCGATCCTGACTTTGAGAGAGGCCACCAAATCTAAAAAAGGGGTCAGAAAAGCAGTACACGAGCCCGGAGGACTGTAAACAATCAGAAAGCGTATGGAGTAGGATGCATCCATTGCCCAACGCACAAACAGCACTTCCATACCCACATTGTATGATAGCAGAATCATGGAGAACACTAAATTAGATTTAAAAATAATTGCAATGCCGCCCCAAGGGTGAAGGGTGATAAGATCAAGATGGAGTATGTTATAACCATCTGGTAGTGCCTCTGTGAAAGGTGGCGCCGAACTATCGTTTAGCCATATTTCAGTGAGGCATATTATATTTGGGGAGTCATCCTGCAAGAGCTCATAAGCAGAAGTTGCATTTGCAACTAAAGAACGTTTACTTAATAGGTAGGCATTAAGAACATGTTCCGCTACGTGATTAGCAGCTTCATAGGTGGGGAGTGTTTTTACAATTATTTCTGAATTTCTCAGGAGATAACGTCTTCACGGGGGCTAGACTCACTATGTTGTGACGTGTTAAACTCACCCTTGCAGAATAGTTCGGCCCGTCCGCAGCCCAAATGGGCAAAGACAGGCTTAACTTAGGCGCAACTTCTGCGCAATGTCTTCTTGTCCGCTGTGCCTGACCACTGCGCTGTCGGAATGGCTGTTCCCTATGTATGCACATCATATTACTAAGACCAATCCCATAGTGCTCTCACAAGGTGTGGAGGTGGGACTTCCTGCCCGCAATGCGTGTAGGTGAGGAACAAAGAGAGGACTACAGCGGAGTGCGAGTCTAAGAGGCCAGGCACCCTCTGACAACCAGTGACAGCACCAGTTACAAGGAGATCAGGGAAACCAAGAACAAAGTAAAATAATCAAATAAAAACACCACAGAGTGGCAGGAATGCGGGAAATGAGGCGCCCAGTCACACGCCACAGCTGGGAATGGGACCCCGACCTAAAAGGAAATTAAAAAGGGAAACCAGCTAAAGCAAATAACAAAAGATAAAAGGCACCGGAGGCACAAGCCTTACCATGTCCATACTTCATAGGCTAGATGGAGCAGGAGTTATAATCTCTAAAATGGCCAATCCCGTAGCGCTCCCACAATGTGTGGAGGAGGGATGTCCTGCCGGCAATGCGTGTAGGTGAGAAACAAAGAGAGGACTACAGCGGAGTACGAGCCTCGGAGTCTAAGAGGCCAGGCACCCTCTGACATCAGTGACAGCACCAGTTACAAGGAGATCAGGGAAACCAATAACAAAGCAAAATAATAAAATAAAAACACCACAGGGTGGCGTGAATGCGGAGTGGCTTGTTTGCTGTTGTTCTATGTCGCACCATACCAACCTGATTCATTTCTACCAAGACGCAAGATGAAGGGAAGGTTATTTGCCAAAGTATAAGAACCTAGCCATATGAACATCAGCAATGGCCTTCCTGCTGCACGTAGACTCTGAGCAATACTACAAGCTGTAACTGTACCACCAATGTTTGAAGACATTTCCAAAGAGCTTCTCCTTAACTTTTACTAAAGTGCCATTGAGAAATCTGACTGCACTCACCAAGCCCTCTCAATATTCCAGGACTTTTACAGTAGACCATGTTTTGTACACCTGCAGCCAAACCTAGACCAGAACAAGATTTTCTGTGCTGGGCATATTCCCAATTGATTACTGGGTGATTTATGCTTTACCTTTTGACTTGAATTGGATGTTGCTGGAAAAACTACCATTATGGGAAGTCCTTATAATACTTGTGAAGGTGCAGCGAAAAAAGCAAAGACTGTCAATCGACAGTACAAGGAAGAGTATCTTGCATTGTTTTTCTTGTACTGAATTCTCAATGCTAAATCAGTGTTTCATTTGAGGAGAGAAACCTTTGAAGACAGCTATGGTATCCAGCAAGCTGAAGAGCTATCAATCCTCAAAACATCATGGGCCTCATTACGAGGTGGGCGGTAAGGGGTTAACAGCGAGCGGCCCAGCATGCTAACAACGATCCCGTCATTAACGGACCCGTTATTAGCATGCTCCCCATTCCCATTGAGCCCTCTTGGGGCTCAATGGGAATGGGGAGCTCCGGTGGTTAAGACTCTTTTCTACAGAAAGCCTCTTGCCTCCGAGGACCTGATGCTTTCCAAAATAATAAACAAAAGTTCCTTCCTGCTTGTATGTTGCGTGATGCCTTTTCACCCCTGGATCCCCCTCTTCCGGGATCAGATCCACAAACAGCCCCTTTCTACAAAATCGTAAACAAAAGTTCTGGTTTTGATTACATTTGGATGTTGATTCTTCACCCTTGGGTGCCCCTCTTCCGTGCTCAGACCCCTCTCGAATATCAGTCTCCCTTTATCAAGTTCACTCTGGCTTCTATTCAAAAGATTTCTTCCGTTGCTTTCAGGTTGATGGCTTTACAACCCCTGGATCCCCCTCTTCCGGGCTCAGATCCTTCTCAAGTGTTAGCCTCCCTCCTTCGGGTTCACTACGGGCTTTATCAATTTACTTCTACTTATGGCATTCACAAATCTTAATGTCGTTTTAAACAGTTCACTGTGGACATCCCTCCGTCGGGTTCACCTTTGTCAACACATTGTTCATCGGGACTTATAGGCATTGCCCCTTTCCATCGGCATCCCTCTGTCGGGTTCACTCTTGTCAACATTTGCCAATCACACAATTTCTTTTACTTTCTTACGATGCATGATTCACTTTCCTTAACTTCACAATCGTCTGCTGGCCAAAGACTTTCGACTGTACATAGGAGTTTGCTAGACCCCTGTATGACCACTTTGACCCCTTTCCCACGTTTCCCAAGGCCTTCTGTTAACAGTAGTTTCATCCATAGGGTAATCACCAGCGTGCCTGACTCCTCCGTAGCTGGTTTTCCCCTCTCGTATTAACAGTTCTTTGTACTTTCTTCAAATGCCCGTTTGCTACTTTTGTTCAACACAGTTCTGTTTCTTAACTACTCTCCGCTCGACTCACCGGCTGTGATGAACCACGTGGCTTTTCTTGTCTCTGGATTCAAGGACGGTACTACGGTGGCAACCGTTTCTCCCCGGCTTGGTTATCAGCAGAGGAGGGCCCGTGTTCCGTTGACATCTGCTGCAACACACACTGGCTATTGTATGCGGTCATACGATTCCTTCTGCTGAGTTTTCACGGGCCTGGGTCGGAAAGGGCAATGTCGCTTCTCTCCTTGTCACCCTTTTGGTTCTCGCTGTCTTTCTCCTCCTCTTCAACTGCCGTACTTGGATAGCTGAGTTATCATGCAGTCTGCCTTGCTCGTATTGTGCTCTTGTGCTCTAGCTTTTATACTTTGCCTGACCCTTGGGTTGGGACATGTCAGGTAAAAGGCTTTAGAGTTAGTCTGTTGTCTTTCGTGTCGGGAGAAGGGGCTTGGGGGTATAGTTTGCAAGTATCTGTCAGGGTTGGAAGGGGAAAGGGTGTTGCATGGAATTATAACCCTCATATTAGGGGGTTTGGGAAACAAAAAGGAATGACCAGGATTATTATTGTGAAATGAATAGGGGTGATTGTGGGAACGGTAGTGTTTTGTCAATGTGGACTGGGTGTTTGGGAAAGAATAATCAGAGGAACGTGGAGAAGAACGATTGGAAGTATTTGGGTAGGAAACAGGAATACAGGGAGTCTGGGAGAGATATTTTCGGGGTGCAAAAGGGTTTGGAATCCTAAAGCCTTTTTAGGGAGGAAGGGAGGTTGTCACGCTCACCTGGGTCTCTGCGGGAGCAATGGATTCCTCCGGTCTCTTCCTTTCGTTACCCCAAGTCTGGGAAGCTGACCTGCCAAGAGAACGGGTGTTTAGAGGGTTTTTGAGAAGAAGGTGCTCCAACCCTCCCTGTGTCCCAAATGAAGTTTATACCCTTGCTATGGACGTGGCTCCCCTGTTGGCTTAGTGTGGCACGCTCTCCATCCTGCCTCTGCAGGGGCGCAATAGTCTGGGGGTCCGGGGTTAGTTGCTTCACTAGGTCCTGGTTGTTGTAGACCGACAGCTGACCTGCTGGTGAAACACGCTCTTCGCAGTAGTTGCCCAGTTACTGCATTGGGAAGTGTTTGCAAGTTCTGTTTGCAGGTTTGATTCCTGGAGACCACGCAGCTGCAAATGCAGGTAAGTTCAACTGTGGGCTGAAGGTAAGTTCTGTGATGGCCAGTTACTTCACTGGCTATGCGTGAGTTTCGCAGAGCGAAGAGTGGGTTGTTGACTGTGAATACGCTGCGCGTTTACTAAAGTTCTTTGTTTTTAAAGGTTTCAGAAACGGAGCAGCTGCCTGAGCGCGGCCACTGTGGAGTCGGAAGATGCGTCCAGAGAGAAGCAGCTGACTGGATGCAGCCGCGGTGAGGAGTATTGCGCTCAGCTTGCACATGGAGGTAAGTAAGAAATGCTCCTTTGGTCGCGCGGGAGACAGAGGAATTAGTTGCATGCGAGCGCTTACTGATTCTAACTTGTTCCTTTTCTTTTGCAGCTCGGGTCCGGAGCGTTTCCGTGACTAGCAGATGAGAAGCGCCTGCTTCGATCGTGGAGAACCAACAGGTGAGGAATCCAATCGAAGTCCGTGCTGGGGTGAATGTGTGCTCAAGGCTACAGAAAGCACACGAAGCACGGCCTGGGCGTGGCTTATATAGGCAGCCATGCCCAGACACTAGAATGTGCTACACAGTTCCTGGATGTTACACAGGCATCCATGTTGGAGGTACAGGAAGTAGCTGGAAATAAAGGCTATGCCAGAATAAGGCTATGTGAGTGAGGTGCACTTCTATGATTGCCTAAATGAATGTTTTGCTTGCCAGGCCTTTACCCATTTAGCCCCTATTTGTGCTTTCCGCCTTCCCCCATGTGTTTGTGCTAGTGAGGAATGGGCCCCTATGCTAGTTCCCTTGACAGAGGTAAATGCGGTACAACCTACAAAGGTCTCCTCCCCTTCATCCCTGGTATAGTACTGCGTCTCACCTGGGGTATTTCCCTGAGCACAGCCCCAGGTTCTGTCTTCACCTAGGGTTGGGATAAGAGAGGGCCTGTTCTTCCCTGGCCACCTGAATAAGAGATTTCCGGGATCTACTTGGGAGAGCATCCTCAGGTTTCCTCCATTGAGAAGATACAGAAGAAGGAAAAATATGACAAAGGTACGTTTTTTGGGAGTTTGAGAAAGATTTGACCAATGAATCAGAAGTCATTTGCGCATTGTTTTGAGGAAACTGCCACAGATCGTTATGAGTGGATTCGCAATCTTTTATCAGCATCTTCTGAAACCTCAATAAAGCTACTTTCTATTAAGATGAGAGAAGAGTTGACCGACATCACGAACAATCAAAGTTTACAACTGAACTCTAGCGATGTACCAATCAGTGTTTTTTGGCTTCAAGTAAAACAAGAATATCCAAAAACTCTTCATGCGGCTATTTCAGTTTTGCTACCATTTTCCACAACATATCTGTGTAAACCTAACTTTTCAAAATTAACATCAATTAAAAACAGCAAGAGGGCAAGCTTACTGTGATGGAAGCGGGATATAATAGTAGCACCTTCCAATATGGAGCCGAATATATAGTGTTTGTGTTCCGCAAAACAAGCACACTTACCGCATTAAAAAAGAATAGAGACATTTTCAAGCATTTTTCATTTTCTGTGCATGTTTTTAAGCAAAATACTTATTTAGCAATTCAAAGATGCACACATTTTTCATTAAAGGAAATAAAACATTAAAATACATTATTGATTTTTTTGTAAGCAGACATACTTACTTTACAATTAATGTGCTCCACAAAACAGGCCCACATTTATTAGCTTACAAGAAATATAATGTAACAGTACTCTTTGTTTTATATGTACTTGTAAGCAAGAATGAACACTTGTTTAACAGGTAATATGTATTAATATGTATATGTATTACTTCGAAACCGCGCTGTGCATGGTTGTGCTGCGAAATGATGACTCTTCTACTGTGCCACAATCCAATAAAATTTGCAGAGCAGTGATGTAGACTAACACTCTCCTGAGCAGCAGTGTTAGGGCGGGGGGGAAGAGGAGGGTATGAAAATACATTGGACCAAGGAATCGAAAATGCTTTACCCAGAGATCTGGGGATCTGCTTGCGAAACTTTGGCATTGGTTGTTTTGGCTTATCTCAAACCTTTCCACATGTTGCATGCCCCATCTTTGGAAAATGTTAGTCAATAGGGAATAGTTTAACTCTGACTTGTGACATGCTGCTGACGTTTTACTGAGTGTGTCGGCCTTCATATGTTTCACGTGCCAGAGTAGGGCAGCAGGATTATGCAGTTCTGAATAACCCAGAGCCCCCAACTGTTGGGAGGTGAGAAGAAACAGCATTCACCCTGTTTTCTGATGTCTATTGTGGTGGTGGTGCTGGTCAAAAGCTTTACCACCTTCCCTTTCAGGTGAGGGAACAAAGTCTGCAGTGTCCACCGCAGTTCCATAGTTCCAGTATGTTGATGTGCTTCCGACCAGTGCCACATATCTTGTGCAGGGAGGCATCTATGATGACTGTTGCCACATAGTCTGGATCCCAGAATGGCGCTCCCTTGCCTAGATTTTGATGTGGACTACAACGGGGCAGAAACTGTCATCCAAAATAAGTTTGTCTTCCGGGTGTTACATATCTGTTACCACCTGCATCCGTGGTACTGCTAGATGAGGAGTGCCTTTGGCCTGCAGTCTGCAATGAGGGTGATGCATGATGAGAAGGTTCCCAAGAGGGACATGTAGAATTTCACTGACACTTGTATCTTTGTCTTGAAGGTTTAGGTCATCCTGCAAAGAGACAGAATCCTTTCCGATGATAGTGTTACCATTGCCTTGTAGGTGTGGCAGTGTGTCCACAGAAAGACCACGTTGTGGGTTAGGGCTACAATTTACCGAAATGTATTGAAAACCACAGCGACTGCAGAGTGGACATTTTCTGTCAATTATGACCCTCCCTTTTTTATTTTTCCGCTACTCCCTGAACCAGTCAAATCTGGAAGTACAGGCAGGCGTGTTGTCCTGTTCACCAGAGGTGTGCTGCTCTTGCAGTGAGGCATTTGGTGAAGATTGTTGGGGCTGATTGTAGGTCAACGTTAAGGAATTTAAACCCAAAATGGATGCCTTCCACCCTAAACCAGAGGAATTTCCAGTAACCATTGTGAACTACTATATAGAAATACACATCCTGCAAATCGAGAAAGACAAGAAATATCCCTTCTGAAGAACAATGATAGTTTTCAGCATTACCATTTAATGTCTGTTTCTTGGTGAACTTGTTGAGTAACCTAATGTACAGGATCATCTTTCCTTTATTTCTGGTTGCTTTGCAAGGATTAAGCTGGAGTATACACGTAGGTGTAGGTCAGGAAACAATGGCATTCTTTAAAAAAGAAGGGTTCTTATTTTCTCAACAGTTGGTATTGGGGCCCATTTATTTGCTGGTATTTATTGGTTCGCTCCAATTTGCGTCCTGGCATTATAGACAGCAACCATTTGTCTAATGCTATTTGAGCCCACTGGTGGTACCATTTGGTTATCCAGCCACCTTCTGGGGTGCCGCTTTATAAATGGCTTGCTCTTTGGAAGGCTGACCCTGAAATTGAGTTGTTATCCTGTGCTTGCCGGTGAAGGAATAATCCTATCCTCTGCAATATCCCAGATACCCTTGTGTGTGGTATGTCTTAGAGTGGTAGAGCTGGCTGCTCCTTGTGCAAGTCTTGCACCACTCAGAGGCTCTGCGAAAAAAGCATTTATGGTTTTCTTTGTTGCAGCTTGTCCAGACACCTCACTACGCAGTATCAGCCTTTGAGAGCATTGTCTGTCTTTTTTCCAAATAATTATTCACTACTGAAGGCCATGTCCAACACTGTGGATCGGAGTTCATGCAGCACAGCCGCCCTTGTCTGTGCAACGCCACTCCATTTGACATTTGTTACAAAGCACTCTCCACCACATTGACTGCTATGTTAATGGTGTGAGTTGATGCCTCTTCGCATTCCTTCAAAATGGCCAGAGGCACGTGACTTTTCTCTTACAGAAGGTGGTTGAGGCTGTTCTATGCCACATTACGCATTCATATCTGGATATGATGCCTAAGGTATTAGCCACATTAACTGTGGTTGTACCCTTAACCAGGTCTTTATTTACAAAGGCACTCACCGGTCTGCCTTCTCAATCTAGTGGTAATACACATTTGGCTGATGGGTTCACCGAACACTGATTCTGCTGTGGGATGACCTCCCAAACATTTCTGTGCATCACCCAGTACCTCAAACATCTTCTTCATCCTTCTTTATGAGAAAGATGAGAGAACCGGGTTCGCATCGTTAGCAGCCCCTCTTCCCAGATATGGGCAAGAATTGGAATGGAGGGAAACTATGTTCTTTGTTCATGTCATTAGAAAGAGAAAAAACTCTCTTTGCCTGCTGCTGGGATGAAGTCACCATATGAGGAAAAGATCCTATTTCATCAGGCCATGAGCTCAGAAGATTATTTGGAGGCCACGGGAGGTATTGTCAGCCCACTCCTCATATGTTTGCAAAGAGATACTGGAGCCTCTTGGTCCTTGGGTCGTGAGGTTCATCTTCGAGGTTGGTGTGCAGCAACAATTTTTCTACCTCTGGTTCACCATGGAGATAAATTGTATTACAGGAAATCCTTGGTTTTGCTCTTTCCCAGGGTCAAAGGACATATCTAGATCATTTGTCCAAGCAGGACTGTTTGCCTAGTGGGTGGTGGGTTCATCAGCAACTGACTCCTTCTATTAAGCAGTAGTAAGCAAGTTTGAAAAGACACATGATCATCAGGAACTGTGTTTTGACTGGTGGCTGATGTTCTTGTACAATTGGTACAGGTTTAGTAGGCACCAATAAAGGGCCAGCTCCTGTAGGTTCCACGACATGTGTGAGCACCTTAGGCGGCGGGTATTCTTGCACCTTTCAAAGTGGGACCACTTGCACTTCGGAACTCTCTGAAAACAAATGTTCTGAGGTCAGGCTGTGTATAAATTAAAACTCTGCATCTATTATGGAGGACACCACCTCCTTTTGCCTTTGTTGTGCAGGGATGTGCAGTATTTTCCACTTCCTTTCCATTGTAGAGTCTCCTATTGGCAAACCCGTTGACGGATGCATTAAAGTGAGGGCTAGATACAAAGCAGGTGTTGAGAAAGTTGTGGTTCACATGGCAACCATTAACAGGGTTGATGAGGCGGTCGTTGGGCAATTCCGTCCAGTATCCATTGTAGATGATTTCATTTCCTGAAGGAGCATCTCCTGTGGCCTGCGTCTTAGATGTCATGATCTCTGCTTCCAAAAGGTCAGGGTTTTCCCAACTCCCTTGGAAGCAGATCCATAACCCAGGTTCCGAGTGCCAACCAGTCCCAATTGGGACCTTTTGGACCCAGTCCTGGCGCCAGTGGCACCAGGCTCATAAATATGCCCAGTCCCAGCGCTGGAAGCGCCGGGCTCATAATGCTTGGGTGGACTTACCTTCAGCAGACCATGCTGCTTACTTGCCTGCCAGTTGAGCCTCTGATCCTCTTCTGTTTGGAACTACTTTTCCTGTTGGGTGGGGCTGGAGCCACTCCCTAGATTCAGAACACTGGAACTCTTCTGGAAGGCAGGAACTCTTTTCTTACCAGGAACTCTTTTCTTACTTAGGCGTGGCTGTGGAAGGAGACACCTAAGCACTACAGGAGGCTATTTAAACCACACCCGGTGGATGAATCTTGCTTTGCGTTATTCTGCAACCTCTGCAGCAGAACGCTCATCGTGTCTTCTGCATCCGGTCCTGGGCCTAAGGAAAAAGGCTTACCATCCTGAATGCAGTCTTCAGCAACACCTATAAAGACAAGAAAGAACAGGTTAGCATTCCGGCATCTGAAAGGCAAAAGTTTACCAACTCTTCGCACGCTCCGAAGGCCTTCGGCGCTGCATCCCGCATCTGAAAGACAAAACAAGGTGCGTTTAAAGACATTGGGGAACTTTAATACTCACGTGCCATTACTCCTTTCCACATCTAATCCAGTGGGTATTCCGGCACCCTGCAGCCGCTCCGAACTCGTACCTGCAAAATAAAAAGACAGTTAGAGCGCATAGTGAAGCAGGCAACAAGCGCTTACTTACGTGCTTCCAGGCGCTTCTATTCATCACACGGGCTCCATCTTCAACTCACTTCAGCCCGTCATCCGCCATCGCCGGAACCCTGCAAAACAAGAGACATCATTACTAAAGACTTTAAAGACATTTGAATGACTCGAAACTTACCGTTCGTGCAGTAAACGACGGACAGCAGTCCTCTGAAGTCAAGAGGCCTGCGCTACCTATCCAGTGAAGAAACTGGTTACAGCACCCTGCCCCGAGGCAGATGGAGAGCTCGGCATTCACTTACCTAAGGTGAGAGCGTTAACCTTTGGGGGTCTACCGGAGAGGAGAAGAGGAAAGAGATAGGGACACCCCAATAACCCCAGTTCATTAACCCCATATTTTCTATCTGCAGACATCTTACTCTACACGTCAGGCATACAGTGCACAGAGGTCCAGCCCAAAGAGCCAACCGGGTGCTACACATCACCTTTGAAGATACGGTAGTCGCCCAGTCAAGACCGGCGCCTCTGCGAGAATCAGGTGAGCGTTACATTAGATGGTTTCCTCATCGACAACAGTGACGTAGAAGAGAGGCTCATTGACAAATGTCCAACTGATGAGTGTTTTGAGGACTTGTCCGTACTCAGTTACGAGGTAGCTGGACTTGTCCTTACTCAGTTATGAGGTAGCTTAAGAGCGTAGGGATTGCAGTTGATTTGCCATCTTTTATCCCTTTCTGAAGACCTCTCCCCTGATCTGTATTTCTTGTGAGGGTGTGGGTATCTGCTTTTAGAAAAGGTAGTTGAAACACTCATAGAAGATATTGCCTCAGAGGCATTGTAATACCCTAATTTAGCCAAGACCACCCTTCTGTGCCTGTCCTCTAGGGTTTTAGAACTGAACCCCATTAGAGATTTCACAATCCTCCATGATATGCTCAGGGTGTATGTAGTATTTGCAATCTGCATGCCTATCCCTGTCCTACACATTCTTAAGGCCACAGGTGGCACAAGCTCTAAAGAGCGACTCTTGGTTTTTGCTTTCCAAATCCTTTTCAGCCATGACCAGAGAAGATGAAGTGTAGAGAAATGCTAAATATAAATCTTAAAGTGTGAATGGAGCAGCCCAGCATAAGGCAGTCTTACTCTCATTGTGAGGCCCGCTTCTACTTCAGCAAATGGTGCAGGGCAAAGTGGCCAACCCCGCTCGAGAGTGCACCTGCAGTTAAGATCACCATATCCAATGCCATACTGTAAAAAAAGCAGATGCCACAACCTGAACCTAGGGTCAGCTGAGTATGTAACAAAGGCAACATCAAATGTAAGCAGCAAATAATAATAGCTCTGAATAGTGTCAGCATCCCTTCTCCTCCTAGCACCTATCGATAACTTGTTCAGAATATATCAGACAAAGAACTTTTCAGCTCCCACAAATCCATTGTGGGTATCTCGGCCACATCTGGTTATATTTTTCTCTTCTCCTCCTTGTTCCACTTGGGGTTCCGGTGAGTAGGGTGAGGTACTGAGCTGGGAGTAAGCTACAGCCTGAGGCTCTTAAGTAAACGAATTAAGAAGGCCTCTTTTCTCTCATGTTCAGTAAAGGAGTACATTTGGCCATCCAGCAAAATTTGTAAAGTGGCAGGGTACATGATATAGTACTTATTTCCCTTTTCCCTTATTAACAACTTGCACTTCTACACCACATCTCTGCTCGGGTCATTACAAACTATGACTTTCTGGCCACCTCAGTTCAAGCCATTCAATTACTGTCGTTTTTCAAAATACTGTCTTTAACAAGAAATCTTAGAAATGACACTATAAAGTGCCAAGGCCTGGCTCAACTATGGTATTGATGTAACTAGCCTAATATTTGAAGTGAATGCTACAGTTGAATTTGTAGTGGTATGGACAGAGTGTTAATACTTCCAGGTTTCATGGTTGAATTTGTAGTAGCATAGAGGGGATGTTTGTACTTTTAACATTGTTATTTCTACATTTTGGAGAGTTTACTTGAATCTTTTGTTTTAGAATTTTGTTTCAGTGATTTTTTTGGAGAGAATGCTCTCTAGCACATGAGTGTATGTTGTACAAATGGATGTAATAAGTGAACATTGCATGAATGTATAAGTTGAGCACATTGCATAAGAGCACATGACCTGCATTTATGCTGTATGAATGTATGCCTATGGGTGTAAGTGTATGAGTGTCAGGCGTATGAATGTATGGTGTTTGTCTAAATTATATACAGCATTTGGGTTTATGGCTTATGTCGTGTGAGTGTATGTCTCAGTAATGTATGATATATGTGTGGCCGTCGTATGAGTGTGTTTCATATCAGTGTATGGTGTATGACGCATGGCTTGTAATTATGATGTATCATGAATGGCATATAAGCCTATGGCGTATTAATTGCATATGTGTTTGGTATGTGAACGTTTGGCACGCTGTCGGGTGAATTGTGTATCAGTGCATGTAGTGTGAGTGTAAGTTGGTGAGTGTAAAGCCGGTGAGTGTATGGCCTAAGAGCGTTTGGCATAAGAGCATTTCGCATGACAGCATGTCGTATATGTTTGCGATGTAAGTGTGTGCCTACAAGTGTGCAGCATATAAGTGCGTGGCCTAAGAGCTTGTGCCTTAAAAGCACATGGCATAATAGTGTGTGCCGTAAGAGTGTGTGCATCAGAGTGTGTGGCATAAGGCATATGAGTGTTTGGTGTGTAAGTGTCAGGCATGTGAGTGTCTGGCATATAAGTAGCATAGCGTATGAGTGTTTGGTATAAAGTCATAAAATGCACATGTTCATACAAACCCTATACGTATGAAAACTCACATTAGAGTGAGGATTTGATTTGTTTGCACGCTTTTATATAGAGAGGTGTATATGAGTTTTGCATTTCTTACATGTACAGAGTTTGCATCTCCTATACATATGAAAACTCACATAAAAGTAAGTTCTGTCTTTGATGAGAATGCAATTTTACAGAATGAAGAGTTCAAATCAAAAACTTGGGAAATGTTATTCTCTGAATCTCCATAAACAATTAATCTTAACCTTAACTATGCTATGCGCTAGCGTGATAGCATTACATATATGAATACTATTTATTGTATAACATTGAAACCCAAGAATTTACCATCAAGTCTCTCTCCATAAAATACGGCTTCTCTGCAGACCCATCGTTGGTTTCCAGATCAATGACGTAACAAAGAAACAGTGCATCCAACACCATTTCGAACACTGATAAAAAGCTGTGGGCTACTAAATAGGCAAAAAATGCCAACAGAAGAAGAGGGACGACCCACACATGTAGTTCCCGATGATAGTTGAAGGCCATCAAACCTCCAAAAACTGTAAAACATACGACAAATACCTGTCAAAAAAAGAAAGAAAATGCTTACAGAAAATGATTTTTTTGTAGTTTGAAGCAAACAGTTTAATTACATTTCTGAAAAGAAATATGCATTAACTTTTAAGTCTATTTGTTATCTGCTGTACAGCATATGCAACTACCAAGAATTGACCGGAAAACTGCACCTTGTGAAATGTTGTCCTCACCTTTCCAAGAAAAATAAGGAAGTCCCCAAAGCAGTTAAGGGACGCAACACCAAGTGGACTCTTTGATAAAATAGTGCAAGCTTCCTTTGCTGAGGTATAGAAGTTAGTTCCATTAATAGCTGTCGCAGTGTAGGCATCCTGAAACAAATGCAAAAAAAAATCCTCTTACTACAAAATGGCTTTTCATTTTTCTCCAAAGTAGGCTTTGTATGGTGATCAGGTCTTTTATCTGCTCCATTCCTGATGTTTAAGGAAACTTTTTAAAACACTGTTTGCGGGTTTTCACCAATCTCCAAGGGAGATTGGGATTGGTTTGTGAATGAATTAATACATTTATTAACACTTTCAGTCCTAGCTGGACCTTTCGTCCAGCTAGGACTCAACACATAAGAACACATTTTAACTAAGTACTTTCAAGAAGAACTGTCCATTAGCTTACAAACAAAATTAAAGGCAGGAGGAGCAATCCCTGTAGAAGGAGGAAAAGTGCATGTCTGAGAAGGAAAGTGCAGAGGAGCAAGCACCTCGTCGTTAAAGAGGTGGCATAACAGGTAAAGTGCAAGAACCATGAGGCACTCGGTGTGAGGGTGCTTTAGGCCCCAGGATTCAGATGCTCCTTTTGCCTATTTATTTGGAAGGAAGTAAGGGAGGTGGGGTGGCGAGGGGATGACTTTGTGCTCTATTTATTCTATATCAACTTTCTTTTTACTTTCTCTTCGTCGCAATACCTGGCGACTTGTCAAAGTCTAGTGTTGGCAATTGGTCAGGGGTTCGCTTAGAGCTGCCATTTGGCATCTCTGTTCATTCACAAAGCTCAGGGCCTTTCCCTGTCCTGTGCTGTGTCTCTACCTCCCAGTTCAGTTCCCTTCTGCACAGCTTTTTCTTCTTCCCTTCAAACGCCTTCAGTAAAAATCTAGATTGGTTTGGTTCATGAGTCTCAAACTTTTCTTACTGCCTGAATGTGCCCGAATCTCCTTCCAGAGCCATGAATCAAGAGAATTTTCGGTGGTTCAGGTTTCAGGGCAGGGATGTATATTAGCAATAACTTTAAGGGGTGGAAAGACTGGAGTAAGAGTTTGAATGTCTGGTCTTCGAGAGCCCCAACAATGTAAGGTTTTTAGGATAACCATTTATTAGATGAGTAACTCCCACCTACCGGGTTCAGCAGTTATGGAGCACTCTTAAGGAGAGGAAGCTGTGACCAAAAGGGAGGGATGGGTGTGAGACTGGATAAGTGGGCTATCAAGAGGATCGAGGGCACTGCGAATCTTCAAAAAATCTAATTCTAACAAGACTGGTAATTCAACTTTCAGTATGATTTCTTTAAGTAAGTATATGCATTTAATCAATAACTTGTTGTAGCATGCAGGTCACAGTTTCTAATCTAGGAGGAAAAACTAGGTCATGTGGGTATTTGTGCGATTTCCTGGCATTCCTCTAGTAACACAAGGCACCCGTTATTTGGCCATTGGACCCTTTGACTCGGCACCAAAGGGGGACATAGAACTATTTATTTGGGAAATCATAACATTGCAAAGCAAAAAGACTAAGATGACTGTGGAACAATTTACAATGACAATTTAAAATGTGCAGAGAACCTTAAGCAGCCACTAAGACAATATTCAATTGGACAGCTTTTTGACAAGTAACACAAACAAATCAAACCCGATACAGAGAACAACCATTCCGATATCTGCTAAAATGCCCTGAAGAAACGGATAACAGTGTAATGGTGTATATATGCACATCACTACGAAACACATGTTGACCGATTTATATGTAGGGTGGTGTTGAGATTAGTAATGTAACCAAGAAAGAATTTTTCCCATGCAAAGATATTAAAGATAAAAAGCTACAAAAAACTTGAATGATATATTTGAGCAATACATACATTTTAAATAAGAAAACAAGTACAAAATTACATGTTATAAATGCGTGAAGCACAAAGGTAAAATTGAGCATTAGAAAATCCATATATATAAAACGCTTCTGTATGTTTCTGTACTGAGCTTATGTAATTTATCAGTGTTAGGTTGCCCTCTGCTGTCCAAATGGCAAAGTGCACCTATGCGTTCTGTTTAACAAACAGAATGAGCACAGTTCTATGCAGTCACCTTCACCTTCCACTATAGCAAACATTCGGAATCATTTCAAGTTACTTCTTTCCACCCCCACTTCCCTTCACACAGGGCACGGCAGTTCCAGTGTCAATGAACAGTTAATTACTGGCTCAAAGTTTCAGTCTCTAAAGAGCGAAATGCTGTAGGACGAATGCCTCCTAACAAGCTAAAACAAGGTAGGTGCTGTAATTATGCTACTACGCAATCGTATACCATCACAATGGAACAAGGTTGGCAATTACGCGTCTACAAAGACACATCATAGAGGCCCATTTAATCGATGGATACTTAGATACTGTTCTCATACCATCCATACCTCTCACTCCATCTGATACAAATATGCCTTTCAAATTCAAAAGGAGACAGTTTACTATAAGTTAGCCTTTTCAAAGACCATTAATAAGTCACAGGGACCTACGCCCCCTTTCCTGGAAGCAAACAGTGGTAATTCTGATATTTAAGAAGGGGGACAGAAGTGACCCTATGAATTACAGACCAATATTGACATTTTTTTCTTCAAATTAGTTTTATTGATGAAAATTCACGGTTAGGTCATGACAATACACAGTTACTCATTTACTAATTACACTGCTCACCATGACAGTATTTTCAAATGAACTTTTCCTCCTCCCTTACCAAAAAGAACAAACCGGGAGGGGGAGGAAGGAAAAAAAAACACAATCACCCCAACCACCCCGCCTCATTCGGATCCCCTGCTCACCCCCCCCTTTAAACAAACTGGCTCTTAGGTGTGACCAGCATCTGGTTCGCCAGAGCCTGCCATCGACAGGCTCCTATTTGCCGTCTCCCCTATTTGATTCAGAGTTCGTTCTTCGCATTCACTGAGGTTTCCCCATATTCCCACTCCAGGGTCCGCTGTGGGGCCTACTGTTGTCTACCCAGCTTCCCTTCCCACCCTCCTACCCCTGGTGCCTTCTATACTTATTCCCCTTCGCGTTTCACATTCCCGTACGGGTCTCAGGGACCCTGTGATTTTCTCCTAGCTGGGGCCTCTCCAGATCGCATCTCTCTAGGAAGGGAGCCCATTACATTTCCCTTGAGAGGGTTTGGCTGTGTATCTGTCTAGTAAGCTGTTCCATTTAGTATATGTCAAGCTCCTTGGCGGCCCATTGCTTTTCGCTGGGAAGTTCCACCCTTTTCCAGCCTCCTGCGATGCAAGCTCTGGCCACTAACAGCAAGAATAGTGGCATATGTGGGAGCTTAACCTAGTACCCTTCTGTCATCTCTATCCCAAATAACACCCGGAGGGGGTCCAGTTGTCTTTCCACCCTGTCCATGTTCCTTATTCATCCCAGGATTTCCTTCCAGTATCTCTGTACCCTTTCCAGGCCCACCACATGTGCCAATAGTCTTCTCTCGACCCACATTTCCTCCAGCAGTGGGGGTCTGCTCCGGTTCATCAGTGATAGTCTCGCCGGGTCCCACTGCCACATGTATAGGAGTTTTAACCTGTGAAGTTTGTATTCACAGGCTACTGATGTGCAGTGGGCGTTCTCGCATAGCCTTTGCCACTGGTCATCATCCTCCATCTCCATTCCCATATCCCTCTCCCATTTCCTCCTGTGCACCTCTGTCTCCACCCTGTGCTTCTAATAGGGCCTGGTATAGTTCAGAGATGAGCCCCTTTGTCCCCTTTCCTGTGTCTAGTACCTTCTCTGAGCATGTCAGTTCCCTTTGCAAGCCCTCTGACATCAGTACCCCTTTGTGTTGAATTGAGTCTCAATGTTACACTTGGGGCAGAACACAAACTGATAGTCATTTAGGAGGTGTAGCTGGCTGAGTAGTTGTGTAGCAACTACTTTTTCCAAGATTTTGCCAATAGACGGGAGGTTCGTAATGGGCAGGTGGTTGGAAAGGTTGCCTGGGTCTAGTGTCATTTGTTTCCAAAAGAGGTTGTATGAGACAACTCTTGAGGGTGTTTGGGAATGACCCTTCTTCGAGGGAGGTATTAATGAAGCTGAGTAGGTCAGTGAGCACCGGGCCCATCAATAGTTTAATGATGGAAGCCAGGATTATATCATCAGAGTAGGAAGTAAGTTTGGGAGAGGCAATTGTTTTTAGGTGGTCTGAGGGAGAGAGAGCAGAGTATTTAGTACAGAGAGGCAGTGTTCATGCTGGAGTACAGGGCAGGGGGGGATCTAATGCTGCCAGAGGCTGATTTGAAGATCTGTCGAGTTTTGGCGAGTTTTTCAATAAAATAGTTGATGATTCCACTGCATTTCTCCTGAGTTGGTTATACCTAGGGATCGGATGAGACTTGGGTACAATTCTTTACTAGAGGGCTTTTCTCCCATTAGAGGCAGCCCCAATGAAGTGGAGTATTAAGCATATTGGGCCTCGGTAATCAGAATCCTAAGGTTGTCATAGAGAGATTTGGTGAGATGGCCATAGTTATGGTTTTTGCATCACCATTTCTCTAGGGCTAGCTTTTGTTGGAGGCAAGCTCGGGGTGTGCCAAGAGGCGGATTGTTTGGTCTTAGCCTGGATGGTTTTTAGCGTGGAATTAGTGTTCACCAGATTCATAAAAGAGTTGTTGAATAATTGTAGGAGAACTGAGGTATTCCCTGTGGTTGGGAAGTCTGAAAAGTTTGCTCCTGGCATATTAACTGGGAAGATTTTGAACGAGCGGTGCCAAGTGAGGTGATGTTTAGCCTGACCTTTTTGGGCGGTAATCGAATAGGCGATTGACAGTGGGATTGCGGCATGGTCAGGCCAGTCGAGTGAGATAGTGTTGCGCAGGTGATGAGGGGGGATTATGTAAAGAAAGTCTAGAGTGTTGCCATTGTTGTTCGTGGGGCAGAGCACAATTTGCATAAGGTCCATGGATCTGGTAAGTGCAAAAAGGATGCTTTGGGTGTGGTTGTCGCAGTGAGACTCAGGGACATTAAAGTCTCATAGAAAGCCATTAGTGTGTGCTAATTTGGAAGAGGAGAGCAAGTTGGAGATGTCATCAGTGAAAGAGTCACTCCTATGAGGTGGTTTATAAATGAGGTGAAAGGTGATGGGTTGCATGTGAGATAAAGGGAACCTGAAGGTGATTTATTTGAACACGTTAGTTCTGGTAGACGGGATGATGGAGCAATGCCAATCGCTCCGGTGGATGATTGCTATTCCACCTCCTGCCCTTCTTGGCCGGTCGGCATATTGGATGTAGTAGCCTGGGGGGAGGAGGACTTAAATAACATGTGGGGAGGATGGAATAAACCATGTTTTGTTGATGAAGAGGGAATCAAGGTTGTTATATGAGAATGATCTCTGTGGCGTGTGCAGTTGCTGAGCGTGCATTGATCAGCATGAGGGGGTTGAGGGTGTTGGATGGGGGCAAGGGAGGTATTGATGAGGTTCGCTAGGGTAGCTAGCTGGGGCTGCCCAAGGCACTTGGCCATTCAAACCCTAGAGCAAGGGTGGGGATATGCTCTGGAGGGAGTAGACACAGGGTGTGCCTATTGGTGAGTAGTAGCAGTAGCAACTACTTTATAGGTGAAATGTATGATAGCGGGTCTGGTCCTTAGCCCTATCAGGCCCAAATAGGCACAAACAGGCAATGTCCTTGTTTTCATCTGTCCTTTGCTGAAGACGAAAGTGACACCTAAGGAGGACTTTTTGAATAGGTGGTGAGCAGAGCAACTGAGTGGCAGGGCCTGGTCTCGTGGCCAGCAGCCTCCTCAATGCTATCTGCCTGGCGTCCTTAAGAAGTTACATGGGGGGCTTGAAAACGGGTCGTGTGCGGAGCAACTGAGCGGTAGGGCCAGGTAACATGACCCACAGCCTCCTCAATAAACTAATTGAAAGGTGTGACAACAGGTAGTGGGAGGAGCAACTGAGTGGCAGGGCCTAGTCACGTGACCAGCAGCTTCCTCAATGCAGTCTGCCTGGAGCTGGCCTGGATTCCTTACTGCCAAGCACTCTTGGCAGTACATGAGGATCTACTGGAGCCTGCGGAAAAATGAGGGTCCACGGCTTTATTGATGTTGCACCTTTCTGCGGCCTTTGATCTGGTGGATCACCATATCATGTTACATCGCATTAGGAAGGTAGGGAAGGCATTGGATCTAGTAATAAAATGGTTTGAATCCTTCCTAAAGGATAGGATGCAAAGAGTGGTGCTTGAAGGCTTCTCTTCAGAATGGATATGTATGGACTGTGGGGTTCCTCAAGGTTCATCATTGTCCCCGTTAATTTTTAATCTATATTTCTGCCCAGTATTTGATATATTTCGGAAGCACGGTCTATGGTTCCACTTCTACGCTGATGATACACAGGTCTACATCAAGATTAACAATATGGAGGAAGTGTTTGTGCAAATTAACCTGTGTATGAATGCGATCAATGGTTGGATCACAGATAACCAACTGCAGTTTAATGCTGCTAAAACCGAGTTGATACTGTTCAGCCCAAAAAGGAAAATGCTATTGGAGAGACAGAGGCCACTCCTACTGATCCTGGGGGAACAACTTCAATATGTGAATAAAATCAGGAACTTGGGCTGTAAATGGCATGCGAATTTGGGGAGTGAAGCCCAGGTGGGTGCGAAAGTCAAAGCAGTCTTCTATGCTCTCCAGCTGTTGAGGAACGTGCTTCCTTTTATCCCGGCGGAAGATCATGCAGTAGTGGTGGGAGCCATGACCAACCCCCACCTGGACTACTGTAACAGTCTGCTGGCAGGAGTTCCAGCCAAACAGATTGCCAAATTGCAGAGAGCTCAAAATGCCGCAATCAGGCTAATTGGACACCTTGGAAAAAGGGACCAAGTATCTGCCTCACGAAGATCGTTACCTTGGCTCAAGGCAGAGGAGAGAATACAATTCAAAGTGGCGTGTCTGATCTATAAGTGCCTGAGTGGACTCACCCCTGAATATCTGGTGGACAAGATCAGTCGATACTGCCCACGCAGAGATCTGCACTCAGGAGACCAACTCCTGATCTGTGTCCCAAGGTCAAATCTGGTCTCCAAAGGAGACAGAAGATTTGGAGTGTTTGGCCTGAAATTATGGAACCAACTACTGTTAGAGACCAGATCCTTCAAATCGCCGACATTGTTTAGAAAGAGTATGAAAACTATTTTATCTCAATAGTTTGCCCCGTTACAGAATACATAATTAATCTATACTCTGAAATCCTATCTAATAGTCGACACCTGTGCCTGTGTATAGTTTATTCTGTTTGGTGCGCAATAGAAATTTTCAAATCAAATCAAATCTTAATCTTATGAAGCTACCTGGAGGGTGTGAAAACTGGTGGTAGGCAGAGCAACTGAGTGGCAGGGCCTGTTCATGTGACCAGCACCTTCCTCCATGAAATCGACCTGGAGCCCTTAAGAAGTTACTTGGAGGGACCGAAAACTGGTGGTGGGTGGAGCAACTGAGTAGTGGGGCAGGACCACGTGACCAGCAGCCTCCCTAACGCAGTGTGCCTGGAGCTGGCCTGGATTCCTTAAGAATTACGGTAACTCCATGGACTGATGAACATGGAATTGTGAAATGTATTTCAATGAAAAGCGTGGGTTTGTTCTTAACCCTTTATGTTTATGAATAGTGACAAATGGTTCTGTGACTGAGATGGATTGCAATTCCCTTACCCTTCTGATTGATATGACAGTTATCATGAATGCTAGCTTGTGAGATCCCTTAGCAATGCTTTATGCATTGGCTCACAGGAGGCCCCCATTAGGCCTTGTAGCACTGTATTAAGGTCCCAACCAGGCTAAGGCTGAGCGATTGGTGGCTATATGCACTTGATGCCTTGTATAAAAGCTTTTACGACAAGTACCTTCCGTCAGGTCATCTTATGTTGTGACGTGGTGTATGCTGCAAGCGATGCCAGGTGGACCTTAGGGGAATTGTAAACTAAACCCGAGCCAAGGAGGTATGGCAAATATCTTACAATATCTGCTGGGACACAGTCACTAGAACTAATGTTTCTGTTTAACACCAGATGATGAACCACTTTCACATATTATAGCAGCAATCTGTAATGTTGGGTTTTCTAGCCTCTATCCTTGCATCTTAGGTGCAAATGGCCAAACTCTATGACCACAGGAGCCATGGTGCAAAGATCGTTGTGTGCAGGCTTGGGTGTGCTAACTGAGCGTGTTGTTTGGCCAGTACGTTGAGTATTGGACAGTGCTTGGTTGGTGGTCAGATTTTCATGTAGTAGTTCTGGAAAGCATAAGCAAATATCCCATAGCAATTCATCCATAGTGCGTTCCCCTTTGACGCCCTTCTATGGAAACCTGGATGCTAAGGCTTTTTTGGGCTTTTGCAAACAGATGCATTGAACTGAAGACTGACCTCACACTGCAATAATACATTCAGGTTTACCTGTGCTAATTTCCCTCTCATGTTCTTGTAGGAACACTCTTTTTAAGTTGTTTGCCAGGTAGCTGCGATCTCCTGGAATGTGTGGTGCCTGAATGAAGATGTGCCTCCTGACTAGGGGTGGACGAAAATCCTGCTGGCGAAACAGCATTGGCGAAATTTGCCAACAATTCTGTTCTGCCGTCTGGGCGAATTAATACCTTTTGTACTGCAATTTTGGCTGTTTTTAAGGTTAAAATTTAGTTTTTCAATGAAATACTGCTCTTTGTGTGGTCCAAAACACACACAAAAACGAAATGGTGGTCAAAAAATGAAATATAAACGGGCACAACATCCTTTTCCCACCCAAAATGTTGTCTTAAAAAAAATATTTCAAAAAACGAAATGACGTCCAGGAAAAGGCCCCAAACTGCCAATTCCACCACGTGGGCAAAATTGGCGGATTGGGCGAAATTCACCAGTTATCTGCCAATTTTGCCACGCAACGGAATTAGCCGTTTTCATTCACCCTTACCCCAGACGAGCCAGTGCCAAATCGGTTGTGCGAGGGGTGACAGGCATCTTGAGTGTTTGAAACCCTGTTTGTTTATGTAGAACTGCAGTTTGGAAGTTGTGCATAGAATGAGTAAAGGGCCAGTTTAATAGCCAAGAGTTCTACACGTTTGTGTGTTGACTTGCCTGCCTCTGTGTCTAAGCATGCTGAGCAGTGAGCTCTTCACGATGGGCTTCCCAGCCAATCTGACAGGCATCTGTGGTAATTGTTATCTGAACTGGTTGGTTGTTGAAAGTTCTGCCTTTTAGAATGTTTGAGTCCACCAGTCAAGAGCGTTTACCAACTTTTGTGAAATCACCACTAAATCGTCCCATCTGCCAGACACATGTGGCCATTGGTCTGAGACCCACTGCTGTAGAGGTTGCATATGTAGGTGTGCATTTGGATCAATGTAAATACATTGAACACATGAAGCCATCATTCCTAATAGTTTCATGCTCTTTCTGACCATTATCAGAGTATCGACCTGGTAACAGGGAACCTGGGTAAATATTGCTTGCTCTCTTTCTTATGAGGGGTAAGCAAGTGCCTGCTCTGTGTTTAAAATTGCCCAGAGGAACTGTTTTGCTTGTGGTTGTTTTTTAGCATGACTTGGTTTTGTTGATTAAAAAACCTAGTTGGAGGAGAAGGTCCACACTTTTTTTTAACGTTCTGAAAGTAAATCGCCCCAGTTTCTCCTGTTATTTATTTATTTTATTTATTAGCCAGTTGTGTATACGGGAGTGTTTTGGCGGTGAAGACGTGCCACGACTACTGCAAGCACCTTGGGGAATTAACCAGGTGCTGATGCAATTCCAAAAATGAAGTACCTTGAACTGTAAATAAAGTGAGCCTACTTTTGGTGACCTGGGAATGTTGAATATTGAAATATAAAAGTATGCATCTTTGAAATGCAATGTTGCCTTAAAACTGCCCTTCTTTAGCAGTGGCATTACTTCCAGACAGGTGGTCCTCCTGAATGTCTGCTGCTTGGTATGCTTGTTTGCTTGAAAAGGTCTAAGACAGGCCTTTTGGTTTTGTCTTTTTTTGGTACTAAGAAAAAAGAGACTAAATTCCCACGGTTACCTGCTGGCGTGGAACTGGTTTGATAGCATTCTTTAACATTAGTGCCTTGACTTCCTTTTGTACGAGTTCCAGAGGATCATGCAACATTTTTCTTTCTCATGGTGGCATGCTGTGTGGTTTGTCCAAAAGCTCCATGCAGTAACCCCCAGCACTTGTAGCTGATAACCAGTTGTCACATGTCATCCAGAAAACATGGTAGGAGACCTGGAACTTGATGCCAATGTTTAGAGGTAGAGGCCAACCCTTGGGATTTGACCTATACCACTTGATCTGCCTCTGCGCTGCATTCATAACACTGAGGTGTAGGTGAAAGGCTGGGACTGCGGCCTTGCAAACCATCCGCTACTAGATCTCTGGTTAGAGTGGGTTGAGGCTTGCATATAAGGCATGCTCTGAAAGAAACAGCGATTTGTTGAGGTGCCCCTTGTAACGAATCCTAGGATTCAGTCAATTCTCTGTAGGGGGGAGCCTTTTCTAGTGAGGCTAAGGAGGTGAGCCCACTACGTAACATGGTAAGCGGGACCACACAGGGAGAGAGACTCCCCTACTGCCACCCTTGGGGATGAGGACTCCCTTTCCGATGAGGAAATCCCTTTTAACTATCTGAAAAATGCCAGTACCACTATCAGTTGACAGACAACTAGAGTCCTCTTACATATGCTATTGCAATGTAACTACAGAAGATACGTACCTGTCTGGTACTGTGAAGAGTAAGAACATAGGAGTGATAATGAATAGTTGTCTGTCAACCACTGAGATGAAGAAGCCACAAGCAGTTATGAAGAGTATTGCTCCAACACCAATAAAGGACTATCCTGAGGGAAATTGGGGAAGCCCCATATTTGCGTAATAAAAGTGGGAGGAACAAGAGAACGTCAGAGCAAGACAAAGGAGTTGCAAACTAGCTGGAGAAGAGAAGTTAGTGACACAGGGAGAACGCTGCTTTGCCTGGCTGCTGGCAACATGCGAGAGGAGGTGCACGGATGGGAGACTAACTGGAGGAGGTCGGGCCCACGCTTCTAAAAACCAACCCCACCATGAAATTGCTTAAGCCACAGTACGCCAAAGACAGACACGGGAAGGTCTGTCTGCCGACAGGAAAAACCGTTGGGAAGAAGAGAGAAAGAAGTAGTGGCGTGAGAGGGCAGAGATACATAAACCCTCTTTTTGCCAATACCACGAATCGACACAGAGGTGTGTCCAACGAAGCAGAGTGTACAGACAGTGAAGCTGTTCTGACTGGAGACCGAAGAGAGCCAAATGCCTACCTCGTGATGCAGTCTTAGTACAATAAAGGTAACAGGGAGAGCGGGTGACTTGGGGAATAGGGTATGTATGACGAGTATATACAAACGCAGATTTGAAAAGGTTCATACTTCCCAGTTCATACTTCCCAGTGAATGGCAAAACAAAAGGAAGAGTGAGCATCATTCAGGGGCTCATCATACTAGTCCCAGTGAATGGCAACACCTTAAGAAGAGTGAGACTCATTCATGGACTCAATCTACTCATCTTAGTGAAGAGATAAATAAAGAATAAACAGGTATTGTGAAGAATAACACATATTCAGAGACTCAGTATAACTATCGTATTGGAGGGCCAAAGACCACCCATAATTATACTGGTTATTGGTTACAGCACACAGATTTCAAGTGAAGAAGCAGTGACCAAGAGCAGATAATAACTGGGAGAGATAGAGTGTAAGCTCATCCCAGTACCAATAAACACAAGTGAGGAATTTGAGGAACCAAGGGAACCAATACAAAAGGGCCTGGAAAGCCCCTTAAAAGAAATGAATGACTTGGTGGGAGAGATGGCAAAAGGCCATCTGAAGATTCTGCATTGAAGAGGACTTTGCTGAAAAGCAACACAGGAGAAAGGGGTCATTCTCATGTAGTTTAGTTGTGTAATATTAGTGGTAGGGTCAGCCTAGGTTTACTTTGGACAGAGGACAGACATTTGTTGTTGACTTCCCCATTGACGACAAGCACCCTAGTTTAGTTGTGTTAGGTAGGTAAACCCATAGAATAGGGAAAGCTAGGAATTTTCTTTATTATTTTCAAATACTCCTTTTTGAGAATGTTCTCCTCCTTCTGGCCTACCACCCCTCTTCTGCTAACTCTTGCTTGAAATCTGCTCTGTGGTTTTAAGAGCATCATGATCTTTTTTCACCTTCTCAAAGGCAATGGGCCTCATTCCGAGGTTCGCGGTAAATCACTGACTTTAACGGCAAGGCGGAAATACTGAATCCGCGTTGGTAGCAGGGCGTAAATAGCACCATATTCCGACCTTGCGGGCACGAGCTTTCCGCCATGCCGGTAAACCCCCTAGCGCCATACCGGTAAAGGGCGCGTCAAACCCCTTACCGACAACAACCGAGACGTAACTAACACCATCGCCCTCCAACTAGTGCGTAAATAGCGGTGCCCGTAATTAACGATGACCGTAAATTACGGGCACCGTTAAATACCGCAAACGGAAATTACGTCATTGAACAGGAACGGGAAGCATCATGGCGGCCATCTTTAAAATCACAATCCATTGCAATCCCCCCCATACAGGACTCGTGGGCATATCGTGCTAGGCAAATTAGACTCCTGAGACAAGCATCATGCCAAAAGCCTTAAAAAAGGGTGCTGCGCGCATCAGGAAGGAGAAATTCTCCCAGGACGAACTCCAGGTACTTGTTGATACTCTGCATGAACATGCAGAGACTGTTTTCAGCAGCGACATGCGCAGGCCCACCATCCTCAGGAAGAAGGAGATATGGGAGCTGGTCTCGCAGAGGGTGAGCGCTGTCGGTAACACCCCCCGCAGCACGACGCATTGCCGCAAACGCTGGGATGACCTCCGTCTGAGGGTGCGGGCCATCCTCTCAGCAAACCGCAATCTGGAGGAGGCCCAGGCTCACCCATGAAAATGATGCCCTGGGAGGAAACATGTGCAGAGATGATGGGCACAGAAGCCATCGAAGGCGTTGGCGATATGGATTGCGGTGATCCTTCATCAGCTGACGCAGGTGAGTGCCATGAGTGTAAACAGTACATGCATCCCTAATGCAAGTCATCGCCAAGGGCAGGTCAAGCAGTCACATCATGTTTGGGCAAACCCCCCCCCCGCCCCCCCCACCCCCCAGGATGATGTCAGGTGCAAGGCTAACACCCATATTGGGCATGCCACACAAAAAGCCGGTCAATGTCAGTCACCACAGTACACCGCCAACATGAGTGACCCTGCCGACAGTATGCTTTTACCATCCAAGCAAAGCTCACAGTCCCACTCAGCACCCAAATGTCACCAAAACGCTGCTATCCCATCGTAATACCATTGTCTGGAAGTAATTCTGACACCCAGATCATTGCTCATGCTGTCTCTCTCTTGCCCCCCACAGGCACCGGTCATGAAAGTGAGGACCAGGAAGGCCCCCGGGCAAGTACCTCCCGGGCCACAGGCAGGGGACAGCACACACCTGCAGCAAGGAAGAAGGCACATGCCACACCACCTGCCCCAGCAACCCCCATGGAGGGTACACAACCCACATCCGCGGCCCTGGACATGCCTGCAGTTCTGCGGGACACATGCCCCACATTGCACCATGAGGAATCAAGTGCGTCAGGGGAGAATGCTGCCATGTGCATCCTCGATGTGCCAGGCAGCACATCACCAAACACCATCAACATCGTGGAGGAGCCCAATGGCTATGTACAGAGCCCAGACACTCCCTCGTACAGCCAGGTTGCCCATAGCGACCCTGGGTCGAGTGACGGCTCAGGGCTCACAGGCGAAGCGGATACACCTGTCTGTCATGTGCCCACTTCCCCTGCAGGAAGTCCTGTAAGTCCTGCAGGCACGACAACACGGAGCCTGCCAACCACATCGCCCACATCGGCTGCAGAAACAGTGCGCTGCCAGCACCTCACGGGCATGATAGAGGAGTTCCTCCGGGACAACCGGGAATCAGGGTCGGTGCTACATAATGACCTTCAGGCCCTGGGCGAGGTCATCAGTAGCAGCACAAACCGCATCTGTGAGATGCTTGGCAGGATTGCTGATGCCCTGGAGGCAGCACCCCCCAGACCACAGCCCCAGCAGGAGGAGCCACCCTCCCAGAGCTCCTCCACGCAGACCAGCCCGGTCCGTAGGTCACTGCGCACGATGCGCCGGAATGGAAGGGATGGCCCAGGCTCTGGCAGTGCCCATTGACCGTGCAGCCACACACATGTGGACAATGCTGCACTGCTGGGAACATTGTGGGGTTGTTGGGGGGGGGTTGAGGGTGTGTGTGGGAGTTGGGTGGGAGGGGGAGGGGGTTGAGGGTGTGTGTGGGAGTTGGGGGGGAGGGGGAGGGGGTTGAGGGTGTGTGTGGGAGTTGGGGGGGAGGGGGAGGGGGTTGAGGGTGTGTGTGGGAGTTGGGGGGGAGGGGGAGGGGGGTGAGGGTGAAGGATCTGTTGTACACGTTTGGACATCATGATACAATACACAGTTTGGTCTATCCTACAATACAGAGTGGACATTCATTATTGTGCATGTGTCTTTTAATGTCTCACAGTGCATGTAGTACATGTATCCCCACACCCAGTGCTCAATGCCCTGTCATCCTCACCCCCTTAGCTGACTTGTGATTCAGAAATATTGCTCGATCAATGCTTGTCGCACGGTACGTCCCTCCCCTGCATCGGCACCATGTTGCTGTTCTGCCATTCCTTCCTCCACCTCCTCCTCCTCCTCCTCATCTGGTGGTAGCAGTCCCACGTCAGGGGGCAGTGGCACGTTCCGACGGATGCACATGTTGTGCAGCATTACACATGCCATGGTGATCTTGGACACCTTCTCGTGGCTGTAGATGAGGGCCCCACCTGACCGGCTGAGGCAACGGAATCGTGCCTTCAGAAGGCCGAAGGCCTGCTTTATGACCACCCGTGTACGGGTATGAAATCTATTATAGTCCTCCTCGTGCCTGTTTTGGGGGTTGCGGACCGGGGTCATGAGCCACGGTTTCAAAGGGTAGCCAGCATCTCCTGCATGAGAGTGGAATGAAGGTAAGTGTTGGTACATTCATGGTGGAGAACTGTGCCAGTCTTACATTGCAGCGGGTGATGACTGGCCATGCACACATGTCCCTGGATACAATCAACCCATTACTGGTCCGGCCATGTGTGCTGGCCAATGGAATGATGGAGGGGGTAGCTTCTCCCTGATGGGTCATGGTGAGCACTCATGTCTTGTTGCATGTGCATCGTTTATGCATGCAGCAGTGTTGGACTGCATTGATTGATGACTTGCATGAGACCTGCTGTAAGGGTGTGTTGGTAGTAGTTGGTAGCATAGCCTTCATTCAGCACTGATCCCTATCATGGTGATTGGCAGCTATCCTATGGAGGTGCCGAACCAGTCACACGCAGTAGGATCCCTGTCAGACTAACCTCTATGCACTCCCATGGATGACTGTCCTTTGTGTTGAGATGCAGGAGTCTGCGACATGGTGCTATTGCATTGCATGGTGCACGATGGCCTTACGGTGTGTTAGGTCCACCGATGTGTGGTGCATGTGTCGTGGTTTTAGGCCAGGGTAACTGTTTGTCAGGTACCATTATGTGTTGGCTTGTATTCACTACTGTGTGGTTAGGTGGTAATGTGGCGTGCCACTTGTCATGGGGCACAGTGTTCTGTGTGGTGCACAACTTACAATAGCGTTGTCATTCCCTCCCGGGTGGTGTATGCATCCCCCCCCCCTTTCCCTCCCGGGTGGTGTATGCACCCCCCCCCCTTTCCCTCCCGGGTGGTGTATGCATCCCCCCACCTTTCCCTCCCGGGTGGTGTATGCATCCCCCCCCTTTCCCTCCCGGGTGGTGTATGCATCCCCCCTTTCCCTCCCGGGTGGTGTATGCATCCCCCCCCTTTCCCTCCCGGGTGGGGTATGCATCTCCCCCACCCCCTTTCGCAATGGGGTATGCTGACAACCCACTCAGAGACCCAATGCACTGCCATGGCCCATCATGGTTACTCACCAAGCAGTCAGGTACGTTGTCCGGCATGTCGGCCCATGTAGCATGGTAGTGTTGAGTTCCGCAGGACCAAGGAGTCATGAGTTGATCCGGGGTACCGAGCATTGCATTGTGTGATGGCCTTACTGGCATTGCACACCATCTGGACGTTGATGGAGTGGTATTGCTTGCGGTTGCGATACGGCACCTCCATGGCATGGGGAACCACCAATTCTACGTGGGTGCAGTCGAGGGCACCTATGCAATTTGGCATGCCTGCAAGTGCATGTAAGGCAGCTTTGGTATCATATATCTCCTGTGGAGTCCGGGGGAGGCATATGTAGTCCCTTCTGTGCTTGAGGAGGGCATCCAGCACTTGGTTGAGTATCCGGGAAAATATTGGCTGTGAAATGCCATGCATGTGCCCCACTGTATGCTGGTAGGTGCCTGTGGCAAGGAAGTGGAGCACGGACACTACCTTTAGTAGAGGGGGGATGGCAGTGCTGATTTCTATGAGGCTCACTATGTCGGTATGTATCAGGGCCACTATGGTGGTTATGGTGTCCCAGTCAAGCCAGTACAGGGTGTGGATCTGCTCTGGTGTGAGGTTGAAGGGGGTGGCTCTGATGCGGGGAATCGGGGGCTGCCGGCGTGGTAATGGTGGCTGCACCGGTAGGGCATGCTGGTCCTGTCTCACCCTCCTTCTCCTCCTGTGTATCCTCTGTGGTGGTTGCTGTTGTTGCTGTTGTCGTAGTTGCTGCCTTGCAAGCAGGGCCTCCAGCTCCAGGAATGCTGCTACAATTGGTATCATCTTGGTGTGGGTGGGGGTGTGCTCCTTTTGTGCTGTGCCAGACTCTATTGCCTCCACCTGTGCTGATTGGGTGCACCTGTTCCTCTTCCAAGCACTGATCAGGGTTGTTAACACCTTCCCCGCGATGCCGGTATTAACGCCATGGCGGTAAGGTACTTTGCGCCCTTGTGGAGGTCGTTATTTCCGTGTTCGCGATGATTGGAATCGGAGATGGTTTACGCCTTCCCGTTATTTACACGATGGTGTGTCGGGCGCGCGACACTGGTCCGCTATTTACGCAATCGTAGTTTACGGTGGCGTAAATAACGGTGTGGCAGGTCAGAATGGACCGTACCGGTAAAGGAAGTCGTTATTCCTTTACCGGCCTCGTTTTTCCCTTAACGCCGGACTCGGAATGACCCCCAATGTTTGCTGCTGTTTCAGACAGTACTGATTCCTCAACCTGCTTGTCCAGAAGGTTGGCTTGTTCCACCCTGAAGCCTGTACCCCGTGGGCTAAGCCTGGCAGGTGCTAACTACTGCACCTGCTATCTGCTTGTCTGAATTGTCTGCATTGTCTAGAGAAGTTTTAATACTGCATTTGCAGTTTGCAGTCCCTTTTGAAAGGCGGGTTGAAGCTCAGCTTGAAAATCCTTCCCTAGAGTTGTAGGTCATCCCCTTGGCATCTATTGTACCTGGCAATGAGTACTGTTGCATTAGCCAAGGGTGCATTCGTATTTTATTAAGTTTAATACACCACTTTCATTAAAGCACTGCATAATTGGTTATGCAAAATCTGGTAAAAAATTCAGCGCAGTGAAATACATGAATAAAGAAAAACTGGAAGTTTAAGAGTCGGTAAGGGAAAAAGAAAGATGCGATTTTAGGAGAGTATGGAAAATATGAGAGCGGGAAGAGTAAACAGGCAAAGGAAGGGCGTTCCAGAATTTGGGGAGAGGAGAGAAAAGGAACAGAAGCGGGAGGAGGCACAGATGCGTTTGGGGACAGAAAAAGGAAAGTGGAATTGAGAAAAGAGGGTGCAAGTAGGGGAGTGAAATGCAGACAAAGATGCGAGAGAGTGATAGACTGAGAGAGAGAGAGAGAAAGGGAGAGAGAGAGAAAATGTCATATAGGCATTTATAGACAGTGCAGAGAAAGCATAACGAAAGACAGGAATCAAAGGGGAGAAGTAAATGGAGAAACAGGAGGATGAGATAGAGGAGTGGGCTGGTAGTAAGAAAAGATGATGAAAAGAAAAGTTGTAGACAGAGCGAAGAGGGGTACGATGAGAGCGGGGAAGACAAACTAGGAGAGTGAAGCAGTAATCGAGGTGGAAATTCTACAGGTGACCCCGAGACCTGCCGCCATAATCTTGTGGCCCACTAGATGCATTTTAAGCATGTATTGAGAGCTATCCATTAGTGGAAGCTGACCAAGCAGAAAACCAGTTCAAAGTCGCTATCTGCCCACGTGTACTCCTGCCCCAGCCTAGGCCTACTTCATAACTACTGTTCTACCCATCCCAGCGCCTGCACCCACGGGCCTACCCATCCCAGCGCCTACACCCATGGGCCTATCTCCTAACCTAGAGTTCCATGATCTCCATCGACTCCTACCCGTCCTCTACCTCTCCAGTTTTGTAAGCTACCCCTGGGCTTGTCTCCTCCTTTCAGGCCAAAGCACCCAAGCGTGCCTGCTGAGGCATCCGGCCTCCGTTGTGTTTGTGTAGCCCAGTCGTAATGGTGGCTAGGTGCACATTTATATTCAGTGACATGTCAGGCACACACAGAGGGGGGAGGGGTTCTTCTCATACTCCAGTCCACCGGTCCTTCGCTCGCACCCGGCCTCCAATGCTGCCTGTACTGTAGTAGCACAGCTTCACACCATCACACCTGGAGTTCTCCTCGCTCGCTCCCTGCCTACACCTTTGAGGAGGATCTGCAAATGTATCTACTGTTTTACAGGCCCATTTTCAAGAGCGTTTTAACTTTTTTGAAGGTTTAGAGCTCAACTGAAAAGGACGGGCGCTTGTTCTCTGGCTATCATGTGCATATATATATATATATAGCACGAAACCTAAAGCTTTTAAAGTGCTATTAGGGCGGGTGGCAGTCAAGGGTGTGGATCATTCTTGCAAAAGTTCTGTTTAAGGTGCATGCAGCCTGCCCTCTGCAAGAAAATTTGTGTAAGCGCTGAGCGCCCATGGTTATGTTGGGGGGTGGGGGTAATTATGTGAGTTAGTGGGGTCCCTAATTCCGGTTCGGGGGAAGCCAAGTGGGGGGTATAGTGTCGATTACTGATAACTCCTAGTAGGGTGGAGGTTGGGGGGATAGAGAGGCATCCCTATTAAGGGTGGGTTTAGCGTGCCTCATAGATTGGGTAGGTGACGGCTCTGGGTCATAGCATGGGTTGGAGCGGGCGGGCCCAATGCCCATGGGACAGAGGGGAGAGTAGTGTGGGCCAAAACATGAGGTAGGCAGCATACTGTGTTGGGCGGAGTGGGCACCATTGTCGAGGGGCTGCATAGTTTGAGATGGGCACTGCCCCTCCGTTGTTTGGGTAGAAGCAGGAAGGGACTCTTTGGGTCAGACAGTCAGACTGCATGTGCACGCACTGAGATCCCATCCTATACACCACTGCTGCCACAGCCACTTCAAGGAGCTCTGCTCCAGGCCCTAACATAACAACCCAGGCCGCACCCACGGACTGTCGAGCATTAAGCAATCTATCTATCCTCACCACTCCTCTCTTTCCACCGACCAACGCAGGGCAGCCTCTCTGAACTCCTAAGTATCCTGCCGTGGCCCACTACTAAAGCAATCTATTTGCACGCACCTGAAAATACTGCCGTGCTGCAAGCCTCGCCAGTCATCGTCGTCGGCACAGAATAGCACTCAGCCAGCAGAGCAATGCACTCTGAGGCCAGCGGGTGGCGGCTGCAGCCTGCGCTGGCCCCTGTACCTGCGCAATCATGTGTGCAGTGCAGCATGTGATGCGAGCAGGCAGGCAGCGAGCGCACACAGACAGTAGGGCCGCAGCCGGGCACGTGCGGTTCCACCACGGGCGCTGCCCCTCAAAATGCACAGGCGCGAGCCCGGCCCATAGTCGGCCCACCCAGGGCAGAAAAGTAATGTGCAGCCAGTGTGATGTGAACCATCCAGGCTGGCGCTGGAAGTTTGTTTGGCCCTCATAATTGTATGTATCCTTCCGCTCAAAACCAAAGAAGCCCTATGCCCTGAGGCTTACAGAGGAAACACCTGGTGTCCCGGTGGGCTAGTCCAGCCCTGGTTCTATTCATTAACTTTCCACTAATATGGTCTCCTGAGATAAGCCCAGACACCTCAAGTCTCTGGCCCTGCTGCCCGGGTTACTTAGGTTTAAAAAGAATAGCCAAGAAAATACCTCTAGGGTCCGCAGCATATGGAAAGCACTTCCTTCTACCCTCCAGGCAGGTATCCTGTATTCTTCCCCTACACCACTCTTTAGGGTAGCAATGAGTACCCTTATCTGGGCAATGTGCACTTGACTCTCAAGAGATACAATTAGCTTAAGTGCTAAATATTTATTTTCATCAACCTTGACCTCCCGCCATCAACCCCATTACCGAGGACTGTCTAGGACTTGCTGCGACTAGTTTACTCCCGGGACACCGTGAGCTTAGCGCATACTTTAACTTGAGCACTGGTTCATCAGCAATGCAACCATTGGCCGTACTGTGATAGCTGTCTCCCGTCCACCTATGGCACTCTGGCTCCCCCATCCCACTGCTGGCACTCTCAAGAGGACCATGGTTAAATGTAATCACAAAATAACTTTAAAAGGCCATGCAGCGTTGGGAAATGTGTGATGAATGGCCGCCAGGTAAATGGTGCTCATCGGGCGCTACATGGTTAAGGCATCTAAGCTAAAAGTTCCCATCATACTGTTTTGCAAATGTTTTCTTGTGGAGGACGTAGTCCTCTTTAAAATGGATGGTAACCATCCAGCACTTATTAGCCCTAAAGCGTTCAATCGCTAAATGTTAGATCACTCACTGCTATCCTGTGATACCCAACAATAGCTCTGAGCATGCTTCAATTAGTACAAAGGTTACAAATCCTGACAATATAGGAATGTTGTGCCCTAGCAAATTTGAAATTGTTAAAAAAAAGTTCTTGGATAACTGTTTTTAATTCATGGAAAACAATGATTATTTTTTAGCTGAACTTGTGGAAGGTTATATTCCAACCAAGTACGCAAGTATACAAAAAATGGATAGTAATATTTTGACTTCAGGGTTTTGTCTGTGGCTTAGATCCTTCGTTTTGCGCTTGATCGATGTAATGTTGCATGGCACAGTGTTTCTTTGTGCCTCCTGTGTGTGTTCTTGCATTGTGCTCTCACAATGCATACAGCCCTCCACAACTCTTACTAAATTATTAGCAAGGAATTCATTAAACCAACATATATTGAGCACTAATTTGATCCTTTCGTGGCATTTTAAACAGTGTTTTGTTCGGTTCAGTTTTGCTGCAGGGTCGTTTTCTGGTCTTTTTATTCCAGGCTCGGTCTCGTTGTCTGCCATGTGAATAGGTGGGTGCCATTTCATCGGCACTGTATGCATGTGTGCGTATCTATGCATTGCGGGCTGCCAGCTCTGGTGGGACTTGCTTACCGCATATTAGTGTTGGCCCGTATACATATTTGTATTATGCTCGGAAACCTGCTTTATTTTTCATTAGTCATATTAGTATTATTGCTAGCTGGAAACAGCAGCATCGCACGTACTATTTTGCATTACACTGTAGCTGATATGACAATGCAAAGAATGGCTCAACACTGATTGAAGTGCAAGACGGTGAGGATTTACGAGGGTGGTGTGTGCAGTGGATGTTGCGATTTACACTCAAGCTGGTACCGAAATTGGAGGATTAACACTTAAAAAGTACATCAAGAACACGAACATGCAAATCTTATAATTGTTAGAGTTGATATAGCTGTGTTGTGCTTGCAAAATCACTGAGAAACAGAGATTGCAGGACGAAAAATACACAGCACACATTTCAGAAAGACGGCATACAGTTTAAGTTTGCGCTTGGGTGAAAGTTAGTTCATCAGACTGATGTAGGCAGGTCTAGAGGAGACGGCAGAAGCCTACAAAGATCTTTGTAATTAACACTCCCCCCGCCCACATTTACAACTGGGGTTCACCAGCTAAGTCCCTCACGTCTTGTCCTGCGAATTGCTCACTGTGAAATTACCCATCAATAATTCACGTACCCTAACAGCACATTTAATTTATAGCCCTCCTGGTCCCACCGGATCCTTCGAGGAAGACATCACAACTATACTATCTGCAAATACCAAACCGACCTCGCAGGTTCTAGGGCTAGGAGACTTTAACCTCGGTTTCAATTACCTCAATGACCCACAGCCTTGGCAGTGTCGAATATCCTTACTGAACTAGGTCTTACGCAAAGAGTCAATCAGCCCAAGCAAACAAAAGGCAGAAACGAAGACTGGGTGGCTGATCTTAATTGTGAGACAACAATTACCTCCATCGAACCTCAGACATCGACAGACCATTATTTACTGACCTTCACTATACAAGCAAATATACCGCCTACCAAGACCAACCTGATAGCTCCTCCACGCCTCACCAGGAACAAACGGAACATTACAGTAGACAAGCTAATCCTTCACCTTCTCACCCCATCTTAAACCCTCTGCCTGCCACGTCTGACCCAGCCATCCTAGTAGATTTATATAATTCTAACATAACACACGCCTTATATATTATCGCCCCGCTCAAGATGCGCAAAAGTAAACCTAGAGCCCACCTGAATTCTTGGTTTACACCCCAACTAAAAGCCTTGCAAGCAGAAAAAATGCAAGCGGAAATCTTGTAGAAAAATCTCACTACTGAGGCTAATAAAAGTAACCTACTGAAAATCACAGCAATTAACAAAGCTGAAATACTACAAACCAAACGTGAGACATACAATGACAGGATCAACAAATCCAGTTCTAGTACCAAAGAACTCTTTGTTATCCTAAGAGAAATGGAAGCCGCTATCCCCCACCTGCACCAAGGATAAAACTTGTTGCACTAATATCCAAAAAATTCTGTCCAACTAAATCTCCCTCCTCCAAAATAAAATATCAGAAAAAAAGGTGAACCTTCCGAAAGCAGGCACCCATCATAGTGCCCCAGATCACACTTCCAAACCCCACCAGCGCTTCAAATGTGCCCAGGTTACTACACAAGAGGTGGAAAAGAGCATTGCCTCGTTCAAACCATTGAGATGCCAGGAAGATACTGGCCCAGCTCAGATCATTAAAGAAGCTGCCAGAGACCTGGCTCCGTTTACTACCACATTAATCAATGCCTCATTTCGTACATGCATGGTCCCTACCAACTTGAAAGATGCATGCGTCTTACCGCTTTAAAAAAAAACCTCTTTGGACCACCCTACTATCCCAACTAACTGTAGACCAATTACAACAGTCCCGTTCCTATTAAACATAACAGACAAAGGGCCTGATCACGACCTGGGCGTTACCGCTGGTGGTATTACCGCTGGCGGTAATACCCCTAACGCTGAACTCCCCAGCGCTAATAGCGCCGGATCACGAGTTCGGCGGTAAAGTAATTCCCCATTCCCCATTGAGCCCATTCGGGAAGGCCCCATTCCCCATTGGGCTCAATGGGGAAAATTCGCGCTCTTACCGCCGGTGGATTTCCCGCCAGCGGTAATAGCACGAATTTTTGGCGGATTTCCCCCCAGCTAAGAGCTGGGGCGAAATCCGCCGAAGTCCTGATTTGCCGGACCCTTAAATCCGGCGGTAATAGCGCTACCGCCGGATTTAAGGGTTACCGCCGAGGTCGTGATGAGGCCCAAAGCATCTTACCTCCCGATACAATCGTACCTGGAGACTAACAATCTCTTAGGGCTTCGGCCATCTGGTTTCAGACCACTTCATGGCAGAGAAACAGCCTTGATAGATTTGAAGAACCAAATCGATGAACTTAAAGACAATATGGAACTCGCCCTCTTACTCCTACTAGACCTATCAGCCACTTTTGATTTGGTGTATCATAAAGTGCTCTGCAGACACCTATACACTGCAGCTCATTTCTCCCAGGAAGCCTCAGCCTGCATCCAATCGTTTCTGAATATCAGGTCTATGAGAGTTTTCTCACCCTCGGCCTCTGCAGACCCTACACCAATAACATACGGAGTACCACAAGGATACTGCGTACCTCCCACAATGTACAATGTCTTCACTAAGCCTCTGTTTGATGACTTTGACCATCTGGGTGTCACCTACATTGACTATGCAGATGACACCCAGATCCTCATACCACTTACTGGAGACTATGATACTGACCTGGCCTTAGTGAACAAAACCTATTCAATCATTCAGGCCTGAATGGCCGCACATGGCCTGTGCCTGATTGATGATAAAACGGAGCTCCTGCTTCTGGGAGCACAGGCTAACCTTAACAAACTTAGTAACAAATACCTATCTTTCAACATCGACAGTATCAACATTAAAGTGATAAAGGAAGTAAAAACCTTAGGTTTGTACCTAGACTCATCTCTTATGTTAGCAAGTGAATGCTACTGCGTCAGCGACATCTTAAACCTGTAAGCTGATCCAGGCTGAAAACCTTTCCTATCTACAGAGAGTTACATCACTCTAGCAAGAGCTTTAATTCTTTCGAAACTCGATCAATGCAATGCTCTATACCTAGATGCTAGCAAACACATTGTCCACAAACTTCAAATACTGCAAAATAATCCACTTAGAATGGCCCTAAGTATTCCTAGAAGACAACCTATCTCAGAGATTAGGCAAAAGAACAATTGGCTCTCAATCAATGACAGATTTCAGTTCAAAACTGTCTCCCTTACCCACAAATGCCTAAACAACTCTGCCCCCCAATATCTAATGGAAATAATGGTCAAGAAATATGCAGCACGCCCCACAAGGACAGACAACTTCTTCTGTCTAACAGTCCCCAGATTTAATCTGAAAACAGTAGGGGGTAGCAGTTTTCCTGTAGTGGCCACCCAGTTATTTATGGAACTCCCTCCCTACTGAGCTGAGAGCAGACCAGTCTTGCTTCAGTTTTAGGAAAAATACCAAAATCTGGCTATTTTCTAAGGACTCATGATGATCTTTAGGACATATTAATGTTTCTTTCTGCTTTGTAAACCTGCTTGCTTGACTCACCTTTGTATTATACTGTCTGTTTCCTTGCTGTATTCATGGATTCCTTGACTGAAACTATCCGGCGTGAAAAATTGAAATTGAAATTTACCTGTAAATGCGCCCAGATACCTCATGGTTCGGAGCGCAATATAAATAAACAAATTAACAAACAAACCAAATGGGTCTGACAGGGCTCTGGGGAATGAAAGGATGGTGGTTGCAAGAGGTGGGGGAAGGGGCGGAAGACATAATGCCAGTCTGGATTTGAAGGAGATGGGACAGAGAGCCAGCCGGCTTTCCCCCTTGCTCACCCACCCACCGGCATCATGCACTCCTCCTGGTGTGCATTAACACAAGTTGATTGAATCTAACTCATGCCCCCTCGTATTCCCCCACTGATAGCACTTCATGGGCTTTCATCTCTGAAAACTTCTCGTCTTCCGGTCAACTGGAACCAGTTTTACATAACTCACAGCCTATCTATGGGTTCATCGACCAGAGTGGGGCATGGGGATGTTGGGTTTGTGGCAAACACACACAAAGTAAAAAGAAGGAAATGCATATCAGATGAAAACCAGATTGAGCAGATGCGCCTATTCTGGTAACTTGATGGTAGTACGATTCGATAACACACCTTTGCATCTGACCTAGGCTGCATCTGACCTAGGCTGATTAGGGCATGGCCATATAGAGCTGGAGCGCAGCAATCCAAAGCCAAACCAGTGGTGTAACTGGCGATATCATAAGGGCCCTACTTCATCACTCACTCTATTTGTTAGCTTTGGCATGTATTTATTGCTTCGAAAAACCACATCACCACCCAATGAAAATTTATATCTGGCCCTTGCGTTCCTTTGCTCTCTCCTACGCAACAAAAACAACTTCCACCTTTTTGACCGTTCCATTCTTGGATTAGGCCTCTGATTAAAGATTGGCTTGGAAGTACCTGAAGTACCATCCAAGAAACGTATGCAATAATTTCAATGGATGCAGCGAATCTATTAAGCCGACAACTCTACCAGGATTGCCCGGGCACGCACTCGAGCCCCTCACACATCCAACACTACTGACTATTTAATTCATTGCTCTCCAAAACTGCCTTGGAACCAAATTACTCATGCTATCTCCACACCTATATCTACTGGCCTAGTAGGATCGTTGTCTGTTCTCCCCTTGTTCCACCCCCTGCCTCGTCGCGCCTTGAAACACTTGTGTATAGGCGCGTTACAAATGCCATATCATATCATATCATACTCCATAATGTTCTCCAGAAGCCAACCCATATACGATGGATTGACACGCATCCAGCCTTACACAAAACTCTTCCCTTTCCCCAATATCATTCTCTTCCCACTCTCCCCTCTTGCATTCATTACTTTACTTGCAGATTTAAGTTCTGGAGCACCCTGGGCGGGGTACGTCATGGACAAGGATCAGGCGCTTTCAAACTACTACAGTGGTGATTGGGTGCAGTATAGAAGCAGAGTAACATAATATAACATAGGACGGTTGTCTCCACAATCACAAGCTGCTCAATTGAGGTGTCATTAGCTGGTCTTACATCCATGCTCCACGTTTTAGAAGGCCACATCACCTCCATCCATTTCTCTACTAGCCAATACTGCATTCCCTTATTTTTTTTTAAAGTGAGGACTTATTATCATTTTTTTTAACCGCTTCTGTATTATCCCTCCTTTGCCTGTAGCTCCCTCATTTTCTGTGGCTACCATGGAAAGAGAAACAGGGTTATTTCAAGAGCTCCCATTGCTCTTTTCTTGGTGCCCATCTTGCGTTGAATGTTTTTTTTGGGGGGGGGGGGGGTAAATCGTTTTGCAATATTCGCATGAACCTTCCCCCAAAAAAAAAAAAAAAATTGGCACTCCAGGTATTTTGCTAGGATCCTTATGGCAATAATTACCTTGGAGCCAGACCGTGATGGCACCGCAGCACTCTGCAACGGTGCCCGCTTCCTTTAGGCCACTACCTACGGCAGGCAGCCCATTAGCAGCCAGTGCTGCGTGCTGGAGTTTATCATTTCCGACTCAATGATTCTAAGGATCGGTTTCTTGACGTGCATATCAGGATTTAGAGTGGCCTATCAACATCTACTGTGAGATAGCTTAGCCGGCAAACCGTCATGATTGATGGACACTACTTGATCCCAAAGTACCCTGGCCATATTCCCAGGCAGTGACCGAGTATTGTTTTAATTCCAACTGATTTTGGGTCATCTCAACTTTGAAATCACGTAGGATTTGTTGAAATATTCTGCACGCTGCCCTTTTGGTTCATGCAGGTTTCTCTCGTGTATGTCTGAGGTGAAAATGGATGGGAAAGTTGGGAATACCCAGAAGTAGGTCAACACTGTTGGTAGCAATTCTGCACTTCAGTCCTTTTTCCTCCAGGGAATTCCAATCCTTGTTCTAATCGGACATTCATTGTGTTCAAAAATAATGTCGTCACAGGTAAACAATGTAATTACATATTATTACTCTGAAAACAAAATGCAGCAAGCACCCAGTGTTGGGTGTTTTCATCTAATAGCCTTCAGAGTGCGCGCTTGATGTGTTACCTGGTTGAGGTGTAACAAGAACTTCTCAAGGCAGTAGAAGCAGCAAGAACAGCCCTTGGCCATGCATCGCGCGCACGAGTCCTCCTGGCAAAAGATAAAGACATGCAAATTAGTGCTTTCCAAAAGGAAGAGTACAGAAACAAGTGCTTCCTTCCAAGGAGCAGGCGTAGCTATTTGGCTGTAATATATGAGGGATTGATGGGTTGAAAAGTCATTCTTGCACAGAAAACGGAACATTTTACGACACAAAAGCAACTGGTCGGCCAACAGCTGCTTGTAGTTTACACTGCACGGGCCAATAACCCCGAGGACGCTGGCCGGCTTCAGGAAATAACAGGAAACACGTTTAGACATTTACAGAGTTTGGAAATGAAGCAGTTGCTGCAGTTCGGCCAAGTTTGCTCATCTTACTTGTCCGACAGAACTGCCGGTGTCCAACCTCACACCCAACTTCCCAGAGAATACAAGTATATTAATGCCAGTGGAAAATACATCAGTCAGTAACACTTTCCCACAAGGTGGAAAGTGCACACGTCGATGCCAGCTGCACACCTTCCAAGTCACGTCTTCGTTCAGTTACACGTGTTTGGAAACAGACACAAACTACAAAACATGCACACGGGACCCAGATGAGTCAGAGAATGGACGCAACTTGCCAGGAGTTCAACACCGAGGCGCTACTGTACTTTGGACATTTCACGTGTATTTAATAAAACATCGTTTCTTAGGTGGTACTTAAGTAAATGGACAAACAGAGCATCGCTTCATCTACCTTAAGCAAAAACAAAAACTAAATGGGAAACGGGTAGAAGAAGGCTACAGAGGAGTTCAAACAGCAGGTGTGTGAAAGGGACAGACACAGGGGAAAGTGACCATCTGTTGATGACCTTTATACTGTGAACAATGTTTCTAGATTTCTTTGGGCGCCAAGCAGCCAAAACTGCCACGGCGCCAAATGGAGAATTCTAAAAGCATATATAGACAGGCATGTGGAGTAACATGACAGGATTTATACAGAGTTCTAAAAGTCAGCATTTGACAATTTGTTAAACACGAGGCCAAAATGTGCATTTGCAAAGCACATGCGGCCTAGTTAACTATCTAAACAAAATAAACTCAACGGTGCAACATGAAAGATTTTCATTACGGAGAAGAGCATTTGGAAAACGTGTTTTATCCAAGTATACTAGTTATGAGGCAAATGTGCCAAAGAGTTCATGAGAAGCACAGCTGAAACACTTCACAGCACAAACAGGGATCATCAGAAAAAAATCCCCACACAAATGCATACACTACTCCACATCATTAATACAAACTCTCAGAAATCCCAAAGCACAACAGGAACACTGCCAATATCGTCACACAAAAAAGGGAGCCGGATGATGTAGTGAGCAGCTGTGCCAGGCAATTGTGAACCAACATTGCAGTGAAAGTGACTGTTCAGTGGGAAAGCAGTAGTTGCAGCCAGTGACTATGTCAAACAGATTTAGATTCTAGGTGCAGCAGAAAGCAGCTGCACGGAGGCTGTGCTCCCCTGAGAGCTGCCTGCATGGTCCGCCCGTCGTCCACCCTTCTCTTGCTGAGCTGCAGTTCCCTTTCCTTTGCTCCAGCAGGGCATCAGCCCTAGGCTACAGGGGTGTTCAGATTACAAAAGAGCTACCCTTCTGGCAACGGAGACGGGAGTTCAGCAGGTGCCTTTTTACAGGATCTTGTACTTGTGGGTCAGTACGAATTCTTTTTCCGAAGAGAACCAATAGTAACTGATGGGGTGAAATGAAAACCCTAAAATACTATGGGAGGAAAGTGCAGAGCCTCTTGGGAGATGCGAGTCTGGCAGTGGAGCCGAATGGATATGAGAAAGAGCACAAATGGAGAATAGAAACAGCACAAGAATATGAGATTCATAATATTTTATCAAGTATTCAAAATGTATTATTACATAAATATATTTATATTAAAATGGAAACAATTTCACCTAGAAATGCAAATGTAATTATTAAACATATCTTGATCCAATACAGTAGCATTTTTACACTAAGCCAATGGGATCTTTACTTGATATTGTTCTCAGCAGATAACGTAGCATAACTTAGTCTAGCCTTATATAGCATAGGCTTATATATTTCGTTTATAACGCATTTAATACCGGGGACCAGTTTCTGAGCAGGAGCCCGGGATTCAAACCTGTGTTGCTATGCGCTGTCTTGCTTCCAAGACAAACGCGTTGCCCCTGAGCTATCCTCCCGGCCTTATATATCATATCATCAGCACTGAATAACATACAATAACACATTACAGTGTACACATTTCAAACAAAGGTCTGGGAGCCCCTCTACCAGGAACTAACCCGGCCAAATAACAGTGTACATTCACAGTGGATTGTGAAGAAAATTGTGATGAGCCTGCGCACTGTGTGTGCGCGCGCGCAGAGATGGGCTACCCATTACAATGTGCACATGCAGTCATGTGTCTGCAGACTGCATAACACTGTTATGTTAAGTTACCCATTACAATGTGCACATGCAGTCATGTGTCTGCAGACTGCATAACACTGTTATGTTAAGTTGATTTATACCATTGCTGCCATTTCCATGGTCTCCAGGCGTGGGCGTGACTCTGTAAGGTAACTTGATTTGGTTTTGTTTGAGGAAGAAAGGGATAGGCAAAGTGTTAGACAAGTGTCAGCGTCGGTGAGAGGAGGCAGGTGGTTATTTGTTCTCCCATTGCTTGGATTTTCTTCTCCGCACACTACTAGGATACCTCTCTTGGCTCTTGCTGTGCAATTTACGTTGCTACCAGCTGCAGACTATTGGTGGACCATCCCACGCAGAAGGAGATAGGTGAGGCAAAAGGGAACCCTCTTTTTGTTGAAGGGGTGCCTGACTCTGGAGGGTAGGTAGATTAGCAAAAGGGAGGGAAAGAGAGCCAAAAGCTACCCCTATTCAGAGACGCATTGTAGCTAGGTACGGGATGCAGCATGAGCTAGGGTTAAGAAATACTAGCCAAAAAATAAAGGTCACAAAAAGAGGGATTGTGAATCTGTGTAGAAAAAAACTTTAATTAAATACTAGACAGACATCTAAAATGTGTAGGCCTGTAATTCAACATGAGGCCTTAAAAAACATAAACCAAAAATGAAAGGTACAATTACACAATTAGCTACACATTTTTGTGAGGGTTAGTAGCAGAATTTGTTGTGCACTTTCATGTACTATTCAACAGTAGTTGCACGTAGCTTTTGACTCTCTTTCCCTCCCTTTTGCCATTCCGTGCAGACCCAGCCACGGACTGACTTTCAAAACACTTCCACTACGCGAAGCATGCGCAAAGGGTGAGACAAGTGTCAGTCTCAGAGTGTTGGGGAGTCAGTGAGGGGGCCTGTGGTGCGCAGCACGATAATGACTTGCACACAGTTGTTAGTCTCACCGGTCCCCGCTTCGCTCTGAGGAAGGGGGTCCCCGGGGGGAACGCGAAGCGTTTCCCCCCGGGGAGTTTTTTGGCGATGCACATGGCCAGCGAGTGGCCGTGGGGCAGAGCGCCTCCTGGGGGGGTATTTAAGGGCTCAGGGAAGGTTCGGGAGGCAGGCGACAGTTAGGACTTGATGATTGTATCAGTCCTGTCGCCTGCTCCCGAGCCTTCCCTGAGGAGCTGGGCCTTGTGGCGGTTTAGTGAAGGTGAGGTAGGGAGTTTAGTAGCGGAGGGAGGGTAGGTAATTAAAATAAAAAAAAAAAAAAAAAAAAGTTAGGTTTTGTTAACAGGGTAGGAGGGGTGCCGTAAATAAGACACCCCTCGCCTTACCGGTTCTCCAGGCTTCCGCGTCGTTAAAGCGGTAGTGCGCGAGCGGGGGGGCGTTGGGGCGCTGTTTTATGAGGTTACAGAAAGGTTTACTTCCTTTCAAAACCGCGGTCCGTGTGGGCGTTGGGGCCGAGGGAGGAGCGGAGCGTCAGGGATCATTAGCGTTGTCCGCGGGGCGCCTGGGAATTACTTCCTCTCCGCCTGTCAGGTCCGTGTGCGAGGGCGTGTTAGGAAGCGCTCGCTCGCATAGGGGGCTGGGCGGCGGGTTAAAGGAGCCGTATCCCGTTTGGGCCTGTTTGAGTGCGGTGCGCCCGGGACACGGCCAGGTGGCAGTGTGGGCCTGTTAGCAAGTGCTAACTGGTGCAGGCTCCTTGACGTTCAGGGCTCCTGCTCCTGTATTAGGTGGTGGGGAGGGAGAGGGTGAAGTAACTAGGGGTGTTTGGGTAGGTATAAAAAAAAAAAAAAAAAAAAAAAAAATTTATAATTCATATTTTTCAATTTTGCAGCAGGGAAGGACAAAATACAAAAAAAAAAAAAATTCAGTTTAGGTAGGTTAGTTTAAAATGTGTTGCCTTTATTAATTGGCACTAGTAGGGAGACTTCTTACAGGTTTCCAACTAGGTGGGTGTGTTGATTGTGGTTTTTTGGGGGTGTTTAGCTCCTTTCAGGTTTTTGAGGTTTCTCTGGGCAAAAAGGGCTAGTCCACGGGTAGGTCTCGGCTCGGGGGCATTAGAGTATTTAGGGAAAATCTTTGAAAGGGTGATTCTGCTGGGCACACACATTTTAGTGTGCACAATGACAGGCCGGGGGGCGAGCATGAAGGGGCTGGTGGATGCCGGGGCCTTGAAGAAGGCCCTGGAAATCATTAGCAGGGCCACTAAAGCCCAAGTGGAAACTGCGGTAGGGGAAGTTACGGGAGAGGAAGGGAGCGGTGGGGGCCGGCCGCAGCGCAGAGCGGCGGCAGACGGTGCATTGGCGGCGGTGGTGGCTTGCACCCCTACGGCAGGAAAAGGGGAGATTTGGGAATCTAGGGGCAGGAAGATGAGGAGGGAGATAGACAGGAGGGCAGATGGGGGTTTAATGAGTTCAGGGGGTCAGCCAGAAAGGGAGGAAGGGTATGATAGCTCCAGGGTAGAGGGGAGTTCTCGAGAGGGTAGAGACCGAGGGAACAACAGTGGGGGCAGGGGTGGAGGGCAGGTGGGTGTGGCAGGGCAGAGAGGAAGAGGGGGAAAATACCTGCAGAAGAGCGCAGGTGGGAGAAGGAGGGAGAGGTCCCCGTCAATTGAGGAGGGTAGGGTGGGGCGCGGAACGGCCCCCCCGGATAGGGGGAGTGGGGGCGGAGGGCGCTGCGCAGCCCCCGCTGTGCAGGTGGAGGGTGAGGGTTTCGGTACGGCCCCTCCCCGGTTAGCGCAAGGAGAGCCTAGAGGGCACAGCACAGCCCCTAGCAACGAGGACGTCAGGGTGGAGGTCGGAACGCCTCGCCCAAGAGAAGAGGACCAGGCAGAGGTTCCCACAGCCCCGCCGAGAAGACGTCAGAGGGGTGGCGGGGCGGACGCCCCGGGCTCGGAGGAAGATCAGCAAATCATCTCGGGCAGGAGCCCGCATCCTCAATGGTATTTAAGGGGTGATGAAGTTGGTTGGGAGGAATACGGGGGGCAATGGGAACTTGAGGATTACAGGACGGAAATGGAAAGGGCGGAGGAGAGAAGAAGTTCAAGGTGGGACGGGGAAAGGGAAGTACAAGGGGGTCGGGGCGAAGAGGGTCGAGGAAATTATTGGCTGGGCGATTGTGCTGACATGTTTTGTCCCCGCAGCAGGAGCCCTCTAAGAATGGAGAGGAGGAGCACCGGTGTGGAGGCCAGGCCGCAGATGGCAGGCGTGGAAAGAGGTGAGAGGGAAAGGGAATGGTCATCTGCATGGCAGAGAGGGGTCACGAATAGGGGGTTGGGGGATGACCGGGGTGGTCTACAAGGTGTGATGAAGGAAGTAGGGGTGCAGGCTTTTGGAGCCGAAGGGGTTGGAAAGAACATTTGCTCAGTGGAGGTCCAAACGGACAAAGTGGTGGAGCCATTGGGGCTCGAGGTGCAGGCGGGAAAAGATAAAGAGGTGGAGGTAAAGGGAAAGGAGAAGAAATTGCCATACATGGGGATAACAAAACCATTGGGGGCACATTTGATGGCAGCGACCAGGGAGAAGATACAGGGAGGTGAATTTGTGGATGTCTTCAAGTTGCTGCATAGGGAGGTGAGAGCGAAAGAGGGGTCTAAGGAGGAAGAGTTAGAGCTGGCTTCACGCCCGAGGGTCCCGGTGACCATTGAGAATTGGACGTCGGCGTTTATCATTTATGCCAGCGTGTATTGCGAAAAATTCCCGGAGCGTTGTGTGGCCCTGCTTAAATACATGGATGTAATAAGGAAGGCTTCCACGAGCTTTGGGGGCTTTGCTTGGGTAAGGTATGATGAGAAATTTAGAGCGAGAATGGCGGAGGACAGTCAGGCGGTCTGGGGGGAGATAGATATGGATCTTTGGCTGCAATGGATGGCCCCAACGAGGCCAGCCCCGACATTGCACACAGCGAGTGGGCTGCCTGTGCCTTACCGGCCCTTTCTTGGTCGCCCCGCCCATGAGGGGGTGGGGGGAGGAGGCGGAGGACAGCCCTCAACTGCATGTTGGGCGTTCAATAAAGAAGGCTGCACGAGGTGGATGTGCAAATTTAAACACGAGTGCAGCAGGTGTGCGGGTCGGCATCCGGTTACAGAGTGTTTTCAGGCAGGGGACAGTGGGTCAGGGCGAGGAGCGGGGCAAGGAAGTGGGGGGGAAGGACCGCATACCAGGTAAATTGGGGTGTGCTGGTAGGTCGGGCTCAGTTTAATGTAAAAGTAGGGGGGGGCACAAGGTTTGATGAAAGATGGCTGGGGGCAACTGAAAGGGGGGCAGAAGAAGGGTGAGGAGGAAGACGCGTAGGTAGGGGAGGGCCGCAGGGGGGATGTAACGGTGGTAATTGTTAAGGGGAGGTAGCTGTCGTTTGGAGGGCATGGACGACGGGGGTGAAGCTCTCACGCTTGCCGCACGACAAGGTGAGTAGGCTTCAGGCTGCATGGACGGAGGTGCGGGAGCGCCTCTGGTGCAGCAGGGGGAAGTGAGGATTTGGGTCTGCATGGACGGGGGTGCACTAGGGCCCCTGGTGCAGCTAAAATAAAAAATGAAAAAAATAAAAAAGTGGAACAGAGAAGCGAGGTGCCGGAAGAGGAATTTATGTGGAATGGTCTGCATGGACGGGGGCGCAGGTTTGGCCCCTGGTGCAGCGGTGGAGAGGAGTAAAAGAAAAAAAAGGGGGCCTGCATGGACGGGGGTGCACTAGGCCCCCTGGTGCAGGTGGGAAACAGGTGGTAATGGACGCAAGTAGCTTGAAGATGGTGATATGGAAGGAACTGCATGGACGGGGGCGCAGGTTTGGCTCCTGGTGCAGCGGTGGAGAGGAGTAAGGCAGAAAAGGGGCCTGCATGGACGGGGGTGCATTAGGGCTCCTGGTGCAGGCGGGGAAGAGAAAAAAAAAAAAAAAAAAAAAAAGGGTGGTAATGGATGCGAGGAGCTTGGAGAGTTAGAGGGAAGGGACTGCATGGACGGGGGTGCAGGTTTGGGCCCCTTGGTGCAATGGCGAGAGGAGGAATAAACTAAAGGTCCTGCATGGACGGGGGTGCACGTGGGCCCCCGGTGCAGGGGGGACAATGCAGGAATGTAAAGGAATAAACTGGGCACAACAAGTGGAACAAATAGTTATTGCTTGTAGGGGAGCTGTCTGCAACTTGTTTTTACGTGGTTATTGTTTGGGGGCTTTCAGGGTTTTTGAGTTGGTCGGGGGAAAAGGGGGGGTAGTGGGACTGTAGTGGGAAGATGTTCAAATTACAGAAGAAGGTTTAGACATCAAGATTAAAAGGTCTAAGACGGATAAGAAGGGAAGGGGCTCGTGGTTTCGGCTGGGTCGTGAGAGCAAGGTCTTATGCCCAGTTCCAGGTGTTAGGGGTATCGCGGAAGGAGTTGGTGGCAGGGGGAGAAAAGGAAGAGGATTTCGGGACTCATTATTTAGGATGGGCGCAGCATCTGTGGGTACCGGGCTGGGTTTTTTCGGAAGACAAGGTGAAAAGATTGGGACGTTGGAGGTCTGGGAAATATAAGGGGTACGGCAGGGAGTTTGATAATGGGGTTGTTGAAAAGGTGGTTAGGACTTGGTGGGCCAACTGTTGTTGAAATATTTTTGACTTGTCAGTGATTTTGTATTTTCTTTTTCAGATGCTGCGCGAAAGGAAGGGGAGTTGGCGCAAGTTTTGATTTGTTGGCCATTGAATTGTTAAGTGGGTTGGGAAGGAAGTGGGGAAAAGGGGTTTGGAAGGTAACAGGGGTGCAGTTACAAGGAAGTGGGGGTGAGACGGCACGGGTTGGGGGGCCTGCGGGGGGATCAGCTGCTTCCTATATTGGCAGGGTTGAGGGAACGCTTGGGGTTACAGAGGTGGTGATTTTGCATGCAGGGGAGAATGACCTGGTGAGGAATACGGGTGGCTCTTCTTAGTTTCTGGGCTGGGAGACTGGGTAAAAAGTTTGAGGTAGAAAAGTTTGGGGGGGGGGGTGGGGCAGAAAGAACTCCTCGGGGGAGGGTTTTTCTGGTGCCGGGGGCATGGCCCCTTTTGATGTGGGGGGAGGGAAGCACAATGGGGGAATGACACGGGAAAGGATGGGGTGGCGCTGTTTGCACAAGCAGGTCACCCCGGGGGAACAGGTATTGAGCCTGGAGGGGCATGGCCCCTGGGAGAAAGCGGGACGCCTGGAAAAGGGGCAAGGAGACGGTAGGATCCAAGGGATCATTAGGGAGGAATTAGGTTATTTAATTATTTAATTGTTGGGGGAAAATGAAAATGTTTAATTTATTTAAGTGGTGGTTAAAATATTCCTTTAGTTTGTTAGGCCATGGAGCCAGTTAAGCGTTTGATTGTAAGCTTTGGCCTGTCACATTAAAGCGACCTTTTCCACTTTTAAACGAGTCTGGGGTTTTTGTGCATTAAGCCAAAAAGTGCGCAAAACCAGGCATCTTTATTCAACCCTGCACGTCGTGATGGTCACATGACATAACACTCCTCCAGTTTTTATAACAAGATACCTTTCTCAACAACATGTCAAAAACAGAACGCATGTGGAAACAGTAATGCATGGCACAGAGCTCACAGCCACTCGGGGATAGGTGGCACGACTGCAGGGGAGGCTATGCTGGTTTACCTAGGGCTTTGTCTTTCTCTTGTGTCAGAGTTCAGGTTCCGAGGTCATAGTTCGTCAGGCATAAAGGTGGCCCTTTCTGCTCACGGGGTGGGTTTTGATCTGTTGCTTTTTCTTGGCGGGGCTCTCCTGGACCACTGTCCTCGGCTTCGCTCAGATTCGGGCAACGAAATGCGCTGTTCTCTCTGGGCTCATGCCACTCAGTTTGTAGACGGGGTGGACCAATGAGTTTACGGAAGAAACTGGAGTTCCTTATCACCATTCCATGGTCATCTGCAAGCCTTGCACTCGGACTACCTTGAGGGGCGATGGCTCATGGGTCAGGGAGGTCTTTCCTGTCAAGTGGTGGGTTCTCACTAAAACTGTGTCTCCAACCGCCAGGTCATGCTCCCTGAGGCCTCGGCATGCATTTTGCTTGTTGATCATGGTTTCTCTTCGGGCGTGGACTTTTTCATTGTCTCCTATCCAGCTCTGGGAGGCATGGGCAGGGGCACCTCTGGAATAGGGCCTCGGCCGGGGCCACACCTGTGTAGCAGTGTGGGGTGGTTCTGTATTCGAGCAAAAACTGGAAGAGTGCTCTTCTCTCACAGGCCCCTTAACCATGCGCTATTCGGAATATCTTGTTTAAGGAGTGCATGAAGCGCTCTGCTTCTCCATTTGCATGAGGCCATACCGGCATGATCTTACAGTGTGCAATCCCTCTTTCTGTTAGGAATTCTTCGAGGCTAAAGCTTTGAAATGTTCAGCCTTTGTCCAAACATACAATTTTGGGGAAACCATGGGTGGCAGATATTTTCTCCATCGCTGGTGTTACGTCATGCAGGGATAATGACAGTACAAACTCAGCTTCAGGCTAGCGAGACCAGTAGTCTATCATCACAAGAAGTTGCTGCGTGGAACCGAATTTCATGTGGATGCACTCCCATGACTGGGCAGGGAACCAGACTTTGAGTCTGAGCCGGCTTTTTGTTTTTGCGGCCCCTTGGTGGCCATGGTGGGCCAAGGCGATTGCCCTTTCTGTAAGTTCAGTGTGTATCACAATGTGGGATCCTCTCAGAAGGAGGCCGTCATTGGTGAATGTTAGCTTGTTCCACACTTTCCACAAATGTTCAAGTGTTGTTTTGGCCTCTTGGGTTCTGTTTACCCGGTTTTTGAGTAATGTCTTCCACTGGCCTGACTCCATGGCCTCCTGTAGTAGTCGGAAACACCTGTCGTGTCTTGACGCCCATCTGAGCTCTTCAACGTCCATGATCTGGGGATGGTCCGTTCCGTTACTGGTTTCTTGTATTCTTCTGCCTCTGTGACATCCTCCTGGGCGGCTTTGTTCTTCGCTTGCGGATGTCGGGAGAGGTAATCCGCTGCATTGTTTTGTCCGGGTGTGTACATGAGGTTGACGCCGTATTCTTGAAGCGCCAGCAGCCACTTCTCCATTCGAGGTGGTGGGTTGGCGGAGCTGCCCGTCATGATGGGGAGCAGGAGTTTATGGTCCATGACCACTCTGACCAGTTTCACATAAATCTATATGAAACCCATCACAGAATTCTGGGTTTAGCAAAGACAGTTGTATATGTAATATGAAAAAAAAATAACATAATACCATGAAAATGGGCCTCATTACAAATCAGGCGGTCTGGAAATAACGGTGGCAGTAAACCCGCCGCCACCGTTGTTTCCGGACCGCCTGATCCCGACGGGAGGTGATATTCCCGTCAGGATTGACCTGCAGGCGGACGAGGAAACACCGGCAGCATTATGAGATGCTGCTGGTGTTTCCATGATCCCCATTCCCATTGAGTCCCGTAGGACTCAATGGGAATGGGGATTAACACGATTCCGCCTCCATGAATCCCTGAAAACCGGGGTTGTAATGCCCCGGTAATTCCGGGAATCACGGAGGCGGAAGGAACAAGTTACTTACCTGTAACTGTTGTTCTCCAGCATGGGTCTGGCATGGATTCACATGCTCATGAATATTCCCCGTCGTCAGGCTGGGAATCCTCGGTATAGAAAAAATCAGTATCAGTTTTGTTTCTGATCTGTCTTTCTCAGTAGTAACCAATCACTGGTCTCTGGGTCATACTGCCCCCAGCCAATGACTGCCCTCTCCATAAGCCCCACCCCTGGCAGCCATCCTCAGATTTGGTAGCACGTGAAGTGGCAGTATGACCAAGTGAAGAGCCGCAGAGGGGTAGGCGGGAGGGTTCGCATGTGAATTCATGCCAGACCCATGCTGGAGAACAACAGTTACAGGTAAGTAACTTGTTCCTTCTCCAGCCTGGGGTCTGGCATGGATTCACATGCTCATGAATATAAGAATACATAGCAGTATACACATGCATAACCACGGGAGGTGGCACAAGGCTCAATATCAAGCAATACAACAACTCAACATTAAGCAACTCTTACCACCTCACCAGGCTCACCTTAGGCGAACAGGTTGCGCAGCACTGCCTGGCCGACTCTGGACTCCTCCCTGGAATCCCGGTCGACGCAGTAGAATCTCGTGAAGGTGTGCGTCGACCTCCACGTAGCAGCCCTGCAGATGTCGAGCAGGGGCACACCAGACAGGAACGCCGTAGTAGCAGTGATCGCTCTGGTCGAATGGGCTCTCGGACGGCCGGGCAGCGGTCGGTTTGCCAACCGGTGACAGTGCATGATGCAGCCGGAGAGCCATCTGGAAATGGAAGTCTTCGAGAGAGTCTTCCCTTGATTCACAGGTCCAAAGTTCACAAACAGCTGTGATGTCTTCCGGAAACTCTTCGTGCGGTCCACGTAGACCTTCAGCGCTCTAGCTACATCTAGCGAGTGCAGAGTCCTCTCAGCCGGCGACGAAGGCGACAGGAAGAAAACTGGCAACACCAAGGGCTCGTTGAGGTGGAAGTCCGACGGCACCTTGGGCATGAAGGAAGGGTGCGTCCTCAGCACCACCCTCGTGTCGTGAAAAGTCAAGTATGGAGGCTTGCAAGACAGGGCCTGGATCTCTCCCACTCGTCGTGCAGAGGTGATGGCCACGAGGAATGCTGTCTTCCACGACAGAAACTTCAACGGCACTGAATGCATAGGTTCGAATGGGGCCCCCATGAGCCTAGATAGTACCACGTTGAGCTCCCACGCCGGGGCAGGGGCATTCACCGGCGGGAATGATCGGAACAGTCCTTTCATAAATTCCTTCACCAGACGATGAGACCACAAGGACGCCCGTCCTGTAGTTCTGGTGTAACATGAGACGGTAGCCAGATGTACCTTGATGGAAGCGTGAGAAAGGCCAGCCTTGGCCAAAGACAGTAGGTACGGCAATACTTGAGGGGCCGTAATCTGCAGAGGGTTAATCTTCTGTGCCCAGCACCAGATAGAGAACCTCTTCCATTTGTGTCCGTAGCACTTGAGAGTTGAGGAAGCCCTGGCTTTTGCAAGAAACTCTCTGCAGTCGGCCGGGATGTCGTATCCTGCAAACTCTAGTGCTGCAGGAGCCAGTCCTGCAAGTTCAGCGACTCTGGTTCGTGATGAAGAATGGCGCCTCCTTCTCTGGAGAGAAGATCCGCGTCCGTCGGTAGCTTGACTGGTGTGGACGCTGACAAGTCCAGAAGGTCTGGGAACCAGATCTGCCTCAGCCACGCCGGTGCGACGAGGATCATCCTGCACCGGGACCTCTTGAGCTGGTTGACGAGCCGGAGTAGCAACGGCAACGACGGGAATGCATAAAGGAACAGGCCGTTCCAGGGGAACGAGAAAGCATTGCCCATGCTCCTCGGTTGGGGAAACCTGCTGGCGAACCTCCGGCACTTGGAGTTTGCCGCCGTCGCAAAGAGATCGAACTGGGGTTCGCCCCATCGTCGGAAGAGTCGGTCCACTTGATCCTGGTGCAGTTCCCACTCGTGGCACGAGCGCAGCTCCCTGCTGAGTGAGTCGGCGATGGTGTTTTTTATCCCTGCCAAATGAAAGGGTACCAGAAACATCCCTTGTGCGATGGCCCAATGCCACAGATCTTGGGCTTCCTTGGACAGGGCAGGGGATCTGGTTCCGCCCTGCTTCCGGATGTAAAACATCATGGTGGTGTTGTCGGTGAAGATCCTCACCACCTTGCTCTTGAGGGACGGAAGGAAGGACCTGAGGGCCCAGAACACTGCACGGAGCTCCAAGATGTTGATGTGGAGAGTCTTCTCCTCCGAGCACCAAAGGCCTCTCGCGTGGAGGCCCCCGGTGTGCGCTCCCCAACCTTCCAGGGAGGCATCCGTCGTCACCGTCACCTGGTGGGCCTGGACTAGGAAGCCTGTTCCCGCTGTCAGATGTGCGCGGACACCCCACCATCGTATCGCCTGACGGAACGTTTCGTCGAGCGAGATCCTGTCCTCGAAGCTGCCCGTCGTCTGGATCCAGTGGGCGTCGAGGAATTCTTGCAAGGGCCGCATCCGAAGTCTGCAATGGGGCACCAGATAAATGCAGGAGGACATCATTCTGAGGAGGGACTTGATAGACCTCACTCTGCCACGTCCGTGGCCAGTAGACGTTGCACCTTTCCTAGGATGGTCCTTATCCTTTCCTCTGACGGTGAGGCCCGCCGCGCCACTGTGTCGAGCTGTGCTCCCAGAAACAGGGCGACTTGTGACGGGACCAGATGGGATTTTGGAAAGTTGATGGAGAACCCCAGGTCCGTGAGCAGCTGGACGGACTTCGCAGTGTGTTCCACGGCGAGCTCCCTTGTCCTTGCCCGTATGAGCCAGTCGTCCAGGTAGGGATAGACGTGGATCCCCTGCAGGCGCAGCCGCGCCGCCACCGGTGCTAGGCACTTGGTGAACACCCTGGGCGCCGATTTTAATCCGAACGGGAGGGCCTTGAACTGGTAGTGCCGCCCTTTGACCACAAACCTGAGGAACTTTCGGTGCCTCTTTAGAATAGAGATGTGGAAGTAAGCATCCTCCAAGTCCAACGTCGACAGGAAATCGCCCTCCTCCAGCTGTCCCAGCACGTGCTGGAGGGTGACCATCCGGAACTTCTGTGCCTTGATGTATTTGTTTAGTCGTTGCAGGTCCAGGAAGGGACGCCATCCTCCTGTCTTCTTCCTCACGAGGAAGTATCTTGAGTAAACTCCGGGGCCCCGAAGCCTCTTCGGGATGAGCTCGATGGCACCTTTCCTGAGCATCGCCGTACTTTCAACAGCAGTTGAGGGACGTGATTTTCCTTCCTGGCCACGGGAGGAATGCAGGGGAACCTCTTCTGGAACTCGAGAGCGTGCCCCAGAACCACGGCATCCAGCACCCAACGGTCGGTGGAGATGGACTCCCACACGCTGACGAACTTCGTCAGCCGGCCTCCCACAGGGGTGCTTCGGCGGGGGCCCGACCCGACGGACGGTTCAATCTTGCTTGGAGGCCGCTTTGCCTCCTTGACCACCTTGGCGACGACGGCAGGATCCAACTGACTTGCCACGTCCCCTGTAAGCCTCCTGCGACGAAGACCTTGCCGCTTGATGGTAAGTAGAGGAGCTGCTGCCGGCTCCCTTGGAGGCACCATGTCTGCCTCCGGAACTCCGAAAGAACGGCCGTCGTTGTTGGAGCACACCCAGTGCACGGGCCATCTCCGTGTCCGTCTTGATCGCCTTAAGGGATTCATCAACCGCCTTGCCAAAAAGGTTGTTCCCATCGAAGGGCATGTCCAAAACCTTGGTCTGAACGTCCTGGCGGAAATCCGTCACCCTGAGCCATCCTCGTCGTCTCAGGCAAACGCCGTTGCCCAACTGACGGAAACCGGTGTCGGCGATGTCCGTGGCCACCGTAATGGCGTGGTCTGAGGCAATCTCACCTTCCTGCAAGATTTCCAGGGCCTCAGCCCTCTTGGCAACAGAGGGGCGATCTTGAACCACAACTCCCTGTCTGAGCGGGCTACGATGGCCAGGGCATTGGCCGCCTTGATGGTCGTCGCTGCAGATGAGATGACCCGTCGTCCCATCGCATCCAGTTTCCTACCCTCACCATCCGGAGGGGAGGTTGAAGTCGAGGCCGATGCCCCCCGCTTTCTTCTTGGCCGCCGCCGAAACGACCGAGTCCGGGGTTGGTAGCGCCCTAAGGCACAAGGGGGCAGTGTTGGGGACCCGGTACTTCTTCTCGTACCGGTCCCTCTTCGCAGGAGCCATGGCAGGGTTCTTGAGGAGGGCGAGCCCCTCATCCCAGATGTCATCAAGAAGCGGTACGGCGAAGACCGTCTTCCTTTTAGCCTTGCGCCGGTGGTAAAGGAACCCCTCCTTCTTCCTTTCCTCAGGGCAGAGCTGGAAGAGCTCGGATGCCCTGGAGATCATTGCATGGAAGGATCCAATCTCGTCGGATGGGGACGCCCGGGCAGGGGTTGATGGGGGGCACGTCCCGTCGTCGCCTCCGTCGTCATCCGTACCCGTCGTAGTCGTGTCCATGCCTGTATCATCCCCGTGGGTAGTGGACCGGGGGGAAGGCAGAGAAGGCCGCAGAGGCGGGAGAGGAGGCCTAGGATGCGTCCTCCTCCTCTTAGGCGGTGGACTCCCCGAAGGTCCTGGCTCCGGATCCTCCGTCGGGTCTGGCTCAGGCTCCTCCGTCGGGGGAAGGGTCAACCTAGTCCTTATCTCCGAGCATAAGGACTGGATGCCTGACAAAATGGCCGCCGAGGTGTCCTGCGGCGCTGGAAACGACGGGCGTGAGGGCTCTTGAGGAGCCTCGTCTGCGTCACCGTCGCCCTCGTCGTCGCCCTCGTCGGGATCCCTCCCGATGGGCTGGGTCTCCTCCACGACTTGGATGAGCTCCTCTTCAGATGTCGTGTCCGTATCCACGACGGCCACCCCCCCCTTTCCAACGAGGACTCGTGGGGGTCTTCTCGATGGGCCTGAAAGACGACCCCCTCCGCGGTGGCAGGGAGACTCTGGTACCTGAGGGCGCCTCCACTGGTGTAGCCTCCACAGCCTGAGCCAGGGCCGCTGCGACATCCTTAATCGAGTTCCAAGCAGGGTGAATAACGGCCAACGTCACCTTCTGTATGCCTGGGGCCTTCACCTTCGGGGGAGAGTCCGAGCCTTGCTCCCCCTCTGCCGGAGTCTTCGAGATCGACCGGGGCCTCTCCAGAAGCTTCGCCGGGTTCTCGGACTTCCTCTTACCCGAGCCAGAGCGTTGGCTCGTGGTCGATGGCGCTGGGGAGGGTGCGCCCTGCCTGGCAGCCAAGGAGCCCGACCGTTTGGCGCTCCCGGTGCCCGCGGACTCGCAGTGCTTAGCCTTTTGTTGGGCCCCCGTTGCCGGAGCACCCTCACAAGACTTAGAAGACCGCTCGGACTTCTTTTTCTTCTTCTCGCATGGCGGGCTCTTACCTTCCAGCCAGTTGGCGAGACGGAGGTGGCGATCCTTCATGGTCCGCTCCGAGATGTTTCCGCAAAACACGCAGTCCTTTTCCTTGTGCGTCTTGTCCTCATGGAGACAGTAGAGGCATAACGAATGCTCGTCCTCCTTGAAAACGTTCTGAAGCTGGCATCCAGGGCAGGTCCTGAAAAGCTTCCGGGGCGTCGAGCTCCCTTTCTCCTGGGCCATGTCCGGTGTAGGCCTCGGAACTTCTGGAATCCTCCAAAAGCATAACTCGATGAAATCTTCAGCCTTGAGGGGCGTAGAAAACTCCGAAACGGATCCCCGTTGATCGGAAGTAGAAATGGTGGAGTTTGAGGCTCTTTTAACCGAAAAAATGAGAAAATCTCCTGAAAAAAGCACGAAATCACAGCAAAAGCTCGAGAGCTAAGCACAAGGACTCCCAACACTTGAACGTGCAGTAAAAATCTGAGGATAGCTGCCAGGGGTGGGGCTTAGGGAGAGGGCAGTCATTGATGGGGGCAGTATGACCCAGAGACCAGTGATTGGTTACTACTGAGAAAGACAGTTCAGAAACAAAACTGATACTGATTTTTTCTATACCGAGGATTCCCGGCCTGACGACGGGGAATATTCATGAGCATGTGAATCCATGCCAGACCCCATGCTGGAGAATGGTTATACGAGTCCGGCGGTAAGCAGGCGGTTTTACCGCCTCGGTTACCGGCGGACTCGTAATGAGGCCCACTGTGTGCTAACTGGAAATGGAAACTATGCCTTCATAAAATGCATGGATCTAAATTTGGGGGGGGGGTTAAAGGAATGGTTCGGTCAGAAATATTATTGTCCCTATGGTTCGGCCATGTGGTTTTAACCATAATTCGATCGATCGTACAAACATTTCCTATGCACCTTACCCGAGTTTTCGTCTGTTGAACACAAGCAGAATCAGGCAGTAGGGCGCAGCTATGTTGTGATAATCTTATCACTTGCCGCATCGCCGTGGGTGACCTGCGTTTGCGGCACTAAATCATATCCCCCGCCCCTGAGCCTGACATCACCAAATCATTTATATTCCCGCCTCTCTCCGTGACGTTGCTGGGCAGCGTGGCCAAACGCGCCCAGTCGTCACCTACGCGACTAGATGTGGAACCCGGAAAACAACACACATCATCTCACAGCGCGGCGTGTCACAATTAGGAATATGAAACTGTACTTTAAGAGGAAACAACAAGACTGTACAATTGGTAAAGTACATTTATTTCACATTAAATGTTTCGATAACAATCGGTGTGTGACCTAATCAATTAAAATAGAACTTTTTTCTTTGCTCTCATTTAATAAATCCGCAAATGTTTATCGTGAGTCACGCGCTGCCCTTTCGGGTATACAGGGTGTTCGTTTTGGGTAATCGAAGCACTTCGGTCGCACCTTGAATTGCAAGGTTGGTGATTCAATTTGGCACTAGAGCACCGTAAAGGTTGTTATGTTGTTCCTAGCCGCCTGTACCGCGTACGGACAGATTTTACCTTCTCTGTCGTCCCAAAATACTGTCAAGTAGATCCAGCGATTGACATGTAGCTGCAGCTGGCAGATGAAGAAGCCATCGGTCAGGTTCTGGAATAGATGACAATCGCAGAACGGCACGATGTACCTGTTTGCAAAAGATAAAAATCGAAAAGTGTCTCAGTAGGTGATCTTTATTACAATTATTCATTTCCTTTATTAGCTCAGAGGTGACACAATGTGAACCGAGAGAATACAACGTGGAATATCAACGTACTCTGCTATTTGCTTCCGCGGATAGTGCGAATGAGAATGTTGAGCACTAACCGTAATATGTAAACTTGGGCAAGAATTCGAGGTGCAAAAACAATGTAATGATGTATTAGCGTAGAGCCAGGGAGAAATGAGTGGTGGCCTACATGCGTCTCGATGCTGGCTTGCCCCTGTTGCCAGAGGGGTGGCCAGGATTGTCTAAGAAGTGGGGCCTGAAGCTAATGTAGTTGGGCCCAACACAGTGACATTAACATCTGTAAATTCCTACACAGTGCTGCTGAGTGAAGGTCTAGAAATCTTGGTGGGCCTTGCCCCTCAGGCCCTACCCTGTCTACGCCTCTGCCTGTTGTCCGCTAGATAGAAGTACTAGCACTTCATTGCAATATGCCAAACAGAACGAACAAGTACAATGTCACCCATCAGTTACTGTCAGCTATTCGTATTTCGATTAGTTCTGGTATGAAATAGTCTAAAGAGACACTTACATTATATTCGCAATTTCCATTCTGTAGGCATAATGCAGACCGTGATGCAGAATCCTCCGTTCATGTCAACGTTTTCTCAAAAACTGAATTTATATGTAACTAGATGCAGTTTCGGAATGGGCAACCTTATCATAACATACGTTATTACACCCTCCTTCAATTCAATCCCTTTCAGAATGGTCCCTGCCTCTCAAGGTAAAAAAACAATAGAACCTTATACTGTGCGAGGGACGCGTGGGGCCTCACAGCTCCCAAGCCAAATTCAAAGCTGGTGACCGTCACTCAAAATGAACGTACATTCTTGCTTTGCAACATCCTGTGTCTGATCTGTCTTTCTCAGTAGTAACCAATCACTGGTCTCTGGGTCATACTGCCCCCAGCCAATGACTGCCCTCTCCATAAGCCCCACCCCTGGCAGCCATCCTCAGATTTGGTAGCACGTGAAGTGGCAGTATGACCAAGTGAAGAGCCGCAGAGGGGTAGGCGGGAGGGTTCGCATGTGAATTCATGCCAGACCCATGCTGGAGAACAACAGTTACAGGTAAGTAACTTGTTCCTTCTCCAGCATGGGGTCTGGCATGGATTCACATGCTCATGAATATAAGAATACATAGCAGTATACACATGCATAACCACGGGAGGTGGCACAAGGCTCAATATCAAGCAATACAACAACTCAACATTAAGCAACTCTTACCACCTCACCAGGCTCACCTTAGGCGAACAGGTTGCGCAGCACTGCCTGGCCGACTCTGGACTCCTCCCTGGAATCCCGGTCGACGCAGTAGAATCTCGTGAAGGTGTGCGTCGACCTCCACGTAGCAGCCCTGCAGATGTCGAGCAGGGGCACACCAGACAGGAACGCCGTAGTAGCAGTGATCGCTCTGGTCGAATGGGCTCTCGGACGGCCGGGCAGCGGTCGGTTTGCCAACCGGTGACAGTGCATGATGCAGCCGGAGAGCCATCTGGAAATGGAAGTCTTCGAGAGAGTCTTCCCTTGATTCACAGGTCCAAAGTTCACAAACAGCTGTGATGTCTTCCGGAAACTCTTCGTGCGGTCCACGTAGACCTTCAGCGCTCTAGCTACATCTAGCGAGTGCAGAGTCCTCTCAGCCGGCGACGAAGGCGACAGGAAGAAAACTGGCAACACCAAGGGCTCGTTGAGGTGGAAGTCCGACGGCACCTTGGGCATGAAGGAAGGGTGCGTCCTCAGCACCACCCTCGTGTCGTGAAAAGTCAAGTATGGAGGCTTGCAAGACAGGGCCTGGATCTCTCCCACTCGTCGTGCAGAGGTGATGGCCACGAGGAATGCTGTCTTCCACGACAGAAACTTCAACGGCACTGAATGCATAGGTTCGAATGGGGCCCCCATGAGCCTAGATAGTACCACGTTGAGCTCCCACGCCGGGGCAGGGGCATTCACCGGCGGGAATGATCGGAACAGTCCTTTCATAAATTCCTTCACCAGACGATGAGACCACAAGGACGCCCGTCCTGTAGTTCTGGTGTAACATGAGACGGTAGCCAGATGTACCTTGATGGAAGCGTGAGAAAGGCCAGCCTTGGCCAAAGACAGTAGGTACGGCAATACTTGAGGGGCCGTAATCTGCAGAGGGTTAATCTTCTGTGCCCTGCACCAGATAGAGAACCTCTTCCATTTGTGTCCGTAGCACTTGAGAGTTGAGGAAGCCCTGGCTTTTGCAAGAAACTCTCTGCAGTCGGCCGGGATGTCGTATCCTGCAAACTCTAGTGCTGCAGGAGCCAGTCCTGCAAGTTCAGCGACTCTGGTTCGTGATGAAGAATGGCGCCTCCTTCTCTGGAGAGAAGATCCGCGTCCGTCGGTAGCTTGACTGGTGTGGACGCTGACAAGTCCAGAAGGTCTGGGAACCAGATCTGCCTCAGCCACGCCGGTGCGACGAGGATCATCCTGCACCGGGACCTCTTGAGCTGGTTGACGAGCCGGAGTAGCAACGGCAACGACGGGAATGCATAAAGGAACAGGCCGTTCCAGGGGAACGAGAAAGCATTGCCCATGCTCCTCGGTTGGGGAAACCTGCTGGCGAACCTCCGGCACTTGGAGTTTGCCGCCGTCGCAAAGAGATCGAACTGGGGTTCGCCCCATCGTCGGAAGAGTCGGTCCACTTGATCCTGGTGCAGTTCCCACTCGTGGCACGAGCGCAGCTCCCTGCTGAGTGAGTCGGCGATGGTGTTTTTTATCCCTGCCAAATGAAAGGGTACCAGAAACATCCCTTGTGCGATGGCCCAATGCCACAGATCTTGGGCTTCCTTGGACAGGGCAGGGGATCTGGTTCCGCCCTGCTTCCGGATGTAAAACATCATGGTGGTGTTGTCGGTGAAGATCCTCACCACCTTGCTCTTGAGGGACGGAAGGAAGGACCTGAGGGCCCAGAACACTGCACGGAGCTCCAAGATGTTGATGTGGAGAGTCTTCTCCTCCGAGCACCAAAGGCCTCTCGCGTGGAGGCCCCCGGTGTGCGCTCCCCAACCTTCCAGGGAGGCATCCGTCGTCACCGTCACCTGGTGGGCCTGGACTAGGAAGCCTGTTCCCGCTGTCAGATGTGCGCGGACACCCCACCATCGTATCGCCTGACGGAACGTTTCGTCGAGCGAGATCCTGTCCTCGAAGCTGCCCGTCGTCTGGATCCAGTGGGCGTCGAGGAATTCTTGCAAGGGCCGCATCCGAAGTCTGCAATGGGGCACCAGATAAATGCAGGAGGACATCATTCTGAGGAGGGACTTGATAGACCTCACTCTGCCACGTCCGTGGCCAGTAGACGTTGCACCTTTCCTAGGATGGTCCTTATCCTTTCCTCTGACGGTGAGGCCCGCCGCGCCACTGTGTCGAGCTGTGCTCCCAGAAACAGGGCGACTTGTGACGGGACCAGATGGGATTTTGGAAAGTTGATGGAGAACCCCAGGTCCGTGAGCAGCTGGACGGACTTCGCAGTGTGTTCCACGGCGAGCTCCCTTGTCCTTGCCCGTATGAGCCAGTCGTCCAGGTAGGGATAGACGTGGATCCCCTGCAGGCGCAGCCGCGCCGCCACCGGTGCTAGGCACTTGGTGAACACCCTGGGCGCCGATTTTAATCCGAACGGGAGGGCCTTGAACTGGTAGTGCCGCCCTTTGACCACAAACCTGAGGAACTTTCGGTGCCTCTTTAGAATAGAGATGTGGAAGTAAGCATCCTCCAAGTCCAACGTCGACAGGAAATCGCCCTCCTCCAGCTGTCCCAGCACGTGCTGGAGGGTGACCATCCGGAACTTCTGTGCCTTGATGTATTTGTTTAGTCGTTGCAGGTCCAGGAAGGGACGCCATCCTCCTGTCTTCTTCCTCACGAGGAAGTATCTTGAGTAAACTCCGGGGCCCCGAAGCCTCTTCGGGATGAGCTCGATGGCACCTTTCCTGAGCATCGCCGTACTTTCAACAGCAGTTGAGGGACGTGATTTTCCTTCCTGGCCACGGGAGGAATGCAGGGGAACCTCTTCTGGAACTCGAGAGCGTGCCCCAGAACCACGGCATCCAGCACCCAACGGTCGGTGGAGATGGACTCCCACACGCTGACGAACTTCGTCAGCCGGCCTCCCACAGGGGTGCTTCGGCGGGGGCCCGACCCGACGGACGGTTCAATCTTGCTTGGAGGCCGCTTTGCCTCCTTGACCACCTTGGCGACGACGGCAGGATCCAACTGACTTGCCACGTCCCCTGTAAGCCTCCTGCGACGAAGACCTTGCCGCTTGATGGTAAGTAGAGGAGCTGCTGCCGGCTCCCTTGGAGGCACCATGTCTGCCTCCGGAACTCCGAAAGAACGGCCGTCGTTGTTGGAGCACACCCAGTGCACGGGCCATCTCCGTGTCCGTCTTGATCGCCTTAAGGGATTCATCAACCGCCTTGCCAAAAAGGTTGTTCCCATCGAAGGGCATGTCCAAAACCTTGGTCTGAACGTCCTGGCGGAAATCCGTCACCCTGAGCCATCCTCGTCGTCTCAGGCAAACGCCGTTGCCCAACTGACGGAAACCGGTGTCGGCGATGTCCGTGGCCACCGTAATGGCGTGGTCTGAGGCAATCTCACCTTCCTGCAAGATTTCCAGGGCCTCAGCCCTCTTGGCAACAGAGGGGCGATCTTGAACCACAAATCCCTGTCTGAGCGGGCTACGATGGCCAGGGCATTGTCCGCCTTGATGGTCGTCGCTGCAGATGAGATGACCCGTCATCCCATCGCATCCAGTTTCCTACCCTCACCATCCGGAGGGGAGGTTGAAGTCGAGGCCGATGCCCCCCCGCTTTCTTCTTGGCCGCCGCCGAAACGACCGAGTCCGGGGTTGGTAGCGCCCTAAGGCACAAGGGGGCAGTGTTGGGGACCCGGTACTTCTTCTCGTACCGGTCCCTCTTCGCAGGAGCCATGGCAGGGTTCTTGAGGAGGGCGAGCCCCTCATCCCAGATGTCATCAAGAAGCGGTACGGCGAAGACCGTCTTCCTTTTAGCCTTGCGCCGGTGGTAAAGGAACCCCTCCTTCTTCCTTTCCTCAGGGCAGAGCTGGAAGAGCTCGGATGCCCTGGAGATCATTGCATGGAAGGATCCAATCTCGTCGGATGGGGACGCCCGGGCAGGGGTTGATGGGGGGCACGTCCCGTCGTCGCCTCCGTCGTCATCCGTACCCGTCGTAGTCGTGTCCATGCCTGTATCATCCCTGTGGGTAGTGGACCGGGGGGAAGGCAGAGAAGGCCGCAGAGGCGGGAGAGGAGGCCTAGGATGCGTCCTCCTCCTCTTAGGCGGTGGACTCCCCGAAGGTCCTGGCTCCGGATCCTCCGTCGGGTCTGGCTCAGGCTCCTCCGTCGGGGGAAGGGTCAACCTAGTCCTTATCTCCGAGCATAAGGACTGGATGCCTGACAAAATGGCCGCCGAGGTGTCCTGCGGCGCTGGAAACGACGGGCGTGAGGGCTCTTGAGGAGCCTCGTCTGCGTCACCGTCGCCCTCGTCGTCGCCCTCGTCGGGATCCCTCCCGATGGGCTGGGTCTCCTCCACGACTTGGATGAGCTCCTCTTCAGATGTCGTGTCCGTATCCACGACGGCCACCCCCCCCTTTCCAACGAGGACTCGTGGGGGTCTTCTCGATGGGCCTGAAAGACGACCCCCTCCGCGGTGGCAGGGAGACTCTGGTACCTGAGGGCGCCTCCACTGGTGTAGCCTCCACAGCCTGAGCCAGGGCCGCTGCGACATCCTTAATCGAGTTCCAAGCAGGGTGAATAACGGCCAACGTCACCTTCTGTATGCCTGGGGCCTTCACCTTCGGGGGAGAGTCCGAGCCTTGCTCCCCCTCTGCCGGAGTCTTCGAGATCGACCGGGGCCTCTCCAGAAGCTTCGCCGGGTTCTCGGACTTCCTCTTACCCGAGCCAGAGCGTTGGCTCGTGGTCGATGGCGCTGGGGAGGGTGCGCCCTGCCTGGCAGCCAAGGAGCCCGACCGTTTGGCGCTCCCGGTGCCCGCGGACTCGCAGTGCTTAGCCTTTTGTTGGGCCCCCGTTGCCGGAGCACCCTCACAAGACTTAGAAGACCGCTCGGACTTCTTTTTCTTCTTCTCGCATGGCGGGCTCTTACCTTCCAGCCAGTTGGCGAGACGGAGGTGGCGATCCTTCATGGTCCGCTCCGAGATGTTTCCGCAAAACACGCAGTCCTTTTCCTTGTGCGTCTTGTCCTCATGGAGACAGTAGAGGCATAACGAATGCTCGTCCTCCTTGAAAACGTTCTGAAGCTGGCATCCAGGGCAGGTCCTGAAAAGCTTCCGGGGCGTCGAGCTCCCTTTCTCCTGGGCCATGTCCGGTGTAGGCCTCGGAACTTCTGGAATCCTCCAAAAGCATAACTCGATGAAATCTTCAGCCTTGAGGGGCGTAGAAAACTCCGAAACGGATCCCCGTTGATCGGAAGTAGAAATGGTGGAGTTTGAGGCTCTTTTAACCGAAAAAATGAGAAAATCTCCTGAAAAAAGCACGAAATCACAGCAAAAGCTCGAGAGCTAAGCACAAGGACTCCCAACACTTGAACGTGCAGTAAAAATCTGAGGATAGCTGCCAGGGGTGGGGCTTAGGGAGAGGGCAGTCATTGATGGGGGCAGTATGACCCAGAGACCAGTGATTGGTTACTACTGAGAAAGACAGTTCAGAAACAAAACTGATACTGATTTTTTCTATACCGAGGATTCCCGGCCTGACGACGGGGAATATTCATGAGCATGTGAATCCATGCCAGACCCCATGCTGGAGAATGGTTATACGAGTCCGGCGGTAAGCAGGCGGTTTTACCGCCTCGGTTACCGGCGGACTCGTAATGAGGCCCACTGTGTGCTAACTGGAAATGGAAACTATGCCTTCATAAAATGCATGGATCTAAATTTGGGGGGGGGGTTAAAGGAATGGTTCGGTCAGAAATATTATTGTCCCTATGGTTCGGCCATGTGGTTTTAACCATAATTCGATCGATCGTACAAACATTTCCTATGCACCTTACCCGAGTTTTCGTCTGTTGAACACAAGCAGAATCAGGCAGTAGGGCGCAGCTATGTTGTGATAATCTTATCACTTGCCGCATCGCCGTGGGTGACCTGCGTTTGCGGCACTAAATCATATCCCCCGCCCCTGAGCCTGACATCACCAAATCATTTATATTCCCGCCTCTCTCCGTGACGTTGCTGGGCAGCGTGGCCAAACGCGCCCAGTCGTCACCTACGCGACTAGATGTGGAACCCGGAAAACAACACACATCATCTCACAGCGCGGCGTGTCACAATTAGGAATATGAAACTGTACTTTAAGAGGAAACAACAAGACTGTACAATTGGTAAAGTACATTTATTTCACATTAAATGTTTCGATAACAATCGGTGTGTGACCTAATCAATTAAAATAGAACTTTTTTCTTTGCTCTCATTTAATAAATCCGCAAATGTTTATCGTGAGTCACGCGCTGCCCTTTCGGGTATACAGGGTGTTCGTTTTGGGTAATCGAAGCACTTCGGTCGCACCTTGAATTGCAAGGTTGGTGATTCAATTTGGCACTAGAGCACCGTAAAGGTTGTTATGTTGTTCCTAGCCGCCTGTACCGCGTACGGACAGATTTTACCTTCTCTGTCGTCCCAAAATACTGTCAAGTAGATCCAGCGATTGACATGTAGCTGCAGCTGGCAGATGAAGAAGCCATCGGTCAGGTTCTGGAATAGATGACAATCGCAGAACGGCACGATGTACCTGTTTGCAAAAGATAAAAATCGAAAAGTGTCTCAGTAGGTGATCTTTATTACAATTATTCATTTCCTTTATTAGCTCAGAGGTGACACAATGTGAACCGAGAGAATACAACGTGGAATATCAACGTACTCTGCTATTTGCTTCCGCGGATAGTGCGAATGAGAATGTTGAGCACTAACCGTAATATGTAAACTTGGGCAAGAATTCGAGGTGCAAAAACAATGTAATGATGTATTAGCGTAGAGCCAGGGAGAAATGAGTGGTGGCCTACATGCGTCTCGATGCTGGCTTGCCCCTGTTGCCAGAGGGGTGGCCAGGATTGTCTAAGAAGTGGGGCCTGAAGCTAATGTAGTTGGGCCCAACACAGTGACATTAACATCTGTAAATTCCTACACAGTGCTGCTGAGTGAAGGTCTAGAAATCTTGGTGGGCCTTGCCCCTCAGGCCCTACCCTGTCTACGCCTCTGCCTGTTGTCCGCTAGATAGAAGTACTAGCACTTCATTGCAATATGCCAAACAGAACGAACAAGTACAATGTCACCCATCAGTTACTGTCAGCTATTCGTATTTCGATTAGTTCTGGTATGAAATAGTCTAAAGAGACACTTACATTATATTCGCAATTTCCATTCTGTAGGCATAATGCAGACCGTGATGCAGAATCCTCCGTTCATGTCAACGTTTTCTCAAAAACTGAATTTATATGTAACTAGATGCAGTTTCGGAATGGGCAACCTTATCATAACATACGTTATTACACCCTCCTTCAATTCAATCCCTTTCAGAATGGTCCCTGCCTCTCAAGGTAAAAAAACAATAGAACCTTATACTGTGCGAGGGACGCGTGGGGCCTCACAGCTCCCAAGCCAAATTCAAAGCTGGTGACCGTCACTCAAAATGAACGTACATTCTTGCTTTGCAACATCCTGTGTCAACGCATCCATGAGAAAATCTATTTTGAAACACGGGCTCAGGAAATAGGGGTCCGCTCGTTGTTTGTGGCGCTGCTCAGCTGTAGGTGAAATTTGCCAATAGGGCCACCTCTGCTTATCTCATGGCCTCCCAACCTATGGCATGTTTTCATAGTCAGTACTTCTTGCGTGCCTAGAATGTTTTGTGGCCTAGGTCTAATCCCTTTTGTAGGTTCAGCAGTTATTCAGCTTTTTGTGGAACTATATTGCAAGTTAACTGCCAAAACCCAAATATTCTCACACACTGTTACTCATTGTTCATTAACTCGAAAAATGAAGGTCCCACAGTATCTCAACTAAACTGTGAAATGTGAAATGTGAAAGCAAATCGTAATAATTGTAATATATTTTTAAGAAAAGGACTGAGAAGATAGATTTCAAAAGACAAAATGCATACTTTATTTATACAGATTGTAGAAAAAAAATTTGCAAAAATAAAAACAGATGGTCATCATTTCAACCGGGATTTGAACGATTTAACAAGCTCTGCTTTGGGTGGACATGGGACGCTGGCAATGTTTTGTGGCAATGTATGTGTGAGTCCCTTCAGATCTCTTGATAGAGTTTTATCAAACACAATCTTCTCAAGGGCTTTGTGTGGAGCTGAAGAAGGTATCAACCACTTCCTCTTCTGTGCCTGCTCTGGGGACAAAGGGCCATGTTCACATTGGTGGAAATGTTGGTTTTCTGTCCAGTGGTGAATGTTGGAACAGTGGTGCATCAGTGAGTGCCATTTTTCCAGTAGAATTTCCAAAGACCCATCACATGTTTTGGAGCTCCACCAAAGATGGTTTCTGAAAGACTGGGACCATTGCGAAATACTTTCAAAACCTTTTTTTTCACCCTGCAGCCGAGATTTTTTTATTAATTGATTAGGCAACATGCCATACATCAAACTAATGTTTAATATTTGGATACTGCTCTCTCATTGTTTTGTCTATTGAAACGTGTCTGTCCATGGCTATGAGTTCGATTTGCATTCCCCTCGATTGTAGACCTTCCAGTTATTTTATAAAACTAAGCTTCTCCATGGCCACTGAGGATTTACATTGGGACACCTGCACGACCACCAAACTCACAATTTTCTTACTTTCCATGTCCTGAAGATGGTAGGTACAGTACTTAGCAGAAAATCCGGGGCTGTCACACTGTCCATCGCCGGCTAGCCTGAACCGTTTGTCGGGGAATGTACTTTCAATAGCCAATTGTTCAATTTTCCAAGCATCACTGATGGCAAGGAATAGATAATCACGTTGGTATTTGTAGTGTTGCGTTTTGGAAATGAAATGGAGTCCCACAAACTGAAAGAAACTGGATAACTTTGTGAAACTAGAGCCGCTGAAATGTAAAGCTGATGCACACAGTAGATTCCCAGCTGGCAGTTTCCCCAGCATCGGTTGAGCGGATCATGAAAATGCTTTAGGTGAATTTTCACAGGTGGCATGTATTTTCAGGTTACTGCCTTGTGTTAGACGAGTCACGCTTACCAATGGCTTTCCACATACTTCCCCTCCCACTGAATGCATACGTTTCAGCATCTTTATAATGTCCATCAAGCTGCTGTTGAATACTATTTATTTAGCCTCTTTTATAATACTGTCATCAGGCATCATTGTTGTTTCGGACTGACCCGTGGTGGACATATCAGCAAAACAGGACATACTATAGTTGATATCTTTGTCTGTTTCATCAGTCAATAGAGTTGATGCTTCAGTTTCTGTCATTTCAACATCTGTTACTTGATGATGGATAGGAGAAAACATCAATGTGGACTGTTTTTTGGGGGGCATGGTTTTGGCGGGTGTCGATTGTGTCAAGTGCTCATTGAGTAATGTAAAATGATCTTCTATAAATTCTATTGCACCTTCCTCTGGCGTAGCGGGCGCATTGTAGCAATGGTCCAAGAACACTTTGCTGGAATCGCCGGTCTTACTAAATTAATTTTCTGGCCATTGGACATAGGCATCTCGAGTGTGAACACGATGCGCCTCAATGAATAGTTCCTCCATGGTGAAAACAGTTTGGCAAGCAGCATCTGTCATTTGTATCGCTGTCTGTGTCTGCATAGTCCGTACGCGATTGGGCAACTACAGGACAGATAGGAAAAGGGATGCTCAGTGTAAATCCAACATACAGTGTTGTACAAATGACATTAAAAAAGTATATAATGAAGTCCTTGGCACAAAACTTTTGCCAACAATAGAACGTGTTTATAACTAACCTTATTTTGATTTCTTTTCTTTGAAACCTTCCTTACTCTAACATCAGCAAACTGGCGGACCGACTCTAATACACGTTCCTCCGGTCCAATATACAGATCTTGTATACATCCCTACAAAAAATAGTATCCATTTAAAATAAGTCATTGGCATTACACATCTAATTAGACGGACTTTCTTTTATTCGATGGTACTGTCAGTGTGCATACCTCTGGCTCCGGAGCACCTGTATGGTCTGGTTCCAGAGCACCCACAATGGATAATGTAATTGTAGAGGACGCTGCAGCATCTTCCTGAAACACAATACTTGCAAGGTCGAAAAGATTGGAAACGGGCCGAAGACGACAAAGGTACATATCAACAGTAAAGTGGCAAAGAAAAATTGTGCAATGCAATGATACGTTGTGAAAATATGATCAAATTATCTCGTCCTATTGAGCTATGATGACACATACACCTGACAGCGGATCTACTACGAGGGGTGTTTGGATTGTAGTGGACGCTTCAGCATCTCCCTGAAGCATAGTACTTGCATTAGTGATGTCGGAAAGATTGGAAACGGGCCAAAGACGACAAAGGTACATATCAACAGTAAAGAGGCAAAGAAACATTGTGCAATGCAAGGATACGTTGCGAAAATATGATCGGATTATCTCGTCCTATTGAGCTATGATGACACATACACCTGACACCGGATCTACTACGAGGGGTGTTCGTATTGTAGTGGACGCTTCAGCATCTCCCTGAAACACAGTACTTTCATCAGTGATGTCGAAAAGATTGGAAACGGGACGCACAATTTTGAAAGACCACATAGGTACTTATCAACAGTAAAGTGGTAAAGAAACATTGTGCAATGCAATTATACGTTGCAAAAATATGATCACATTATCTAGAATTCCGTACATAAAACCAGTCTGGAACAGAATAGCTAGGTAAGATTACCTGATACGCGCTCAAAGTGGTTGATGACTCCAGGAAAGACATGGATGTTGAATCTTGTTCCTTCATATGGTGAATAGTCATGGAGTGGTAAAGGGAAAGTATTATTCAATTTAGAAATTCCAACATTACAAAATGGCATGTAAGGAGACTGAATAAGAGATAATGGGCCTCATTATAACTCAGGCGGTCCGGAAATAACGGTGGCGGTAAACCCGCCGCCACCGTTCTGCAGGCGGACGAGGAAACACCGGCAGCATTACGAGATGCTGCCGGTGTTTCCATGATCCCCATTCCCATCGAGTCCCATAGGACTCGATGGGAATGGGGATTAACACCATTCCGCCTCCGTGATTCCCGGAAAACCGGGGTTGTAATGCCCTGGTAATTCCGGGAATCACGAAGGTGGAATGGTAAGACGAGTCCGGCGGTAACCAGGCAGTTTTACCGCTGCGGTTACCGCCGGACTCGTAATGAGGCCCAATGACACTTATTGAAACGCATAATATGGCATAGTTATCCATCCCCATAAATCATTTTTCTAAGTGGGTTCTACAAAACAAGGACTGATGTTTAGCAAAAAAGTCATTATTTCAACAGCTATTCAATCACATAAATATTGAAAGTACTATAAGTGGCATTTACACCGAAAATACAGGCGTAAAGCTAAATCCGGAAGCGTGACTCACCTGTGGCGGCATTTTCACGAGTAAAGTCGGAATAGCGTTTGGGAGCAATTTCCGAGTTGTTCTCGGTTGATTCCTCTTTGTGTACAAGGATGTGTTGTACATATCCGGTGAGAAGTGCAGGCTGCAGATGTGGTATCGATGACCCCTCTTCTCCTCCAAGACTTGGTTGACTCTACTTTCAAGATCTTCCAGTGGATATCTGCAACGTCTGACCCATTCTCTTATTCGATCAACAGTCTTAGGGAATACATGCATTGTAATGCCTTCGGATTTCTCATGGGTCTTCGAAGGGCAACCGAAAATAGAACATGCAGGCATTGTTGTAAATTCTGCAAAATAAAGGTCAACATTATAAAAAAATTATTTTGCATAAGCATGTCCGAAAGAATGAATTGGGCCATATATTGTTCGATGCACGCTTTCTTTTGGGCACCACAGCAAAACCAGTGCAGCGTGTGCGGCTGTATTATAGGATATATTTCACAAACGATTCATTGATGTGTTGAAAATCAGAACATGTTACTCGTTCCTTGAATCTTTTATCATGCCCAAAAATTAAACATGCTTATACTATAGGCACGGTCCGCGAAGGATGCAATACGATGCCAATTGACAATGATAACAATTGATATACCGATAACATAACAAAAGGAACTCAAGTCAATAGCAATGATACAAATTAACATAGCACTACGGAGTTAGATACTTCGGAATAGATATACATTTACAAATGAAGGAGATATGGTTAGGATACATGTCCTTACCTTGACCAACAAACAGTTGGATTCAGCAAGCAGAGTAATTAGTGGCAGGAGAACAGGGAGATGTTCACAGGTAGCACACTGACGAGTTCACTCGAAGCGGTCACAGAGTAGCACGTTCACGAGTTGACTTGCAGTGCTCAAGGATGTTCTCATGGTAAATATCCAGTGGTTTATAAAGAATAACAAAAAGGGGTGTGTTTGTGAATGAATGACGTGTATATGTCGTGGCATTATGTACATTGCAGGGGCGCGGTCTGCTTCAGTGCAGGCCTGCCTGGAGACATGGGGTCTGAGGAGGCCATGTGAGCAATGTCCCCTGGGCGTGGGATACCTTTTGAAGTGTACATGTTGTTTGGCACCTTGGCCGTTTGCGCCCCTGACAGCCCCCCATGGCAGCGCACATCCACTGGTGCAAACTGCCTTTGATAGTGGGGGGTGGGATGGATGGGCCGGGAGGCGTGCGGACAAGGCACTGGAACACTGCTGAATGGAGACACACTTATGTGGATTGCAGGGGCGCGGTCTGCTTCAGGGGAGGCCTGCCTGGAGACACGGGGTCTGAGGAGGCCATATGAGCAATGTCCCCTGGGCGTGGGATACCTTTTGAAGTGTACATGTTGTTTGGCACCTTGGCCGTTTGCGCCCCTGACAGCCCCCCATGGCAGCGCACATCCACTGGTGCGAACTGCCTTTGATAGTGGGGGGTGGGATGGATGGGCCGGGAGGCGTGCAGACAAGGCAGCGGAACACTGCTGAATGGAGACACACTTATGTGGATTGCAGGGGCGTGGTCTGCTTCAAGGGACGCCTGCCTGGAGACACGGGGTCTGAGGAGGCCATGTGAGCAATGTCCTCTGGGCGTGGGATACCTTTTGAAGTGTACATGTTGTTTGGCACCTTGGCCGTTTGCGCCCCTGACAGCCCCCCATGACAGCGCAAATCCACTGGTGCGAACTGCCTTTGATAGTGGGGGGTGGGATGGATGGGCCGGGAGGCGTGCAGACAAGGAATCGGAACACTGCTGAATGGAGACACACTTATGTGGATTGCAGGGGCGTGGTCTGCTTCAGGGGAGGCCTGTCTGGAGACACAGGGTCTGAGGAGGCCATGTGAGCAATGTCCCCTGGGCGTGGGATACCTTTTGAAGTGTACATGTTGTTTGGCACCTTGGCCGTTTGCGCCCCTGACAGCCCCCCATGGCAGCGCACATCCACTGGTGCGAACTGCCTTTGATGGTGGGGGGTGGGATGGATGGGCTGGGAGGCGTGCAGACAAGGCACCGGAACACTGCTGAATGGAAACACACTTGATTCACTTAAAAACTGAAACAACCATTGATAAAAAAATATGTTGTGTTTTATTTGGTTTCTTATTTTGATGGCACAAAAATACTACACATTGTAAAGATCTGGTTGCAGCTCGGCGAGGGCAAATCCCCTGTACTGACCACTGTCGCTGGGGAAGGTTTGTCTAATTGCGACACAGGCGGGTATTACTCGTCGGACGCGGTGTCCAAGCCTCCCATGTAGCCACCATCTGTACGAACGATAGGCCACCAGCCGGTACCACCTATGAAAGAGAAGGATACAATCTGTTTTTAAATGACCAAGATAAGTGTATTAAACCTTGGTTGTCAATGACAATTCTTGTATGCAATGGCATTTTTGCCAGGACAAATGTTAACTAGACACTGCACAATATTGAACGACTTTTATGTGACTATTACTAGAGAATTGCAAGACTAAACGGATATGATAATGATATCTTGAAGTTACGAGAATATAGGTGACAACCGTGAAATAGTAGTGGCCTAACTGACATCACAACCAGACTACACTTAGTCGTTACTTGGATTACGACAGCGAATTGTTGTGCGAAGTTTGTGCATAAACACCATCAAAATCATCAACATGGACCGTGTGAGACAGACTGCTCTGAAGTCTGGCAGCTCGGTAACGCATTGTGGCTGTGGATCGCCTTACGATATGTAGGACAAGCATCCAGAGTTTTCTCGGCAGCAGCAGTTCTCCGCCTCGGTTGGCATTAGCGTGCACTGATTGCAGGTACACCATGTGTTAAAGCCGTCCATGCGACTATGCCCAGGCTCTTCTTCTGTCGAAACGTCCGCCCAACTGTTGTCCAAATCCCATCGTCTACAGAGCTTGCACTTTCCAGTAATTCCTCCTTGGAATACTCAGGCTCGTACAGGTAGGGCATTATTGTTGCCATTGTGTGGTAAAGAAACTAAAATAATTTATAGCGGTCGTACTAGTATCTGTTCACATGGGCTACAAGCAACGAAGGTAGCTGACCAGAGCACATAAACGAGTCACAGAATACTCAAAGAAATACAGCGAGCGGAATGGAAAAGAAAATCTGCTGTTGTGTGTTGTGAAACGCTCTGTTTAAACTTGTCGAGGAAAGAGGCTTCCTGCCGTTTCCATGGCGACACGTCGTTAGCTGAAGCGCAGAGAATGTTGACACGAGACGTGCTTTGGCGTTGCGAAATGGGCGTTACGTGTCTAGTGATGTCAGGCTCAGGGGCGGAGGATATGATTTAGTGCCGCAAACGCAGGTCACCCAGGGCGATGCGGCAAGTGATAGGATTATCACAAAACGGCCGCGCCATGCTGCCTGATTTTGCTTGTGTTCAACAGACGAAAACTCGGGTAAGGTGCATAAGAAATGTTTGTACGATCGATCGAATTATGATTAAAAGCACAAGGCCGACCCATAGGAACAATAATATTTTTTGACCAAACCATTCCTTTAAGTGTTTTATTTTTCATGCTATGATGTGGTCAGGGATATTTGCCTGATAGTTGTAAATGGAGGGTATCGGTACTGCCCCCCAGCAGGGGGGGCCTCTGTGCCCTCTGAGGAGATTTAGAGCATTCTTGAAGTGCTCCTGACAGGCCAGTCCGGCCTGTATATTTCATTTTCCCTCACAGGGAAAAGCAACCTCCTGGGAAACGCAGTGAGAAAAAGAGCTGAGGTGACGGGGGTGCTTCGATCCCTTGTGTGTCCTGTCCTGGTTGATGTTATGCCTCGACCAGCCAGAGCCTGCCAGAGAAGGAGGCTTTTCTCGGGGTAGTGCGGCTGTCGGTGACGCAGTACGAATACTGCATCAGGATTATATGAGGCAGCTTCAAACACCAGTGCCAGCCCTAGTGACTAGTGTGCGAGCAGCCTGAAGGGTCTATTCAGGAGAGCTCCCAGAAGATCCAGCGAGAGCAGTCCGGCTCTCGCCTGCTGGAGGGAATGCCTTACCAGGTGTCCTTGTCCCAGTTGGCCGGTCTTTCTCTCCCCAATTCTGGGTTGAGAGTTTGAGCCTGGCTGGAGGCAAGGGATCAAGGTCGGAAGGAAGCGCCATTCTGCTGGTGCTGCTCTGCTAGCGTAGAGCCCGAGCTCTGTTCCCGAGTGACTGCATGTGTTGCTCTGCCGTGGAGGTAAGAGGTGGACAGTGAGAGAGGAGCAAACAAATATTGAACTGTATAAAAGTAAACACACTCACCAGCAATGCTTAAACCGGCAGTGCCGTATATTCACTTTCCTCTCCTGTTAGAGTGAGGGTGAGCGAAGAGCGAACAAATACTGAACTGAGTAAAAGTAAACACACTCGTCAGCAACTCTCAAGCGGGCAGTGTCTGGTGTTCATTTTCCTTTCCTGTCAGAGTGAGGGGGAACGATAGAGCGAACAAGAATTGAACTGTGTAAAAGTAAATGCACTCGCCAGCAACACCCAAGCGGGCAGTGCCTAGTGTACATTTTGCTTTCCTGTCAGGGTGAAGGGGAACGAAAGAGCGCACAAATAGTGAACTGGGTAAAAGTAAAGGCACTCGCCAGCAACGCAGAAGCGGGCTGGCTGGGGGCCAGTATACCGTTTCCTGCCCAAGTGAAGGGAGCAGTCACGTGCTCCTTAAGTTGTTTTTCCTCCTCGGGTGGCTGTAGGAGCAGGCAGGTTTCAGTAAGTGTGGGGGGTTTAGTCACAATGGGCATCATTATAGGTTTGCCGGTCCGGTAACAACGGTACAGGTAAGCTTGCTGGTACCGTTGTTACTGGGCCGGCAAACTACGAGTTCTGCTCGCGGCTGCCTTTCCGCCCGCCAGGACTGACCTGGCGGCGTACCAGCACCCATGAGCAGAGCATGTTGGGTGCACCGGCACCATTCTGAATGGTGCCGGTGCATCCGACCTCCCCATTTGAACCCTATGAGGCTCAAATGGGAATGGGGAGCATTTGCGGGCCCCCGGGAAAAAAATGATATCGGCGGCAGCCGTGCCTGTTTTACCGGTGGCAGCCTTGCCTGTTACACCGGCAAGGCTACCACCGGTATTATAATGAGGCCCAAAAGCTGTTGTGTTTTCGGTCCACCTTTGAGTGATAGTGTTTCTGTATTCACGCTTACGGTGGAAAAGAGGGGAGTGCTAGGTTATGTAAACATTTAAGCGAAGAGAGGTCAGGGCTACGCCAGTTTAAAGGTTAACCATCAATTATGTATTTACCAGAGTGTATTGGAGCTCTCTCAGGTGACCCAATGTACGCTATTCCATCATTTATGTAACAAATGTGAATGAAATGATTTAACGGTGTTTCAAAGGTTAACAATCAATTATTTATTTACCATAGTGTATTGGAGCTCTCACAAGTGACACCATGTACGCTATTCCATCATTTATGTTACAAATGTGAATGAACTGATTTCACTGTGTTTCAAAGGTTAAAAATTAATTATTTATTTACCAGAGTGTATTTGAGCTCTCTCAGATGACCCAATGTATGCTATTTCATCATTAATGTTACCAATGTGAGTTAATTGATCTAACAGTGTTTCAAGGCTAATGATTAATTATTTATTTAACAGAGGGGAATTGACCCACCATTGGGTGAACTAATGTATGTTGCTCAACCATTTATGTAACAGATGCAAGCTGACTGCCTTACCCTGAATGTTATGACCAGTGTAATGTAACAATGTGCTATTTGAACCATATTTGGCCTGTATAAAATAAGCTATCAAACTGGTGAACTGAAGATAAGTCTGTGACTGATTTATTAACACTAGGTGCGCCCTAGCCAATCTGAGCAACCAGGTCTAACATATCGCATAAGAGAGGGCCCACGCTGTCTAGAGCCATTATTACCTATGGGGGCAGGCCATGGTCATCACAATATAGCCCAATTATTGCCCCCTGGGAGATCATTTCGCACATGTGTGCGGTAAGGTGTGAATAACCCATTCTCAGGACTCCTACAGGTTGCAGCACAGACCACTTTTCAGATATCTATGGGACTAACACCTTACATATACGTGGAAATGATGGCAACTCCACAGCATGGCTAGTGCTTCGCGTTCAATTTCAGAGTATGATTTGATATGATAGTTTATTTATATAGCGCCTATACACAATGTGTTTCAAAGCGCTTCAAGGCAAGGGAATGAACAAGGGGAAAATACAATGACATTCTTACAGGCCATGAACAGTAAGGATGTGAAATTAAGTATCATACTCGGCCTGACGACATTTCAGATAGTGCAAGAGCTAAGGCATAGATAAGGAAGGGAGGAGGGGAGCCCTTCCCAGGGGTGAGCCCTTCCACTCGCTCGATGATGTTGAGGTTAACAAGGTTTTGTATCGCCTTATCCACTTTGTCACGAAGATGGAAGGGCACCCGACGTTGTTTGAAAGCCACTGGCTGGATGGTGTTATCAATGTGGAGGTGGATTGGTGCTTGTGCCATCTGCCCTATGCCTGTGAACATGCCTCGGAAACTCTTCAGCAGTGTTTGCACATATTCTAGTAACACCCCATACGCAAATTGAATTAGTCTAAGGGATGCCTACTTTGGTCACGTAGAAACGGGCACGTATAGAGATATCACCATGTTCGATGGCGGCTACAAAGGTGTCTTCAAGGGGTAGCAGGATCTTGCTCCTGAAGGTGACTTGGTCATTTGGAGTGGTGGAGGTCCTGGCAGCATACAGTATTGTTAGTCGGCCATGACACTGACAAACGCACCAGTATCAAGAAGTACAGGGGCAGGGGTGTCTAGGATGGTCACCAAGCTGGGATGGCACTTTCCTCTGCCACCGAACGTGAGCATGGGTGAGATGAAGAAAACATCCTCGTCTTCATCCCCCTGGCCTTCTCCTGGTGGCTCCATTCTTGTGTCTACTGACATGGTGTTGGCATTCTAGATTGTACGATCTGGTGGAGCACCTTTTGGGCACTCTCTGCCCCTTGCCACGCTGACCGGGGTCGACGCTCTGCACACTCTGGCAAAATGGTTGTGGATTCCACACCTGGTGCAGGTGTACCCTTTGGCTGGGCAGTCTTTTTCATGGGGAAGGTCATACCCACATTGCGGGCAGGGGGCTAGGGTGGAGGACTTGCAGTGCTTTTTTGTCACCAGGCATTCCTGTTCATTGGCTCTTGTGGGAATGCTTTTCAATTGAACATAGCTCTTCTAGCTTGACCGACTTCAGTGGCGACTCCATTTTTGAGGCCCTGATGTCTGCCAGCTGGTGGGACCGTCCATGTTCAAGGATTCAGGGAAGCGGGATTCCCGTTCGTGAAGGATTTGTCTCTGCAGTTTGACACAGTGGTACACAATGATTATTTGGAGTCTCACTGTTGTACACCAGGTTGAAAGGCTACAATTGAGCTGTAGGGTACTTTACGTATGGTTTATTTATTCACTTCAAGTTAACAGGCTTCTTCAGGTTACATCAAAGGAGCTAGGAAGATCTTGTGGAGAGCTGACTAGCTCCCACCACCCAGGCTACATCTCTATCAACTGCCTGTATCAGAACTCCAACCACACCACATTCTACTCAGACATATAAGGTTCCATGCTGACATTCTACACTGACATTACCACTCTCCAGACCATGCATACAGGGACCAGGACCAGACATAACACACACCTCTTCCTCCTTGTTTACCCAGGCGCAGGTTGCTGCGCGCTGTCATAGGCGACTGTGGTACTGTTTAGACTTTTATCTCTCTTCTGCATGGCGGTCCGCATGACGAATTTCTCGTAACCGGTGTTAACCATGAGGTAGTAGTCTGACAGCGCCTTAACAGCTGCGCCGTATGAGTCATCGGTGGGGCGCAGGGTCTTAAATAGCTTGTGGACCACTGGGCCTGTTGAATATATCAGCGTACATTTCTTTGTTAGGTCATCTTCCTCCCCCATAGCATTAAAATACATGTCCAGGCGTTTGTGCCACAATTCCCACTGCGGTCCTAGTTTGGCTGCGGCACCATCTACATCGAATTCACAAAGAGGTACGAGCGACCCTCGTTGATATGATGTGCCTCCTTGTGGTCGTGGTGGAGGTGCACCAGCCTCCTCGGCTGACATCCTCCCTGGGGGGGTAATGCGTCAGTCAGGTGGTGTAGACAGATGAAAAGGGGTGCACAGGCACTCTAGGCAGAGCCACAACCCTGAACTGGGATGGTGAGGCATTTGTCCTTATACAGCGGGAGCACAGGCACTCCCGGGGGGCAGCAACCCGCTGTGGATTATGGAGGTGGCAGCCCAGGGCTGGCACACAAGCACTCTCTGGTGAGAGCCGTGCCCCACCCTCCTTTTGGGGTGGCCCTGTGTGTAACTGGGGTGCAGGTGAGCAATCTGGGCAAGTGTCGGTTCAGGCCAAGCCTGAGGTTTCCACAAAATTAAGGCGAGTGCCTCTGAATGACTATGTGAGGAGCGGTAGCTAAAAGAAGGGCAAGGATCCTGTTACCAGCCTTCACAGAACATGGTATGTTCTTACGGCAGGCCGAGGTCACAGCACGCAGTTGGAATCCAGATGCTGCGGGCCTGCAGGAATAGCAGCGGCGCGTCCTGCACCGACTTGTCACCATTGTTGTGGAGCCAGTGGGGGGGCCTGCGGTGCACAGCACGGCCTGATAATAATGGACTTGCACACGTGTTAGTCTCATAGGTCCCCGTTTCACTCCTAGGAAAGCATGCAAAGCTGGGCCTCTTTACTCACACCCGCACGTCGTGACGTGCAACGTCATGGCGTGCGGTCAAATGGTGGAAGTGGAAGAGCCGCACTTTGGCCATGGTTTAGCTTTCATTCAAGTGGTGAGCAAACAGACTCTTAAGGAATTTTTTAATGCATAACTTGAGGAGTGCTAGTTTACATGATGACCCTCGTGCCATCGAAACATTACCGAACCTGAGAAGGGAAAGGAGAGCAGAGTACAAAACTTAGGGGGACTTTCAATGGTATTTAATTTGCCACCTACTCAAGTCGTACATCATGAGCAATTGTCTAACCTTGCGCCTGGCCCTGTTGACCTTGTGAACTTGCGAATAGTATCACCATCTTCAAACGATTACACGTTATCATCAACATCGATTAAAAAGAAGATTACAGACTTTGGCCCTCATTACGACCCTGGCGGAGAGGGGTTTACGCCAGCGTAATGCATGGCGTACCTCTCCGCCAGATTAGGACTTTCCGTAGCGCCATGGCGATTTTTACGCCCGGATTTTCCGGGCGGAAAAATCCATGGCGCTACGGGTCCCCTCGTTAATTACGCCACCGTATTCTACGGTGGCGTAATTAACGCCTTCCCCACTCCCATTATACCCTATGGGGCAAAAATGGGAATGGGGATGGGTAAATGGGGATTGGGGACTTACCGCCCCGCCAAGGTCGGAATGGGGCGGTAAGTCCGCCAACCCCCATGGCGGAGTTGGCAGCTCTGCGCCATGGTCCATGGTGCAAATTGCACCATGGACCTCCGCCAGGGTCGTAATGAGGGCCTTTGTGTTTAAAGGCCGCAGTGTTAGCTTAGGAGATCTGCGTATTGCTGACACAATGCTAACCTGTTTGGTTAACTTTGAGGAAAATAATACGTAAACTTTTTTTATCAGCCCCTGTGCTGTAGATTCCCTTAATATTCCATAGGCAACCTGTGAGCGATCTCACACAAGTACCAGTGATTTTTGAAACCCTAGAAAAGACCCATGAAGAACTAGGGACAGACAATGGAGAACTGCATCAACTTGACCAAGTTTAGAAAAGGCAAACAAAGGCGGTGCCAAATGCGGCCACACTTGTTGCTTTACATTTTTTTCTAAATTCAATTGTCAAAGTGTTTGAAATATGAAAAGGGGAGATAAATGTTCATTCCAGAATCTTGCTTGAAATGACAAAAGAACTTTTAAGTACCGACTCTTCCTTAGTAGCCCCGAAGGAAGTGGTTAATAATAATGTCCTTTGGGCAATGCAAGGGATCAAACAGCGCTGGTCTAATATTAGATTCCTTTGGCTGATTTCAAGGAGGAGGTCAAAGTGCAAGTAGGAAATGCTAAAATCGTGTCTTCTGATGTGATGTAGATCAGCAGGACATAGAGTTATTAGTCTGTGATGAAGGAAGAGAACGTCACATTTTGGATGATATGCCATTGTCACAGTCAAGAATTTGCGTGGTTGGCATAACTTCCTTGCGAAGTTGATGACAACCGATTTATACCCAAATTAATCATTGAATTAATAACATTAAAAAAAAGAAAAGGAAGAGAAAAGGTGGGAACAACACCAATGAAAGCGTTCAGCAAGTGAAAAAATCGAAAAATATGATGAGTCGAAGAACAAAGAAGGGCTCTAATTTAAAATGTTTGCATACTTTGGGGCCGATTCATGGAACAAACGTGCGTCGAAAATCTTTGCACAAGCAGGCGCAAGCGCAAAAAAACAGGCGCACGCGCACGCGTGCGTTTCATGGAAGGCCCTGCGCGTGTTTTCCTCGGGATGTGCGCCAAACCCGTGCATGGCGCAACACGTCACTGCAACATCCCGAAAGGCGTGCGCGACGCGCACAGTGAAAGCGCACAACCTCGGCGCATACACCAGAAAGTGGGCGGAACACGGGGTGTAACGCGCGGAATGGGGAACAATGCGCGAAAATAAGGGCGTAACTGGGGATGTACTGCAGGGAAGCAGACGGAACGCCCACACGCACTCGAACCACACGTATTCATGGAATCGAATAGGGCAAAGCCACGCACAGCCAAAGACACGCACAAGCCGAAACACGTCCGCCACACGAAGGCAGGCGGTAGCGTCCCTGCGCATTACAAAAGTGGCAACATACAACAATTGGGCCTGTGCGAGCGGGGCACGTGTATTTCGGGGGTGCGCGGGAAGGTACACACGCGATTGAGCGGGGTACGTGTATTTCGGGGGTGCGCGGGAAGTTACACACGCGATTGAGTGGGGTACATGTATTTCGGGGGTGCGCAGGAAGTTACACACGCGATTGAGCGGGGTACGTGTATTTCGGGGGTGCGCGGGAAGTTACACACGCGATTGAGCGGGGTACATGCATATCAGGGGTGCGCGGAAAGTATCACACGCGATTCCATCAGGGTACGTGTATTACAGGGAAGCGCGGGAAGTTCCACACGCGAATGTCCAGGCTACGTGTATTTCGGGGTGCGCAGGAAGTTACACACGCGATTGAGCGGGGTACGTGTATTTCGGGGGTGCGCGGGAAGTCACACTCGCGATTGAGCGGGGTACGTGTATTTCGGGGGTGCGCGAGAAGTTACACATGCGATTGAGCGGGGTACGTGTATTTCGGGGTTGCGCGGGAAGTTACACACACGATTGAGCGGGGTACGTGTATTTCGGGGTTGCTCGGGAAGTTACACATGCGATTGAGCGGGGTACGTGCATATCAGGGGTGCGCGGAAAGTATCACACGCGATTCCATCAGGGTACGTGTATTACAGGGAAGCGCGGGAAGTTCCACACGCGAATGTCCAGGCTACGTGTATTTCGGGGTGCGCGGGAAGTTTCACACGCAATTCCATCAGGGTACGTGTATTACAGGGGTGCGCGGGGAGCACCACACGTGAATTGCTCGTGTGGGTCCTCCCAGGTGTTCCCTCTACACCCTCCACGGCCCCTGCAGGTGGCTCACACCACAGGGGCCTACCCTGCACATGTCCTGCAGGAACCCCATCCACCATGGCCATGCCCCCCAGCCAGCCCACATGTCAACTTGCACTACTGCCCACCAACGTATGTCGCCCTGCACCCCCAGCCAAAAGGGGCACCCTCCACCAGGCCCCCACCCATGTCTCCCACCACCCCCACCCCCCAGCACTGTGGGGCACCTGCCAGCAGGCCCCAACTCATGTTCCCCACCCAACATGTCATCACAATCTAGATCCCTGGTCCCTATGGTCAGCCTCCAAATGCAAAACACCCACCTGAGTATTGCATCTGAAATGGCAATTACATGACAGAACACCAACTGCAAGTTTCGAAACAAACACATGTCCCTCACATACACCCAATGGGTGTCAGTGAATCTCAAAACCCATATCATGATATGCATGAAACCAATGAGATGATACTACACATTGAAGTTCGATAAAAAAATATGTATTAAAGGAAACATAAATTGATTAAAAAATAAAGAAACAGAAATGGGAATGTACAGAAATGAAAAGAAGCATGTCCGTGAAAAAAAGCAAAACCAAAAATCATAATCCAAAGTAATGGTGTCCAAAGTCACTGTCCACAAAAGAAAATCCAATGGGAAATAATAATTGAAAGCCATTGCTCCATGGGTAAATTGTGAAAGTGAAATAAAATCAAACAGTGAACTATGTACAGACAAACAAGCCAGGGTCCATTGTCCCAACCAAAGAAATGAAACCTATCTAACAACACTAACTAATAAAATAAACTATATACAAAAATGTGGCCAATGTCCAAAAGGTCCAAAAAAAATCAAAAAACAAAGGAAACCTAACACTAACTACATAACTATTTACATGGGCAGCGGGCAAGTCCAACGGCTCACTGGAAGTTGTCATGGGCCAGGGCATCATCGAACTCCTGTTCAATGGCTTGGAGGCGGGCATGTTCCCTGGCCCCGAGGTCTCGCAGGGATAAAGCAGTGTCCAGCTCCAACTCCCTGCGAAGACCCTCGAGGCACTCAGCCCGCCTCAGCGCCCTCCACATGGAGTTCTCCGCCCTGACCATTGTGAGCCGTTCCTCCTCTGCCCGCTGCCACTCCGCACCTATCTGCTGGCCCAACCGCTCCCACACGGAAGCCACTCCCATTGCAGGGTTCTCCTGCCCTCCGGCCGATGCCTGCACCCCTGATGTTGATGGCCCCGAGCTTTGATGCCTCCCACGTCGAGCCTGCCGCTGCCTCCGACGCAACTGCCTGTGCCAGCACGACGGCAACCAGGCTGATGGAATCCACCGACGCTGTTGTGCACGTGCCCTGCCCGATGATGCCGTCACATCCTCCATCTGCTGGGGTCCAGTTGCTGGTGTGTCCACCCCTGCTGGACCTCCGACTCTCGACTGTGGCAGGGATGGGATCCCCACCGAGCCGGCTGCATTGGTCGGGGCAGGTCCACAGGGGGCCCTGGTGGCATCTGAGCCGGAAGACGGCATGGAGAACGACTGGTGCATAGTCTCCACAGAGGAGGAGAGGGTCGCCAGATTGGCCGACACATGTAGGAAACCCCCGACCATGGCCGATCCCAACTGGGCCACGTCGGCACGGTGCTCTCCGTGATGACGTGCATGCTCCTGCCAGGAGGCATGCACCTCATCACGAATTGCACCTGTGCGCAACGCGACACCAATCAGGACCTTCTCCATACGGCCAGGGGTCCCCTCGTCCGCAGGTGGAGGGGAGTCAGATGACATGGACATCCCCCCTACCTGCGGACGGGCCTGGGATGGGGCATCCCTGCTGGTGCATGGTGGTGCAGTCACAGTGTCAGGGACAGTGACATGCACAGGCCCCTCCACGGCGACCTGTGCTGCCTCCTGCCCCTGCCCCTGGACTGCAACACTTGCACCAGCAGGGATGCCCCCACCAGGCCCCATGTGCGCCTCAGTAGCGGCCTCCTCCTCCTCTGTGGAACCACCAACCTAGATGGCTCCACCCCGTCTTCCGCCGTTGCAAGCCCCTGTGGGGGCTCACCCACCCCTTCCGCTGCAGCCGTGGGGGCATCCCCGCCGCTTTGCTCCAAAGAGCCGTCTCCGCCCTCTTCTTCACGTGGCGCTGTGTAGAGGGAGACATAGAACACAAGCATCAGGGTACTGTACAATGGTCCCCTAGACAGGAAGCAATAGCAGATGAGTGGCACTGTCAAAGATCACTTCCATCATGTCCCTCCACAACACATGGCTCAGTGCAGGTAAAACACATGCGGTAACAGGCATGGCGCATGCTATGGACATTGGCATACATGTCCAAGGGATTCTTGGAACATACAATGTTGTTTTGGAACTCACATGCATCATCGGCCATGCCTATCACATGCACACACTTCACCCTAGTTTCATCATCTGGCCTCGTACACCACAGACACAGTGGATACAAGGATGACTAGGCTGCATCAGTGAACCTGAACATTGCGACAGACATGTGTCATGCATCCCTGGCATTCACAAGTCACAGACACACAGGTCAGACACACAGACATGGACAGCATACATGTACATGGCATCAGCACCCATCCCTCACCCCCACCCATGTCCAGGAGACTGGCATGCTTTCATGTGGCCATTCCGCATAAGGCAACCCATGTTGTATTTGAACACATGCACCAACCGTGTGGTTCACACATTACTGGTCTCACATGCATGACTTCCCTGCACACACACATGCATACATGGCCTATGTCACACATACAGGCAAGTATCAGACAACCAGCAAACTGCGACATGCCCTGTCTCACACAGCAATGCTTGGCCACTTACCGCTCAACTCCAGACGGGTCTGCCTCTCAAGGATCTGGGCGTGGAGCGCTGGGCCTGCACGTTCCAGGACCCTCATCTGGATGGGACTCATGCGGCCCCAGCCCCCCTCCACGATATGCCGGGCCTTCAAGAGGGTCCTGGACCTGCAGTCATCCCAGCGCTTCTTGACATGTTCGTAGTCGCGGACTGCCACCCCCTCCGCGTTGATGGCAGTCACAATGTCCGTCCAGATCCGAGTCTGTCCTTCCTTGTTGGCGTGCTTACTTCCGAAGAGGGCATCATACTGCCCCAGGACTTGCTCCACCAGGACACCAACTTCAGTGGCAGTGAAGCTGGTGCCCCTCTGCTGGAACCGAAGACTCCTGACTGGGATTCCATCGCTCCACAGCCCAGCTCCAGGACCCAGTTGCCCACCCACTCCTGCCTCTGGGGTTGTCATGTCGGGCACTGCAACATCTGGCACCACTGACAAACCCCGGCCAGAGAGGCAGAGGGGCACCAGCTTCAGTGCCACCGAAGTTGGTGTCCTGGTGGAGCAAGTCCTGGGGCAGTATGATGCCCTCTTCGGAAGTTCCCGCGCCGACAAGGAAGGACGGACTCGGATCTGGACTGACATCATGACTGCCATCAACGCGGAGGGGGTGGCAGTCCGCGACGTCCAACATGTCAGGAAGCGCTGGGAGGACTTCAGGTCCAGGACCCTGAACAAGGCCCGGCGCCTCTTGAAGGCAGCGGATGCCAAGGGGCGCCGGGGCCACTTGTCAGAAGATCAGATGAGGGTCCTGGAACGCATATCCCCAGCGCTCCACGTCCAGGTCCTTGAGAGGCAGACCCGTCTGGAGTCGAGCGGTAAGTGTACATGCATCCTGATTGTGAGCAGTGCGTGTGGTGATGTTTCAGTAGTGTGCAGGTTGCACATCTGTTTGTATGGGGTCGAGTATGGGTGGGAGTGTACAGGGGTGTGGGGCTAACACATGCAAGGGCTGTAATGTGTGAGACATGGATGGTGCTTGTGTGTGTAGGCTTGCATGCCAAATGCAGTTGTGTGGGCACACATGTTTGGATGAATGTGTATGTAAGTAGAAATGTCTGTGATGTCACGCATGTATGTTATTTTCAGCTGCATGTATCAGCACTGTGTACATGTGCATTTGTGTGTATTTGACAAGGGTGCAACAGTGATGCAACATGGATGCATGTGACAGCGGGATGTGGAAGCTTGATTGGCAGATGTGACATGGATGCCCATCTGAACACTGCGACACTTGGCAGAGGTGTACACATTCATGCAAGTGTGGTGGTGTGTGTACATGTGTGGTGCACTTCCTGTGTTGCATGTGATGTCTGGCTCAGCTTTGCCTGCTCATGCTGTTGTATGTGTATGGATGGTGCTGGCAGTTGCGATATGTCTGTGGTATGGCTCATGTGTGCGAGTTGATATGACATGTGTGTTGGGGATTGTGATGGCATGTCTGAGGTTTGCCAATGCCACTCATGTACAACTGTCATGTGTGTATGTGTCCATTGTACAGTGCCCTGATGCCTGTGTTCTATTTCTCCCTGCCTGCAGCGTCAACTGATGAAGAGGGCGGAGAAGGTGCTGTGGAGCACAGCGGCGGGGATCCCACCGCCAGCCGGAGACGCAAGGCCCGGCTCCCCTCTCATGTTGTCATCTCGTCGGGGAGTGAGGAGTCCGGTGCCACGTCCCAGGCCGCAGCTGCCGGGGGGAGGTCCAAGAGGCAGAGGTTGGAGTTGGACTCCTCGGCAGCAGAAGGGGCAGCTGGGACCCCACAGGGCCCAACGGGGGAAGATGGCACGGAGCCATCCAGGTTGGTGGGGGGTTTGGTGGAGGAGGAGGCCGTGCAAGCAACAGAGACGGGGTCTGGAGGTGGGGATCCCACTGGTGCTAGTGGTGCAGTGCAGGACCAGGGACAGGAGGCAGCACAGGCCGCCGCGGAGGTGCCTGTGTGCAATCCTGTCCCTGATCCTGTCCCTGCATCATCTTGCACCAGCAGGGATGCCTACGTCCAGACCCGTTTTCAGGCAGGGGATGAGCTAACGACAACTGGCCTTCCTCTGCCTGCGGACGTGGCTATCCGGGTCCGGGTTGAGCCTGTCCTGACTGGTGTGGCGTTGCGTCAACGGGCCATGCGAGGTGACCTGCAGTATTTTCATGAGGAGACTGCACGTCATCTCGAATGGCTCGTTGACCACGTCAGCCTGCTGGGACAGGTCACCCAGGCCGGATTCCTCCGTTTGATGGGCTTGCTACGACCCCCTCCTCAACTGAACCCCCTACGCGCCAGTCGTCCTCCGTGCCATCTTCCCACCCATCAGTCACCTGGGTGCCCTGTGGAGCTGCCTCTGACGGTGCGGCCAGGCTGGTGGAGGAGGCATCCCTGCCACAGTCGGGAGTCGGACGTCCAGCAGGGGTGGCCACATCAACGACTGCACCCCAGCCGGCGGAGGATGTGCAGGCAGCAGGAGGCAGTGCACGGGCAGAGGCACAGCAGCAGCAGCAGCAACGTGGTGGGAGCCATGAAGGCTCGGGGCCTTCAACATCGGAGGGGCAGGCATCGGCCGGAGGGCAGGGGGACCCAGGACAGAGAGTGTCTTCCGTGTGGCAGCGGTTGGGCCACGCCATAGATGCGGAGCGGCAGCAGGCAGAAGAGGCACGGCTCACAACGGTCAGGGCGGAGAACTCCATGGGGAGGGCCCTGAGGTGGGCCGAGAGCCTCGAGGCAATCCGCAGGGGTTTGGAGGTGGACACATCGACGGCCCTGCGGACCCTCGGGGCCATGGAGGAGGACCGCCTCCGGGACATTGAGCAGGAGTTCGATGATGCCCTGGCCCGGGACATCCAAAAGTGAGCCGTCAGACTAGCCCGCTGCCCTTGTACATAGTTATGTAGGTAGTGTTAGGTTTCCTTTTTTTTTTTGATTTATTTTGGACCTTTTGGACATTGGCCACATTTTTGTATATAGTTCATTTTATTAGTTAGTGTTGTTAGATAGGTTTCATTTCTTTTGTTGGGATAATGGACCCTGGCTTGTTCGTCTGTACATAGTTCACTGTTGGATTTTATTTTTTTTTCACAATTTACCCATGGAGCAATGGCTTTCAATTATTATTTCCCATTGGATTTACTTTTGTGGACAGTGACTTTGGACACCATTACTTTGGATTATGATTTTTGGTTTTGCTTTTTTTCACGGACATGCTTCTTTTCATTTTTGTACATTCCCATTTCTGTTTCTTTATTTTTGAATCTATTTATGTTTCCTTTAATACATATTTTTTTTATCGAACTTCAATGTGTAGTATCATCTCATTGGTTTCATGCATATCATGATATGGGTTTTGAGATTCACTGACACCCATTGGGTGTATGTGAGGGACATGTGTGTGTTTCGAAACTTGAAATTGGTGTTCTGTCATGTAATTGCCATTTCTGAGTGGGTGGATGCAATACTCGGGTGGGTGTTTTGCATTTGGAGGCTGACCATAGGGACCAGGGATCTAGATTGTGATGACATGTTGGCTGGGGAACATGAGTTGGGGCCTGCTGGCAGGTGCCCCACAGTGCTGGGGGGTGGGGGTGGTGGGGAACATGAGTTGGACATGGGTGGGGGCCTGCTGGCAGGTGCCCCACAGTGCTGGGGTGTGGGGGTGGTGGGGAACATGAGTTGGGCATGGGTGGGGGCCTGCTGGCAGGTGCCCCACAGTGCTGGGAGGTGGGGGTGGTGGGAGACATGGGTGGGGGCCTGGTGGAGGGTGCCCCTGCACTGCTGGGGGGTGGGGGTGGTGGGAGACATGGGTGGGGGGCTGGTGGAGGCTGCCCCTGCACTGCTGGAGGGTGGGGGTGGTGGGAGACATGGGTGGGGGCCTGGTGGAGGCTGCCCCTGCACTGCTGGGGGGTGGTGGGGAACATGAGTTGGACATGGGTGGGGGCCTGCTGGCAGGTGCCCCACAGTGCTGGGGGGTGGGGGTGGTGGGGAACATGAGTTGGACATGGGTGGGGGCCTGCTGGCAGGTGCCCCACAGTGCTGGGGGGTGGGGGTGGTGGGGAACATGAGTTGGACATGGGTGGGGGCCTGCTGGCAGGTGCCCCACAGTGCTGGGGGGTGGGGGTGGTGGGAGACATGGGTGGGGGCCTGGTGGAGGGTGCCCCTGCACTGCTGGGGGGTGGGGGTGGTGGGAGACATGGGTGGGGGCCTGGTGGAGGCTGCCCCTGCACTGCTGGGGGGTGGGGGTGGTGGGAGACATGGGTGGGGGTCTGGTGGAGGCTGCCCCTGCACTGCTGGGGGGTGGGGGTGGTGGGGAACATGAGTTGGACATGGGTGGGGGCCTGCTGGCAGGTGCCCCACAGTGCTGAGGGGTGGGGGTGGTGGGGAACATGAGTTGGACATGGGTAGGGGCCTGCTGGTAGGTGCCCCACAGTGCTGGGGGGCGGGGGTGGTGGGGAACATGAGTTGGACATGGGTGGGGGCCTGCTGGCAGGTGCCCCAAAGTGCTGGGGGTGGGGGTGGTGGGGAACATGAGTTGGACATGGGTGGGGGCCTGCTGGCAGGTGCCCCACAGTGCTGGGGGGTGGGGGTGGTGGGAGACATGGATGGGGGCCTGGTGGAGGGTGCCCCTGCACTGCTGGGGGGTGGGGGTGGTGGGAGACATGGGTGGGGGCCTGGTGGAGGGTGCCCCTGCACTGCTGGGGGGTGGGGGTGGTGGGGACATGAGTTGGTGGGCAGTTGTGCAAGTTGACATGTGGGTTGGCTGGGGGGCATGGCCATGGTGGATGGGGTGCCTGCAGGACATGTGCAGGGTAGGCCCCTGTGGTGTGAGCCACCTGCAGGGGCCGTGGAGGGTGTAGAGGGAACACCTGGGAGGACCCACACGTGCAATTCACGTGTGGTGCTCCCCGCGCACCCCTGTAATACACGTACCCTGATGGAATTGCGTGTGATACTTTCCGCGCACCCCTGACATGCACGTACCCTGCTGACTTTGTGTGTGTGACTTCCCACGCACCCCTGGAATACACGTACCCTGCTGAAATCGCGTGTGGAACTTCCCGTGCACCCTGAAATACACGTAGCCTGGACATTCGCGTGTGGAGATTCCCGCGCACCCCTGGAATACACGTACCCTGCTGATATCGCGTGTGAAACTTCCTGCGCACCCCGAAATACACGTAGCCTGGACATTCGCATGTGGAACTTCACGCGCACCTCTGATATACAAGTACCCTGCTGATTTCACATGTGAAAATTCCCGCGCACCCCTGATGTACACGTACCCTGATGGAATCGCGTGTGGAAGTTCAAGCGCACCCCTGTAATACACGTACCCTGCTGAAATCGCGTGTGGAAGTTCAGGCGCACCCCTGGAATACACGTACCCTGCTGAAATCGCGTGTGGAACTTCCCGCGCACCCCGAAATACACATAGCCTGGACATTCGCGCGTGGAAAGTGGAAATTCGCGCACCCCTGGAATACCCGCAAAATTCCCGCACACCCCTGATGTACACGTACCCTGATGGAATTGCGTGTTGAAGTTCAAGCGCACCCCTTTAATACACGTACTCTACTGAAATCGCGTGTGGAACTTCCCGCGCACCCCTGAAATACACGTACCCTGATGGAATCGCGTGTGAAACTTCCCGCGCACCCCTGAAATGCACGTACCCAGCTGAAATGACATGAGGTACTTCCCGCGCACCCCAGTGATACACGTAGCCCGCTTGCCGTGCTGGTACAGGGTTAGCGCAGCCCTTTGCGCTGGATTGGGGATTTTGATGGCTTTTCCCTGCGCGAGAGGCGTTCTTGGGGGCGTAACTGGCGCTGCTGCAGGGTCGCTGCGCCACTGTGCGCCACGGCTGGTTTTGGTAGCTGGAATCCATGAATACGCTGTGCGCGGAAATGGGTTTTGGTGCACGCGGCTGGCGCAGGGATTCGCACGCGCACACTGTGCGCCACTTGTGCGCTGAATTCTATGAATTACCCTGTGAGTTTCTTCCAAACACTGAAGTAATAGAATCACCTGGTAACAACTATGGTGAAGTTGCTGAGCAAGTGTGAAAGCAAGTGACAATGGCACCGATTTTTAGGAAGACTTCAAAAAATCCACAAGTAGGAATTCAGACTGTTGTAAGTAATTGTGAACAGATTTTTGGGGCATTGGAAGTGGCTTGTCAAACTGAGCCTATCTTAAACAACCCAGAACAGAGGCCGTCTAGCTCTCTTTGCATTGATAAGTTAGCAAAGTCCCCTATAAAAAGGCAAAGTGTTAGTGTTACGGTCCCATCGGTCTTTGTTATTACTACAGCAGAATTGTTTGTGGAGTGGTTTAAAAGTAAAAAAGAGCGTGATAGCTCAGTGTGGAGATTTGTTTGAGGTTCCTGTAAGGGTAAGTGTCCGGCCTAGAGATAGTATCCAGGGAAAAAATGAATATGTTACTACTGGCGAGAAATCCATGGAACAGGTTGGTGTGGAGCAAGCTTAAGGGATGCTTTGTCGATTTGTTGTGGAATGTGTTTTTCATGGTGAGAATTATCTCATAATGAATCGAAGTACAATTCTGTCCTTGTTGCATGATATCCCAGTACTGAGAATAATCGCTACAAAGGACATTTCGAGGGTGGAACTCATTTTGGAGAGTAGATTGGATATCACAGTTATCGATATACCTTCCTATGTGGTGCAAAATCCTCTGTTAGCTTATGTAGGTAAACTGCACCAAAGAGGTATTGACTTAAGCCCTTATGGAGAATATCAGGTTTCCTCTGCAAATGTTTCGCCATTTCCATGTTCATGGAGAAACATTGACGCACAGAATGTCAAGTCAAACTATAATACACTGATCCCTATGGCGATAAGTAATCGCACTTAGGTATCAGAAGGATTGGTATTCAATAACACAGAGACATACACAAATAGGTCAGGTTTTTAGTCACCAGTTTGAATTCCCTACGTTTCAAGCATTTAACCTGTGAAGAAAATGCCATTTCAAGACTGGGGGATTCGGAATTATAATTCTTGAAGCATTCTTGACCGACAGGGTGACCTTGGACAGTTATTTGGTATGTCAACAGATGGCATTGATTAATCAAAAGGGAAGGTCTCAGGGAGGTGTGTCGATAGCAGCTAAATTACATTGGGCACAGGAAATTGATATTTTATATGACAAATCCCCATGTATTCAAGTTGTTCAAGTTAAGACGCAATGTGATTTGGGATTTATGCTGGTTATATACTTTTATTGTAATTATCGAGAGATGAGTAAAGAAGAGCTGATTGAGTGCTTAGAACCAATCCTTTTGCGACATCAATGCACTAATTAAATGAATCATGTTATCATTGATGGAGACTTTAATGCAGATTGTTTCATTAATCTTTACAATGAGGAAAAAAGCCCTGTATAGAACAACGCGTACATTGAGAAAGGTTTAAAATGGGCAATGTTTATTAGACAATGGGATCTTGCTCCTTTAAATGGAGGTGTGCCGAGTGATTTGGATAGTAAAAACACGTGGAGACGTGGGGAAAAGTCTTCGGGGATTGACTTTGTTTTTGTATCGGCTAAACTGTTTCAATGATGTGAGTATTTTTGCATTAGAACTTGAGACTCTAGCAATTATTTGGTACTAGTGGGGAACCTTTCCTGTTCTTACTTCATAGATAATGTCCACAGAGTTCCTGGATTAAAAGTTAATAATACAAAAAAACAGAATAGCGTGCAATGAGAAATCAATGATTAGGTTTATGAAGACCTTTAGGGATCATTGTTTAGAATGTAATGATATGAAAGAAAGTGTGAGTAATTATCATATACATATTTCTGAAGTTCTATAGTATACTATTTCCGGTACTAAATTTCCAAGTCTCAGGGGAATACCTGAAGGTGTAATTATTTGCCTGAGATCCAGGAAATTAAGAGAGGGGTACAGAGGAATATTAGAAGGATTAAAAAGAACGTATCCCTAAACAAACATGATAATGATATCTGAATAAGGAAGGAAAACATCATATCATGAACAGAATAAAAGGGTTGCGTGTCATGAAGCACCAAATGGCAGGTGAAAGTATGCTGCAGATCTTGGATGGGAGATTATGAAAAAGTTAATAAATGAGAAGGATAATCCTCAATTAGAATTGAAGGAAAATGCAATCATAGGGGATGTCTGGATAGCTCACTTTACCGATTTAAGCAAGTCTCAAACCGCAACCTGAGTACATGAGAGTAAGGCTGAAGTATGGGATTTTATAGTATGGACATTGAAATGATAATTCACAGTGGCAGCTAGTCCAGGGTGCCTGGGCCAAAAGGTCTCTGTAATGGGATACTTAAGTTGGATCCCACCATTTGGGCTTCCCTATTATATAGGGTATTTAAGTATTTAAGCACTGCTGGGGGGTGGGGGTGGTGGGAGACATGGGTGGGGGGCTGGTGGAGGCTGCCCCTGCACTGCTGGAGGGTGGGGGTGGTGGGAGACATGGGTGGGGGCCTGGTGGAGGCTGCCCCTGCACTGCTGGGGGGTGGTGGGGAACATGAGTTGGACATGGGTGGGGGCCTGCTGGCAGGTGCCCCACAGTGCTGGGGGGTGGGGGTGGTGGGGAACATGAGTTGGACATGGGTGGGGGCCTGCTGGCGCGTGCCCCACAGTGCTGGGGGGTGGGGGTGGTGGGGAACATGAGTTGGACATGGGTGGGGGCCTGCTGGCAGGTGCCCCACAGTGCTGGGGGGTGGGGGTGGTGGGAGACATGGGTGGGGGCCTGGTGGAGGGTGCCCCTGCACTGCTGGGGGGTGGGGGTGGTGGGAGACATGGGTGGGGGCCTGGTGGAGGCTGCCCCTGCACTGCTGGGGGGTGGGGGTGGTGGGAGACATGGGTGGGGGCCTGGTGGAGGCTGCCCCTGCACTGCTGGGGGGTGGGGGTGGTGGGGAACATGAGTTGGACATGGGTGGGGGCCTGCTGGCAGGTGCCCCACAGTGCTGAGGGGTGGGGATGGTGTTAAACATGAGCTGGACATGGGTAGGGGCCTGCTGGTAGGTGCCCCACAGTGCTGGGGGGCGGGGGTGGTGGGGAACATGAGTTGGACATGGGTGGGGGCCTGCTGGCAGGTGCCCCAAAGTGCTGGGGGTGGGGGTGGTGGGGAACATGAGTTGGACATGGGTGGGGGCCTGCTGGCAGGTGCCCCACAGTGCTGGGGGGTGGGGGTGGTGGGAGACATGGATGGGGGCCTGGTGGAGGGTGCCCCTGCACTGCTGGGGGGTGGGGGTGGTGGGAGACATGGGTGGGGGCCTGGTGGAGGGTGCCCCTGCACTGCTGGGGGGTGGGGGTGGTGGGGACATGAGTTGGTGGGCAGTTGTGCAAGTTGACATGTGGGTTGGCTGGGGGGCATGGCCATGGTGGATGGGGTGCCTGCAGGACATGTGCAGGGTAGGCCCCTGTGGTGTGAGCCACCTGCAGGGGCCGTGGAGGGTGTAGAGGGAACACCTGGGAGGACCCACACGTGCAATTCACGTGTGGTGCTCCCCGCGCACCCCTGTAATACACGTACCCTGATGGAATCGCGTGTGATACTTTCCGCGCACCCCTGACATGCACGTACCCTGCTGACTTTGTGTGTGTGACTTCCCACGCACCCCTGGAATACACGTACCCTGCTGAAATCGCGTGTGGAACTTCCCGTGCACCCTGAAATACACGTAGCCTGGACATTCGCGTGTGGAGATTCCCGCGCACCCCTGGAATACACGTACCCTGCTGATATCGCGTGTGAAACTTCCTGCGCACCCCGAAATACACATAGCCTGGACATTCGCGTGTGGAACTTCATGCGCACCCCTGATATACACGTACCCTGCTGAATTCACGTGTGAAAATTCCTGCGCACCCCTGATGTACACGTACCCGGATGGAATCGCGTGTAGAAGTTCAAGCGCACCCCTGTAATACACGTACCCTGCTGAAATCGCGTGTGGAAGTTCAGGCGCACCCCTGGAATACACGTACCCTGCTGAAATCGCGTGTGGAACTTCCCGCGCACCCCGAAATACACGTAGCCTGGACATTCGAGTGTGGAAATTCCTGCGCACCCCTGGAATACACGTACCCTGCTGATATCGCGTGTGAAACTTCCCGCACACCCCAAAATACACGTAGCCTGGACATTCGCGTGTGGAACTTCCCGTGCACCCCTGGAATACACGTACCCTGCTGAATTCACGTGTGAAAATTCCCGCACACCCCTGATGTACACGTACCCTGATGGAATTGCGTGTTGAAGTTCAAGCGCACCCCTTTAATACACGTACCCTGCTGAAATCGCGTGTGGAACTTCCCGCGCACCCCTGAAATACACGTACCCTGATGGAATCGCGTGTGGAACTTCCCGCGCACCCCGAAATACACGTAGCCTGGACATTCGAGTGTGGAAATTCCTGCGCACCCCTGGAATACACGTACCCTGCTGATATCGCGTGTGAAACTTCCCGCACACCCCAAAATACACATAGCCTGGACATTCGCGTTTGGAACTTCCCGTGCACCCCTGGAATACACGTACCCTGCTGAATTCACGTGTGAAAATTCCCGCACACCCCTGATGTACACGTACCCTGATGGAATTGCGTGTTGAAGTTCAAGCGCACCCCTTTAATACACGTACCCTGCTGAAATCGCATGTGGAACTTCCCGCGCACCCCTGAAATACACGTACCCTGATGGAATCGCGTGTGAAACTTCCCGCGCACCCCTGAAATGCACGTACCCAGCTGAAATGACATGAGGTACTTCCCGCGCACCCCAGTGATACACGTAGCCCGCTTGCCGTGCTGGTACAGGGTTAGCGCAGCCCTTTGCGCTGGATTGGGGATTTTGATGGCTTTTCCCTGCGCGAGAGGCGTTCTTGGGGGCGTAACTGGCGCTGCTGCAGGGTCGCTGCGCCACTATGCGCCACGGCTGGTTTTGGTAGCTGGAATCCATGAATACGCTGTGCGCGGAAATGGGTTTTGGTGCACGCGGCTGGCGCAGGGATTCGCACGCGCACACTGTGCGCCAGCCGCGTGCACCACTTGTGCGCTGAATTCTATGAATTACCCTGTGAGTTTCTTCCAAACACTGAAGTAATAGAATCACCTGGTAACAACTATGGTGAAGTTGCTGAGCAAGTGTGAAAGCAAGTGACAATGGCACCGATTTTTAGGAAGACTTCAAAAAATCCACAAGTAGGAATTCAGACTGTTGTAAGTAATTGTGAAAAGATTTTTGGGGCATTGGAAGTGGCTTGTCAAACTGAGCCTATCTTAAACAACCCAGAACAGAGGCCGTCTAGCTCTCTTTGCATTGATAAGTTAGCAAAGTCCCCTATAAAAAGGCAAAGTGTTAGTGTTACGGTCCCATCGGTCTTTGTTATTACTACAGCAGAATTGTTTGTGGAGTGCACTGAGGTTTTAAAAGTAAAAAAGAGCGTGATAGCTCAGTGTGGAGATTTGTTTGAGGTTCCTGTAAGGGTAAGTGTCCGGCCTAGAGATAGTATCCAGGGAAAAAATGAATATGTTACTACTGGCGAGAAATCCATGGAACAGGTTGGTGTGGAGCAAGCTTAAGGGATGCTTTGTCGATTTGTTGTGGAATGTGTTTTTCATGGTGAGAATTATCTCATAATGAATCGAAGTACAATTCTGTCCTTGTTGCATGATATCCCAGTACTGAGAATAATCGCTACAAAGGACATTTCGAGGGTGGAACTCATTTTGGAGAGTAGATTGGATATCACAGTTATCGATATACCTTCCTATGTGGTGCAAAATCCTCTGTTAGCTTATGTAGGTAAACTGCACCAAAGAGGTATTGACTTAAGCCCTTATGGAGAATATCAGGTTTCCTCTGCAAATGTTTCGCCATTTCCATGTTCATGGAGAAACATTGACGCACAGAATGTCAAGTCAAACTATAATACACTGATCCCTATGGCGATAAGTAATCACACTTAGGTATCAGAAGGATTGGTATTCAATAACACAGAGACATACACAAATAGGTCAGGTTTTTAGTCACCAGTTTGAATTCCCTACGTTTCAAGCATTTAACCTGTGAAGAAAATGCCATTTCAAGACTGGGGGATTCGGAATTATAATTCTTGAAGCATTCTTGACCGACAGGGTGACCTTGGACAGTTATTTGGTATGTCAACAGATGGCATTGATTAATCAAAAGGGAAGGTCTCAGGGAGGTGTGTCGATAGCAGCTAAATTACATTGGGCACAGGAAATTGATATTTTATATGACAAATCCCCATGTATTCAAGTTGTTCAAGTTAAGACGCAATGTGATTTGGGATTTATGCTGGTTATATACTTTTATTGTAATTATCGAGAGATGAGTAAAGAAGAGCTGATTGAGTGCTTAGAACCAATCCTTTTGCGACATCAATGCACTAATTAAATGAATCATGTTATCATTGATGGAGACTTTAATGCAGATTGTTTCATTAATCTTTACAATGAGGAAAAAAGCCCTGTATAGAACAACGCGTACATTGAGAAAGGTTTAAAATGGGCAATGTTTATTAGACAATGGGATCTTGCTCCTTTAAATGGAGGTGTGCCGAGTGATTTGGATAGTAAAAACACGTGGAGACGTGGGGAAAAGTCTTCGGGGATTGACTTTGTTTTTGTATCGGCTAAACTGTTTCAATGATGTGAGTATTTTTGCATTAGAACTTGAGACTCTAGCAATTATTTGGTACTAGTGGGGAACCTTTCCTGTTCTTACTTCATAGATAATGTCCACAGAGTTCCTGGATTAAAAGTTAATAATACAAAAAAACAGAATAGCGTGCAATGAGAAATCAATGATTAGGTTTATGAAGACCTTTAGGGATCATTGTTTAGAATGTAATGATATGAAAGAAAGTGTGAGTAATTATCATATACATATTTCTGAAGTTCTATAGTATACTATTTCCGGTACTAAATTTCCAAGTCTCAGGGGAATACCTGAAGGTGTAATTATTTGCCTGAGATCCAGGAAATTAAGAGAGGGGTACAGAGGAATATTAGAAGGATTAAAAAGAACGTATCCCTAAACAAACATGATAATGATATCTGAATAAGGAAGGAAAACATCATATCATGAACAGAATAAAAGGGTTGCGTGTCATGAAGCACCAAATGGCAGGTGAAAGTATGCTGCAGATCTTGGATGGGAGATTATGAAAAAGTTAATAAATGAGAAGGATAATCCTCAATTAGAATTGAAGGAAAATGCAATCATAGGGGATGTCTGGATAGCTCACTTTACCGATTTAAGCAAGTCTCAAACCGCAACCTGAGTACATGAGAGTAAGGCTGAAGTATGGGATTTTATAGTATGGACATTGAAATGATAATTCACAGTGGCAGCTAGTCCAGGGTGCCTGGGCCAAAAGGTCTCTGTAATGGGATACTTAAGTTGGATCCCACCATTTGGGCTTCCCTATTATATAGGGTATTTAAGTCGGTACTGAGACAGCAGAAGTTTCCTCAAACTTGACATACAGCCATAAAAGTACCTATATTTGAAAAGGATACACATGCAATCCGCTGAACTACAGGGCAATAGCCCTTCTGAATACAGATTTTAAGATATTTACATCTCTGGTCGAGCTGCCTGCCTGGGCCACCCGCACAGGGTTACTAAAACCAGATCAAATTGGGTTTAGACAGGGAGTTGGGACTACGATGGCTAGTCTTGTTATGGACCATCTGCAACAGATTGCCTGGCTAAAGTGCATTCTGGAAATCTATGTTGCGTCCATTGATTTAAAAAAGGCTTTTGATGAAATTGAGAGGAAATCCTGGTTAACTTGCTGTTAATACTTGTTCATTTGCACTGAGACATTTGCAATGCAACCAGGCCTATACCTACATTTGATGGACTGCAGCAGGGCTGTCTCCTGGCACCACCTTTATTCCATCTTTATGTATCAGATATTGGGGAAGAACTTGCTGACTCTGTGTTTGTCTCTCCTGCTGTGTTAGGGTGCATGTTTATGGCTAAGCTACGGGCATGATATTTTGCTTTTGGATTGTTGTAGGGTGGGTATTATCTGCCGCTTAGAGGCCTTTCAACAGTATGCAGCTAAAAATGTTTGGTTATAAAACCTACAAAGTCAAAATATTGGTTCTTAAGGCGGGCCGCAGAAAAAGTACACGTTGGAGACTGGGCACCCAGAGCATAGGTTCACACTATAAAATATCTGGTCTCAACATATCTGAAACTAAAATGAAGATGCAATTGATTAATCAGATTCTTGTTCAGTCAAAACATATGCTTTGCCAAATGAAGGTCCTTTACAGTCGCTATGGATGGTTTTCTCTTAAACCGGTGGTGAAATTCTACAAATCCAAAGTGATTCCAGTAATTTACTATGGATAGGAAGTGCACCACCAGTTCAATGAGTATAATTTTGATTTTATTGAAGGCCTTTTTTGAAAGGGCACCTTCAGTCTTGCTGAAGCCGTACCAATGGCCATCATAAAATATGAACTGGGCATTGTCTCCTTGAATATGAAGGTATCATGGAAGAAAATCCCTTTATGTCTGAAGTTTTATCAACCACCATCATATTCCATTTATGAATATATGGATAGAGATAAGTGCTGGATTGAGAATTATTTGACCCAATCTTGCAGGACACTGCTTAATAACTGTTTGTCACCTATGGAAGAAGCGGTAAACAACATGTAGCTGGTTAAAAAGAATTTAGGGCAGAGTGATTGGGTTAAAACATGTGAGACATTAAATGGTTACAAGCGATATAGAGATCTAAAAATGACAAACCGGAAATTGGTTTGCTGCATTCTACAATTATACCCATCTTGGAGGTTTGTTCGAACTGTTCTGCGCTTCCGTTTCAATCTCTTGCCAACTATGGAGAATAGGTTTCTCTGGAAGGATGAAGAACTGACAGGCTCGAATTGTCGTTATTGCTGTTTGCACTTTGAATCTCGTCGACATTTACTGCTTCATTGCACAAAGTTGGCTAACTTGAGAAATGACAGTTCTGGCCGTTTTATTTTGGGGATCAGACTAAACTCATGGGAATATTTTTGAGAGCAATTTTACTTGGATCATTTTTGTATGGATCCTTATTAATGGGTTTATATTGCTATTTGAAGTTGTTCGGTTTTTAGCAAAATGTAATTAATGTATTTTATAATTGTTGTGATGATGATGCCTGGAAGTGATGTATTATTGTTATGTTCTGTTTGTGTATCATTTCATTTTGTGTTAAGGTCTATTTATTTAGGCATAGGACACTAACAAAATGTAAATAAAATAAAAATAGCGAAAGGCTTTTAAGCAGATGCTGCGCTCTTCTGTTGATGTGTCTAGAACCAGGAGTAACTGGTGTCTGTGCGTGTGCATTTCCTGGGTGTGCTTGGTTTTATACACTGGATGTTTATTTCTGGAAAGGTTTTCTCCAGTGATTATGTTGTTGGGTGTTGGAGGCTATTTGGGTGTGACAGTCGGTTTGAGAATGAAGTGCGGTTTGGTTGTGGAGGAGTGTGGCAGAGGAGGGAATAGTTAGTAGGTTTTTGGTGGTGTGTCAGGTCAGAAGGAGGTCTCGGACCAGAGAACATGTTCTTAAAGGGTTTTATTTAACTTAAAGAAAACACTTTTCTTTCAAACTGATATAAGGGGAGTTCTCTTCCTAACAAACTATACAAAAGGTGCTTGCCAATTGTCAAAATAACAATTACCGTCCTCTGTCTGAATCCTCTCCTATAAACTGGCCCTGCCACTTCTAAAAACATAACAGAATGTTGAACAGCATGCCCTGCCTTCAGAGTTGCTCATCCAATCTCTCACAGGGTTTACAGGAATCCCTCCTGGTTTCAGGTCCAAGGCTTTTCAATAGAAAGCACATCTACCTGGTTTAAAAGTTACGAACGTCTCTCAGGTTTATAAATAAAGTCTCAAGTTCCAAAAAAGATCAACACTCCCAGTTGTTGCAGGTGGAGAGATATCCACTTAATCCCCTTCCACCATTGGGTTCATTCCTTGCTTATTTCTTGGTTTAGCTTGGATTTGTTTCTCACTTGTGATTTTGGGCCCCTCCCACGGGCACTGGTGTCCCCTCTTTATATGCATCTCCCGTGGTTCTTGGGAGTTGCTGTGAGCCATTTGGCTGGTTGCAATATTTGTGTTTCTTGGGATCCTGTAAACTCTTAATGTTACTTGTTTCCTTCTCTCCCTCTCTCTGGACCTTGATGCCCTTCGTAGGCATATAGGATATTTTTTCCTTCTCCTGCTTTCTCTCTCTGGTCCTCGGCCCTTCCTCCCCCTCTTTTATGAGCAACCTGTGTACCTTCTCTGTCGCAGGGTTTGCTCCAACAAGGCTTGGTAGCAATGGTATTCTCTACAGCTTCCTGACATTCTCTTCTGGATGTGAGAAGGTTTGCTGCTCGCTCGTCGCAGCTCGTCCCTGCTGCTCACTTCCTTTGGTGTGAGCTGAAGACTTGTTCCTTCTGTGCTCTTTGGGTTCAGCGATGTTTGCTGGGCCTCGGGCCCACCACGTCCTCTGCATGGTCACCCCCCAGATTTGGCAAGTTCTGCTCTACCTTGTCGACTTCAAACTGCCCAGTGCCTGGTTGGTGGCACCTCACTTTCCCTCCAGACCCTCTGTGCCACAGCTGGCTCTGCTGTGCAGTACGGCTCTGCATCTCATTGACATCGGCCTGTCGGAGGATCACCTCTGTGTATCGCTTCATCTTCTTCTCTTCCATTCAAGGGGAAAAGTGCTTTTATTCACGTTCCATGACACAAAAGGGGTGTGTTGTTCGATGTTCAGCTGATAAGCTCACAGAGAAACCAGCATTGTCTTGAGCCAAACATCCAAAGGCACTTTCACCGTTATTTTGAGTCCCACAGTTGAATGTAATATCAGTTACTCGGTTTCCCATGTATGCAGACATGTCTTAGTTGTAGGGAGTTCCATGTGGGAATGGGAGTCCTTGGACCCTTGAGAGGAGTCACTCCAAAAGAGGTCCCGCTTTCGCAAACCCCTAGGGAAGGTCTTGCTTAGTGGGCTCACCTCCCTAGCCTCAAAGGGAGTGGCTCCCGTCTAAGGAGGAAGAGACAAAACATCCAGATTCATCACAGTGGTCTCTGCATAGTGTTTAGCTGTTCTATTGCTTTCTTTTGTGGGGCGTTCACCTTAGCATAGGCGTGCAGATTCTGGATGTAGTTTGGGTATTGTATGTGGATGAACTGGGTTCCCCGTAGGTAGATTGTTGTGTAGAACTAGTTGGTCTGTTTTTATTCAGGTGAGTGGAATAACCAGGTTTTAGCTATCTCCTGAAGGTTGGGAGGTATTCTGTTATCCTGATTTCCTTTGGAATCGAGTTCCATGGTTTTGCTATGAGAATGGAAACAGTGGTTCCTCAGAGTTTGGTTTTCTTGTAGTGTCTTGTTTTTATCTGAAGGTTGGTGCTAGATCCTACGGTTCTTCTGGGTACGTATCAGGTGATTTCTGCTTGAAGGAATTCGGCTCCTTGCCTGTGTAGTGATCTGTGGTCAATATAAAAGGATTTTGAAACTAGCTTCTTGACTGGTAGCCAGTCCAAACTTCTCAGAACTGGGGAGATGTGGTCTCTTCTAATTAGTTTTAGCAGTAATTCTTGCTACTGTGTTTTGGATGCGTTGAGTTTTTTGATGTGATGAGGTGTTTGGCATTCCTAGGCAGAGACTATTGTTGCAGTCTATTCTTGATTATACAAAGGAAATGAAAGCAACGGTTCTGTGTGGGAAGTTGAGGCATGGCAGGATCCCTCTTATTAGTCGAAGGTGATAGAAACATACTGCACACTGTGATGGCCATTCTCCCACTATTATGAATATGTTTAATTGACAACATGACGTGCACAAGTAGGTCGCAGATCTGGATCAGAAATTGCAGCAAAATCCTGGAATGACTTCAAACTTGAAATTAGAAAAGAGAAAAAAACAACTATTGTGTTCTTTTTATTGTGTTTGTCTTGTGTTGTGTGTTTGTGTATTTTTTTTTTCTTGTTTTCCTCTGATTTTTGGCTAGTTATCATTTCAAATTAGGTTTGTTGCGATTAGTAGAGATAATTGATAGGTTTTTCTTATTTATTCTGTACTATTTGTATCAACTTGTATAATGCTTTTTTCGTTTTATTTGTCGTTTTCTTGTTATCATAATTGTTGTTTTGGAATGATATGTATTTCTTTTGATAAATCTTTAAATAAAGTTGTCAAAAAAAAAAGAAAAGAGAAAAAAACAACATGACATTTACTACGCAAGTAACAAAAGGATTCTTTCCTTCCTCAACCTTCCTGGCAGATATTCCAGGCCATACTTTCATAAACATAGAACACGCCATCTGGCTGCCCTTGCAACTTTGTGTGCCCTATAAACGGAATTAAATAAAAGTTTCCAAACTAGACAAAAAGCCTACAGCAAGACGTGTTAGGCTGTTAATAACTGCGTTCCACTCGGTGCTCCAGATAAGATTTGGAAGGGGGAGTATTTTAGTCACTATATTTTAAATATGCAGGTAAAATGCAAGTCGAATTCCGAATGAGAGTATCTTATAAGCGAGTAAAAATATGTTTAACTGGAAAATGGAAATTATTTTGTAATGATGTTTCCTTTTAACCTAGTTATTCATGCACATTAAAGATATATGTGTACTTCTTCTGATCATGCAGTTATATTAGTAGTTTCTTCCTGTGGTAATACGTGCAGTACTGGTACATACATATCCATGGAGCTGCATGGGTGTAAGCAGGGGCACAAGGTCCTACGTGTCGTTTCCTATTGTTTGTTGGGAGTATTTTTACTCCCTATTTCTTATTTTTTGGGAGTATTTCCCTTTTTTTAGGGAGTGAAAGTGGCCAGTACACCCCTTATCTGTAGGGTTGATTTGACTGTAAGGATTACTGGTCCTCAGACTCCAAGGAAACAAAAATGCCCAATGCCTTTCCCTGCCTGACAGTGTGGCTCCCTGACAACATGGCTCTCGCACTGTTAGTGTGACCCTCTCCATCAATCAACTGACAGGACATGAATAACTATGCTTGTATAAAGAGAGACCGCCGGGAGTTCTGCATCGAGGGTCTGTTGTAGGACACCCCATATTTCATGTATTTATACAAATATAGGGCAAAAACAGAACATTTGTTAAATAACGGGTTGAAATAGTGGATTTTAGAGCATCCTTGGAGAAAAAAACAAAAAATATACAATTGGTTCTAAAGGTCAACTCCTGAATAAAATGCAATAGATGTTAGGTTAACAACAATACATATAAGCATTGTACTAAGCCCACAGTATATGCAAGGCACTGCCATCTAATTAACATATTCAAGTTGCTTTGGTCACAATATATGCCAACATGGTACTGTAAAACCCATTTTCACACTGCCTAAGCTCAAATATATTGCCACACTTTCATGATTCTGCTGATGATATATACAGGTGCTGCCACTGTAAAGGACACGTCTATAAGTTATTAATTTGTATTTAATTAATATGGCGCTTTAATCCAAAGGAGGTAACATAAGGAAAAATGTTACCAAGTCATAAGTAATATGAATCCAAAACAACGTAATACCTGGCAAACCAATCTCACACTGATTTAACGTATATGTCAGATGGAAAATAAATGTTCAACAGATGTTCTTTAAGATGTTGTTTCAAAAATTGTTAGTTCATTCAATAGTTAAGGGACCAACAACATGAATTAACAAAGATGAGGCGAAATACAAGGAGGGCACTGAGAAGAAAGTGGAACCTGAGTAGAAGAAGGTAATTGCCTACAAGGTTGATGGAAAACAAACGAGAACAGAAAGATAAGAAGCAAGGGCATTAACATATTTTAAAAAATACATAACACGTAAAAGTCAAATATAGGAATAATAGAAAGCCAACAAAGACGAGCAAGATCAAAAGAAGCATTGGCAAAGTAACCTAGACCAAAGTAATATTAATTTCCGAATGCGAAATAGACCTGAAATGAAAAACTGTATATTTCGGAAGACCCACATGGAGAGAACCATAAGAATTTAGTGAAGGGGGGCGTGGCTACAGAGCCATGTGATAGACTGTGACTCTCTGGGCTCCTGACACTCTGACTACAGGCAGCTTTCATGCGCAATATTCAATATACAGGCGTATGAAGGTGCAGAGAGCAGTGTGATCACAAAGTTTCCTTGGTTCAATGCACGGACCTGGGAATTCATGCCAGAGAAGCAGCTGAGTGTTTGACCGAAAGAATAGCAAGATGGCTGCCAGCTGGGAACAAAGGAATGCAAGGCAAGACCAAGACGAAGTAAGACGAGAACTGCTGGAGCACTGTTAGAAGGACGAGGTGGGATCAGACCTCGGCCAGCGTGACAGACCAAGTCGGATGGGCATGAACTGAAAGCGGGCAGATTCGTACAGCAGCAACACACACAAGTGCCAGTGCGGCACATATAGTACGGACAGCTGATTAGAGCGGGTGGCTGGGGACTGTCACCATTGCTTAGAAGCGGCAGGACCATTTGCCTAAGCGCCCGATCACCAGGATGGTGTGCCCCGTGTGAAGCAGCCTGCATACAACGGCGAAAGGGTCACATTGCTACTTTGTTGCATGTGGCTGAAGCGTGCATAGAAACTGTGGACTGCGCGGCCAACAAGTGGGTAATTGATCAAACAACAAGCGAGAGACGGATTCTCCTTTTCGCCAGAGAAAAGATAGGCGCAAAACACTGGACGTGTCTGTTGCAACAAAGAAATGACCATACGGCTTGGAAGACAGCACCCGAAAGTTAAAAGGCAGTGTCGGCTCGTCTGCAAACATTTTCTTGTGTAAGGCAAGGAAACAAAAATAGCAAGGCGGTTAATGTCACGGACCGACCCGCATGAAGAGTTGAGACGGACACATAGAGAGGCTGCAGTTTTGTGGAGCTCGCGACAACCCAGCTCGTCGAGAAGAAAGGGGCTTAAAAGAACACATCCATAGCACATTGTATAATTCCTATTGCCGGATCAGTACGTTCTGGCAATGGGGAATATTCGATTAAAAGCAGGCAAAACGGGGAGGACGTCGACGTGGAGGAGCAGGTGTTCCTGAGGAGATCAAGACAGCACTGCAGGAGACTGAACACTAGGTACAACGGCAAGCTGTTGTGGAGTACAAAGACTGCCAAAAATAGATTGCAACGCGCAATGGGATGGCACAATAGCCTTGAGGTTGAGTAACAACATGGGGTTGACAATTACCCACAGTGCTCTGGACACCAGTAAGGAGAATTGCAGCACCTGACAACAAGGTGAGCTCAAATATTGGTGGATGTGTTACGGTGGTTGATTTGGTCAGTGCAGAGATACTGGAGTGGGGGCAGAGGCCCAGGTAGCGGATGCTAAAGTAAGCACAGTCAGTGGGTGAAAAGCCTCCCTGGAAGTAAGATCCTCTCCTACCAGAAGGGAGATAGGCTTAATTCCGTATCTGCTCAAACATGGTGTGCTAACTGAGAGGAGTATGTGCGTGAAGTCCCGGGGCATAAGGAGATACATTGAGACACTGTGTGGTCGGCAGAGCCACTGCAAGAAATGCTGCGAAAGATAGCGGAGAAACGAAAGTGACATGGAGAAAATGGTGGCCGCCTGCAGATAAAGTGACCAGATTCGTAACGTTTGAATCTGACTTTGGCGGACCGCTTACCGGACTACACCGGCACCGTATTACGGACTGATCAGATACTGTGATAAGAGGGGGCACACTGCAGCCCAATCTGTGGGAATTAGTTACGACAATCGGAGGCAATAGAGGTAGCTGCCTATGTGGCTGTGTGGGGCAGTGTGTAACCTCCAGCAACACGCAGGGAATAACAGCTGCTGATAGACACTGGAAAGTCTGATAAGGCACAGGAAGCATTGGCCTTGCACCGCAGAGAAGACCATACACAACCTGGTGCTGAGTAGCATCTGACACGATCGCCTTTACACATGCGAAGATGGCATCTAGGTGCCCAAAGTCAAGGGGAAACAATCAACCCTAGAGGAGTTCGCCAAATCATCATCAGCAGCGGAAGGGGCTAGACCTAATGGACAGCGCACACAACATGAAGAAACCACAGCACGCAACGACAAACAGATACTAGATGCTATAGCTGAATTAAAAGTATCTTGGGAGAGCAAGATGGGCGCTGCCATACTGGAATTGAAGACTTCGCTTGAATTCAAGATTGACGCAGTAAGTGTGGAGGTGAATTTACTACGGCAAGATGTCCATGTGCTAGCCGAGTGCACAGGAAGCTTGGAAAAGGAGGTGAAAGCCAACACAAGCACGTGCTCGACCAATGCAAAAGAGATCCACACGTTGCAACAACAGGTGTGCAACCTCGAAAGCAGAGCTGAAGAAGCAGAAGGGCGTGCGTGCAGAAATTACGTACGCATTGTGGGGCTCCCGGAAGGCGAAGAATTTTCGGACCTGACAAATTACATAGAGAATATGTTATTCCAAGAGATAACCGGTGGAGCACTCAGCCAGGGGTTTGCAGTGGAATGAGCGCACAGTGTCTTGGTCAGGAAGCCGACACCGGGAGCCCCCCGAGGCCAGTCATCGCTAAGATACTGAATTATAAAGACAGAGAGAAGGTCTTGAAGCATTTCCGCAAAGGAGGGACGATAAGCAGAGCATCAGCAACCATCACAGCGTACCCGGACTAAACCCTCTTGGTGCAGAGACAGCGGATGAACTATGTGGTGGTCAAAAGGAGGCTGTGGGAGGCGGGCCACAGATACATGCTGCTGTATCCGGCAAAGATGAAAGTGCTCCATAAGAACAAGGCCCTTTTATTTGACTCTCCAGAGGATGTGACGGCATAGATGGACGAAGGGACTGCCCGTCAGGGTCGGGAGACCAGGCGGAGCGTGAGACGGAGAAGTGAATCGGTCCCTTTGCAGGGTCATAAGAGTGGACATATAGATTCTATGAAGATAAGTACAGCACATATATTGACTTTGGGACTAGACTATAATCGCGCATTAGATCCAAACCCCTGATCTATAATATATTTATTTATTTATTCAGATTTGTAGAGCGCACGTCAGCCCGGGGGCATCGGAAGTTAGTTGGCCTGAGATGTGGAAGTCGTGCACTGCTTAACATATAGAAATGTATGACAAACTGTAGCTTCAATGCAGGAATGGAGGAGACACACCTTTACCCCCAGTAGTTAATTAGTTAGGATATTAGTAGTATAGTATCCCCTTGCCGGGTTCTGAGTATCGGCTAAGCCGCAGAAAGGGACTAGATGCGGGGTAGCCTGAGATCCAGGGATGGAGCTGGGCAATTGTTTGGGGAGTTGGGGCGGTTGGGGATGGGAAGGGAAGGGTGGGGGTGGTAGGGGAGTTGGGGGAGTTGCAGTGTTATTTGTTAGAGAACGAGCTTACACACACGCGCGCTGGTGCTTAGAGCGGGAAACGAGGAGGGACAGAGGTGGAGACTGGGAACTGCTGAAATATGGGGGACCTTAAAATATTAACCTGGAATCTCAGGGGGCTCAACAGTTACCTGAAGAGGAACAAGATCATGATTTACTTAAGAAGGCAGAAAATAGAAATCGCCCTAATGCAGGAAACACATCTCACGAAAGAGAAACAAGAGGTGGTACAGAGGAAATGGAAGGGGACCACCATAGGTGCAACGTATTTGGCTTATGCCAGAGGGGTGATCACTTGGGTGGCACCACATGTCCCTTTCCAGGTGCTACAGACTACAGTGGAGGCGGATGGGAGGATGGTGGCAATACAAGGATTGATAGAAAACAGAGAAATATGCATTATTAATACATATGCCCCGAACCAAGACACAGTGACTTATTTCAAAACCCTTCATAGTAAAATGAGTCCATACCTGGGGGGGTGGTTATATGGGGTGGTGACTTTAACTGTACTTTGGACCCATGGGTAGACAGGTCAGACAGGAAAGTAGACAAACCCACCCCTGCTGCTAAGATACTAAAGACCCTGTCGGGAGACCTTCGGCTGGAGGATATGTGGAGGCTACACCACCCACACGATAGACAATACTCGCATTACTCGGCCCCACAAAATTTGTACACACGGTTAGACTATATGTTTGCCTCACAGGAGATGACGGGAGAAATAGTGCGATTAGAATACAAAATGAGGGTCCTCTCAGACCACTCGCCATTGGTCTTAACATGGCAATATGTGCCTCCTTGAGCTAGGATCCCAACATGGCGACTCAGAGCCGAAGCATTGAAAGACACAATGTTTAGGGAGGACCTGAGAGAAGACATTGTAGAATACTTTGAAAATAACACTGGGAGCGTTGAATCAGCCGGTACCCTATGAGAAGCATTTAAGGTGGTGATGAGAGGATCAGCTATAGCCAAATCTAAAGGGCTGAAGGGAGGCATAGTACGGGAGCTGCAGAAGGCAGAAGCGAAACTAGAGACAGTCTTGGGTAGATGGGGTGACTCCCGGGAGGATGCTGAAACCATAAACCAACTGCAGCAGGAATGTGTAGGGCACTGGGAGAGATTATGCAACTTAAACTATAAAAAATATACAGAGAGACAGCACGCTGGGGGAGACAAGCCGGGGAGACTGTTGGCATGGTTGTATAAAAGTGAGACCCCCAGACCAACGATCAGAGCAGTAACGGGAGAGAGTGGACAAATATTGGATACCCAAAAGGGCATGAACGGAGAGTTCCTTGAATTCTATAAATGATTGTATGGAGACGCAGGAGGGGGTGAAGGGAGCAAGATAGTGGAAACACTAGAAGATATTGGCTTACCAAAATTAAGTGCAGAAAAGCGAGAGGACCTAGATGCCCCAATTACACTGGAAGAACTAGAAGCGGTGGTTGAGCAACTACCCACCAGTAACACCCCGGGTGCAGACGGCCTCCTCAGTGAGTTCTACAAAATGTACACGAAAGAAGTGCTCCCCCCGCTGCTGGCAATGTTAAATGAAGCATTTGAAACAGGAATATTGCCAGAATCCCTGAGAGAGGCGATCATTATCCCACTCCCCAAACCTAATAAGCCAAGCACGAACTGTGGGTCGTACAGACCACTGTCATTGCTGAACCAGGACAGCAAGATACTCACGGCAGCATTGGCAAATAGAACGAGACGGGTCATAAGTAAATTGATACATCCCGATCAGACTGGATATGTCCCACACAGGAGCATATCCGACAACTCAGATGGCTCCACTGGGTCATAGAGCACACAGAAGGTGATTTGAGCGAGACTGCAATTGTATCACTGGATGCAGTGAAGGCCTTTGACTGCGTCAGATGGCCTTGGCTGATGGCAGCCCTAAAAGAATATGGGATAGGGCCCAGGTATCTGAAGTGGGTGAAATAATTATACAGCGCACCGTTAGCCAGAGTCAAGACGGGAGCGATCATCTCAAAGAGATGGCAACTCAGCAGGGACACCAGACAGGGATGCCCTTGGTCCCTGATGCTGTACATTCTAGCACTAGAACCCTAGGCAATATACCTGAGACAACAATACGAGGAAGTGGGGATCTACACAAAAGGGGGATCACACTTGATTTCACTATACGCAGATGATATGTTGTTATTCTTGAAGTACCCTGAAAAAAATCTGCAATACATCCTAGAGGTAATGGAGCGATTTGCGTTGCTCTCTGGTATTGCATTTAATCCTAAGAAATTGTGTATATTCCCCTTGGGGAGGTATATAGGGGTCCGGCGGGAACAAATGCCAGTCTTACAAATACCCTGGGAGACCAGTACTTTTAGATACCTGGGGATTGACATCTATCACATGGTGGAAGCAGAATATAAATATGTTATGTTATGTTATTTGAACTTATAGAGCGCACAGTCGCCCAAGGGCATCATGGCGATAAAAGGGAGAGCAGATCACACAGAGGATGGCCTAGGAGAAAGAGAGCTAAAACAGAATGGTTTTAGGCAGGTTCTGAAACCAAGATGGTTAGAAGTACTTCTTAGTGACGGAGGAAGATTGTTCCAGAGTCTAGCCGCAGCGATAGAGAAGGCTCTACCGCCGACCCTTTCACGATTGAACTTGGGAACAGCAAGAAGATTAGTGGTCGAGGAGCGCAGAGCCCGTGTAGGGGTATAACAAGTGAATTTTGCTTGCAAAAACCCAGCTCCTTGGCCATGGACCGCCCGATGCACAATACACAGAGACTTAAAGAGGACATGCTGGCCCACTGGAAGCCAGTGCAGTCGGCGAAGTACTGGAGAGATGTGGACACCATAAGGAGTGCCAGTGGCTAGCCTAGCCGCCAAATTTTGCATGCGCTGCAGCTGCTGTATTAGGCCAATAGGTTGTGACAAATAAAGGGAGTTGCAATAGTCTAGTCGTGAGAGCACTAACGCAGCCACCACAGGGGGCGAAAGGCTTCCAGTATCATGGGTAAAGCCCTCTTAAGGAGCCTGATCTGGTGGTGGGCAGCTTGGCATACAGCCGTCACTTGGTTGGACATAGAGAGGGTGGCAGAGAGAATGACGCCAAGGTTTCTCACTTTAATAACTGGATTAGGAAGAGGGCCCAGAGAAGTGGGCCAAAAAGCTGAAGTCCACAGTGAGGAGTATGGGGGGCAGCCTACCACCAATACTTCTGTTTTGTCGCCATTAAGTTTAAGGCAGTTCTGGTCCATCCAGTCCCCTAAAGCTCTCAGGCAGTCATGGAGACACAACGATACCTCAGCCTGATCTTGACCTAAGCGGATCAGAATTTTGGTATTGTCCGCATAAGAGTAGCAGTTGAGGCCATAAGAACGAATAAAGCAGACCAGTGCCTAGATGTATATATTAAACAAAATTGGGGAAAGTGAGGACCCCTGTGGGACACCACAAGTGAGGGGGCAGGGAGAAGAAAGAAAAGGAGGGTTGACCAGGGTCTGGGTATGATCTGAAAGAAAAGATTGTGGACTGCATTGGCTATAGATCTCTTAAGAGGAGAAAATGATGTAGCTAAAGGACTCGTTACTGAGGATGTAGTAGGCAAGAACAGAATTTCTGTTTTCTTCTGATGTAAAGGCAAGTAATACAGAGCCATCCAGGATGCAATTGCAGATAAACATTTAATTAGACTTTAATGGTGAGACTCCTTAAATAAAGGGAAAGAAAAGAAAATCTGATAATCATTGTATTGAAGGTAGACTTGAATTTAAAATGACTAAACCAATGAAATCAACAAGACTGTGTACAGAAAAAGAGAACCAATTACAGAACCTTGGGGAACACAGTTAGACATAGACTGAAAGGTAAAACAGTTTTGTAAATAGGATACAAACTATGATAGAGTAGAATCTAGGTACCAGGGAGGGCAAGGAAAGAAGACTTGTCGAGTTATCAAAAGTGTCAAAAACAGCAGGAATACTTAAAAGCAGCCTGATAGAAGATACTTGAGCTAACATGCTTGAAAAATTGAATCAGTACAGCAAGGAGAGCGGTTTATGTAGAGTGTCCTTCATTAAAACCAAATTGGTGTGCAGATAGAAGTGTATAAGAATTAAGATGTGCCGATAGTTGACAAAGAAGAATTATATACAGTACTTGAGATTAATAGTGTAAGAGGAATATAGACTGACAACAGATGTAGATATCGAGATTTGCTTTTTGAGTAAAGGAATAACAGTAGCCTGCTTGAACTTTTCTGCTACTGTCATGGGTCTGAAGCCTACTTGTGTATGATCCAACAACCGGTTGCTTTCTGCGTATTCCAAGATTTGTTCATAGACACAGCTTTCCAGAAGCTTTTCCGGGTATGGGATGTTTGAAATGTATTGGTAGTTGGTCAGGTCTTCCATGTTTCCAGATATGTCTTTAAGGAATGGCTTGCTGTAAACCGATTTGAAGACTTGTGGCACAGTTCTTGTTGCTAGTGTGAGGTTGAAGAGGTTGTGCAAGTATTCTGCCAGTATTGTTTGGGTTAGGATGGTTTTGTGGGCAGGGGTCTGCTGGAGACCCGCTCTGTTGCTTTCAGTTGAGATCGGCGAGAGGTTGTTTAATCTAGTTGGTGGTTCCTGTGTTGGGTTGTTGAGGTGATCAGCGGTGCCTTTTCGCTTGCTTTGTATGATTTGCAGGTTGCTAGTGATTTTGTTCTTGAGCAAGGTTGTTGCATAGTTTTTGTGTAGCAGTTGGTGCGATGTTGTAGATGGTTGGGTTTCTTATCTCATTGACAATGTTGAACATTTCTTTCTGGGTGTTGCTTGATTTTGCAGTTTGTTCTTTGTAGTGTGTCTTTTTTGCTTTGGGTATTTCAGCTTTGTAGGTGTCCAGTCAAACGCTCAAATGCATTTGATCGAATGACAAAATGCTCGAGTCAATTTGACCGAAAACAAAAAGGTCAATTTTTTATTTTAAAAAGTATATATATATTTTTTATTCTAGTATAGGTAAAAAAAAGGTGTTTTAACACCAAAAACAGGGGTTTGGGGGGGCGTTCCCCCCCACAAAAAAAAAAAATTCAACCCTTGTTTTCAGTCAAATTGACTCGAGCATATTGTCATTCGATCAAATGCATTCGAGCATTTGACCTATAACCAGCTTTGTATAGTCTAATCGGTCTTTGGTATGCTTTTCTTGTGTTGGTCGTAGTTTTTCTTCCATTCCTGTTCTTGTTTACTGTTGGATTTTTTTCAGTGCTTTGAGATGGGGTGTGAATCGTCTTGCCATTGTTTTCTTTAGCGAGGGGATGAAAGGTTTTGCTGGTGCAATGTTATTTATTGTTTTTTCTACCCATTTTAGGATTGTGTGTATTCTTTCTCAGTAATGCGGGCTGTGTCTAGTATGGTGTTTGATGGTTTTGTGACTTCCAGTTTTGCATTTAGGTACACACTGTTAATTGGTCTCCAATTTCTTTTCAGAATGGGAGGGTTTTTAGGGAGGTTATCAGGTATCCTTGTTGGCAGTTCGATCACAAAGGGTATAACGAGGTAGTCGCTCCAGAGGATGTGCATTGGAGGTGCAGTTGTGACCAGGATTTTGTTGCAGAAGATTGCATCTATTGTGGGGCCTGCTGTATGTGCCGTTCCTTTCACTAGTTGTCGTTGATGCATTGTCGATAGTTGATTATTAAGTGTTTTGGGTGAGTCGATGTCCTATTCTTTGAACCGTATGTTGAAGTCTCCAAGAATGATCAGGTGGTCATGTTTAATGGTCTTGTTTGTGATGGCGTCCACGAAGTTCGGGTTGTAGGTCGGTAGCCTGTAGACGAGTAGAAATGTTAGATTGGTTGGAGGATCTAGGGATAGGTGTAGGATGAGTGATTCGCAGTATGGGACGTTTAACAATGGTTCTGTTGTTATTTTTAGCTGGACATTGTATGCTACAGCGAGTCCTCCTCCTCTTTTTACTTCTCTGTTGGTTTGCATGATTTTTAAGTTGTTGGGTAAGCAGTTGTGTACTATTACCTGGTAGTTTTGAGTTAGCCCAGCTTCTGGGAGGAATAGGATATTTATTCCTTCGCTGCATAGCAGATCGTATATTTCTGTAGAGTGCTTGGACATAGATATGACGTTGACTAGGTTCCAGTGTATCTTTTTGTTTCTTGTGGTCTGTTTGGTGTTTGGCTGTGTATTTTGGTGGTTAACCTGGTGTCAGTCATTTTTACCAATTGATTGCATGGTCAGGTCTGTTGATGCTGTTTCTTCATTGAATAGTTCAGCCAGGTTTCGTATTGGTTTAATGTCTTTTTTATGGTTGTCTCCCCATTGGTCTTGATGGTACCTTTTGTCGTGCCCATTTTTTTTGATGAATGGATGAATGGCGTGTTGGTGTTGTTTCCTTCTGGTATGATTCTGTGCATTTCCCCTGGGCATCCTGTTATCCTGCTAATGTGCTTAAGATTCTTGAGGAGAGGAGGCTGTCTGAGTGGGTGGTAGGTTGACAGGTAGGGTGATTTTTGTCTTGTTCTAGCGAATGAACTTGTTTCCGTTGAATGTGTGGGTGTGCTATCCCTTGGTATGCGTCTGTTCCCGGGTGTTGGGTTGTTCCACTTTTTGTTTGTTCTGTTTTGGTTGTTTCTTGTGTGTCAGTCTTTCCTGGTGCGTGGCGTTTTGTGATGGGACCTGTTCTGAGAGTGGGTCTATCCCAGGGGGAAGGACTATCATGCTGTAGGGCTTTTCCTGAAGATGGGGGATATCCTATGGGTTGGGGGGTCTAGGGGCTGTGGGCTAGCCCAGGCTGTTACTGACTAATCCTGCCAGTCAGGCAATAGCCCTTGGTGCCTTAGACTAACCTTGACCTTTGGGGACTAGCCCTGGTGGTAGGTCTCTAACTTGTGTGGTTGGGGACTAAGTTCAGGTAGTTAGGTGTATCGGGTTCACAGAAAAGGAGCCTCCCTGTGATGGTCTCTAGTTTGTGTTAAGATGGATTTCTGAACTCTGACCTGGAGGGGCAGAGGTTCAGAAGGCCAGCCCAGTTTCTTGTAACAGGGTAACCTCTGGACAAGCCAGACCAATCAAAGTAGCGATGGCAGGCGGTCAAGACTAGGTCTCAGGAGGGGTGAGGGTGACTGAAGGACCACAATGAGCACACAAAGCAAGGACACTTACAAATGACTCCAGACAGGTGTTATATTAAAAATATAGACACATTTATTACAAGGCCTTTGTAACATAGACTATAGCAGAAGAATCACAGTAACACTATGTAAACCAACACAACACTATCAATACAATGTATATACAAGACCATTGGGGTCTAAAGGGGTTAAATGCACGAAATACGTCGACAACCTAGATGGGAAGGAAACAGGCAGTGCAGATAGTCTTTAGGCCCCTTTTGACATTGATACCACACCTAACTAAGAGGCAGTCCAAGCCCTAAGAAGAGAGGAGTCGTATGCTCAATAGTACATGCAATGCAAGCGCACACAGTTGTTCCAATGGACAAAATAGGGTCTCTTCAGGGGTCTCTAGCATCTCGGGAAGGTGGATGAGGCGATGAAGAACAAGTTCCCACTATTCAGGGAGGACCTCCACTTGAAGGCAGAGGCAGTTCCAGAGAGCGGGATGGAGTCGCTAGTTTGCACTAGCAGTGGAAAGGAGAGGGACTCCAGGGGCCACTTGTGCATAAAAGGGGCCTTTGGCACTTGGGACCACCGGTTAGTGTTGTAAGTACTCACCGGGTTTGCAGGAAAGTGCATGACCAAATAAGGACTGACCCGGGTCGATTCGACCTGGGGAAGATGATGGGGCAAGATGGCCAAAGGACAGGACAAAGACCCTCGTGGCATGGCCATTTTGGAGCCAAGCCACCTATTCGTGCCAAACGCGGTTAAAATGGCAGGAAAGGCTTAAAAATAATGCAAAAAGATAGCCAACACCAGTCCTGTCCATGACACATCTACACAGTTCATAAAAAGTCCACCGAGAGTATCTAGGACCTTTGGAAAATGACTATGGTCCCAAGGGTGCTGTATGGTAAGATACATTGCACACTTGTTACATGTTGCACAAAAGGACTAAGGGAAACAAAGTCTCCCAGTACTGACTGTCTTAAGGGATGTCTCTTTCCCCATAAAACGTGAGCGAAAGCCCAGAGGAGTGCAGCTGAAGGCTGTGCTTCTCTGACAACGTCAGTCAATGGTGTCTAAACAGCAGCAAAGAGTTTGGGGGTGTACACATGGAGGGAAAATTACATACAATTATGAAATCTTTCCTAATACTTTGGTCTTTCCTTGAGGGTTCCAGCATGGCGGTGTCTCCCTATGGGGTCCTGTAGTTTGGTAGTGGTGTTTTTTTCGGGATTTTATGAGCTTACCGCGGCGAGGGCCTCGATGTAGTGATTTGTGGTGGCCTGTGGTTATATCTTCCCTTGTGCAGTGTACATCCTTATGGGTTCTCGCAGTTTTGTAGTTGTGGTTGTATCGGGTTCACAGTGGCAAAAGCCTCCCTGTGGAGGCCAGTGGTTTGATTTTCTCTTGTGGGTTCCTGTATATTTGTCTTCCTTTGTGGGCCTTTGTATTAGTATTGGATCTGCGACAAAAGGTTTGTATATTTCCCATGCAAACATAGATTTAAAACCCCTACAAATCCACATCCCCACCCACACCCACAACACACCCCCAACATACCCCCACGCAAACCCTACTTATCTTTCAAGATGCGCTGTGTCCCTGCGGCACCAGTTCCGTTTCACTTCCGTGATCAAGAACCGGCGCCGCAGGATCCTTTTTTTTCTTTTCTCGGGTGTGCTGCGGGGGTGTCCCCGCAACCCCCTGCTCACAATAGTGAGTGGGGTGTTGTGGGGATACCCCAGCAGCCCCCGCTTTTGTTCTTTTATTTTTTTTCCCTCGGGTGTGTGCTGCGGGGGTGCCTCCTGCAATCCCAACTCACTATACTGCATAGTAGGTGAGCAGGGTGTAGCGGGGGACACCTAAGTAAACGCTGCAGTCTTATTTTTTTTTAACCTAAACTTTTGGTGTTCGAACCTTTGGTGGCATGCATTTATGACCTTTTTGTATAGGTCGGAACTTTCGGTGCAGTCATTTTGGCCTATTACTTAGTTGAGTTCAACCGTGGCAAATGCCTACATGTGGTGTCCTGTGGTTAGCTCTTCCATCGTGCGGTCCCGTGTGGCTGTTTTTCCTTGCGGGGACTTGTGGCATGCTTGTTTGTCATATACAGTTCTCAGAGGCATTGGCCTTCCTCCAGTGATCTGTGGTTTTTGTAGTTGTATCATTTTTACAATGGCGAGGCCCTTACTTCCTTTTGGTGGCCTGTGGTATCCTGTTGTTAGTTCTTTCCTTGTGGGGTCCTATATGGTGGTCTCCCTTAGTGAGTTCATATAGTTTTGCAGTTGTATCAAGTTCCACCATGGCGAAAGCCTCCGTGTAGTCGCCTGTGGTATCCTGTGGTTATTTCTTCCTTTGTGCGATCCTGTGTGGCTGTCTCTTCTTGTGGGGTACTGTCGTTTTTTAGTTATATCCAGTTGTATTCAGTTCGGTTCACAGAGGTGGTGGCCTTCCTGTGGTGACTTGTGGTTAGGTCTTCCCTTGAGGTGCCGTATATAGTTGTCTCCCTAAGTGGGCTTTTGTAGTTTTGCAGTTGTATCGGGTTCAACCACGTGGAACGCCTCCCTGTAGTAACCTGTAGTGTCCTGTGGTATTTCTTTCCTTGTGGGTCCTGTGTGCCCAACAGAATGCTGGTTTCGCCATTGCGAAAACAAAAAAACTAACCTCTAAGTAGCAACCATGTCTTCTGTCTTCTTTCGAGGGCACTAGAAACGCCTGGAAGGCAGTAGAGGCAGAACATGTCTCCAAGGTACAAGACTTGGTTGCCAAGCGGCATTACTGTGGGCTAGAGAAGAGGCCTGGCCATCTCACCCATAGCAGCAGGTGCATTGTATTTTTATTTTCACGAGGTCACTCACCCTTGGCCAAGTGGCTGTAGGAGGGGACACAAGAACATGGTGGAGGGTGCAAAGGGTTTAGCTGCCTCAGCTGCCCCCTCTGGCTCCGCCACTCGTACACACACAGGGTGCATTTTACCTCAGGGTTCCAAGTGGCATTATGGACAACTCTCGTCTCCCGGATGTCACTCAGGACCCCTTTGTGGATTATATCCCCCTTCAGTGCTTTTCATCTACAATTCAAAACAATCAGAGAATTTAAATAGCTTAGTTAAAATAAAGGAGGAACGGTATGCATATGCTAGCAACTATATGGTTGTAGAACAAGGGACTAATGCAGTAAAACTAAGAGGGGCAAAGAGGGATACAGTTATTTCCCTTTTCTTCTCTACCTGAAAAAATCTTCAATTTTGAGTGTAATTCTGAGTCTTTCATTCTTCTTTTTACTAATTGTTCATCCACGTTAATCATGAGCCGCATTTGAAGTTGTTATCTCTTTTGGTTTCTATTTTGTTTTTTGCTGCAGATTTGAAAGTGAACAGTGCTGGGGAGTAAATCAAATATTAATTAACACAAGTGCTGTCACAGGTTCTTGGTAGTTCACTCTTTTTCAATCAACAGCCTGTATAGTCAACTTAATTACATGTAGGCTGCATGGCAAATAGGGAAAAAAACAAAATAGTAAGGATTCAAATAAACACATGCCAGGTTATTTAAAGATAAATCTTTGTACTGCTCTGTGAAATGCCATAAAATCATTTAAGGACCTAAGCCATTTAGAAGGTAAGCCACAATTCTTAAAATGTGATACAACTGTCCAGCAGCAGGCTAAACACGTGGTTTTGTTAGTGGGATCCGTAAACCAAATGCTCTGTCGCTTTCTGGGCCAGCTGAAGTTGTTTTCACTCATGGGCAGGTTGGCCAGCATACAGTGCATAGGCATAATCCAATGTTGAATTCCAAAGTGAGGTTCCTTAGGGAGGAAAGGTAAAACCCACCACAATAGTTAAAGTCTGAAACAAGCACTATTTTAAACACATATCAGACTCCCAGAATACAACAAGATTCATCACTTCTGCTGAAAAAAAAGAAGTCTTCAACCCAAACATTCCTCTACTCCAGTGACATGCATATATGTTTGTATACAGTCTGCAATGCAAGGGATCACCGCAATAGTCCTGCTGCCTAATTGTAATCTGCTAATCTTCTAATCTGTTTATTGGTGGGCACCTTAACGCGATTACAAAGATATTTCTAAATAAAAAAACATGACCTAATTGTATTAGCACTTGTTTCTGTTCATTGTTTATAATAATGAATTTCAATCAAATATTTGAAGGTGTAAATTAAATATCATTTTTACTTGAGATCAGGTGGAATCAACCGATTGCAATTCCACATCGCTCCGCCCAGCCTCCTCAAATTTCAGTACATTTGTAAGAAGTCTTATTTTACTGCAGTGTTGAAATAATGGCAACAGAAATGTAAGCACCTACCTTTCCCTTCAGGACGTTATAGAAGCACATCAGAATAACTCTTGGAATTCGCAAGAATATGAGTAAAAAAGACCCTTTGATAACCGTCCCCTGGTGATAGCAAAAAAGAACAGACACAGAGGACAAAATTGGGTGACGAGCTGGGTTGTTCTTCGCCCTAGTAAAGACAAAAGAGAACACCATTAACATTGTGCTGCACGTGTGAGCCTTGGTATTAGTAAAACAGAACCTTTTTTTAACATAGCTTTGCAAATGTTATGTCATTTCCTGCTAAAATAATGAAATGGTATTGTTCGAATAAACAGACAACTCTTTACTTAGAGTTGGTATGAGTTTTCCGATTTAAATAGAACATTTCACGCTATATTTGTTCCCGATCTCCTTCTTCTCAAGCCACGCGAGAAAGGGAATCACTTTGGTGACTCAATGCAAAGATCTTTGATCACATAATATCAACAGTCTGTGGGATTTAGCAAGAAACTATGAAACATGTCAGGTGACCTGGAGCTCTCTCAGAGAATGGCCCACCAGGGTGGTTCTCAAACTCTACTGACATTGCTTGCATGGATTCTTCTAAGCAGAGCACCATCTGCACATCCTGTCCACAAACCGAAATCCATAACATGTGACCAAAGAAGGCCTAAAACATATTTGCACCACAATTAGCTGGGCCAGGAGGAGACCTCAGGGGCAATATGGTTGTCTTGAAAGCAATAAACGGAGCATCACGGTTTCGAAACCTGGTGCTGTGCTTAGAGGCTAGTCACCGGCATGAAGCACGATATAAATAAATCAATGTTTGTATTAGTCTTCTCAGATGGCAATAGAATCCACAGGTAAATTCATTAGTAGCATCAACAACAACATAGTATAAATACTGGGCTTTGCCAGCACACATGAATTAGTAAATGTTCAGTTTCCTTCTGTGATGAGTGGCCAGATGATACTCTATGAACTATTACAATTCCCCAATGGCTAGGGGAAATTATTGTGCTCACCCATTTAGTATTATATGCCACCGGCAGGTTGTATATCATCTACGCATTTAGTACTGTACGGCACCAGGAATGGATATATTCTCTGTAACTTGGGCGTTCAGATGTTAAAACCCTGAATAAATCTGTTCTGGTTTTTGCTTTGGGCCATACAATCTGCCAATTATCTGGTTTAACCTGGTACAAGCAAGTGGCACTGTCCACATGTACTTAGTGAAGCAAAGCATAGCAGTAGGAGCAGCAAAGAGACTAAACCCAAGTATGGTGGAGACAGTATAGAACTGAACGGGATATGGCACTCAACTACAAAGGTAACCCAGAGACAGGTTTTGGATTGCATTCCAACATTCGAGAGGAGGGAATGCTATGAATCACTTGAGGGCGAGTTAGGATATATGTGTATGGCAACAAAACAAGAAAATGAAGTAACAAAACGTTCCTAGAGCAATAGGGGCCTATCAGGCACCAGAGCACGGGATACAATGAATTGGGAAACTTAAATGAAGACCAACCAGATATATGAACACATGCAGACAAAGACAAATTGAATAGTGGAAAGCATTGCTTCAGTCAAATCAATCCTCACCCAACATGGCTGCCATGGATGTGGTGGGCAGGGCTCTCTCTGTTGAGCCTCAATAAGTAAATCAGAGTAGGCATTCGTGCTTAACAAGGGCTACGCCACCTGTCCATGCACCAAAGTTATATCACTATATTTTGTACTTGCATTTTGACACTTTTGAAAAATAAAACGCAAGAGAGATGGCTTCGGTCATGCAGCACGTCCCAAAAGCTTGTACTTACATTTTGACACTTTAGAAAAAATAAAACACAGGACAGATTTGCAAAACTATGCTTTGAGGTCCTTGCTGATGCTACTCGCGAATGTTTGCTGCAATCCTATCCAGCACTTCGGGCTGTAGCCGCAAGCATAATATTTTTTCACCATTCAAACCTATCCCAATTTCGAAAAAACATTACCACATAGCCGCAAATCCGTCCAGCACTTTGGGCTGTAGGCGCAAGCACATTTTCTTTTCCGTCATGTCTCTGAGGAGTTCAAAAATGTTGGGACCTGCCTCTAACTTTGCTCCCCTTGGACGAAACTGCATCAAACTTCGCAAGATCATTTTGTGGTGGCCATATGCTTTTTTTTTGCAAAGTGTGGTGAGGATTCGTCAAACGGCGCCAAAGTTATAAGCCGCACAAAAAGTGTTTCGCAACTTAACCATAACTACAGTGCATCTAGCCCAGACCCTGTGAATATATATATATATATATATATATATATATATATATATATATATATATATATATATATATATATATATATATATATATATACACACAGAAGCAGGATTACAACCAAGTAGTTCATGTATTTGCTGGTTATGACAATCAAAAACTGATAATCAAGCAAATTTCGATCAAATATTTACCACATGGGTTATATAGCTATGGTCTGGTATAGGTAACTAGAGCGTTACTACCTACATGGATATAGTTGCCAATTTTCAGGAAGTGGGTAAGAAGCCGCAGCCAGGCAAACAGGTTATACCTATAGCCAACTACCCTTTTCTTGGCCTCCCAAAGGGCAGGGTGACCAGGGCAGACGTGGAGGGCTGTGTCACAGATGAGGTTGACACCCAGTAGATGCGAGGAGCCACAGTCCAAGCGTAGTCTGAGGTAAGCTTGAGCTTCGTACAGTGGAGGTGGCAGACCTATGACTAAGTGAAGTGCGCGCTTTTTGTAAATAGTCTCGGGTCCCTGTCATGTGTGAAGCTGAGGCATGATCAATGTGAATTGTCCGAACCCCATGTCTTTTGCAGCATGTTAGTGCTTCAGGCGGCTTGGTTTGTGATGAGAATGTTTCAGGAAGCTAGATTTGTCATAAAAAATTATTGAAATTATAAAGGTGCTCAAACGAATTGTCTACACAAAATGTAAAGATAGCATCTGTCTTGTGCACCGAGAAGGTTAGTCTGCCACATCTCCCTCACCATGCTTACTTAATCAGGTATTCATGTTTATATCTGCAACAGTTATTTTTCGGTGCTTGGGGTTACTTAAGAGACCTTCAGAGAAGTCAGTTTCCCTGTCTATTGTTGCTGCAATGTGGATGATTTTCACCAACTCACACAGGTCTTGACAGGACTGACTCGGCCTTTTATCCTGATGAGGTCCATGGACTGAGTGTCAAAACCTCGGATAACAACCGTTGCCTTAAAAACTCTGTAAAAGATATAGCTGCTCTGATTGTGTTTTCTAGAACTTGTCATATCACCAATGGGAAATCATATTTTGGTCATGCTAGAAAATGTAAATCATTTGGGCCTAGAGCCTCTAGCGAATTACAGCTGAACAAGAAGGCAACATGTGTATTGTCATAATTGTTTCTCCCATGCCAGTGAGCCAAGGTGTGCATACTCAGGACACATCCTTTCATCATCCCATCTCTGAATTCTACATTAACTAGGAGCCATTGGTTTATCTCCGCTTCCAAGGTCTGATCCATCCATTGTTGAGGAAGGAACCCTTCACAATGTATGTGTTGGTCATTGCTCTTTCGGTATGTCTCAACATCACCAAATGCACATTTGTTAAGAGGATCTCCGCCTTAAAGGCTCATGTTACGCTTGCGCCTTGAACTATTTCAGAATATGTGGCTTGGCTGCAAGCTATGCCTGTTTTATTCACTGAGTAGACACTCTGGTATTCGTATTCCTTAACTTCACTGCTATGGCTCATCCAGCTTCAGTCTGGTCTTCCCCAACCTGTACACACTGCTGGCATTTGCTCTGGAGTTTAGGGTGAGTCACGCTGGGCCCCCAGAGTGACAGCAGAGTGTAGACGTGCAGAAGAGATGGGCATACCTTGCCTGCGCTCCGCCAACGTTCTGCCACAAGGTGGTGTGTACTGTAAACATTGGTAATGTAAAGCGCTTGGTACAAAGATCAGATCTGTTACTATACAAATGACTGACATCCTTTTTTCGTGATTGATCCTCAGACTGTACAGTTGGTTTTGTTCAGAAAGATAATTTTTAGATGAGCATTTGAGTCGATGGCTCAAGACTCATTTGGATATTACTTTGCATTTTTCCATCTCATAAATCCACAGGCGTGTCAAAAGTAATCTAGGCTCTCTTTGATTGAGATAAGGAGACTGCAATTGCGCCTTTTAACTGCCAAATAATTGACAACTTCAAAACAATTTCGCTCATTTCAGTTATTGGAAGTTTTAGGGCATCCAGAGTCTGGAGACTGACAGTGTATTTCTACAATCTAGGACCAGCTGCATAATAGAGGAGTCCTGTCCCTGATGGCAAATACAAATCTGTTGGCATCATTTGAATTAAGCTTGTTGAACTCCTCAATGGAAAATAAAATGCATGGATTTAACTAGATTCCTTCTCCAGTATATAGGAGGGAGGAACAAAGGCAATCCGAACAAGAGGCGAGAGACTATAATTGGAGGCATCACTGCTGCAATGCCGTATGGTTTGTGATGGGCAAGGAGAGCCAGAGGCTCATACAATAGGTGAAGTAAGCAAAGCTGCCCTGGGAGATGGGCATAGCTCTAATGGCAGTGCTGTGCGTTAGGGATCCACAATAGGATCCAGGAATCAGTGAAAGAGCTGTGGAGCTGGAGTGGAACTAAGGACACAGCAAGGTGGGCAGGCTTGAGGTTGAAGTTGCATTCGACGTTGACCGGGGGCTCACAAGGTATGGAGACCAATGAGGATCGCACACTCTAGGGAAGAGGGACTGTTAAAACATCTCAGTACTACACATGCAGTAGCGGCTGGTCACAAATGTAGAGCAGGGTTTCTTTCGCGTGGCTAGATGAGAGAAGGACATTATTTTGTTGGAGGCACTGTTCCCTAACAAACACCTTCCTTACAAATCGTGTTAACAACAGTGCTATATAATATATTTTTAGTTTGGGTTATTAGGTGGCACTGAAAGCGCTACCTTTAAGCCAAAACTATTGTCATTAAAATAAGAGCTTTAACATAAGAGCTTCAAATATGGGCTTTGAATGAGGGTCTTTAATGCTTTTCCAAAGGAGATGACATTTGAGGAGGGATAAACAGTTGTTAGGTTATTCAATCCCTCCCATTCCCTGCCCCTAGCCATGCTAATCTCTATGGCTATTCCCACCCATTCCTGCACATCTCCGAACTCTTTAAGCTCTTTGAGCTTTTCCATGGAGGAAGCCATCTTGAATGACTGTCTCTAAGGAAGCTTTCTGGAAATAGCTGGAACTAGCGGCCATCTTTCAGTGGGAAAGATATCATGCAGCGTTCAAATAAAATGATATATTTAATCATGTGATTATAATACTTTAAAAAAAAGTAATTTATAATACTTTAGGCAGCAGTACTTATTTCTGTCCTTTCTGTAGTGCTTGCACCCTTACTGCCTCAATGATTGCCTCTGTTCGCTTAGAAGGGTCATGCAGATGCTTGCCCTGCATGGTCCAGCAATCTGACTGGTTGTGCTCGGCTTCACACATAAATTGTCTGGATCGCCCCGCCTCTATTTTTGTTCGTCGATGCATTCGCTTCCCGCTTTTTTCCTTCCTCGCCACTTTAAAACCAACTGTAAAGTGATCCAAAAAATAAATTTGCAATAAGACATGAAAACCCCGAGTGCTCACGTCAGAGACATCTCGGGGTCTTTAGCCTTTCCGACGTGAGCATTTTACTCTGTGAGTTTGCTGGATTTTGTTTGCATACATGATTTCTAGCTCCCTGCTGCTGACACGTGCCGCGTTGCCAACAGCGCTAAGCTAGAAATCCAAAGTGTGAGCAAAATCTTGCATGCACACAGAGGACATTGCTCATGTTAGCAATGTTCTCTGTGTTCACAGGAATTTGCTCACACTTCGGATTTCTAGCTCCCCGCTGCCATCAAGGTGGTGCATGAGAGCAGTGGCGAGCTAGAAATCCAAAGTGCGAGCAAAATCCTGCGAACACACAGAGGACAGTGCTCACGGATTTTGAGCACTGACCTCTGTGTGTTCATAGGATTTTGTAAACAAATCACATTGTAAACTGAAATGACAAATATATGAATACTTTTGTGAACCAAAAATAGTATGACAGTAATTTGTTTTCCCTATTTGGAATGGAAAAATACAAGTATATGAATGCAAAATTATGTCAGCCTAAAAAAATCTTCTAGTCATAAAGTCACACAAAAACAAAACTGTGTGGCAATGCTATCTGTTAGTAAACATTATTGGCCTTATTTGAAAATAGTTTTTCAATGTGAAAATCTATGTCAATGCTTTGGAGGGAGACAAAGCTTGAAGATGTGGTTTGGTTATTTGCCCACCCATTGATTGCCTATGGCCATGCTGCTAATCCCTATGACCATTCCCACCCACTTCCTGGCCCGCCCCGTCCAAAAGACTTCCTACTGGGAACTCTTAGAGTTCCTTTTAATTAAGCTTTACCATGAAACGTTGTCCTTTGAAGTGCCTGCCAGTATATTTTCAGTCTTCTGAGAGTTAATGTAAAAGTGCAACTGGTGTAATATAAATGTCTGAACAATGTCTGCCTTCAGCTACTCCATTTAAAAACACTATGTGTGTCCTTCACTGAAGTCCTGTTAAAAACAAGCATTGGCAAAGACAACAGTGTTGGTTTGTGTATAAGTATTAGGCATTTGCCAGGCACTGCTATTAGATGCGGAAGTACTCACACCATTTTGCACCTGCTTCCATCAATGGGCAGTTAAAACCACCATGATATTGCCTGGCGAGTGCCTTTCCCATGACCATACTGAAGCCCAAACTGTTGGCATTGCCAATGCTTGTTTTTGTGTCGTGGTTTACTTTCTTATGCAAGTACTCCATGCCAGAGTCATCTGTTAGTCACCCTTTAGTTAAGGTGAAACCTAATATCACTTGACTTTGCAAACGTTCTATTGCTAACAACTTTTGGCACGTTTGACACATTTATATGAAATATTCCAAAGATGTTTTCTGGCACAGGTACCCCAAAACTGGAAAGTTTCTTGCAAATTCGTATATTTGTAAGTTGTAAAGTGTGAAAAGTTTTTTTTTTTCTTTTTGCGTTGGTTTTCCCAACAGCAAAATGCGCATTCGTTGAAAAGGCACACATCCGAAACCGATGAAGGATTTGCTTAAAACTAGAAAAAGAGGCGTTACAAAGCAGTGCAGATGTGTCTTTTCTTGGTTTGGTGGAAATCCATCCAGTAGTCATTTTTGAAAATTGGCAGAGAGAGAGGGGTAAGCCCGGCGCTAAGCACGTTTATATATCTTCCATGATGCACTACTGGTTAGGACCTTAGAATGTTCAGAAATTAAAATGTTGGCATTTTTTTGTTTATTTTTTTTCTAGTTGTGAAGGACTAGGTCCAAACCAGAAACGGTATCTGACCTCATGTAGCATTGCCACTGCCACATCAACCACCTGTTCTGCTGAAATTGTACATTGGAACAGTTTCATTTTTCAAGCTTTGGAGGACCCGGGACGAACCAGCAGAGGTATCGGGCCTCGTGGAGCCTTGACCCAGCGGGCCAAGAGTACCTGCTCATTTGCGGTTGTTCACAGAGATTCCGAGCACCATGATGTTGAATATCAAAGGCCTATCTGTCAGGGACATAATTTGCAGGTCATCAGGGGTCGCAATTGCTGCCCCTGGGGGCCACAGTAGCAATACCTGGGACTCCCTTATAGCCCCAACTTAAAAAAAAGAAGGTATTGGAAGATAAAATGTTTTTGCCCCCCCAAAAAAGGGGGCTCCGGGTGTAGCGGGACACGCCACACCAGGCCCGGTGGGTCCCTGGCCCAGTCCACACCCATCAGGTTGAAAGCTGGGCCGGGGAGGCACTCAGTAGGGGTTGGAGCTGCTCGTGACATGTGGCACATGTCACATGCCACGTTCAGCTCCAACCCCTTCTCGCTCTGCTTCCTTGTCGCTCACATGCAGGAACCAGGAAGCTCTCGCAGCTTCCTGGTTCCTGTTTGTGAGCAGCACAGAGTCGTTGAGGGGACCTGGAAGGACAGACCGAGGCTGCAAGAAAACGGTAAGAAGGCTTTTTTTTGTGATATGATGTGTGTTTTGCATGTGTGAAGTGCGTGTCAGATGTATGTTTGTGAATGGTGGGTGAATGCGAAGTGATGTGATGTGTGTTTTTTAATGTTCTGGGTGGATGGGAGCTGTGCCTGTGTAGAGAATGCAATGAGTGGATGTAAGAGAAGGTGCGAGTGACTAGTGGGTGAATGAGAAGTGATGTGATGTGTGTTTTTTGAGTGTTCCGGGTGGGTGGATGTGCAACTGTGTACAGAATGCAATGAGTGGATGTAAGAGAAGGCAAGAGGTGTGCTTTGCTGTGAAGGAAGCCGCTTTGCTTTTGAAGGACAGATTAATTACAAACCGGCACTGCGAGCATCATCCGTGCTCTTGCCGACTTTCTTACACTTCCTGGAGGAGGCGGGGCCATACCTGTCACGGGCTCAATCACGTGACCAGGGACGCCATCAAAACCCCGAGACTGCTGCCGAGTGGCGTGTGCTTTGCTGTGAAGGAAGCCGCTTTGCTTTTGAAGGACAGATTAATTACAAACCGGCACTGCGAGCATCATCCGTGCTCTTGCCGACTTTCTTACACTTCCTGGAGGAGGCGGGGCCATACCTGTCACGGGCTCAATCACGTGACCAGGGACGCCATCAAAACCCCGAGACTGCTACCCTCGCGGCGGTAAGCCCAACAGGGGAAAGGGCGCTTGCTGTTGTGCAGCTGTTAGGCAGGGGTGGCATTACGAGGGAGACTGCTACGGAAATCCGTCATTATGAACCCTCAAAGATTTTCGTAAAGTGCTGGATCCTAACGCCTCGGAGCACGATCAGGTAACCAGACTATATTACCTTCTTGCGATCATTTGAAGATTGTTTACCAACAACGCCTGCATTTAATACTCAAATTCCATGCAGGCACACTTAGGTGCTGCTCTTATATAAACACCATAGTAGTCCTGCTGTCTTCCAGTTTGCTCAGCCATTCTGCTGCCTGTGCCGAAGGAGTGACGTGCTGTGAGGAGCCGCACGAACAAGTCCTACTACCGCCTCTAACTAACTTCTCTAAAAAGCATTTCCCGCGCGGTGCGTGGTGCGGTGTCCCGGTTGAGTCCCAGCTTGTCTAGTTCGCCTGGCCTCGCTGGGGACTCTCGGAACCATGGCGACCACCCCTGCCCACTCCTCTGCACTTGCAACAGGTCTTGAGGTTTCTGGAGGGCCCCAAACTCGGCGGAAAACCATCCAGCAGCGACGGATGTTGAATCCCTGGACAGCGCTGCCGGCACAACCATCAAACCTTGCATCGGTCAAGGTAAGCCGGCGTAAAATTTCCACTATACCTCAAACTCTAACTCGGTCCCAGACCTCGATTGCAACCTGTGAATCAATTGCTGTGCCTTTGATCCATCCAAGCTTGGATTCCTGTGTCTTTGGCGAGCCAGCTATTCCACTACTAAGGCTTGATGCTGCTGCGGCTGTTGACACTGCTGATATTGTTGACACTGATACTATCACTGATACTGTCATCATTAAAAGTGCTGTATCAAGTGAAGTGCGCTCGAATTTGCCAGCTTTACTTTCATTGACAAACTTAGTACCAATATCCTCGCTACTACAAATCAATGCAAATGATGTTCATAAATCAGTATCTTCTGAAAATGGGATTTCTTCTCAACCAATCCCGCAGAGAAGCTTACAATTCTTCTCGCCATTCGATCTAACCGATGCAGAACTGATGGAAGTTACATCCGTTAATCAAGACCATGGCTTATGTGAGCCCGGCGACGCGGCTTCCTCCTCATGCCTCGTGCCGAGCAACATTAAATTGAGTGTTCCTGTCATAGATATGGGCTCCGGCCCTCTGGGATTGCAATCACGGCTAAACCCTGGCTCTCTAGCACAATCTGCCAACATGGTCTCTTTACAAGATACCCCAGCCAACGCCCTGACGCCTCTTGACCAAGTTGTTCAAGTCCCTCGAGCTGGTAAATTCTTAGATGAGCAAAGTGAAGATCTAAGGGTCGATGAGGCTTGGCTACCTATTGAAGAGTCATCTACGCAACCAGCCTTGAACTCGACTTACTCGATTGCTCATCCTCTTGCTGCTGATCGACCTTTGGACCACACTTCTATCTTGATCCCTCAACAGTGTAACAGAGCAAGTAGTCGGAGAACTCTTGATTCTAACTTACCTACCTCAGAGTTACAGTGTGCCAAATACAGCTGTCCGAGTCCCGCAGCGAACTCTTCTTTGAGTGAAGCGTCATCTGAGGTCCCCTCCTCACGTGTCCTCCATACTAATCCAATTGGTTTGATATCCCAACCTTGTCATATATCAGAAGAAATCAAAGACACAGCGGGTCGTGGCAGTAAAGAGATTAGTGCCCTGACTCAAGAGTCATCTAATCATCGGCTTGGCCATAAATCAAAGTCTCATCACATTTCATATATTGACCAACGAGAAAATATGCCAAATTCACAATCATCATCGGCTGTGGCACAAGGGGATGGAAAATCACGCCCGAGGAACTCAAATTCCTCACAGTGCCCACAAACTCCCTTCAGACCATCATCCCTGAATAAGGATCATCTGCGTTCACAGAGCCCTGGAATGGATGGTTTAAGTTCGCCTCAAGCGAAAGCAAGTCTCTCTGTGGCTGCTGCGATTCAAATCCACAACAATGTCCTAGCTGCCTCTTCGCAGGCTTTGATTCCATTTGTGAAGCTCTACGAATCAATGAATGAAACTATCCGCGATCAAGGCGCTATGTTATCAAATCTCTTAAGTAAAATGGATACTTTTGAGAGTTTAGTGACCACGTTGGATCATTTGACGCAAACCGAAGCGGAATCAAATGCACAACGGTATATCCGCCTATATGATTCTATAACAAACCAGCAAGACAGATACGATCGGTTGATAAAAAGCTTTGGAGAGGTAATAAAAGATCTGGCAAACTGTAATCAGACATACGGCCCCCACGAAACTGTGAGAAGTTTCGAAAACAGAGTAGGCAATGTCTCTACTTTAAGACCTATGGGAAAGTCTGAAACAGTCTCTGTACCAGATATCGGCGTTGCAACAGGTATCTATAACAATGCCGATGAAGACTGTATAGTCGTATGTCCTACTGATCAAGTCACTACCAAATTCCTTGAAGTTGTGGCCCCACTCGAGAATCCTTTAACCACTGTTTTAGCTTCCATGGACCCGGTATCTGAAGCTCTGGGCCGATCATCAGAAGCCTAATTACCGCCTGCACCTACGATAAACCAATGTTCAACTTTCGGCATTTTTAACAACGTAGTGCCGACTGGAGGTGCCGGTGCGAAACCCAAGAAAAAAGTGTCAATGCAAAAAAAAAAAAAAGAGACCCGATTTCAAGATACTACTGCTGAATCTACTAAGACAGCCCTTAAATCCACCCTAGCGTCTCATTCCTCAACTAAACGATTCATAAGGAATCTTACAACACCACCGCAAGTCAGTATGTTTACTCGAAAAATCAACACAGTACAAAGATCTCAGATTACTGATGGCGTTGCGCTAATAAAAGTAGGAACAAAAAGACGCCGACTAGACTCAGATGTCAGCAGTCTAGAAACTTCAATTGACACGGTTTCTATTGATCTTTGTAATTTGTCTACTTATTCCGGTTCAGAGGTTGATGTGACCCCGTCAGTACTGGACGTGGTCCCATCCAATCCCCTTAATTGTCCGCGTCTAGACACGAGGCGAAGTGTAAAGTTTAAACATCTATTGTCTCAAGCCGATAAACATGAAAAAGTGGTGAAAGCGGCGGGAAAAAGGAGAAAGTCGCCTTGTCTTTCACAGTCACTGAACCCTAAATTAACTTCAAATCAACTAAAGATGCAGAGTACCGAAATGTCACGTAAGAGCGTAAAATCCCAACAAGGTTCAACAAACGCCGCTTGTAAAATACGACTTCAAAATATTCACAATGAAGACAAAGACTTGAACTTGAACCGCTCCAATGTCTTGAGATTGTTTAAACATATTCCTCCCCTGCGAATGATACATACAGATGACATTAAAATCGTAGAATACATTACTGAAGATTACTCTGACGCAGTGTTGCTCCACATTGATTCTATGGGCGTCCGCAATTCAATCTTAAAAGCAGCCGAGGATCTTATGATCTTCGGCTTTGACGTCTCTGTGGAAACCGGTCATTTCTCATCAGAGCCAGAGTCCAGATGTATAAGGAGTGAAAAGCCATGGTCCACTGAATGTGAAGTTCCCTATGCTCGGTCCGAGCTTGAATTTGATTCACAACGCCGTCGACAAAACCACTTAAATGGTTCTGAAGAAAATAGCAGGAAGCGAAATGATCAAAATTAACCATGATTAGCTCCGAGTGAGGTGCTCCATTCGATCCTATCATGGAACACACGGGGCTTTTCTCATTTATTCATGGACTTCGACCTTTCGTTGGAGAATGCCTTAGTAATTTGCCTGCAGGAGACTTGGATGTCTGATGTACCATTCCGAGATGGGTTCATTTCTTTTATCAACCCTGCAATTAAGAACGATAAAGGTCGCCCAAGCGCGGGGCTATTGACCCTAATATCTTTATCTAAATGTTTGTCAATGCCGATCAGTATCAATCCAAATCCATTTATCCAAGGTACCCTTCTGCACTTACGTAATACCTTACCTGATGCAATTAAATCACTTCTAATCATTAATTGCTATTGGAACCCTCGAGGAATCAGTACTAAAATCTTTATGTACGATTTATGTAATCTTATAGATGACGCAATGCTAAAACACAAAAACTTAGCAATAATCTGTTGTGGCGATCTAAATGGATCCTGGTTCACCTTCGATCACATTGCACAAGCCTATAAACTAAAAGATAAAGATGCATTGGGTCCCAGGGAGTCCTATTGGTCAGACGCCATGAAAATACGAGACTGTGTTTTGCTTAATGGATCCCTAAGTGGAGACATTCCCGCTCAATCAACTTGGTCTCGAGATGCCTCCCATAGTATCATTGATTACTTTTGGGTTTCGAAGAATTTTCTATCTTCTACTAAATCAATGCGAGTTATCATCAGACCAAATAGCGACCACAATCTACTTATTCTTGGCTGTCAATTTCCTGTCGTTACGGAAGACTTGATCTACACACCAGCAATTGAATCAAATCATAGTGGAAACCGCCTAAGAGTGACGAAAAATCAAATAAATGGCCTAACAAATTTGATTGAGAATTCGTCACATGAAGTAAACTATGCTCCCATGCTCTTTTCTCTCCTAAGTAATTTAAATGCCAGTAATCGACATCTAAAAGCTTATAAAAACTCCTTCAGTATGATCATTCAGGAGAAAAAAAAAGAGCTAAGACGAGATCTAAAACATCTAAGGAAAAAACATGCACAAGGTCTGGTTACTCGGAGAGAAATTAGTTCCAGAAGGAGGATCTACACGAATTGGTTAAAATCACACAAAAGTATTGTGGAGCAGGACAGAGCGGAAATTATGATGAAATTGATGGTGACAAAAAACACCCGTGATATCTGGATGATCCTGAACACCGGTCAGACGACCTTTCATGACTCTATTCCAAATGTTATCACTGGTGCAAGGTGGTGCGAGCACTTTGGTAAAGTATTCAATGGATCAAGACAAGTATCTAGTTCACTTCCCAAGAATGACTCCTTGCCTTGGGACGTTGAAATGCCACGAGATGACATCATTCATGCTATTGGTCTGCTGAAAAACTCTCGAGCTTCAGGTCCTGATATGATCAGTAATGTGGCACTGAAGCAGAACTCTGTCATGTGGTCCTCTTTTATCCAGGTCCTGTTTAAAAACATCGCTCGTATAAACAAAGTTCCAAAGTCTTGGCAAACAGCGTTGATTGTTCCAATTTTCAAGAAGGGCGATCGAGAAGAGCCTGCAAACTATCGTCCGATCGCCCTTCTTGATTCAATTGGGAAACTATTTGGTTCCAACTTGAGATGTAAACTGTCGAACTGGGCTTATAATGCCGGCATCCAGGATGTACGACAAACTGGCTTTTGTAAAGAGGTGGGAGTCGATGTTAATCTTACGATTCTCACAACTCTAAAATTAGAAACCTTAAGGTCGAAATCTAAATTGTTCCTAGCGTTCGTCGACCTAAAACAGGCCTTTGATTCCATCAATCGAGACATGTTATGGTTAAAATTAACCAACTGGAATTGCCCGGCTAATATTCTTAACCCAATCAAAGCACTGCATACAGACACATCTCTTCGTGTGCGCCTAAATAAAAAAGGCGTCCTTTCGGATATAATTGAAACTACTCGCGGAGTAAAACAAGGGTGCCCCTTGGCTGCTGACTTATTTAAATTGTTTATAGCTGATTTACCACTTCATCTAGCTCAGGTCAACTGTTTTTCGCCAAAAATAAACGAAACATCTATTAGACATATAGTCTATGCTGACGACCTTGTCTTGATAGACAGAACTCAAATTGGCCTTCAACGCCTCTTGCAGTGCCTAGGCGAATATTTGTCGAAGAACGATCTATTCATTAACGCTGCGAAAACCAAGGTAATGTCAATTGGCAAGGGTTGCAACAGGAAGGATAAAAGCTTTAGATGGTTCGTGGGAGGGCAACAGTTGGGTCAAGTCAACTCTATAAGATATCTAGGAGTGCAATTTAATAACTCGCTATGCGAATCTTACTGGTACAAAGACCTTTTGTTGAAAGCAACTAAGCTTGCTCTACAAGCGAAAAAATTCCATAAGAACTTTGGAAAGTTCTCACTGAAACCAGTCTTGACATTCTATCTACAGAAAGTTGTTCCGACACTTGTCTTTGGCGCAGAAGCAAGCTGGCAATTAGAAGAACACTGTTGGAATAAGGTGGAAGGGCGCTTTTGGAGGCGTACACTAGATCTCCCACAGTGCGTTCCGATTGTCAACATTCGACATGAATTGTCATTAAATTCTTTATACAGTCACGTCGTGTGGAAATCGATCTCCCTTATGAGAAAAATGTCAACTTCAACAAAAGCTTCTTCTCCTTATCACATACTTGTACCTAGTAGCTCAGTAGACTCAACTGCTATTTTACATCAATGGCAGCAGAGCTCGACAAAATGGGTAAAGGCTGCGGACATCAACAACTTTGATTTGTATGTGAGGCCTAAACATGCCAAATGTAAATATGATAACTGGGCATGGATTATCAATCTTGAAAGATATGAATCTGACAATCATAATCTCTGGCTGTGTCCTCCACACAGGAAATTGAATGTACAACCGTCTTACCTAACATGCTGCTACTCGGCTTTTTACCGTGACCGATTCCTTAGATTTCGGTTAAACATTTTACCTTGCAAGGAGGTGCTTTGGAAGTGGAAAAATCCTGCCGTAAGCAACAATGTATGCCGATTTTGTAAGAAGTCGGTCGAATCATTAAGGCACCTAGTGGCAGAATGTACGGAATTGTCCACCTTACGAACTATTCATTTTGGTCAACTTAAACCCCTAGATGATGACATTGATAACTGGTGGCTTACATTAGTTTCTGGCAATGTCAACAAATATGTATGTGCCACTGTAAACTATCTAACCGTAGTCTTAAAATGTCCTTTTTGAGTGGCTTTGTTGACATAACTATTAAACAGTCCGTGAGTAATTTAAAGTAGACTTTGCTTACGAGGTCTTTGAGGTTTGGACTCCATAAATCCCCACTATACAGAGACCACTCTTTTAAATCTGGGTTGGTAATTTTTCCTCTGTTTACTGGAACTTTGTTTGTTTGTTTGGAAACATTTGAAACAAAAGTTTTTCTTTGCCGTATGTTGTAAAGAGATGCTGTAGCTTTTCAAATAAAAATAAAAAAAAAAAAAAAAAAAAAAAAAAAAAAAAAAAGAAGTGATGCAATGTGTTCTTTCTGAATGTTCCTTGGGTGTGTTCCTGTGTAGAGAATGCAATGAGTGGATGTAAGAGAAGGTGTGAGTGACTGGTGGGTGAATGAGAAGTGATGTGATGTCTGTTGTTGAATGTTCTGTGTGGGCTTGTTTGTTTGTTTATTCATTTGTAATGCGCACGAGACCCAGAGGTATCAGGGCTCAGCAATTACGACAGTGTGTGCCTCTGTAGAGAATGCAATGAGTGGATGGATGTGTGCCTATGTAGAGAATGCAATGAATGGATGTAAGAGAGTGTGGGTGACTGGTGGGTGAATGAGTATGAATGTGATGGTGTGCTTTTGAAAGTTCTGGGAGGGTGTGTGCCTTTGTAGAGAATGCAATGAGTGCATGTAAGAGAAGGTGTGAGTGAATGTTTGGTGGGTGAATGAGCATACATGTGGTAGTGTGTGTTTGAATGTTCTGGGTGGGGTTTGTTGTGTGCCTGTGTGGTGAATCCAGAGTGAGCGAGTGCGAGAGGAGATGTATGGGTGAGTGACCAATGGGTGAAAGGCGATTCGTGTGTGTGTAAGGTCTTGGGAGACTGGGGATCACTGGATAATTTTTGCAACATCCTTTATTGACTTTGCATGTTTTACTGGTATTTTTGGGCAAGTTCATGAGTGCCATTCCCTGGCTATACTGGCATTTTGGTGCAGTCAGTCTAGTCATTTCCTACTGTAGCATAACATTTATTACTCGGCATCTTTAAAAAAGCAAGTATGATAAGTAGTGTTACCTCGCTAGAATGATGTTTTGGCATAGCGGCCTGTATAGTCTTCACTGCAGCATGACTTTTTATTAACTCAGCATCTTTGATGAATCAAGCAAGATAGGTGTTCTTATGGGTCTAGACTGGCTTACATTGGAACCAGTTTGGACAGGTTTTCCTATTGTGACATGCCCCAAACCAACGGCAGTATGTACTTACATAGGAGTACTGGCATATATTGGCAGAGCCAGTTTTGTGCCCAGTGTCAGTAATGATACTATAGAAAAACGTTGTAAAGCGAACTTAAGTATGGTCTTATATGGGAATACTAGCATATGCTGGTGGAGCCAGCACGGAAATGTATGGGCACAGCCAGCATAAAAATGTTTTTTTTTGTTTTTTTTTTTTGTTTTATTGGTTGAGTATAGTTAAACCTTAAACATTACATCCTTTTTTTTTTTTTTTTTCCTTCCATAAAAACATTATTCCTTTTTAAAAAAAAACTTCCTTAGGTCCAATTGTCATCCGGTAATGATTGACCAATCATTGTCCTAGCCTCTCTGTTATCTTATGATCCACTGCTCCATTAGTTCAAGGTCTGATCAATCAAGGTAATTAGATACTTAAGTATCTAAACCTATTCGTACCGTTCTCTTACTGATCTGATCTCGTCTTGATTCAAGTTCAACATTTCAACAAATTTCAATGCATCGAGAGTTTTGCCAATTTTTTCCACAGTGAGAATTCTTTCCCAATATTGTTCTTCCGTATCCTGGGTGATATTCAATACGTAGTTTCCCATATAGATCTCTCTTTTGCTTTTTAAAGCTGGACAAATTAACATAACATGTCTTATCGTTTCCAGTTGGTCCTTCCGTTTACAGAACCGACAGTATGCAGCTGTTCTGTCAATTTGTCTTCTTTTCCATTTCACTTCTCTGCTATTCCAAATGTTGAGTCTGCAACGCAGCAGCAAGTCCCGGTAGTGCTCAGTTGGAAATTTCAACACATATGGCGGTAAGTTGTTCAAGCCTTTTCTTTCCCAGATGATGTTATGACATAGATTTCTTCTCAGTCTTTGTTCCTGGGTTTCCTCCCAATCTTTTTCCTGAATAACTCTTTTTACTTTGTCCGGGTTATTCTTTAGGGTATCCTCCTCCAGATTTACTTGCTCTAACTGAGCCTTACATCTGCTTTTCCAATCATTAAGCATTTTGTCTTCATTCAGGATGTTCGTCCGGGCTAGGATTTCAAATGGTTTAGGTGGTATATCCAAAATGCACTTTCTATATAAAGAAAGGGTTTTCCAAAGTACGACAGAGTTTATTGATTGGAGTCTGAGCTCAGTTCTAATGAGCTCCACAGGTAGTGAGGTTGGTAGGCGCAAAATTTTGCGCCAAAAATACGCTTCACAGAGATTCCAAACCTCCCATCTCAGGGCTAAGAGTGCTTCTGTGCCATAAGTGATTACTGCCACCACTTTTTGCTTGTAGAAAGTCACAATTGGAGTAAAAGAAAACTTTCCATATCTGTGATGTAAACAAATCCCTTGATTTGTCAGAGCCACTAGTTTTTCCCGGATCAGTGAGTAATGCGCCTGTTCGTTGCAGTTTTTGTTTATCATTATCCCCAGGTAAAGTGTCATTTCTACTTCTTCCAACTTCTGGTTTTCTAATGACCATCGTATGGTTTTTCCGGACTGTCTTTTGCCCCGACTAGATTCCATTGTTAAGATCATGGATTTTTTAATGTTCATCTTCATGTTTTTTATACTGGCATATACTGCAGGGACCGACATGATAATGCATTGGGAAATGCCCTGTGCACTTTTGGTGACTTGCATCTATTGTATTTTTTTCATGATTTACCCTACACCCTATAAAACCGATTGTTGGCCTTTTACCCACATTGTTAGCCTTTTACTCACATTTTCCCAGAAAATGTGCTTCCTAATGCACCATTTTAACCCATTATTTAAAACATTTACTCTGAGGAGGAAGAAGAATCCCTGCCCCCCCCCCCCAAGCCATTTTCGTTAGTTAGGGCTCCCTGACTATGCTCAGTTGCAATCACCTACTTGTGGCAAATATTTACACCCTTGGTGGCTGGTATATTTGTGACCACGCACAACCCCTTTCTCTCTATGGTACGTTAAAGATTGAAGCTTTGATTGAAAAACATATTTACTTATTTCACTTGCAGTAGTGCATGCCCCAGCAGTGGCATGATCATCATGGACATTCCGCACACTTGGAATGCCCTATGCTTTGTTAAGGAGCTTAGGCGGGCCACCACAGCATGGCTCGTATGGGAGCTGCCACATTTTGTGCTACGCCATTGGGCACCTCTGGGCACCACTGGGTCTGACAAAGGGGTAGTGTGCAGTGCGCGCCTTGAAGTCTGCCAGTGATTCCCTCGGTAAGAAGCAACTCGTGGGTGTTTTAAATTTTAAATAACCTTGTGGTGTTAGGAATTTATGTGTGCAGCAATGATATTACATTAAATGGTGTTTTTTTTCTTAAGTTCTCTGGCACCCTGTATTACGCTTGGATAATAAAAACTATGGGGGGGTCTTGGGTATATTGAAAGAAACGTTCACAGGTATTACACTCCAGCAAAGATACCATTATCAGGTGCACTCCCCTCTGTGCACGCAGACCAGTCTAATAGGTGTATTCTATCGTAGTGGTAGCTGAATCATATATACATTTATAACCAGAGAATTCTGTTGATACTAAATCCTGGTCAATGGCCTGATTTTCAGGCCTTGCTTGTGCAGCATTTTTCTCCTGGTTAAACAGCAGCGAACGCCTCCCGAGGTCAGTGCTGTTTTGGCTTGTTTAACAAAGCAATGCCACAGATAACACATACTTCTGCGTCCAATAATTCATAGATGTTTCATAGACTAGCTGTAGACTGTGTTACAGATTTCCATTACCCTGTTAGAAATACTGCATTATGTATGTTTTACATATAGACCCCATGGAAAATGGCATTCACCACATTTGTAATCGTGTGCAAATCATGCCTTCCTCTCTGCCTTGGTTCTTATATCTGACTGAAATGACCGCACCTGGAAACACGGGTACTAGATGCATCTAAAAAATATGAAGGTCGTTTGCCATCACTTCCTGTGATGTCACTTGGGGGTGGGGTCAAATTACACCAGTGGTGTCATCAGGTGTCAAGGGTCGTGTGATGTCACTTCCGCTACCTTTGGCATTTTGGTGAAATGACGTCCCTGCTAACTGTGTACCAAAAAATGCAGAAAAACAAGACCAATTTTCAGATATTGTGTACTAGGTAGTGTATTTTTCCTTTGTGGAAAGCCCCATGCCCCATGCAAAAAACTGTTTTTCAGCAAACATTTTAGGCATGGGAATGATACAAACTTGCATTAGGGTTCAGATTCTGCCAGATCGGTTTCATGCCAAATTTGGTGAACTTTAATGGAATAGGACAAAAGTTAGAGATGAAAACATGTATTTAATTTTCCTGTACAAAGTTCAATTGTAACATTAACTATGCTGCCACTTATGCTTAAGTATTTTTTTTTATATTTATATATGTATCTTTTATATGTATCTTCTGGAAATTCCTCAAACTGTAATGGAAGAATGTCTAATTATCGTTCCATAAAGAATGGAGCATTGTGGAAGGCACACGGATATCGTAGAGTTATCTGGTTACTAATACGCCCATCTTGATGCCTATTTCCAAAAGTATGCAAACACAACTGGCTATTTATCGGCAGCATTTAAATCTGAAACAGAATTGAGCAGAAACAAAGTTAAGCTTATAATACAGGAACAAACCACGGAAGTAACATTCACCATATTGAAAAGGTTTGAGCGTGGTTCCTAAATACTTGCAAAAGTTCCCCTCCCCAAAGATTCGAGATATACTCCTTAGATGTCATCTAAACATTCTAGACACTAGGGAGGTGCAGTGGAGGAGGAAGATCCTCAGGGTTCTAAATCCGTGGTGCACATTCTGTAAAGTGGTTGAACTGGTGGAATGTCCTATGCATCCGGTAATGGCTTGTAAATCTCTAATTGAAATGAGACATTTCTTTTTAAAAGGACATATGGACATGGGGGCGACCATGGGCCCACTGGAGTGGTGGAAATGGGTACTGATGGGCAAGCAAACAGGACTGGTAATTGCTGTAATGAAAATGCTGGAATGTGTGCTATTAGGCAATGGAGAGGCAGAGATAATGAGTCACCCTGCGAGGACCAATTGCGAGTGAGAACTATGAACTTGCATGAGCAAATGGCTTATGACCTATGAAGGGCGTACTGGGACAGACGATTGCCTATTGTGCTCCCTTCTTTTAGATTGTAAAGGTGATTGTCAAGATGATGATGTTGTAAATGTTAAAGGTGTTATGATTTCTTGTTAACAATATATTTGTTCTTGATTACTAAACCAGTTCTTGATTACTAAACCAATACAAATTTTAATAAAAAAAAATATTGAAGCATTATATCTTCTAATGTATCTTTCCTTTTCCCCCAGCATTTGGAAAATGTTTGTAAGGGATAACCAGACCATATTACATATGGATTTACTTGAAGTAAAATGCTTAATCTCTCACTGCTTTTTCAATGTGTGACTTTTTGTTGAAGTATGTATCAATAGGATGACAGTGATAGCATTGTAAAAATGTAGGTCAATTGATGAAGACAGATTGTTACTACCTCTGTCCTACCTTCCCACTCTCCCTACCTTTAAGTTGACATGGAAAGGCTTGATTATATAGTAATGTATGTAATAGTAGTGTATGTAAAATATGTCCTATGTAAAGCGCTTTAGATTAAAGAGCTATATAAAAAAGGGTTATTCTTTTAAATTGGCATCCTCATCGGGTGAATCAGCCAATTAAGTTGCTCCAGACTCGGACTGAATCTCACTATCCATGTGCTTGATGCACCTGCAGTCATCTTCCCACCCTGTCACTGCTACTTCCCTCTTTCCGCTCCATTCCCCACTTATCTTTGCTCTTGCAGTGACACACCACCTCGACTCCTGTCCCAGCTGCCATGAAAATGTAAGAGAGACTCCATAATCGTATTTCTGATGCTTGTATCTGCTTAGATTCATATGCTATGCATAGGCCGACATCTAGTGGTAGCTGCGGAGTCGACAGGGCATGCCAGTAATACTATCCCATGTGTGACATCTACTATACCCATGGTCCTTCACGCGTTGAGGTCCCTCAGATTGTTTTCTTTCGGACATGAGGTAGTATGAAGTGTAGCGTGAGTACAGATGTAATAAAGCAGATGAGAACAGATAAAGCCAGAGAAAGCATCTATTCACCTTCTACTCCATAGGGGAGGAAGGGCGGGCATATGTGAATCCAAGCAGATACAAGCATCAGAAATACGATTACGGGAAGTAATGTATCCCTTCTGAGGCTTGTGGTTCTGCTTAGATCACATGCTATGCATAGATTCGCGAGCAGTAACTGGAGAAGGTGATGGGTTATGATAAGGTAGAGCAGCAAATAGATGTTTTAGCACCACTTGTCCCGCCTGTGCATCTGCTTAAGAATGTGTGTCAATACAGTAATGCTGAGTAAAAGTACGTATGGAGCTTCACGTTGCTGCTTTGTATATGGCGTCCAGCGGGACGTTTGCAATGAATGCCAGAGTAGCTCCTGTACCTCTGGTAGAGTGAGCTCTTGGTGTGAAAGGCAGAGTCTTGTTTAATAGAGAGTAGCAGAGTTGTATGCATTTCACTATACATTTGGAGATGGCGTTTTTGAAACGTGATCACCTACTCTGCCAGGTGCCATGGAGCCAAACAGTTGATCTGTTTTGCGTAACGCTGTTGTCTTATTTACATTTTAAAGGACCGCCTTCCTTACATCTAGTGTATGGGGTTCTTTCTCAGCTGAGCTTGAAGGGTTTTGAAAGAAAGCTGCTAGTTCGATGGGCTGGTTGACATGGAACTCAGATATGAATTTAGGTGAAAACATAGGGTGTGTTCTTAGTACCAGCTTGTCTTTGTGGATTACAAAGAAAGGGTCTTGCACTGACAACGCTTGTAGTTCACTGACTCTTCTTATGGAGGTGATAGCCACCAGAAAAGCTGTTTCATATGTAAGGTGTTCAGGGCTTGATTTGTGCATATGCTCAAAGGGGGGGTCCTATGAGCTTTGCAAGTACCACATTTAGGTCCCACCCTGGAGGCAAGTTTGAAATGGGAGGGTAACATCTGTTTACTCCTTCCATCATGAATACCCTAATAACAGGGACTTTCCACCAGGACACCTTGCTTTGAGAAGTGGTATATGCAGATAGAGCTGCTAGGTCAACTTTGATGGAGTTAAATACTAGCCAGGAGTCTAGTAAGTGGAGCAAGTAATGGAGAATGTGTGATGGGGTACATTCTATTGGGTCTATAATTTTTGACTGGCATCATATTACAAATCTTTTCCATTTGTTAAAATAACAGTCTGGTGTTTGGTTTTCGTGCCTCCTTGAGGATTTCCATACACCTTTGAGGTAGTGTTAAATGGCCAAATTCTATGACTTCCGGAGCCAAGCTGCCAAGTTCATAGACTGTGGGTGTAACGCTGTTCCCCATGCTGTTTGAGAATGTTGTAGGGGCACGGGAGTTTTATTGGATCGCACATCGCCAGTTTGCGCAGATGTGGAAACCAAGGTTGTCTCACACACATAGGAGCCACTAGGATTAGTGTCACTTGTTCCTGGTGCATTTTGTTCACCAACCTGCTCAGCAACAGAGTCGGGGGAAAATCGTAGGCAAATTTCCCGACCAGTTCATCCACAGGGCGCTCCCCTTGAACCCGTATTGGGAAAACCTGAATGAGAAGTCTGGGCATTGTATGTTTTGGCTTGTGGCGAACAAGTCCAAAGGGGGCTAACCCCACAGGGAGAAAATATAGTTTAGGGTATTTCTATCGAGCTGCCACTTGTGCTCTTTGGGTAGAGGATCTCTGCTTAATGTGTCTGCGAGAGAATTGAGTTCCCCTGGAACATGTTGCGTTGTTAGGAACATGCCCCGCTTGAGTGCCCACTTCCACATTTAGCCTGGGCAGACTTGGAGAGTGTGTGCCCCCCTGCTTGTTTATGTAAAGCATGCTGCTGTCCTTGAAGACCTGCACTGTCTGACCTGATGCACAGGTTCACTTGGAAAGCTTGCAGTGCTTTGAGCATTGCTAGCAGTTCCAAAAGGTTTATGTGATTTTGGACTGTGATCTGTGTCCACAGGCCATGCTCTGTGTGGTGAAGGTAATGGGCTCCCCACCTGGTGAGTAATGTGTCTGTTGTGACAACTGCTTGCACTGTAGGGTTGTGAAAAGGATTTCCCTTCAACAGGTTTTCCTTTGTCCACCAGCGTAGTGCTTGGACTAGGGTTAGTGAAACAACCACTAGATCATCCAACTGACCGCTTGCCCGAGACCACTGTTTTACTAACCACTGGATGCATGCACAGCCGTGCGTGTGGAATCAGGTAAATGCATGATGCCATGATCCCGAAAAAGTGCATTGCCTTGCGTACAGTTATTTGGCGACCGGCTAGATACTGAGTTATTTGCAGCAGTATGTTTTGCATTCTTTCATTTGATGGAAAGACTAGACCCTCTTCTGTCTTTATGACAGCTAATAAGAACTGTTTGGTCTTGCTTGGAATGAGACTTGAATTTTTTCTCGTTGATTGAGAATCCCAATTGGAACAGGAGATTGATTGTTTTTGGGGTATTTTGCTTGCAAATTTCAGGGGATTCCCCTATTATCAGCCAGTCGTCCAGATATGGGTACACTAGGATTTATTTTCTGCATAGATGCACTGCCACTAATGCTAGTACCTTGGTAAATACTCTTGGAGCAGAGGCTATGCCGAAGAGTAGTACCTTGAATTGGTAGTGTTGGTTTACTATTTTGAAACACAAGAACCTTCTGTGCACTGGGAACATTGAAATATGAAAGTATGCATCTTTCTCATATCCAATGTTGCCATTTAGTTCCCCTGCTTAGCAGTGGGATTACCTCCTGTAGCATTGTCATGCTGAATATTTGTGGCTTGACATAGGTGTTTGCATGGCGCAGGTCAAGGATAGGGCACATTGTTATGTCTTTTTTCGGCACAAGGAAGTACATTGAATAAATACCCTTGTTTACCTAGTTTGCCGGGACAATTTCTATGGTGTCCTTTAGAAGCAGTGCCTTCACCTCTTCCAACAGGATACGCTGCTCTTCTTGTGAGGTCTGCCTTTGTCTTAGAGGGTGGTTGGCTGGTGTCTGGATCAGCTCTATGCAATACCCCCCCACCACGGTGGAAAGTACCCACTTGTCCGAAGTTATCACCTCCCATGCGTGGGTAAAATGCGAAATCCAACCTCCTACTGGAGGTTCCATGTGTTAATATCGCCGCAGAAATGTTGCCATAGAAGAATGGCGCTGTTTTTTTGCTGCAATATTACCCCATGGAACCTGCAGGGGACAGCCTTGCAACCCCGCTCCCATTTAAACCTAATAACCCCATCAATAATGTTGCCTATGCTGTTTCCCGACGGCTATATATATGGCGACATTATTGGTAGGGATAACATTACCTGATACCCTACTGGAGTGGCATGGGAGGGAAACTGCAGCGGGTGGTCATTGCTTACAGGGGGTTGAGACCCCTCTTGAGGAGGAAGACCTGCCCCTACTCCTGGGCCTTCTTTGGCCTCTTTGAAAACCCTGCTGGGAGGACTACCCCTGTGACAAACCCCAGGACGAGCCTTGGCCACATTGGTTGTAATTAGAGGATCGTTGGGAGTTCTGTCCTCTAAAGTGGCAGGAGTTAGAGCCCCCTCATTGCCCAAAGAGTCTGTTGGTGAGCTGACCTAGGGATTTGAGGGTATCATATTCATCTTTTTCGCTTTTAAATGCATCTTCCACTGCTTTGCCAAACAAAGCATTGGGTTCAATGGGCATATTTAAGAGGGTAGCCTGGTTTTCTAGTTTGTAGCCTGATTGGCATAGCCATGCGTGGTGTTTAATCAGTGTGCCTTCTGCCACAATTGTTCCCGCATTGTCTGCGGGAACAATTGTGGCAGAAGGCACACTGGTTGTTTTTAAGGATGCAGTTGGCTACCTGTTTCTCCTCAGCGATGGTGAGCATGAGTTGAGGTTTTAGGGGCTCCGGGACTATCTGTTGTGAGATCTCATCCCACTTGTGGCAATTATACCTGGCTAATAGCGTTTTGTTATTAGCTATTTTCGTTTGATAGGCCGCAGAGGAAGCTACCTTCCTGCACAGGGTGTAGATTTTCTTTCTGTCAGGAGTGGCTTCGGCAGAGGCCAGATGGGTCCCTGCCCTCTTTCTTGTAGTGGTAATTACTAAAGAGTCTGGTTTAAGCTGCCCCGTAATGTATAAGGGGTTTGGGGGGGCTGGTCTGAACATCTTCTCGATGCGTGGGTTGACTGCCCACGTCAAATTGGGTGTAAGCAAAGAGGACTAAATGTGTCCCGATTGTAACGGGGATAAATTGAGTTGCTGACTTTTTATCCCCAAGGATGTTCTCCACAAAGTCTTTGTCGACTTGGGCTTCTTGGGTGTCTATTTAGAAGTGCTCTGCAGCCTTTAGAAGCAGGTCATGATATTGCAACTGGTTGTCTACTGGTGAGTCAGCCACCAGTGGGTCGGTGTGGTCTGGGGACTGGATGACATATATGGCCTCATCGTCGTTATCATAATATTGGTCCAGGTCCACTGTGTGCCCTTCTCCCTCTGGGTATGTGCCATGGTCTTGAGAGACTTGCGTGCTAGGGTAGTAAGTGCCATGACCTAGATCCTGATGTGGCGAGGTGGTAGCCTGCCAGGTGTCTAGGCTGGCTTTTTTGGCTGCAGGCTGAGTGACTGCTGCCCCGCTATGGGTGACTGCTGCCCTGCTTGGTGGGTTTCCCTGAAGGTTTTGGAGGACCTCAGGGTGGTTATCAAAGAAATGTATAAAACAGGACATTCTTTTCATGAATTTGTCAAATTGTTCTGTGGTCCATTGTGAACAGCTTTGCAATACAGAGGGAGCAGGAGTAGTAGGAACAGGTGTAGGTGGGGGCTCTGGTGTGGGGGTTTTCTTATGGTGCATAGCCCCTGAAAGGGTGCCCTCTGTTGTAGTGTAATCCCTGCTTTTAGTAGCCTGAAAGTTTTTAACCTGGGGCGTCGAAGACTTTTTTAATTAACTCACTCACTTTTCAGCTTTGTGAGCTTTTCCACGTGGCCCTTGACGCGTCTTTCGGTGCCCGGTCGTCGGCACCTGGGGACTTCCCAGATTTAGACGTGGTGTCGGAAAAAGCCTTTAACGTCTGTTTCGAGGGCCTGTCGTGTGGTGATCATGACCGCGATGGCCCAGAGGACAGGGACTGTTTTGGCCTTCCCCTCAATGCCACGTGTGGCTTTAGTGGCAGACGACGTGGTCGCCCTTTGGCCATGGGGGATGTGCTTGTTGTGCTGTAACTTGGTAGTGCTTAAGCCGCCGGGTGTCGTCCCTGTAGCCGAACTGCCGGCCTGCCTGTTTGGGTCAGGGGCTTGCACACAGGAATGCGATGAATCCCGATCGCCCTCAGCATCACTTATGACATTGATGCTGCCATCGCTGGAGGCTCCCTCGATGTCCATGGTGGCCTCGGCCTGCATGGGGTTGTGGGCCCAGCGTTTCGTCTTGCGGTCCTTTGAGGTTTTTGGCCTGAACAGTTTGCAAGACTTGCACTGTCCCTCTGTGTGGTCCGTGGGGAAACAAAGGTTGCATACCCTGGCAAATCTTTCCAGGAAAACTTCCTATTACAGGAAGGGCAAAATTTAAAGGGAGTGTTTTCCATGATGTACAAGGATGGCAGCATGGCAAAATAAATGAGAGCAAATGGGAATATGTATTCTCTTGACGAGACTAGAATATGAACCTCCCCCCGCTCTCCCATCTGTGCAAGGCCATGGTCCGATGGGGCCTTGAAAAGCCGTCGACAAAGGATTGACGAAACGGGAGTTGCTGTCGACGATTGAACTTGTCCTTGAAGCTGTCGCCAAAGATCTTGCGGTAAACGGTTGTCCAAAGGACAGAAAGAAATAGTAGAATTACACTTTACTAAGTAACAGTGTTAGCCAAGAAGGAACTCTGTGGTATGCATCCGACTATGATGGCGGAAAAAAACAATCTGAAGGACCTCGATGCGTGAAGGACCATGGTACAGTAGATGTCACACTAGGGATAGTATTACTGGCACGCCCTGTCAAGGTCCCTTTTTGAGTTTCGAAAACAAAAAATGTAATACTCTGCAGCTACCACTAGATGTTGGGCTATGCATAGCATGTGATCTAAGCAGATCCACAAGCCTCAGAAATAAATATATATATGTGTCGGACTCCCATAAGACCCCCTTAAAATTCTACTGTTAATAACTTTTGATTCGAGTAACGGATTTGACTGAAATTTCGAAAGTGATTGGGATCTCGCAGTGCCACCCCCCACAACCCTGCCCTCCCCACCTCCCGACTGCATAGTTACGTAAAGATCCGGTAAAAAATAAAAAGGCTATTAAGAAGACAAACAACTTTTTTTCCCCAAAGTTGCAGCCTACTTCCCATTCATTTTGCCGTACACAAACAGGGTAAATTTTTGCCAAAGCGCCCAGTCCAAATAGCTCCATGGATATGGACCAGGTCTGAAACAACTTGGGCACAAAGAGTTAACTTGAGATCCATGCTTGATTTGGGGTTATTCCCTGCAGTAGTTTTTTAAATATTTGACGGAGAAGGAGGGGCCACCTCCTCAAAAATAGATAGCTATATCTCAGGGGTTTACCCAAATCTGGGTGTTTTTAGAAATTAAACTGAGGTTTTTCTCTCGATGTGTGAGTTATTTAAGGTTGTAGCCGAGGTTATGGGAAAATGAAACGTAGGAAAAAAGCCATTTGATGGTCAAATAAGATGCAAATGCCATCAGGCTAGCAGACACAGAGTGAAATTTGGGAGTTGGAGGGGGTCTAGGGACGATGTTTGCAACACAAAGCTTTCTACAGCAACGGTTATAGCCTAGTATAGCCGACATCTCAAAGCAAACTGTGTCTCAGAAACAGTGTGTGTTGTGGGGGGAAAGGGATAGGGCAGGGGAGGTGAGGAGACCATCTGGGGTGTG